>NW_028322243.1:7500000-8125000 GCF_059928025.1 Delphinapterus leucas | reverse complement strand
GTAGAACTTTTAGGTCTTTAGCTGAGCTTTCCCCAAAGATGGCGTGGGAATTTTTGAACCCTTGGGGCAAGACGGCCCAGAAGTATTGTTTTAGTTGTATGTTGAGTCCTGCCACTCACAAGCCAAAATTTCTTGTGACTCTGGGACTAATAGAATACAAAAGAAGGCATCATTGAAGACTAATACAGAATACCATGTCCTGGTGGTTGGTAGAATGACCAGCAGGGTGTAGAATTTAGGAACTACTGGAGGTATATCCTAGGTGGCTTCACTGACTGTCCTGACATCATTACCAGGACTCCAGCAGCCCGTGGGGCTCTCGAGGTCAGGCCAATCCCAGGATATGAAGATCACCTGCGCAGGTACCCTACCCGAACCCCATACCACGGGGTTCTCGTGGTCAGGCCCCTCCCAGGATATGGGGTTCCCTTGGCAGGTTCCCCTGCAGCTCATGGGGCTCTCGTGGTCAGGCCCCTCCCAGGATACAGAGCTACCCATGCAGGTACCATGGCAGGGCTGGGAACACAGGAACCGTGCATATCGCCCTCATTGCAGAGCACTCCCAGCTCACCTGTCACTCAGATCTGACACAGAGCACCTCAGAGCAGGACTTGAACTAACAAACAGCAGTTCCGACAGGTCTGTGACCCTGGGCATCACTCTGTGTGGCCTCCCTCCACCTGGTCTTCCAGAGACTTCCACTGCACCCAGGGCACCAGGCCTCTGTCTCCACCCACCAGCCACTCCTCCTCTCCCTGACTCCTGGGTTCCTCTCATTAGGAGAGGGTTTTCTTGAAGTTGTCTCCCACTCATGGGCCAGATAATATAATTAGAAAACAAGCCAGAGCTGCAGCCCCTTGTCTATCCTGACTCTCAGGAGCCCACACCTGTTCCTTGTACCTGGCCGATTCAGCAAGTTCCAGTTTCTGCAACTTTGAGCCACTGAGGGGTGATTATTGGCTGGCCTGGGAAGCCCGACCATGCCGGCCAGCCCTCCCCAGGTGTGCCTGGGTTCAGATCAATATAAACACCGCTCCAGGCAGCAAGAGCCCCTGCAGCTGTGCCTGACGCCATTTTCTCTGCCCTGTCAGCAGTCTTGGGGCTGGACTGGTGGGAGGGAGTGAGAGGCCACGGCTTTGTGGGTGGCCCAGTGTGAGTGGGGCTCTGCTGGACTTTCTGCAGCAGTTGCCAAGATGCCACCTGCTAAAGAAGAGGATGTGTCACCCATACCTGCCGCTGGAATTTCTCCCTGGGCAGAGGTGAGTGAGGAAGAAAGCAGTGGGGGCCGGGACAGCAGGGGTATCTCAGGCAGGGAAATGGAAAGCTTCCAGAAGAGTACCCAGGGCCAGGACCATCCTGGCTGGCCTGTAGGCACCAAGTCGGCTGGCATGCTGTCGCTCATGTGGCTCCATGGCCCTTCCTCTAGGCTTTCAAGTCCTTGTACATATTCAGGTGTTTTACCTGGGAAGGGTGGGAACATTTCAGCAGCAGCTGGCCTGGGGCTCAGCCCACGTTTACTCACAGATGCCTCGGCACTGTCCCCCAGCTTTGCAATGAGGAAGCTTGTTGCGTGGGGCCTGCTGGCTGAATGGGAGATGATTCCCCACCACTGACCAACTTCAGAATTGTTTACAACTGGAGCAAGTGCCCTGATACGGTTTTCCTCTGTGTAGCTGGTGGGTTCTGTTTTTTTTCTTTTTTGGTTCAAGGTAGATTTTATTCCTCTTTTTTGTATTTACAGATATAAGCATGGAAATAATTTATTCATATAAATACATGTATGTGAAGGGAAGAATATTTTTTCTGTTTTACTTTTTGTAATTTGAATTTTATTTTATTTTTTTATACAGCAGGTTCTTTTTGGTTATCTATTTTATACATATAAATGTATACATGCCAATCCCAATCTCTCAACTCCTCCCACCACCACCCCCCAACAGCTTTCCCCCCTTGGTGTCCATACGTTTGTTGTCTACGTCTGTTGCTCTATTTCTGCCTTGCAAAACGGTTCATCTGTACAATTTTTCTAGGTTCCACATATATGCATTAATAGACAAGATTTCTTTTTCTCTTTCTGACTTACTTCACTCTGTATGACAGTCTCTAGATCCATCAACGTCTCTACAAATGACCCAATTTCATTCCTTTTTATGGCTTAGTAATATTCCATTTCATATATGTACCACATCTTTATGCATTCGTCTGTCTGTGGGCATTTAGGTTGCTTCCATTACCTGGATATTGTAAATAGTGATGCAATGAACATTGCAGTGAATGTCTCTTTTTGATTTATGGTTTTGTCTGGGTATATGCCCAGTAGTGGGATTGCTGTATCATATGGTAATTCTATTCTTAGTTTTATAAGAAACTCCATAATGTTCTCCACAGTGACTGTATCAATTTACATTCCCAACAATAGTGGAAGAGGGTTCCTTATCTCCACACCCTTTCCAGCATTTGCTGTTTGTAGATTTTCTGATGATGCCCATTCTAACAGGTGTGAGGTGATACACCATGGATGAGTCTATTTCGTTGAGCAAAGAGTAGGTCTTGTCTATTACATATTTGGCTTATGGAACGGTATGTGTGCTAATTTCAATCTCTGGTTTTATACAGCACCCCAACTCAACTTTCCCCTTAAGCAAGCATAAGTTTTTATCTAAATGTGAGACTCTGTTCGGTTTTGGAATTCAGTTTATGTGTAGCCAAGTTTACACTCTCTCTATTAGTGATATCTTATGATAATTATCTTTCTCTGTGTGACCTATTTCTCTTAGAATCATCATACTTAAATCCACTCAATTTGCTGCTACAGGCCTGATGACATTGATTTCATTGCTGAGTGATATTCCGTTGTACGTAAGTAGCACAACTCCTTTATCCATTTTTTTCTTTCTGGGATATTTAATTTGTACTGGACTCAAGGTTCTTGTAAACACAGCAGCCCTAAATTTTGTGTTGGCTGTGTCTTGTTGATTTTAATTTTCCTAAGCTATAGGGCCAAAAGTGGAAGTGCCCTAGGGTCTGTAGCTTTGTTTTTCAGATGTTTCAGGATACACCATAAACATCTCCAGAGTGTCTGTTGGCAATTTACATCCCGCCCATCAGCATAACAAGGCTCCCTGTTCTCCATGGCCTGTCCTGTGTTTCTGGTTTTTACACTTTTTTCAGATCGCCCTTTTGACGAATGGGAAATGAGACTTCATTGTAGTGCGGATTTCCATTTCTCAAGTGCTTGGTTGGCCAAAAAGGGCATATGTGTTTTTTCCTGAATATATTCAGGAAAAAATGTTTACGCACTTTTGTCCAAGTGCATCACTGTCAAAGATCTGCCGCTTTTCACATGCTTTAAATGCAATTCCTATCTACCTCCTGAAATATGATTCCTGCAATTTTGCCTCGTTTTCAAGTCCTCTTTGCAGACTTACTTCCATATATTTTTGCCAATAGCTGTCATTTATAACTCTGCAGGTTTGTGAATTACAGTGCCCGTGATTTCCTTTCTTAAAACGTTTCCTTGAAAACTGGCCACCGAACCGCAGGTTTGCTTCAGGTCATAATCAGGGTCCGGCACGGCACTCTGAGACTTTGGTTCATTCCACTTCCTGGTGGGAAATTAGAGTTAAATGTGCCCCTCCAGACACCTGCCTCACTCCTAGCCCCTTGGTGATGTGTGTCCTCTGGTTTGAGGACACATGTGCTGGGTTCCTCACCTTTGGCTGATGTGGCCCCACTGGTGTGAGGACACTCCTGCCTGTTTCCCATCCCCTTGGTGATGTGGGCCCTCCGGTGAGAGTCTGATCCTGGTTGGGTTCCTCACACTTCTGTGAGGTGGGCCCTCTTCTCTGACGTCACTCCTGCCTGGCTGGCACACCCCGCCTTGGCGACGTCGGCCCTCTGGTGGGATTTGGTGCCTGCTGGGTGTCTCCTCCCCTCGGTAATGAGGGCCCTCTGGCGTCAGGCCGTAACTCCTGGGCTCCCAATATTTTCTGATATGCGCCCTGTGGTTCGAGTACACTCCTGCCAGGTTCCCAACCCCATGGGAATGTGGGCCTTCTGCTCTGAGGTCCCAACCGTGGGTTGCTCAGTTTCATGATGAGGGCCCTCTGCTGTGAGTTCTCTCTGGCTTGGATCCCATAAGCTCGCTGCTCCTGGCCACCTGCTGGGAGGTTACAACTGCGGGATTCCTCACCTTTTTTCTTCTATGAGCCCTCTGTTTTGAGACTCCTCCTGCCTGCCTCACTCCCAGCCCCTTGGTGATGTGTGTCCTCTGGTTTGAGGCCACGTATGCTGGGTCCCTCGCCTTTCGATGATGTGGCCCCACAGGTGTGAGGACACTCCTGCCTGGTTCCTATCCCCTTGATGATGTGGGCCCTCTGGTGAGAGTCTGATCCTGGCTGGGTTCCTCACCCTTCTGTGAGGGGGGCCCTCTGCTGTGAGGTCACTCCTGCCTGGCTGGCACACCCCACCTGAGTAACATCGGCCCTCTTGTGGCAGTTGGAGCCTGCTGGGAACCTCCCCTCGGTGATGGGGGCCCTCTTGCGTCAGGCCCTAACTGCTGGGTACCCACATTTTCTGATACGTGCTAAGTGGTGCGAGGACACTCCTGCGAGGTTCCCATCCCCATGGGCATGCGGGCCTTCTGCTCTAAGGTCCCAACACCTGTGTTGTTCACCGTTTCATGATGTTGGCTCTCTGGTGTTAGTTCACTCAGGCCTAGATCCCATAGACTCTGTGCTCTGAGCGGCCTGCTGGGAGGTTCCTACTGCTGGATTCCTTACCTTTTTTTATTCTTTTGGTCGTGTGTTTTCATGCTCCTACTTCCTGACTCACTCCCAGCCCATTTGTGATGTAGGTCCTCTGGTTTAAGGCCACATGTACCGGTTTCCTCACCTTTATTGATGTGGCCCCACTGGTATGAGAACACTCCTGCCTGGTTCCCATCCCCTTGTTGATGGGGGCCCTCTGGTGAGAGTCTGATCCTGTCTGGATTCCTCACACTTCTGGGAGGTGGGCCCTCTGCTGTGAGGTCACTCCTGCCTGGCTGGCACACGTCACGTTGGCGATGTGGGCCCTCAGTTGGGAGTTGGTGCCTGCTGGGAGTCTCCTCCCCTCGGTAATGAGGGCCCTCTGGCGTCAGGCCCTAACTCATGGGCTCCCAAAATTTTCTGATGTGCGCCCTGTCGTGCGAGTACACTCCAGCCAGGGTCCCATCCCCATGGGGATGTGGGCTTTCTGCTCTGAGGTCCCAACGCCTGGGTTGCTCACAGTGTCAGAATGTGGGCCCTCTGCTGTGAGTTCACTCCGGCATGGATCCCATAGCCTCGGTGCTCTGGGCCACCTGCTTGGAGCTTCCATCTGCGGGGTTCCTCACCTTTTTTATTCTATGGGCGCTCTGTTGTGAGTCTCCTCCTGCATGCCTCACTCCCAGCCCTTTCGTGATGTGTGTCCCCTTGTTTGAGGCCACATGTGCTGTGTTCCTCACCTTTCGCTGATGTGGCCCCACAGGTGTGAGGACACTCCTGCCTGGTTTCCATCCCCTTGGTGATGTGGGCGCACTGGTTAGAGTCTGATCCTGTTTGGGCTCCTCACACTTCTGTGAGGTGGGCCCTCTGCTGTGAGGTAACTCCTGCCTGGCTTGCTCCCATTGCCTTGGTGACGTCGGCCCTCTGGTGGCATTTGGAGCCTGCTGGGAACCTCCCCTCGGTGATGGGGGCCCTCTTGCGTCAGGCCCTAACTGCTGGGTACCCACATTTTCTGATACGTGCTAAGTGGTGCGAGGACACTCCTGCGAGGTTCCCATCCCCATGGGCATGCGGGCCTTCTGCTCTAAGGTCCCAACACCTGTGTTGTTCACCGTTTCATGATGTTGGCTCTCTGGTGTTAGTTCACTCAGGCCTAGATCCCATAGACTCTGTGCTCTGAGCGGCCTGCTGGGAGGTTCCTACTGCTGGATTCCTTACCTTTTTTTATTCTTTGGGTCGTGTGTTTTCATGCTCCTACTTCCTGACTCACTCCCAGCCCATTTGTGATGTAGGTCCTCTGGTTTAAGGCCACATGTACCGGTTTCCTCACCTTTATTGATGTGGCCCCACTGGTATGAGAACACTCCTGCCTGGTTCCCATCCCCTTGTTGATGGGGGCCCTCTGGTGAGAGTCTGATCCTGTCTGGATTCCTCACACTTCTGGGAGGTGGGCCCTCTGCTGTGAGGTCACTCCTGCCTGGCTGGCACACGTCACGTTGGCGATGTGGGCCCTCAGTTGGGAGTTGGTGCCTGCTGGGAGTCTCCTCCCCTCGGTAATGAGGGCCCTCTGGCGTCAGGCCCTAACTCATGGGCTCCCAAAATTTTCTGATGTGCGCCCTGTCGTGCGAGTACACTCCAGCCAGGGTCCCATCCCCATGGGGATGTGGGCTTTCTGCTCTGAGGTCCCAACGCCTGGGTTGCTCACAGTGTCAGAATGTGGGCCCTCTGCTGTGAGTTCACTCCGGCATGGATCCCATAGCCTCGGTGCTCTGGGCCACCTGCTTGGAGCTTCCATCTGCGGGGTTCCTCACCTTTTTTATTCTATGGGCGCTCTGTTGTGAGTCTCCTCCTGCATGCCTCACTCCCAGCCCTTTCGTGATGTGTGTCCGCTTGTTTGAGGCCACATGTGCTGTGTTCCTCACCTTTCGCTGATGTGGCCCCACAGGTGTGAGGACACTCCTGCCTGGTTTCCATCCCCTTGGTGATGTGGGCGCACTGGTTAGAGTCTGATCCTGTTTGGGCTCCTCACACTTCTGTGAGGTGGGCCCTCTGCTGTGAGGTCACTCCTGCCTGGCTGGCACACCCCGCCTTGGCAATGTCGGCCCTCTTGTGGCAGTTGGAGCCTACTGGGAGCCTCCTCCCCTCGGTGATGAGGGCCCTCTGGCGTCAGGCCCTAACTGCTGGGTACCCACATTTTCTGATACGTGCTAAGTTGTGCGAGGACACTCGTGCCATGTTCCCAACCCCATGGTGATGTGGGCCTTCTGCTCTGAGGTCCAAACGGCTGGGTTGCTCACAGTTTCATGATGTGGGCCCTCTGCTCTGAGTTCACTGTGGCCTGGATCGCATAGACTCGGTGCTCTGGGCCGCCCACTGGGAGGTTCCCACTGCAGGATTCCTCAGCTTTTTTATTCTATTCACCCTGTGTTGTGAGGCTACTCATGCCTGCCTCACTCCGAACCCCTTGGAGATCTGGGTCCGCTGGTTTAGGCCACATGTGCTGGGTTCCTCACCTTTCTATGATGTGGTCACCCTGGTGTGAAGACAGTCCTGCCTGGTTCTGATGCCCTTGGTGATGTGGGCCCTCTGGTGAGAGTCTAATCCTGGCTGGGTTCCTCACCATTCTGTGAGGTAGGCCCTCAGCTGTGAGGTCACTCCTGCCTGGCTGTTGCACGTCACCTTGGCGACATGGTCCCTCCATAGGGAATTGGTGCCTGCTTGGGGTCTCCTCCCCTTGGTAATGAGGGCCCTCTGGCATCAGGCCCTAATTTCTGGGTTCCCAAAATTCTCTGATGTGCGCCCTGTGGTGCGAGTACACTTCTGCCAAGTTCCCAACCACATGGGAATGTGGGCCTTCTGCTCTAAAGTCCCAACGGCTGGGTTGCTCACAGTTTCATGATGAGGGCCCTCTGTTTTGAGTTCAGTCAGGCCTGGATCCCATAGCCTCGCTGCTCCTGGCCGCCTGCTGGGAGGTTCCAACTGCGGGATTCCTCACCTTTTTTACGCAATGGGCCCTCTGTTTTGAGGCTCCTCCTGCCTGCCTCACTCCCAGCCCCTTGGTGATGTGTGTCCTGTAGTTTGAGGCCACGTGTGCTGGGTCCGCACATTTCGGTGATGTGGCCCCACTGGTGTGAGGACACTCCTGCCTGGTTTCCATTCCCTTGGTGATGTGGGCCCTCTGGTGAGAGTCTGATCCTCTTTGGGTTCCTCACACTTTTGTGTGGTTGGCCCTCTGCTCTGAGGTCACTCCTGCCTGGCTGGCACACCCCGCATTGGCGACGTCGGCCCTCTGGTAGCAGTTGGAGCTTGCTGGGAGCCTCCTCTCCTCAGTGATGAGGGCCCTCTGGCATCCGGCCCTAACTGCTGGGCTCCCCACATTTTCTGTTGTGTGCCCACTGGTGCGATGACACTCCTGCTTGGTTCCCTTCCCCATGGGGATGTGGGCCTTGTGCTCTGAGGTCACAACGGCTGGGTTGCTTACAGTATCACGATGAGGGCCCTCTGTTGTGAGTTCATCACTGCCTGGATCCCATAGCCTCGGTGCTCTGGGCCGCCTGCTGGGATGTTCCAACTGCTGGATTCCTCACCTTTTTATACAATGGGCCATGTGTTTTGAGGTTAATCCTGCCTGCCTCGCTCTGAGACCCATGGTGATGTGGGACTTCTGGTTTGAGGCCACATGTGCTGGGTACCTCAACTTTCGATGATGTGGCCCCACGGGTGTGAGGACACTCGTGCCTGATTCCCAGCCCCTTGCTTATGTGGGCACTCTGGTGAGAGTCTGATCATGACTGGGTTCCTTACCCTTCTGTGAGGTGGGCGCTCTGATGTGAGGTCACTCCTGCCTGGATGGCTCACGTCGCCTTGGCGACGTAGGCCCTCTGTTGGCCACTGAAGCATGCTGGGAGCCTCCTACCCTCTTTAATGAGGGCCCTGGAAGAAACGCATATGCCCTTTTTGACCAAGTGCATCATTGTCGAAGTTCTGCCTCTTCTCCTATACTTTCAGAGGACTTCCCGTCTACCTCCTGAAATCGTATTCCTGGAATTCTGCCCCGCGTTCAAGTCCTCTTTGCAGCCTTACTTCAATATATTTTTGGACGATAGCTGTCATTTATAACTCTGCAGGTTTGTGAATTACAGTGCCCCTGAGCTCCATTCTTCAACTCGCTTTCTTGTGAGCTGGCCGCAAAACCGCAGGATTGCTTCAGGCCCTAATCTGGTTCCGGCACGGCATGTTGAGCCTTTGGCTAATTCCTCTTCCTGATGGGAAATGAGCGTTAAATTTGCTCGTGCAGACACCTACAGCTAATCTCTCATTGGTTCTCCCTATTCCTGTTCATCTTGCTCAGAAATTCCAAACTGTGCCAAACAGGAGGTTAAAGGCACTGACTCTCCAATTGGGGAAAGAGTTAGTAAAGTGTCTGGAATGGTAAAACCGAGTATGAGGGGAAGAAAACTGAGATGCATGTAAAAAGGTTTCCCGGTCACACGGTGGACCATATTCTGGGTTTCCCATGCGTGTTTTACCTGAAGGAAGAATCCCTTAAACCTGGAGAGGTGGGACCCATGCAATGGGTACCATGCAGTATGACTTCTAAGGGCCTGCATTTTCTCACCGAACCTCACCAATGCTATCAGCCCAAAGTGTCGAACCTTATGTCTCACTCAGCTCTAGGTGTAGATGTGGTAAATCCAGGTTGCATCACAAGCCCTGAATGAATTATTTAAGAATTGCTCTCTATTTCACTGTCATTGTGTTTGTTTTTGTAGTTTATTTTGATAATGGGATTTATCGGATTTTCTCTGCTGCCTTCATGCAGCTGTACACACACTTGATTCTCTTACGGAGACATATAAATCCATGGGTTTGAAGATTCTTACTAGTCATGTGTAATCCTAGGAGTTGAATATGGTGTGTTTAGTCCATTTCGTTGAGCAAGGTGTAGGTCTTGACTATTACATATTTGGCTTATGGAGAGGTATGTGTGCTAATTTCTATCTCTGGTTTTATGCAGCACCCCACCTCACCTTTCCCCATAAGCAAGCATAAGTTGGTGTTCTAAATTTGAGACCCTGTTCTGTTTTGTAATTCAGTTCATGTGTAGCCAAGTTTACATTCCGTGTATTAGTGATATCTTATGATGTTTCATTTTCTGTGTGACTTATTTCACTTAGAATCATCGTACCTGGATCCACTCAATATGCCGCGACGGGCCTGATGACATAGATTTCATTGGTGAGTGATATTCCATTGTACGTGCGTACCACAACTTCTTTAACCATTTTTCACATTCTGGGATATTTAACTTGTACCGTAGACGACGTTCTTGTAAACAGAGCCGTCCCAAACTTTGGGGTGGCTGTGTGTTTTTGATTTTAATTTCCCTAAGCTATAGGACCATAAGTGGAAGTGCCATAGGCTCTGTTGCTTTGTTTCCTACGTGTTTCAGGAAACCCCATACACTTCTCCAGAGTGGCTGTTTGCAATTTACATCCCCCCCCATCAGCATAACAAGGCTCCCTGTTCTCCATGACCTGTCCTGCCTTTCTGGATTTTACACTTTTTCAGATGCCCCTTTTAACCGGGGGGCAGTGAGACTTCATTGTAGTGCAGATTTCATTTACCTGCTTGCTTGCTTGGCCAAAAATGGCGTATGCGTTTTTTCCTGAATATATTCAGGAAAAAACGCATACGCACTTTTTGGCCAGTGCATCATTGTCGACATTCTGCCTCTATTCCTATGCTTTAAGTGCAATTCCAGTCTACCCCCTGAAATCGTTTTCCTGAAATTTTGCCCCGCTTTCAAGTCCTCTTCGAAGACTTACTTCAATACATTTTTGGACGATAGCTGTCATTCATAACTCTGCAGGTCTGTGAATTACAGTACCCCTGAGCTCGTTTCCTCAACTCGCTTTCTTGTGAGCTGGCCGCAAAACCGCAGGATTGCTGCAGGCCCTAATCTGTTTCCGTCAGGGCACGCTGAGCCTTTGGTGAATTCCTCTTCCTGGTGGGAAATGAGCGTTAAATTTGTTCGTGCAGACACCTACAGCTAATCTCTCATTGGTTCTCCCTATTCCTGTTCATCTTGCGCAGAAATTCCAAACTGTGCCAAACAGGAGGTTAAAGGCACTGACTCTCCAAGTGGGGAGAGTGTTAGTAAAGCGTCTGGAATGGTAAAACCGAGTACGAGGGGACGAAAACTGAGATGCATTTGAAAACGTTTCCCAATCACACGGCGGACGATAGTCTGGGTTTCCCATGCATGTTTTAGCTGAAGGAAGAGTCCCTTAAACCTGGAGAGTTGGGACCCATGGAATGGGTACCATGCAGTATGACTTCAAAGGGTCTGCGTCTGCTCACCGAACCTCACCAATGCTATCAGCCCGAAGTGTCCAGCCTTATGTCTCACCCAGCTCTGGGTGTAGATGTGGTAAATCCAGGTTGCATCACAAGCCCTGAATGAATTATTTAAGAATTGCTCTCTATTTCACTGTCATTGTGTTTTTTTTTTTGAAATTTATTTTGATAATGGGATTTACCGGATTTTCACTGTTCCGTTTAGGCTGCTGTACACACGCTTGTTTTCCTTATGGAGACATATAAATCCATGGTTTTTAAGATTCTTACTTGTCAGGTATCTTGCAAGGCGTTGAATATGGGCTGTTGAGTCCATTTCGTTGAGCAAGTAGTAGGTCTTGTCTATAATATATTTGGCTTATGGAACGGTACCTGTGCTAATTCCAATCTCTGGTTTTATGCAGCACCCCAACTCACCTTTCCCCATAAGCAAGCATAAGTTGGTTTTCTAAATTTGAGACCCTGTTCTGTTTTGTAATTCAGTTTATGTGTAGCCAAGTTTACATTCCGTGTATTACTGATATCTTATGATGTTTATTTTTCTGTGTGACTTATTTCTCCACGAATCATCGTACCTGAATCCACTCATTATACCGCTACGGGCCTGAAGACGTAGATTTAATTGCTGAATGATATTCCATTGTACGTGCGTACCAGAACTTCTTTATCCATTTTTTCCTTTCTCGGATATTTAACTTGTACCGTAGACAAGGTTCTTGTAAACAGAGCCATCCCAAACTTTGGGGTGGCTGTGTGTTTTTGATTTTAATTTCTTTAAGCTATAGGACCATAAGTGGAAGTGACATAGGCTGTGTTGCTTTGTTTCCTACGTGTTTCAGGATACACCATACATTTCTCCAGAGTGGCTGTTGGCAATTTACATCCCGCCCATCAGCATAACAAGGCTCCCTGTTCTCCAAAACCTGTCCTGCCTTTCTGGATTTTACACATTTTTCAGATGGCCCTTTTGACCGGGGGGCAGTGAGACTTCATTGTAGTGCACATTTCCTTTACACGCTTGCTTGGTTGTCGAAAAAGTGCGTATGCGTTTTTTCCTGAATATATTCAGGAAAAAACGCATACGCCCTTTTTGGCCAAGTGCATCATTGTCGACATTCTGCCTCTTTTCCTATGCTTTAAGTGCAATTCCAGTCTACCCCCTGAAATCGTTTTCCTGAAATTCTGCCCCGCTTTCAAGTCCTCTTCTAAGACTTACTTCAATACATTTGTGGACGATAGCTGTCATTCATAACTCTGCAGGTTTGTGAATTGCAGTGCCCCTGAGCTCCTTTCTTCAACTCTCTTTCTTGTGAGCTGGCCGCAAAACCGCAGGATTGCTTCAAGCCATAATCTCTTTCCGGGGGGGAACGCTGAGCCTTTGTTTAATTCCTCTTCCTGGTCGGAAATGAGCGTTCCATTTGCCCATGCAGGCACCTACAGCTAGTCTCTCATTGGTTCTCACTATTCCTGTACATCTTGCGCAGAAATTGCAAACTGTGCCAACAGGAGGTTAATGGCACTGACTCTCCAAGTGGGGAGAGTGTTAGTAAAGCGTCTGGAATGATGAACCCGAGTACCAGGGGACGAAAACTGAGATGCATTTGAAAACGTTTCCCGGTCACACAGTGTACAGTTCTGTGGGTTTCCCATGCATGTTTTAGCTGAAGGAAGAATCCCTTAAACCTGGAGAGTTGGGACCCATGGAATGGGTACCATGCAGTATGACTTCAAAGGGTCTGCGTTTGCTCACCGAACCTCACCAATGCTATCAGCCCGAAGTGTCCAGCCTTATGTCTCACCCAGCTCTGGATGTAGATGTGGTAAATCCAGGTTGCATCACATGCCCTGAATGAATTATTTAAGAATTGCTCTCTATTTCACTCTCATTGTGTTTTGTTTTTCTAATTCATTTTGATAATGGGATTTATTGGATTTTCTCTGCTGCCTTCATGCAGCTGTACACACGCTTGATTGTCTTAAGGAGACATATGAATCCATGGGTTTGAAGATTCTTACTAGTCAGGTGTATTCCTAGGCGTTGAATATGAGGTGTTGAGTCCATTTCGTTGAGCAAGGCGTAGGTCTTGACTATTACATATTTGGCTTATGGAAAGGTATCTGTGCTAATTTCTATCTCTGCTTTTATGCAGCACCCCAACTCACTTTTCCCCTTAAGCAAGCATAAGTTGGTTTTCTAAATTTGAGACCCTGTTCTGTTTTGTAATTCAGTTCATGTGTAGCCAAGTTTACATTCCGTGTATTAGTGATAACTTATGATGTTTCATTTTCTGTGTGACTTATTTCACTTAGAATCATCGTACCTGAATCCACTCATTATGCCGCAACGGGCCTGATGAAATAGATTTCATTGGTGAGTGATATTCATTTGTACGTACGTACCACACTTCTTTATCCATTTTTCGCTTTCTGGGATATTTAACTTGTTCCGTAGACGAGGTTCTTGTAAACAGAGCCGTCCGACACTTTGGGGTGGCTGTCTGTTTTTGATTTTAATTTCCGTGATCTATAAGACCATAAGTGGAAGTGCCGTAGTCTCCGTTGCTTTGTTTCTTAGGTGTTTCAGGAAACACCATACACTTCTCCAGAGTGGCTGTTGGCATTTACATCCCGCCCATCAGCATAACAAGGCTCCCTGTTCTCCATGGCCTGTCCTGTGTTTCTGGTTTTTACACTTTTTTCAGATGGCCCTTTTGACGAATGGGAAATGAGACTTCATTGTAGTGCGGATTTCCATTGCTCGAGTGCTTGGTTGGCCAAAAAGGGCATATGTGTTTTTTCCTGAATATATTCAGGAAAAAATGTTTACGCACTTTGGTCCAAGTGCATCACTGTCAAAGATCTGCCGCTTTTCACATGCTTTAAATGCAATTCCAATCTACCTCCTGAAATATGATTCCTGCAATTCTGCCTCGTTTTCAAGTCCTCTTTGCAGACTTACTTCCATATATTTTTGCCAATAGCTGTCATTTATAACTCTGCAGGTTTGTGAATTACAGTGCCCGTGATTTCCTTTCTTAACTCGTTTCCTTGAAAACTGGCCACAGAACCGCAGGTTTGCTTCAGGCCGTAATCAGGGTCCGGCACGGCACTCTGAGACTTTGGTTCATTCCACTTCCTGGTGCGAAATTACAGTTAAATGTGCCCCTCCAGACACCTGCCTCACTCCTAGCCCCTTGGTGATGTGTGTCCTCTGGTTTGAGGCCACATGTGCTGCGTTCCTCACCTTTGGCTGATGTGGCCCCACTGGTGTGAGGACACTCCTGCCTGGTTCCCATCCCCTTGGTGATGTGGGCCCTCCGGTGAGAGTCTGATCCTGGTTGGGTTCCTCACACTTCTGTGAGGTGGGCCCTCTTCTCTGAGGTCACTCCTGCCTGGCTGGTACACCCCGCCTTGGCGACGTCGGCCCTCTGGTGGGATTTGGTGCCTGCTGGGTGTCTCCTCCCCTCGGTAATGAGGGCCCTCTGGCGTCAGGCCCTAACTCCTGGGCTCCCAATATTTTCTTTTTTTTTTTAAACATCTTTATTGGGGTATAATTGCTTTACAATTGTGTGTTAGTTTCTGCTTTATAACAAAGTGAATCAGTTATACATATACATATGTTCCCATATGTCTTCCCTCTTGCGTCTCCCTCCCTCCCACTCTCCCTATCCCACCCCTCCAGGCTGTCACAAAACACCGAGCTAATATCCCTGTGCCTTGCGGCTGCTTCCCCCTAGCTATCTACCTTACTACGTTTGTTAGTGTGTATATGTCCATGACTCTCTCTCACCCTGTCAAAGCTCACCCTTCCCCCTCCCCATATCCTCAAGTCCGTTCTCCAGTAGGTCTGCGTCTTTATTCCTGTCTTACCCCTAGGTTCTTCATGACATTTGTTTTCCCCTTAAATTCCATATATATGCGTTAGCATACGGCATTTGTCTTTTTCTTTCTGACTTACTTCACTCTGTATGACAGACTCTAGGTCTATCCACCTCATTACAAATAGCTCAATTTCGTTTCTTTTTATGGCTGAGTAATATTCCATTGTATATATGTGCCACATCTTCTTTATCCATTCATCCGATGATGGGCGCTTAGGTTGTTTCCATCTCCGGGCTATTGTAAATAGAGCTGCAATGAACATTTTGGTACATGACTCTTTTTGAATTTTGGTTTTCTCAGGGTATATGCCCAGTAGTGGGATTGCTGGGTCATATGGTAATTCTATTTGTAGTTTTTTAAGGAACCTCCATACTGTTCTCCATAGTGGCTGAACCAATTCACATTCCCACCAGCAGTGCAAGAGTGTTCCCTTTTCTCCACATCCTCTCCAGCATTTATTGTTTCTAGATTTTTTGATGATGGCCATTCTGACTGGTGTGAGATGATATCTCATTGTAGTTTTGATTTGCATTTCTCTAATGATTAATGATGTTGAGCATTCTTTCATGTGTTTGTTGGCATTCTGTATATCTTCTTTGGAGAAATGTCTATTTAGGTCTTCTGCCCATTTTTGGATTGGGTTGTTTGTTTTTTTGTTATTGAGCTGCATGAGCTGCTTGTAAATTTTGGAGATTAAACCTTTGTCAGTTGCTTCATTTGCAAATATTTTCTCCCATTGTGAGGGTTGTCTTTTGGTCTTGATTATGGTTTCCTTTGCTGTGCAAAAGCTTTGAAGTTTCATTAGGTCCCATTTGTTTATTTTTGTTTTTATTTCCATTACTCTAGGAGGTGGGTCAGAAAGGATCTTGCTGTGATTTATGTCATAGAGTGTTCTGCCTATGTTTTCCTCTAAGAGTTTGATAGTTTCTGGCCTTACATTTAGGTCTTTAATCCATTTTGAGCTTATTTTTGTGTATGGTGTTAGGGAGTGATCTAATCTCATACTTTTACATGTACCTGTCCAGTTTTCCCAGCACCATTTATTGAAGAGGCTGTCCTTTCTCCACTGTACATTCCTGCCACCTTTATCAAAGATAAGGTGTCCATATGTGCGTGGGTTTATCGCTGGGCTTTCTATCCTGTTCCATTGATCTATATTTCTGTTTTTGTGCCAGTACCATACTGTCTTGATTACTGTAGCTTTGTAGTATAGTCTGAAGTCAGGGAGCCTGATTCCTCCAGCTCCTTTTTTCGTTCTCAAGATTGCTTTGGCTATTCGGGGTCTTTTGTGTTTCCATACAAATTGTGAAATTTTTTGTTCTAGTTCTGTGAAAAATGCCAGTGGTAGTTTGATAGGGATTGCATTGAATCTGTAGATTGCTTTGGGTAGTAGAGTCATTTTCACAATGTTGATTCTTCCCATCCAAGAACATGGTATATCTCTCCATCTATTTGTATCATCTTTAATTTCTTTCATCAGTGTCTTATAATTTTCTGCATACAGGTCTTTCGTCTCCTTAGGTAGGTTTATTCCTAGATATTTTATTCTTTTTGTTGCAATGGTAAATGGGAGTGTTTTCTTGATTTCACTTTCAGATTTTTCATCATTAGTATATAGGAATGCCAGAGATTTCTGTGCATTAACTTTGTATCCTGCTACTTTACCAAATTCATTGATTAGCTCTAGTAGTTTTCTGGTAGCATCTTTAGGATTCTCTATGTATAGTATCATGTCATCTGCAAACAGTGACAGCTTTACTTCTTCTTTTCCGATTTGGATTCCTTTTATTTCCTTTTCTTCTCTGATTGCTGTGGCTAAAACTTCCAAAACTATGTTGAATAAGAGTGGTGAGAGTGGGCAACCTTGTCTTGTTCCTGATCTTAGTGGAAATGCTTTCAGTTTTTCACCATTGAGGATGATGTTTGCTGTGGGCTTGTCATATATGGCCTTTATTATGTTGAGGAAAGTTCCCTCTATGCCTACTTTCTGCAGGGTTTTTAGCATAAATGGGTGTTGAATTTTGTCAAAAGCTTTCTCTGCATCTATTGAGATGATCATATGGTTTTTCTCTTTCAATTTGTTAATATGGTTTATCACATTGATAGATTTGCGTATATTGAAGAATCCTTGCATTCCTGGAATAAACCCCACTTGATCATGGTGTATGATCCTTTTAATGTGCTGTTGGATTCTGTTTGCTAGTATTTTGTTGAGGATTTTTGCATCTATGTTCATCAGTGATATTGGCCTGTAGTTTTCTTTCTTTGTGACATCCTTGTCTGGTTTTGGTATCAAGGTGATGGTGGCCTCGTAGAAGGAATTTGGGAGTGTTCCTCCCTCTGCTATATTTTGGAAGAGTTTGAGAAGGATAGGTGTTAGCTCTTCTCTAAACGTTTGATAGAATTCACCTGTGAAGCCATCTGGTCCTGGGCTTTTGTTTGTTGGAAGATTTTTAATGACAGTTTCAATTTCAGTGCTTGTGATTGGTCTGTTCATATTTTCTATTTCTTCCTGATTCAGTCTTGGCAGGTTGTGCATTTCTAAGAATTTGTCCATTTCTTCCAGATTGTCCATTTTATTGGCATAGAGTTGCTTGTAGTAATCTCTTATGATTTTTTTTATTTCTGCAGTGTCAGTTGTTACTTCTCCTTTTTCATTTCTAATTCTATTGATTTGAGTCTTCTCCCTTTTTTTCTTGATGAGTCTGGCTAGTGGTTTATCTATTTTGTTTATCTTCTCAAAGAACCAGCTTTTAGTTTTATTGATCTTTGCTATCGTTTCCTTCATTTCTTTTTCATTTATTTCTGATCTGATTTTTATGATTTCTTTCCTTCTGCTAGCTTTGGGGTTTTTTTGTTCTTCTTTCTCTAATTGCTTGAGGTGCAAGGTTAGGTTGTTTATTCGAGATGTTTCCTGCTTCTTAAGGTGGGCTTGTATTGCTATAAACTTCCCCCTTAGAACTGCTTTTGCTGCATCCCATAGGTTTTGGGTCGTTGTGTCTCCATTGTCATTTGTTTCTAGGTATTTTTTTATTTCCTCTTTGATTTCTTCAGTGATCACTTCATTATTAAGTAGTGTATTGTTTAGCTTCCATGTGTTTGTATTTTTTACAGATCTTTTCCTGTAATTGATATCTAGTCTCATGGCGTTGTGGTCAGAAAAGATACTTGATACAATTTCAATTTTCTTAAATTTACCAAGGCTTGATTTGTGACCCAAGATATGATCTATCCTGGAGAATGTTCCATGAGCACTTGAGAAAAATGTGTATTCTGTTGTTTTTGGATGGAGTGTCCTATAAATATCAATTAAGTCCATCTTGTTTAATGTATCATTTAAAGCTTGTGTTTCCTTATTTATTTTCATTTTGGATGATCTGTCCATGGGTGAAAGTGGGGTGTTAAAGTCCCCTACTATGAATGTGTTACTGTCAATCTCCCCTTTTATGGCTGTTAGTATTTGCCTTATGTATTGAGGTGCTCCTATGTTGGGTGCATAAATATTTACAATTGTTATATCTTCTTCTTGAATCGATCCCTTGATCATTATGTAGTGTCCTTCTTTGTCTCTTGTAATAGTCCTTATTTTAAAGTCTATTTTGTCTGATATGAGAATTGCTACTCCAGCTTTCTTTTGGTTTCCATTTGCATGGAATATCTTTTTCCATCCCCTTATTTTCAGTCTGTATGTGTCTCTAGGTCTGAAGTGGGTCTCTTGTAGACAGCATATATAAGGGTCTTGTTTTTGTATCCATTCAGCCAATCTGTGTCTTTTGGTGGGAGCATTTAGTCCATTTACATTTAAGGTAATTATCGATATGTATGTTCCTATTCCCATTTTCTATATTGTTTTGGGTTCGTTATTATAGGTCTTTTCCTTCTCTTGTGTTCCTTGTCTAGAGAAGTTCCTTTAGCATTTGCTGTAAAGCTGGTTTGGTGGTGCTAAACTCTCTCAGCTTTTGCTTGTCTGTAAAGGTTTTAATTTCTCCATCAAATCTGAATGAGATCCTTGCTGGGTAAAGTAGCCTTGGTTGCAGGTTTTTCTCCTTCATCACTTTTAGTATGTCCTGCCACTCCCTTCTGGCTTGTAGGGTTTCTGCTGAGAGATCAGCTGTTAACCTTATGGGGATTCCCTTGTGTGTTATTTGCTGTTTTTCCCTTGCTGCTTTTAATATGCTTTCTTTGTATTTAATTTTTGACAGTTTGATTAATATGTGTCTTGGCGTATTTCTCCTTGTATTTATCCTGTATGGGACTCTCTGTGCTTCCTGGACTTGATTAACTATTTCCTTTCCCATATTAGGGAAGTTTTCAACTATAATCTCTTCAAATATTTTCTCAGTCCCTTTCTTTTTCTCTTCTTCTTCTGGAACCCCTATAATTCGAATGTTGGTGCGTTTAATGTTGTCCCAGAGGTCTCTGAGACTGTCCTCAGTTCTTTTCATTCTTTTTTCTTTATTCTGCTCTGCAGTAGTTATTTCCACTATTTTATCTTCCAGGTCACTTATCCGTTCTTCTGCCTCAGTTATTCTGTTATTGATCCCATCTAGAGTACTTTTAATTTCATTTATTGCGTTGTTCATCATTGCTTGTTTCACCTTTATTTCTTCTAGGTCCTTGTTAACTGCTTCTTGCATTTTGTCCATTCTACTTCCAAGATTTCGGATCATCCTTACTATCATTATTCTGAATTCTTTTTCAGGTAGACTGCCTATTTCCTCTTCATTTGTTAGGTCTGGTGCATTTTTATCTTGCTCCTTCATCTGCTGTGTGTTTTTCTGTCTTCTCATTTTGCTTATCTTACTGTGTTTGGGGTCTCCTTTTTGCAGGCTGCACGTTCGTAGTTCCCGTTGTTTTTGATGTCTGTCTCCAGTGGCTAAGGTTGTTTCAGTGGGTTGTGTAGGCTTCCTGGTGGAGGGGACTAGTGCCTGTGTTGTGGTGGATGAGGCTGGATCTTGTCTCTCTAGTGGGCAGGTTCACGTCTGGTGGTGTGTTTTGGGGTGTCTGTGGCCTTATTATGATTTTAGGCAGCCTCTCTGCTAATGGGTGGGGTTGTGTTCCTGTTTTGCTAGTTGTTTGGCATAGGTTGTCTAGCACTGTGGCTTGCTGGTCGTTGAGTGAAGCTGGGTGCTGGTGTTAAGATGGAGGTCACTGGGAGATTTCCACCGTTTAATATTATGTGGAGCTGGGAGGTCTCTTTTGACCAGTGTCCTGAAGTTGGCTCTCCTACCTCAGAGGCAGAGCCCTGACTCCTGGCTGGAGCACCAAGAGCCTTTCATCCACACGGCTCAGAATAAAAGGGAGAAAAAGTAGAGAGAGTTAGTAGATGTATGAGGAAAGAAAGAAGGAAAGGAGGAAAGGAAGGAAGGAAGAAAGAAGCAAAGAAGGAAAGAAAGGAGGGAGGGAGGGAGGAAGGAAGGAAGGAAGGAAGGAAGGAGGGAAAGAAGGAAAAAAGACAGAAAGAAAGAAGATACAGTAAAATAAAATAAAGTATAATATATTTATTGAATTAAAAAATATTTAGAAAAAAAAAAAAAAGAGGGACGGATAGAACCTTAGGACAAATGTTGGAAGCAAAGCTATACAGAGAAAATCTTATACAGAAGCATACACATACACCTTCACAAAAAGAGGTAAAGGGGGTAAAATCATAAATCTTGCTCTCAGAGACCACCTCCTCAATTTGGGGTGATTCGTTGTCTAAAGGAGGGAAGGACGGAAAGAAAGAAAGAAAGAAAGAAGGAACGACGGTAAAGTATAATAAAGTTATTACAATTAAAATTATTGAGAAAAAAATTTTTTTTTTAAAAACCATGGACGGATAGAGCCCTAGGACAAATGGTGGAAGCAAGAGTATACAGACAAGATCTCACACATAAGCATACACGTACACATTCACAAAAAGAGGAAAAGGGAAAAAAATCATAGATCTCGCTCCTAAATTCCACCTCTTCAATTTGGGATCATTTCTTGTCTATTCAGGTATTCCACAGATGCAGGGTATATCAGGTTGATTGTGGAGCTTTAATCCGCTGCTTCTGAGGCTGCTGGGGGAGATTTCCCTTTCTCTTCTTTGTTCTCACAGCTCACAGGAGCTCAGCTTTGGATTTGGCCCTGCCTCTGCGTGTAGGTCGCTGGAGGGCGTCTGTTTTTTGCTCAGACAGGAAAGGGTTAAAGGGGCCGCTAATTCGGGGGCTCAGGCTCACTCAGGCCGGGGGTGAGGGGGGGGAAGGAGGGGCACTGCGTGCGGGGCGGGCCTGCGGCGTCAGAGGCGGCGTGACGTTGTGGCAGAGGCCGGCGTGACGTTGCACCAGCCTGAGGCCCGCCGTGCGTTCTCCCGGGGAAGTTGTCCCTGGTTCCCGGGAACCTGGCAGTGGCGGGCTGCACAGGCTCCGCGGAAGAGGGGTGTGGAGGTTCCCGGGAACCTGGCAGGGGCGGGCTGCACAGGCCCCTTGGTGGCGGCAGCAGCAGCCCTAGCGTCTCCCGCCCGTCTCTGGGGTCCGCGCTTTTAGCCGCGGCTCGCGCCCGTCTCTGGGGTTCGCGCTTTTAGCCGCGGCTCGCGCCCGTCTCTGGGGTTCGCGCTTTTAGCCGCGGCTCGCGCCCGTCTCTGGAGTTCCTTTAAGCAGCGCTCTTAAACCCCTCTCCTCGCGCACCAGGAAACAAAGAGGGAAGAAAAAGTCTCTTGCCTCTACGGCAGGTGCAGGCTTTTCCCCGAACTCCCTCCCGGCTAGTCGTGGTGCACTAACCCCTTCAGGCTATGTTCAAGCCGCCAACCCCAGTCCTCTCCCTGCGCTCCGTCCAAAACCGAAACCCGAGCTTCAGCTCGCAGCCCCGCCCGCCCGGGCGGGTGAGCAGACAAGCCTCTCGGGCTGGTGAGTGCCGGTCGGCACCGATCCTCTGTGCGGGAATCTCCCCGCTTTGCCCTCCGCACCCGTCGCTGTGCACTACTCCTCGGTCCCGAAGCCCCCCCCTCCGCCTCCCGCAGTCTCCGCCCGCGGAGGGGCTTCCAAGTGTGTGAAAACTTTTCCTCCTTCACAGCTCCCTCCTACTGGCGCAGGTGCCATCCTTATTCTTCTGTCTCTGTTTTTTCTTTTGCCCTACCCAGGTACGTGGGGAGTTTCTTGCCTTTTGGGACGTCTGAGGTCTTCTGCCAGCCTTCAGTAGGTGTTCTGTAGGAGTTGTTCCACGTGTAGATGTATTTCTGGTGTATCCGTGGGGAGGAAGGCGATCTCCGCGTCTTACTCTTCCGCCATCTTCAAGGTCCCCCCTCTGTGTTTTGTTTTTGAAATTAATTTTGATAATGGGATTTTTCGGATCTTCACTGCTGCATTTAGGCCGTTGTACACATGCTTGATTTCCTTATGGAGACATATAAATCCATGGGTTTTAAGATTCTTAATTGTCAGGTATCTTCCCAGGCGTTGAATATGGGGTGTTGAGTCCATTTCGTTGAGCAAGGAGTAGGTCTTGTCTATTATATATTTGGCTTATGGAACGGTATCTGTGCTAATTTCAATCTCTGGTTTTATGCAGCACCCCAACTCACCTTTCCCCATAAGCAAGCATAAGTTGGTTTTCTAAATTTGAAACCCTGTCCTGTTTTGTAATTCATTTCACGTGTAGCCAAGTTTACATTCCGTGTATTAGTGATATCTTATGATGTTTCTTTTTCTGTGTGACTTATTTCTCGTAGAATCATCGTACCTGAATCCACTCATTATGCCGCTACGGGCCTGATGACGTAGATTTCATTGCTGAGTGATATTCCATTGTACGTACGTACCACAATTTCTTTATCCATTTTTTGCTTTCTCGGATATTTAACTTGTACCGTAGACGAGGTTTTTGTAAACAGAGCCGTTCCAAACTTTGGGGTTGCTTTGTGTTTTTGATTTTAATTTCCCTAAGATGTCGGACCATAAGTGGAAGTGCCATAGGCTCCGTTGCTTTGTTTTTTAGGCGTTTCAGGAAACACCATACACTTCTCCAGAGTGGCTGTTGGCAATTTACATCCCGCATATCAGCATAACAAGGCTCCCTGTTCTCCATGACCTGTCCTGCCTTTCTGGATTTTAAACTTTTTTCAGATGGCCCTTTTGACCGGGGGGCAGTGAGACTTCATTGTAGTGCAGATTTCCTTTACACGCTTGCTTGGTTGTCCAAAAACGGCATATGCGTTTTTTCCTGAATATATTCAGGAAAAAACGCATATGCTCTTTTTGGCCAAGTGCATCATTGTCGACATTCTGCCTCGTTTCCTATGCTGTAAGTGCAATTCCAGTCTGCCCCCTGAAATAGTTTTCCTGAAATTCTGTCCCGCTTTCAAGTCCTCTTCGAAGACTTACTTCAGTACATTTTTGGATGATAGCTGTCATTCATAACTCTGCAGGTTTGTGAATTACGGTGTCCCAGAGCTCCTTTCTTCAACTCGCTTTCTTGTGAGCTGGCCGCAAAACTGCAGGATTGCTTCAGGGACTAATCTGTTTCCCGCAGGGCACGATGAGCCTTTGGTAAATTCCGTTTCCTGGTGGTAAATGAGCGTTCCAATTGCCCGTGCAGACAACTACAGCTAGTCTCTCATTGGTTCTCCCTATTCCTGTTCATCTTGCGCAGAAATTGCAAACTGTGCCAAACAGGAGGTTAAAGGCACTGACTCTCCAAGTGGGGAGAGTGTTAGTAAAGCGTCTGGAATGGTGAACCCGAGTACCAGGGGACGAAAACTGAGATGCATTTGAAAACGTTTCCCAATCACACGGTGGACCATACTCTGGGTTTCCCACGCATGTTTTAGCTGAAGGAAGAATCCCTTAAACATGGAGATTTGGGACCCATGGAATGGATACCATGCAGGGTGACTTCAAAGGGTCTGCATTTGCTCACCGAACCTCACCAATGCTATCAGCCCGAAGTGTCCAGCCTTATGTCTCACCCAGCTGTGGGTGTAGATGTGGTAAATCCAGGTTGCATCACAAGCCCTGAATGAATTATTTAAGAATTGCTCTCTATTTCACTGTCATTGTGTTTTGTTTTTGAAATTTATTTTGATAATGGGATTTATCGGATTTTCACTGCTGCGTTTAGGCCGCTGTACACTCGCTTGATTCCCTTATGGAGACATATAAATCCATGGCTTTTAAGATTCTTACTTGTCAGGTATCTTGCAAGGCGTTGAATATGGGGTGTTGAGTCCATTTCGTTGAGCAAGGAGTAGGTCTTGTCTATTATATATTTGGCTTATGGAACGGTATCTGTGCTAATTTCAATCTCTGGTTTTATGCAGCATGCCAACTCACCTTTCCCCATAAGCAAGCATAAGTTGGTTTTCTCAATTTGAGACCCTGTTCTGTTTTGTAATTCAGTTCATGTGTAGCCAAGTTTACATTCCGTGTATTAGTGATATCTTATGATGTTTCTTTTTCTGTGTGACTTATTTCTCGTAGAATCATCGTACCTGAATCCACTCATTATGCCGCTATGGGCCTGATGACGTAGATTTCATTGCTGAGTGATATTCCATTGTACGTGCGTACCACAACTGCTTTATACAGTTTTTGCTTTCTCGGATATTTAACTTGTACCGTAGACGAGGTTCTTGTAAACAGAGCCGTCCCAAACTTTGGGGTGGCTGTGTTTTTGATTTTAATTTCCCTAAGCTATAGGACCATAAGTGGAAGTGCCATAGGCTGTGTTGCTTTGTTTCCTACGTGTTTCAGGAAACACCATAAACTTCTCCAGAGTGGCTGTTGGCAATTTACATCACGCCCATCAGCATAACAAGGCTCCCTGTTCTCCATGACCTGCCGTGCCTTTCTGGATTTTACACATTTTTCAGATGGCCCTTTTGACCGGGGGGCAGTGAGACTTCATTGTAGTGCAGATTTCCTTTAAACACTTGCTTCGTTGGCAAAAAAGTGAGTATGCGTTTTTATCTGAATATATTCAGGAAAAACCGCATACGCCCTTTTTGGCCAAGTGCATCATTGTCGACATTCTGCCTCTTTTCGTATGCTTTAAGTGCAATTCCTGTCTACCCCTTGAAATCGTTTTCCTGAAATTCTGCCCCGCTTTCATATCCTCTTCGAAGACTTACTTCAATACACTTTTGGACGATAGCTGTCATTCATAACTCTGCAGGTTTGTGAATTGCAGTGCCCCTGAGCTCCTTTCTTCAACTCTCTTTCTTGTGAGCTGGCCGCAAAACCGCAGGATTGCTTCAGGCCATAATCTCTTTCCGGGGGGGAACGCTGAGCCTTTGTTTAATTCCTCTTCCTGGTCGGAAATGAGCGTTCCATTTGCCCGTGCAGACACCAACAGCTAGTCTCTCATTGCTTCTCCCTATTCCTGTTCATCTTGCGCAGAAATTGCAAACGGTGCCAAACAGGAGGTTAATGGCGCTGACTCTCCAAGTGGGGAGAGTGTTAGTAAAGCGTCTGGAATGGTGAACCCGAGTACCAGGGGACGATAACTGAGATGCATTTGAAAACGTTTCCCGGTCACACAGTGCACTGTACTGTGGGTTTCCCATGCATGTTTTAGCTGAAGGAAGAATTCCTTAAACCTGGAGAGTTGGGACCCATGGAATGGTTACCATGCAGTATGACTTCAAAGGGTCTGCGTTTGCTCACCGAACCTCACCAATGCTATCAGCCCGAAGTGTCCAGCCTTATGTCTCACCCAGCTCTGGGTGTAGATGTGGTAAATCCAGGTTGCATCACAAACCCTGAATGAATTATTTAAGAATTGCTCTCTATTTCACTGTCATTTTGTTTTGTTTTTGAAATTTATTTTGATAATGGGATTTATCGGATTTTCACTGCTGCGTTTAGGCCGCTGTACACACGCTTGATTTCCTTATGGAGACATATAAATCCATGGGTTTTAAGATTCTTACTTGTCAGGTATCTTGCCAGGCGTTGAATATGGGGTGTTGAGTCCATTTCGTTGAGCAAGGAGTAGGTCTTGTCTATTATATATTTGGCTTATGGAACGGTATCTGTGCTAATTTCAATCTCTGGTTTTATGCAGCACCGCAACTCACCTATCCCCATAAGCAAGCATAAGTTGGTTTTCTAAATTTGAGACCCTGTTCTGTTTTGTAATTCAGTTTATGTGTAGCCAAGTTTACATTCCGTGTATTACTGATATATTATGATGTTTCTTTTTCTGTGTGACTTATTTCTCGTAGAATCATCGTACCTGAATCCACTCATTATGCCGCTACGGGCCTGATGACGTAGATTTCATTGCTGAGTGATATTCCATTGTACGTGCGTACCAGAAATTCTTTATTCATTTTTTCCTTTCTCGGATATTTAACTTGTACCGTAGACAAGGTTCTTGTAAACAGAGCCATCCCAAACTTTGGGGTGGCTGTGTGTTTTTCATTTTAATTTCCCTAAGCTATAGGATCATAAGTGGAAGTGACATAGGCTGTGTTGCTTTGTTTCCTACGTGTTTCAGGATACACCATACATTTCTCCAGAGTGGCTGTTGGCAATTTACATCCCGCCCATCAGCATAACAAGGCTCCCTGTTCTCCAAGACCTGTTCTGCCTTTCTGGATTTTACACTTTTTTCAGATGGCCCTTTTGACCGGGGGGCAGTGAGACTTCATTGTAGTGCAGATTTCCTTTTCACGCTTGCTTCATTGGCCAAAAAGGGCGTATGAGTTTTTTCCTGAATATATTCAGGAAAAATCGCATACGCCCTTTTTGGCCAAGTGCATCATTGTCGACATTCTGCCTCTTTTCCTATGCTTTAAGTGCAATTCCAGTCTACCCCCTGAAATCGTTTTCCTGAAATTCTGCCCCGCTTTCAAGTCCTCTTTGAAGACTTACTTCAGTACATTTTTGGACGATAGCTATCATACATAACTCTGCATGTTTGTGAATTACAGTGCCCCTGAGCTCCTTTCTTCAACTCCTTTTCTTGTGAGCTGGCCGCAAAACCGCAGGATTGCTTCAGGCACTAATATGTTTCGGGCCGGGCACGCTGAGCCTTTGGGTAATTCCTCTTCCTGGTGGGAAATGATCGTTCAATTTGCCCGTGCAGACACCAACAGCTAGTCTCTCATTGCTTCTCCCTATTCCTGTTCATCTTGCTCAGAAATTGCAAACTGTGCCAAACAGGAGGTTAATGGCACTGACGCTCCAAGTGGGGAGAGTGTTAGTAAAGCGTTCAATTGTTGAACCTGAGTACCAGGGGACGAAAACTGAGATGCATTTGAAAACGTTTCCCAATCACACGGTGGACCATACTCTGGGTTTCCCATGCATGTTTTAGCTGAAGGAAGAATCCCTTAAACCTGGAGAGTTGGGACCCATGGAATGGGTACCATGCAGTATGACTTCAAAGGGTCTGCGTTTGCTCACCGAACCTCACCAATGCTATCAGCCCGAAGTGTCCAGCCTTATGTCTCATCCAGCTCTGGGTGTAGATGTGGTAAATCCAGGTTGCATCACAAGCCCTGAATGAATTATTTAAGAATTGCTCTCTATTTCAATGTCATTGTGTTTTGTTTTTGAAATTCATTTTGATAATGGGATTTATCGGATTTTCACTGCTGCTTTTAGGCCACTGTACACACGCTTGATTTCCTTATGGAGACATATAAATCCATGGGTTTTAAGATTCTTACTTGTCAGGTATCTTCCCAGGCGTTGAATATAGGGTGTTGAGTCCATTTCGTTGAGCAAGGAGTAGGTTTTGTCTATTATATATTTGGCTTATGGAACGGTATCTGTGCTAATTTCAATCTCTGGTTTTATGCAGCATCCCAACTGACCTTTCCCCATAAGCAAGCATAAGTTGGTTTGCTAAATTTGAGACCCTGTTCTGTTTTGTAATTCAGTTCATGGGTAGCCAAGTTTACATTCCGTGTATTAGTGATAACTTATGATGTTTCTTTTTCTGTCTGACTTATTTCTCATAGAATCATCGTACCTGAATCCACTCATTATGCCGCTACGGTCCTGATGACGTAGATTTCATTGCTGAGTGATATTCCATTGTACGTGCGTACCACAACTTCTTTATCCATTTTATGCTTTCTGGTATATTTAACTGCTACCGTAGATGAGGTTCTTGTAAACAGAGCCATCCCAAACTTTGGGGTGGCTGTGTGTTTTTGATTTTAATTTGCCTAAGCTATAGGACCATAAGTGGAAGTGCCATAGGCTGTGTTGCTTTGTTTCCTACGTGTTTCAGGAAACACCATACACTTTTCCAGAGTGGCTGTTGGCAATTTAAATCCGCCCATCAGCATAACAAGGCTCCCTGTTCTCCATGACCTGTCCTGCCTTTCTGGATTTTACACTTTTTTCAGATGGCCCTTTTGACCGGGGGGCAGTGAGACTTCATTGTAGTGTAGATTTCCTTTACACGCTTGCTTGGTTGGCCAAAAAGGGCGTATGCGTTTTTTCCTGAATATATTCAGGAAAAAACGCATACGCCCTTTTTGGCCAAGTGCATCATTGTCAACATTCTGCCTCTTTTCCTATGCTTTAAGTGCAATTCCAGTCTACCCCATGAAATCGTTTTCCTGAAATCTGCCCCGCTTTCAAGTCCTCTTCGAAGACTTACTTCTATACATTTTTGGACGATAGGTGTCATTCATAACTCTGCAGGTTTGTGAATTACAGTGCCCCTGAGCTCCTTTCTTCAACTCGCTTTCTTGTGAGCTGGCCGAAAAACCGCAAGATTGCTTCAGGCCCTAATCTGTTTCCGGCAGGGCACGCTGAGCCTTTGGTTAATTCCTCTTCCTGGTGGGAAATGAGCGTTCCATTTGCCCGTGCAGACACCTACAGCTAGTCTCTCATTGCTTCTCCCTATGCCTGTTCATCTTGCGCAGAAATTGCCAAGTGTGCCAAACAGGAGGTTAAATGCGCTGACTCTCCAAGTGGGGAGAGTGTTAGTAAAGCGTCTGGAATGGTGAACCCGAGTACCAGGGGACGAAAACTGAGATGCATTTGAAAACGTTTCCCAATCACATGGTGGACCACACTATGGGTTTCCCATGCATGTTTTAGCTGAAGGAAGAATCCGTTAAACCTGGAAATTTGGGACGCATGGAATGGGTACCATGCAGTATGACTTCAAAGGGTCTGCGTTTGCTCACCGAACCTCACCAATGCTATCAGCCCGAAGTGTCCAGCCTTATGTCTCACCCAGCTCTGGGTGTAGATGTGGTAAATCCAGGTTGCATCACAAGCCCTGAATGAATTATTTAAGAATTGCTCTCTATTTCACTGTCATTGTGTTTTGTTTTTGAAATTTATTTTGATAATGGGATTTATCGGATGTTCACTGCTGCGTTTAGGCCGCTGTACACACGCTTGATTTCCTTATGGAGACATATAAATCCATGGGTTTTAAGATTCTTACTTGTCAGGTATGTTCCCAGGCGTTGAATATGGGGTGTTGAGTCCATTTCGTTGAGCAAGGAGTAGGTCTTGTCTATTACATATTTGGCTTATGGAACGGTATCTGTGCTAATTTCAATCTCTGGTTTTATGCAGCACCCCATCTCACCTTTCCCCATAAGCAAGCATAAGTTGGTTTTCTAAATTTGAGACCCTGTTCTGTTTTGTAATTCAGTTCCTGGGTAGCCAAGTTTACATTCCGTGTATTAGTGATAACTTATGATGTTTCTTTTTCTGTCTGACTTATTTCTCATAGAATCATCGTACCTGAATCCACTCATTATGCCGCTACGGTGCTGATGACGTAGATTTCATTGCTGAGAGATATTCCATTGTACGTGCGTACCACAACTTCTTTATCCATTTTATGCTTTCTCGGATATTTAACTTCTACCGTAGATGAGGTTCTTGTAAACAGAGCCATCCCAAACTCTGGGGTGGCTGTGTGTTTGTGATTTTAATTTCCCTAAGCTATAGGACCATAAGTGGAAGTGCCATAGGCTGTGTTGCTTTGTTTCCTACGTGTTTCTGGAAACACCATACACTTCTCCAGAGTGGTTGTTGGCAATTTACATCCCGCCCATCAGCATGACAAGGCTCCCTGTTCTCCATGACCTGTCCTGCCTTTCTGGATTTTACACTTTTTTCAGATGGCTCTTTTGACCGGGGGGGCAGTGAGACTTCATTGTAGTGCAGATTTCCTTTACATGCTTGCTTGGTTGGCGAAAAAGGGCGTATGCGTTTTTTCCTGAATATATTCAGGAAAAAACGCATACGCCCTTTTTGGCCAAGTGCATCGTTGTCGACATTCTGCCTCTTTTCCTATGCTTTTAGTACAATTCCAGTCTACCCCCTGAAATCGTTTTCCTGAAATTCTGCCCCGCTTTCAAGTCCTCTTGGAAGACTTAATTCAATACATTTTTGGACGATAGCTGTCATTCATAACTCTGCAGGTTTGTGAATTACAGTGCCCCTGAGCTCCTTTCTTCAACTCGCTTTCTGTGAGCTGGCCGCAAAACAGCAGGATTGCTTCAGGCCCTAATCTCTTTCCGGCCGGGCACGCTGAGCCTTTGTTTAATTCCTCTTCCTGGTCGGAAATGAGCGTTCCATTTGCCCGTGCAGACACCTACAGCTAGTCTCTCATTGCTTCTCCCTATTCCTGTTCATCTTGCGCAGAAATTGCAAAGTGTGCCAAACAGGAGGTTAATGGCACTTACTCTCCAAGTGGGGAGAGTGTTAGTAAAGTGTTCAAATGTTGAACCCGAGTACCAGGGGACGAAAACTGAGATGCATTTGAAAACGTTTCCCAATCACATGTTGGACCATACTCTGGGTTTCCCATGCATGTTTTAGCTGAAGGAAGAATCCCTTAAACCTGGAGTGTTGGGACCCATGGAATGGGTACCATGCAGTATGACTTCAAAGGGTCTGCGTTTGCTCACCGAACCTCACCAATGCTATCAGCCCGAAGTGTCCAGCCTTATGTCTCACCCAGCTCTGGGTGTAGATGTGGTAAATCCAGGTTGCATCACAAGCCCTGAATGAATTATTTAAGAATTGCTCTCTATTTCACTGTCATTGTGTTTTGTTTTTGAAATTTATTTTGATAATGGGATTTATCGGATGTTCACTGCTGCGTTTAGGCCGCTGTACACACGCTTGATTTCCTTATGGAGACATATAAATCCATGGGTTTTAAGATTCTTACTTGTCAGGTATGTTCCCAGGCGTTGAATATGGGGTGTTGAGTCCATTTCGTTGAGCAAGGAGTAGGTCTTGTCTATTACATATTTGGCTTATGGAACGGTATCTGTGCTAATTTCAATCTCTGGTTTTATGCAGCACCCCAACTCACCTTTCCCCATAAGCAAGCATAAGTTGGTTTTCTAAATTTGAGACCCTGTTCTGTTTTGTAATTCAGTTCATGGGTAGCCAAGTGTACATTCCGTGTATTAGTGATAACTTATGATGTTTCTTTTTCTGTCTCACTTATTTCTCATAGAATCATCGTACCTGAATCCACTCATTATGCCGCTACGGTGCTGATGACGTAGATTTCATTGCTGAGAGATATTCCATTGTACGTGCGTACCACAACTTCTTTATCCATTTTATGCTTTCTCGGATATTTAACTTCTACCGTAGATGAGGTTCTTGTAAACAGAGCCATCCCAAACTCTGGGGTGGCTGTGTGTTTGTGATTTTAATTTCCCTAAGCTATAGGACCATAAGTGGAAGTGCCATAGGCTGTGTTGCTTTGTTTCCTACGTGTTTCTGGAAACACCATACACTTCTCCAGAGTGGTTGTTGGCAATTTACATCCCGCCCATCAGCATGACAAGGCTCCCTGTTCTCCATGACCTGTCCTGCCTTTCTGGATTTTACACTTTTTTCAGATGGCTCTTTTGACCGGGGGGGCAGTGAGACTTCATTGTAGTGCAGATTTCCTTTACATGCTTGCTTGGTTGGCCAAAAAGGGCGTATGCGTTTTTTCCTGAATATATTCAGGAAAAAACGCATACGCCCTTTTTGGCCAAGTGCAACGTTGTCGACATTCTGCCTCTTTTCCTATGCTTTTAGTACAATTCCAGTCTACCCCCTGAAATCGTTTTCCTGAAATTCTGCCCCGCTCTCAAGTCCTCTTCGAAGACTTACTTCTATACATTTTTGGACGACAGATGTCATTCATAACTCTGCAGGTTTGTGAATTACAGTGCCCCTGAGCTCCTTTCTTCAACTCCTTTTCTTGTGAGCTGGCCGCAAAACCGCAGGATTGCTTCAGGCCCTAATATGTTTCCGGCCGGGCATGCTGAGCCTTTGGTTAATTCCTCTTCCTGGTGGGAAATGATCGTTCCATTTGCCCATGCAGACACCAACAGCTAGTCTCTCATTGGTTCTCCCTATGCCTGTTCATCTTGCGCAGAAATTGCAAACTGTGCCAAACAGGAGGTTAAAGGCACTGACTCTCCAAGTGGGGAGAGTGTTAGTAAAGCGTCTGGAATGGTGAACCCGAGTACCAGGGGACAAAAACTGAGATGCATTTGAAAACGTTTCCCAATCACACGGCGGACGATAGTCTGGGTTTCCCATGCATGTTTTAGCTGAAGGAAGAATCCCTTAAAACTGGAGAGTTGGGACCCATGGAATGGGTACCATGCAGTATGATTTCAAAGGGTCTGCATTTGCTCACCGAACCTCACCAATGCTATCAGCCCGAAGTGTGCAGCCTTATGTCTCACCCAGCTCTGGGTGTAGATGTGGTAAATCCAGGTTGCATCACAAGCCCTGAATGAATTATTTAAGAATTGCTCTCTATTTCACTGTCATTGTGTTTTGTTTTTGAAATTTATTTTGATAATGGGATTTATCGGAATTTTACTGCTGCATTTAGGCCGCTGTACACACGCTTGATTTCCTTATGGAGACATATAAATCCATGGGTTTTAAGATTCTTACTTGTCAGGTATCTCGCCAGGCGTTGAATATGGGGTGTTGAGTCCATTTCGTTGAGCAAGGAGTAGGGCTTGTCTATTATATATTTGGCTTATGGAACGGTATCTGTGCTAATTTCAATCTCTGGTTTTATGCAGCACCCCAACTCACCTTTCCCCATAAGCAAGCATAAGTTGGTTTTCTAAATTTGAGACCCTGTTCTATTTTGTAATTCAGTTCATGTGTAGCCAAGTTTACATTCCGTGTATTAGTGATATCTTATGATGTTTCTTTTTCTGTGTGACTTATTTCTCGTAGAATCATCGTACCTGAATCCACTCATTATGCCGCTATGGGCCTGATGACGTAGATTTCATTGCTGAGTGATATTCCATTGTACGTGCGTACCACAACTTCTTTATCCATTTTTTACTTTCTGGGATATTTTACTTGTACCGTAGACGAGGTTCTTGTAAACAGAGACGTCCCAAACTTTGGGGTGGCTGTGTGTTTTTGATTTTAATTTGCCTAAGCTATAGGACCATAAGTGGAAGTGACATAGGCTGTGTTGCTTTGTTTCCTACGTGTTTCAGGATACACCATACATTTCTCCAGAGTGGCTGTTGGCACTTTACATCCCACCCATCAGCATAAATAGTCTCCCTGTTCTCCAAGACCTGTCCCGCCTTTCTGGATTTTACACTTTTTTCAGATGGCCCTTTTGACCGGGGGGCAGTGAGACTTCATTGTAGTGCAGATTTCCTTTACACGCTTGCTTCGTTGGCCAAAAAGGGCGTATGCGTTTTTTCCTGAATATATTCAGGAGAAAACGCATACGCCTTTTTTGGCCAAGTGCATCATTGTCGATATTCTGCCTCTTTTCCTATGCTTTAAGTGCAATTCCAGTCTACCCCCTGAAATCGTTTTCCTGAAATTCTGCCCCGCTTTCAAGTCCTCTTTGAAGACTTACTTCAGTACATTTTTGGACGATAGCTGTCATTCATAACTCTGCATGTTTGTGAATTACAGTGCCCCTGAGCTCCTTTCTTCAACTCCTTTTCTTGTGAGCTGGTCGCAAAACCGCAGGATTGCTTCTGCCCTAATATGTTTCCGGCCGGGCACGCTGAGCCTTTGGTTAATTCCTCTTCCTGGTGGGAAATGATCGTTCAATTTGCCCGTGCAGACACCAACAGCTAGTCTCTCATTGGTTCTCCCTATGCCTGTTCATCTTGTGCAGAAATTGCAAACTGTGCCAAACAGGAGGTTAATGGCACTGACTCTCCAAGTGGGGAGAGTGTTAGTAAAGCGTCTGGAATGGTGAACCCGAGTACCAGGGGACGAAAACTGAGATGCATTTGAAAACGTTTCCCAATCACACAGTGGACGATAGTCTGGGTTTCCCATGCATGTTTTAGCTGAAGGAAGAATCCCTTAAACCTGGAAATTTGGAACCCATGGAATGGGTACCATGCAGTATGACTTCAAAAGGTCTGCGTTTGCTCACCGAACCTCACCAGTGCTATCAGCCCGAAGTGTCCAGCCTTATGTCTCACCCAGCTCTTGGTGTAGATGTGGGAAATCCAGGTTGCATCACAAGCCCTGAATGAATTATTTAAGAATTGCTCTCTATTTCACTGTCATTGTGTTTTGTTTTTGAAATTTATTTTGATAATGGGATTTATTGGATTTTCACTGCTGCGTTTAGGCCGCTGTACACACGCTTGATTTCCTTATGGAGACATATAAATCCATGGGTTTTAAGATTCTTACTTGTCAGGTATCTTGCCAGGCGTTGAATATGGGGTGTTGAGTCCATTTCGTTGAGCAAGGAGTAGGGCTTGTCTATTATATATTTGGCTTATGGAACGGTATCTGTGCTAATTTCAATCTCTGGTTTTATGCAGCACCCCAACTCACCTTTCCCCATAAGCAAGCATAAGTTGGTTTTCTAAATTTGAGACCCTGTTCTGTTTTGTAATTCAGTTCATGGGTAGCCAAGTTTACATTCCGTGTATTAGTGATATCTTATGATGTTACTTTTTCTGTGTGACTTATTTCTCGTAGAATCATCATACCTGAATCCACTCATTATGCCGCTATGGGCCTGAAGACGTAGATTTCATTGCTGAGTGATATTCCATTGTACGTGCGTACCAGATATTCTTTATCCATTTTTTCCTTTCTCGGATATTTAACTTGTACCGTAGAAAAGGTTCTTGTAAACAGAGCCATCCCAAACTTTGGGGTGGCTGTGTGTTTGTGATTTTAATTACCCTAAGCTATAGGACCATAAGTGGAAGTGCCATAGGCTGTGTTGCTTTGTTTCCTACGTGTTTCTGGAAACACCATACACTTCTCCAGAGTGGTTGTTGGCAATTTACATCCCGCCCATCAGCATGACAAGGCTCCCTGTTCTCCATGACCTGTCCTGCCTTTCTGGATTTTACACTTTTTTCAGATGGCCCTTTTGACCGGGTGGGCAGTGAGACTTCCTTGTAGTGCAGAGTTCCTTTACACGCTTGCTTGTTTGGCCAAAAAGCGTGTATGCGTTTTTTTCTGAATATATTCAGAAAAAAACGCATACGCCCTTTTTGGCCAAGTGCATCGTTGTCGACATTCTGCCTCTTTTCCAATGCTTTTAGTACAATTCCAGTCTACCCCCTGAAATCGTTTTCCTGAAATTCTGCCCCGCTTACAAGTCCTCTTCGAAGACTTACTTCAATACATTTTTGGACGATAGCTGTCATTCATAACTCTGCAGGTTTGTGAATTACAGTGCCCCTGAGCTCATGTCTTCAACTGGCTTTCCTGTGAGCTGGCCGCAAAACCGCAGGATTGCTTCAGGCCATAATCTCTTTCCGGCAGGGCATGCTGAGCCTTTGTTTAATTCCTCTTCCTGGTCGGAAATGAGTGTTCCTTTTGCCCGTGCAGGCACCTACAGCTAGTCTCTCATTGGTTCTCCCTATTCCTGTACATCTTGCGCAGAAATTGCAAACTGTGCCAAACAGGAGGTTAATGGCACTGACTCTCCAAGTGGGGAGAGTGTTAGTAAAGCGTCTGGAATGGTGAACCCGAGTACCAGGGGACGATAACTGAGATGCATTTGAAAACGTTTCCCGGTCACACAGTGCACCGTACTGTGGGTTTCCCATGCATGTTTTAGCTGAAGGAAGAATTCCTTAAACCTGGAGAGTTGGGACCCATGGAATGGTTACCATGCAGTATGACTTCAAAGGGTCTGCGTTTGCTCACCGAACCTCACCAATGCTATCAGCCCGAAGTGTCCAGCCTTATGTCTCACCCAGCTCTGGGTGTAGATGTGGGAAATCCAGGTTGCATCACAAACCCTGAATGAATTATTTAAGAATTGCTCTCTATTTCACTGTCATTGTGTTTTGTTTTTGAAATTTATTTTGATAATGGGATTTATCGGATTTTCACTGCTGCGTTTAGGCCGCTGTACACACGCTTGATTTCCTTATGGAGACATATAAATCCATGGGTTTTAAGATTCTTACTTGTCAGGTATCTTGCCAGGCGTTGAATATGGGGTGTTGAGTCCATTTCGTTGAGCAAGGAGTAGGGCTTGTCTATTATATATTTGGCTTATGGAAGGTTATCTGTGCTAATTTCAATCTCTGGTTTTATGCAGCACCCCAACTCACCTTTCGCCATAAGCAAGCATAAGTTGGTTTTCTAAATTTGAGACCCTGTTCTGTTTTGTAATTCAGTTTATGTGTAGCCAAGTTTACATTCCGTGTATTACTGATATATTATGATGTTTCTTTTTCTGTGTGACTTATTTCTCGTAGAATCATCGTACCTGAATCCACTCATTATGCCGCTATGGGCCTGAAGACGTAGATTTCATTGCTGAGTGATATTCCATTGTACGTGCGTACCAGAACTTCTTTATCCATTTTTTCCTTTCTCGGATATTTAACTTGTACCGTAGACAAGGTTCTTGTAAACAGAGCCATCCCAAACTTTGGGGTGGCTGTGTGTTTTTGATTTTAATTTCCCTAAGCTATAGGATCATAAGTGGAAGTGACATAGGCTGTGTTGCTTTGTTTCCTGCGTGTTTCAGGATACACCATACATTTCTCCAGAGTGGCTGTTGGCAATTTACATCCCGCCCATCAGCATAACAAGGCTCCCTGTTCTCCATGACCTGTCCTGTCTTTCTGGATTTTACACTTTTTTCAGATGGCCCTTTTGCCCGGGGGGCAGTGAGACTTCATTGTAGTGATGATTTCCTTTACACGCTTGCTTGGTTGTCCAAAAAGGGCGTATGCGTTTTTTCCTGAATATATTCAGGAAAAAACGCATACGCCCTTTTTGGCCAAGTGCATCATTGTTGACATTCTGCCTCTTTTCCTACGCTTTAAGTGCAATTCCAGTCTACCCCCTGAAATCGTTTTCCTGAAATTCTGCCCCGCTTTCAAGTCCTCTTTGAAGACTTACTTCAGTACATTTTTGGACGATAGCTGTCATTCATAACTCTGCAGGATTGTGAATTACAGTGCCCCTCAGCTCCTTTCTTCAACTCCTTTTCTTGTGAGCTGGCCGCAAAACCGCTGGATTGCTTCAGGCCCTAATTTGTTTCCGGCATGGCACGCTGAGCCTTTGGTTAATTCCTCTTCCTGGTGGGAAATGTTCGTTCAATTTGCCCGTGCAGACACCAACAGCTAGTCTCTCATTGGTTCTCCCTATGCCTGTTCATCTTGCGCAGAAATTGCAAACTGTGCCAAACAGGAGGTTAAAGGCACTGACTCTCCAAGTGGGGAGAGTGTTAGTAAAGCGTCTGGAATGGTGAACCCGAGTACCAGGGGACGAAAACTGAGATGCATTTGAAAACGTTTCCCAATCACACGGTGGACCATACTATGGGTTTCCCATGCATGTTTTAGCTGAAGGAAGAATCCCTTAAACCTGGAGAGTTGGGACCCATGGAATGGGTACCATGCAGTATGACTTCAAAGGGTCTGCGTTTGCTCACCGAACCTCACCAATGCTATCAGCCCGAAGTGTCCAGCCTTATGTCTCACCCAGCTCTGGGTGTAGATGTGGGAAATCCAGGTTGCATCACAAGCCCTGAATGAATTATTTAAGAATTGCTCTCTATTTCACTGTCATTTTGTTTTGTTTTTGAAATTTATTTTGATAATGGGATTTATCGGATTTTCACTGCTGCGTTTAGGCCGCTGTACACACGCTTGATTTCCTTATGGAGACATATAAATCCATGGGTTTTAAGATTCTTACTTGTCAGGTATGTTCCCAGGCGTTGAATATGGGGTGTTGAGTCCATTTCGTTGAGCAAGGAGTAGGTCTTGTCTATTACATATTTGGCTTATGGAACGGTATCTGTGCTAATTTCAATCTCTGGTTTTATGCAGCACCCCAACTCACCTTTCCCCATAAGCAAGCATAAGTTGGTTTTCTAAATTTGAGACCCTGTTCTGTTTTGTAATTCAGTTCATGGGTAGCCAAGTTTACATTCCGTGTATTAGTGATAACTTATGATGTTTCTTTTTCTGTCTGACTTATTTCTCATAGAATCATCGTACCTGAATCCACTCATTATGCCGCTACGGTGCTGATGACGTAGATTTCATTGCTGAGAGATATTCCATTGTACGTGCGTACCACAACTTCTTTATCCATTTTATGCTTTCTCGGATATTTAACTTCTACCGTAGATGAGGTTCTTGTAAACAGAGCCATCCCAAAGTCTGGGGTGGCTGTGTGTTTGTGATTTTAATTTCCCTAAGCTATAGGACCATAAGTGGAAGTGCCATAGGCTGTGTTGCTTTGTTTCCTACGTGTTTCTGGAAACACCATACACTTCTCCAGAGTGGTTGTTGGCAATTTACATCCCGCCCATCAGCATGACAAGGCTCCCTGTTCTCCATGACCTGTCCTGCCTTTCTGGATTTTACACTTTTTTCAGATGGCTCTTTTGACCGGGGGGGCAGTGAGACTTCATTGTAGTGCAGATTTCCTTTACATGCTTGCTTGGTTGGCCAAAAAGGGCGTATGCGTTTTTTCCTGAATATATTCAGGAAAAAACGCATACGCCCTTTTTGGCCAAGTGCATCGTTGTCGACATTCTGCCTCTTTTCCTATGCTTTTAGTACAATTCCAGTCTACCCCCTGAAATCGTTTTCCTGAAATTCTGCCCCGCTTTCAAGTCCTCTTGGAAGACTTAATTCAATACATTTTTGGACGATAGCTGTCATTCATAACTCTGCAGGTTTGTGAATTACAGTGCCCCTGAGCTCCTTTCTTCAACTCGCTTTCTTGTGAGCTGGCCGCAAAACCGCAGGATTGCTTCAGGCCCTAATCTCTTTCCGGCCGGGCACGCTGAGCCTTTGTTTAATTCCTCTTCCTCGTCGGAAATGAGCGTTCCATTTGCCCGTGCAGACACCTACAGCTAGTCTCTCATTGCTTCTCCCTATTCCTGTTCATCTTGCGCAGAAATTGCAAAGTGTGCCAAACAGGAGGTTAAATGCACTGACTCTCCAAGTGGGGAGAGTGTTAGTAATGCGTCTGGAATGGTGAACCCGAGTACCAGGGGACGAAAACTGAGATGCATTTGAAAACGTTTCCCAATCACACGGTGGACCATACTATGGGTTTCCCATGCATGTTTTAGCTGAAGGAAGAATCCCTTAAACCTGGAAATTTGGAACCCATGGAATGGGTACCATGCAGTATGTCTTCACAAGGTCTGCGTTTGCTCACCGAACCTCACCAGTGCTATCAGCCCGAAGTGTCCAGCCTTATGTCTCACCCAGCTCTGGGTGTAGATGTGGGAAATCCAGGTTGCATCACAAGCCCTGAATGAATTATTTAAGAATTGCTCTCTATTTCACTGTCATTGTGTTTTGTTTTTGAAATTTATTTTGATAATGGGATTTATCGGATTTTCACTGCTGCGTTTAGGCCGCTGTACACACGCTTGATTTCCTTATGGAGACATATAAATCCATGGGTTTTAAGATTCTTACTTGTCAGGTATCTTGCCAGGCGTTGAATATGGGGTGTTGAGTCCATTTCGTTGAGCAAGGTGTAGGGCTTGTCTGTTATATATTTGGCTTATGGAACGGTATCTGTGCTAATTTCAATCTCTGGTTTTATGCAGCACCCCAACTCACCTTTCCCCATAAGCAAGCATAAGTTGGTTTTCTAAATTTGAGACCCTGTTCTGTTTTGTAATTCAGTTCATGTGTATCCAACTTTACATTCCGTGTATTAGTGATATCTTATGATGTTTCTTTTTCTGTGTGACTTATTTCTCGTAGAATCATCGTACCTGAATCCACTCATTATGCCGCTACGTGCCTCATGACGTAGATTTCATTGCTGAGTGATATTCCATTGTACGTGCGTACCACAACTTCTTTATCCATTTTTTGCTTTCTGGGATATTTTACTTGTACCGTAGACGAGGTTCTTGTAAACAGAGCCGTCCCAAATCTGGGGTGGCTGTGTGTTTTTGACTTTAATTTCCCTAAGCTATAGGACCATAAGTGGAAGTGCCATAGGCTGTGTTGCTTTGTTTCCTACGTGTTTCTGGAAACACCATACACTTCTCCAGAGTGGTTGTTGGCAATTTACATCCCGCCCATCAGCATGACAAGGCTCCCTGTTCTCCATGACCTGTCTTGACTTTCTGGATTTTACATTTTTGTCAGATGGCCCTTTTGAACGGGGGGCAGTGAGACTTCATATTAGTGCAGATTTCCATTACACGCTTGCTTGGTTGGCCAAAAAGGGCATATGCGTTTTTTCCTGAATATATTCAGGAAAAACGCATACGCCCTTTTTGGCCAAGTGCATCATTGTTGACATTCTGCCTCTTTTCCTACGCTTTAAGTGCAATTCCAGTCTACCCCCTGAAATCGTTTTCCTGAAATTCTGCCCCGCTTTCAAGTCCTCTTCGAAACTTACTTCAGTACATTTTTGGACGATAGCTGTCATTCATAACTCTGCAGGTTTGTGAATTACAGTGCCCCTGAGCTCCTTTCTTCAACTCGTTTTCTTGTGAGCTGGCCGCAAAACCGCAGGATTTCTTCAGGCCCTAATATGTTTCCGGCCGGGCACGCTGAGCCTTTGGTTAATTCCTCTTCCTGGTGGGAAATGATCGTTCAATTTGCCCGTGCAGACACCAACAGCTAGTCTCTCATTGGTTCTCCCTATGCCTGTTCATCTTGCGCAGAAATTGCAAACTGTGACAAACAGGAGGTTAAAGGCACTGACTCTCCAAGTGGGGAGAGTGTTAGTAAAGCGTCTGGAATGGTGAAACCAAGTACCAGGGGACGAAAACTGAGATGCATTTGAAAACGTTTCCCAATCACACAGCGGACGATAGTCTGGGTTTCCAATGCATGTTTTAGCTGAAGGAAGAATCCCTTAAACCTGGAAATTTGGGACGCATGGAATGGGTACCATGCAGTATGACTTCAAAGGGTCTGCGTTTGCTCACCGAACCTCACCAATGCTATCAGCCCGAAGTGTCCAGCCTTATGTCTCACCCAGCTCTGGGTGTAGATGTGGTAAATCCTGGTTGCATCACAAGCCCTGAATGAATTATTTAAGAATTGCTCTCTATTTCACTGTCATTGTGTTTTGTTTTTGAAATTTATTTTGATAATGGGATTTATCGGATGTTCACTGCTGCGTTTAGGCCGCTGTACACACGCTTGATTTCCTTATGGAGACATATAAATCCATGGGTTTTAAGATTCTTACTTGTCAGGTATGTTCCCAGGCGTTGAATATGGGGTGTTGAGTCCATTTCGTTGAGCAAGGAGTAGGTCTTGTCTATTACATATTTGGCTTATGGAACGGTATCTGTGCTAATTTCAATCTCTGGTTTTATGCAGCACCCCATCTCACCTTTCCCCATAAGCAAGCATAAGTTGGTTTTCTAAATTTGAGACCCTGTTCTGTTTTGTAATTCAGTTCATGGGTAGCCAAGTTTACATTCCGTGTATTAGTGATAACTTATGATGTTTCTTTTTCTGTCTGACTTATTTCTCATAGAATCATCGTACCTGAATCCACTCATTATGCCGCTACGGTGCTGATGACGTAGATTTCATTGCTGAGAGATATTCCATTGTACGTGCGTACCACAACTTCTTTATCCATTTTATGCTTTCTCGGATATTTAACTTCTACCGTAGATGAGGTTCTTGTAAACAGAGCCATCCCAAACTCTGGGGTGGCTGTGTGTTTGTGATTTTAATTTCCCTAAGCTATAGGACCATAAGTGGAAGTGCCATAGGCTGTGTTGCTTTGTTTCCTACGTGTTTCTGGAAACACCATACACTTCTCCAGAGTGGTTGTTGGCAATTTACATCCCGCCCATCAGCATGACAAGGCTCCCTGTTCTCCATGACCTGTCCTGCCTTTCTGGATTTTACACTTTTTTCAGATGGCTCTTTTGACCGTGGGGGCAGTGAGACTTCATTGTAGTGCAGATTTCCTTTACATGCTTGCTTGGTTGGCCAAAAAGGGCGTATGCGTTTTTTCCTGAATATATTCAGGAAAAAACGCATACGCCCTTTTTGGCCAAGTGCATCGTTGTCGACATTCTGCCTCTTTTCCTATGCTTTTAGTACAATTCCAGTCTACCCCCTGAAATCGTTTTCCTGAAATTCTGCCCCGCTTTCAAGTCCTCTTGGAAGACTTAATTCAATACATTTTTGGACGATAGCTGTCATTCATAACTCTGCAGGTTTGTGAATTACAGTGCCCCTGAGCTCCTTTCTTCAACTCGCTTTCTGTGAGCTGGCCGCAAAACAGCAGGATTGCTTCAGGCCCTAATCTCTTTCCGGCCGGGCACGCTGAGCCTTTGTTTAATTCCTCTTCCTGGTCGGAAATGAGCGTTCCATTTGCCCGTGCAGACACCTACAGCTAGTCTCTCATTGCTTCTCCCTATTCCTGTTCATCTTGCGCAGAAATTGCAAAGTGTGCCAAACAGGAGGTTAATGGCACTTACTCTCCAAGTGGGGAGAGTGTTAGTAAAGTGTTCAAATGTTGAACCCGAGTACCAGGGGACGAAAACTGAGATGCATTTGAAAACGTTTCCCAATCACATGTTGGACCATACTCTGGGTTTCCCATGCATGTTTTAGCTGAAGGAAGAATCCCTTAAACCTGGAGTGTTGGGACCCATGGAATGGGTACCATGCAGTATGACTTCAAAGGGTCTGCGTTTGCTCACCGAACCTCACCAATGCTATCAGCCCGAAGTGTCCAGCCTTATGTCTCACCCAGCTCTGGGTGTAGATGTGGTAAATCCAGGTTGCATCACAAGCCCTGAATGAATTATTTAAGAATTGCTCTCTATTTCACTGTCATTGTGTTTTGTTTTTGAAATTTATTTTGATAATGGGATTTATCGGATGTTCACTGCTGCGTTTAGGCCGCTGTACACACGCTTGATTTCCTTATGGAGACATATAAATCCATGGGTTTTAAGATTCTTACTTGTCAGGTATGTTCCCAGGCGTTGAATATGGGGTGTTGAGTCCATTTCGTTGAGCAAGGAGTAGGTCTTGTCTATTACATATTTGGCTTATGGAACGGTATCTGTGCTAATTTCAATCTCTGGTTTTATGCAGCACCCCAACTCACCTTTCCCCATAAGCAAGCATAAGTTGGTTTTCTAAATTTGAGACCCTGTTCTGTTTTGTAATTCAGTTCATGGGTAGCCAAGTTTACATTCCGTGTATTAGTGATAACTTATGATGTTTCTTTTTCTGTCTGACTTATTTCTCATAGAATCATCGTACCTGAATCCACTCATTATGCCGCTACGGTGCTGATGACGTAGATTTCATTGCTGAGAGATATTCCATTGTACGTGCGTACCACAACTTCTTTATCCATTTTATGCTTTCTCGGATATTTAACTTCTACCGTAGATGAGGTTCTTGTAAACAGAGCCATCCCAAACTCTGGGGTGGCTGTGTGTTTGTGATTTTAATTTCCCTAAGCTATAGGACCATAAGTGGAAGTGCCATAGGCTGTGTTGCTTTGTTTCCTACGTGTTTCTGGAAACACCATACACTTCTCCAGAGTGGTTGTTGGCAATTTACATCCCGCCCATCAGCATGACAAGGCTCCCTGTTCTCCATGACCTGTCCTGCCTTTCTGGATTTTACACTTTTTTCAGATGGCTCTTTTGACCGGGGGGGCAGTGAGACTTCATTGTAGTGCAGATTTCCTTTACATGCTTGCTTGGTTGGCCAAAAAGGGCGTATGCGTTTTTTCCTGTATATTCAGGAAAAAACGCATACGCCCTTTTTGGCCAAGTGCATCGTTGTCGACATTCTGCCTCTTTTCCTATGCTTTTAGTACAATTCCAGTCTACCCCCTGAAATCGTTTTCCTGAAATTCTGCCCCGCTCTCAAGTCCTCTTCGAAGACTTACTTCTATACATTTTTGGACGACAGATGTCATTCATAACTCTGCAGGTTTGTGAATTACAGTGCCCCTGAGCTCCTTTCTTCAACTCCTTTTCTTGTGAGCTGGCCGCAAAACCGCAGGATTGCTTCAGGCCCTAATATGTTTCCGGCCGGGCATGCTGAGCCTTTGGTTAATTCCTCTTCCTGGTGGGAAATGATCGTTCCATTTGCCCATGCAGACACCAACAGCTAGTCTCTCATTGGTTCTCCCTATGCCTGTTCATCTTGCGCAGAAATTGCAAACTGTGCCAAACAGGAGGTTAAAGGCACTGACTCTCCAAGTGGGGAGAGTGTTAGTAAAGCGTCTGGAATGGTGAACCCGAGTACCAGGGGACAAAAACTGAGATGCATTTGAAAACGTTTCCCAATCACACGGCGGACGATAGTCTGGGTTTCCCATGCATGTTTTAGCTGAAGGAAGAATCCCTTAAAACTGGAGAGTTGGGACCCATGGAATGGGTACCATGCAGTATGATTTCAAAGGGTCTGCGTTTGCTCACCGAACCTCACCAATGCTATCAGCCCGAAGTGTGCAGCCTTATGTCTCACCCAGCTCTGGGTGTAGATGTGGTAAATCCAGGTTGCATCACAAGCCCTGAATGAATTATTTAAGAATTGCTCTCTATTTCACTGTCATTGTGTTTTGTTTTTGAAATTTATTTTGATAATGGGATTTATCGGAATTTTACTGCTGCATTTAGGCCGCTGTACACATGCTTGATTTCCTTATGGAGACATATAAATCCATGGGTTTTAAGATTCTTACTTGTCAGGTATCTCGCCAGGCGTTGAATATGGGGTGTTGAGTCCATTTCGTTGAGCAAGGAGTAGGGCTTGTCTATTATATATTTGGCTTATGCAACGGTATCTGTGCTAATTTCAATCTCTGGTTTTATGCAGCACCCCAACTCACCTTTCCCCATAAGCAAGCATAAGTTGGTTTTCTAAATTTGAGACCCTGTTCTATTTTGTAATTCAGTTCATGTGTAGCCAAGTTTACATTCCGTGTATTAGTGATATCTTATGATGTTTCTTTTTCTGTGTGACTTATTTCTCGTAGAATCATCGTACCTGAATCCACTCATTATGCCGCTATGGGCCTGATGACGTAGATTTCATTGCTGAGTGATATTCCATTGTACGTGCGTACCACAACTTCTTTATCCATTTTTTACTTTCTGGGATATTTTACTTGTACCGTAGACGAGGTTCTTGTAAACAGAGACGTCCCAAACTTTGGGGTGGCTGTGTGTTTTTGATTTTAATTTGCCTAAGCTATAGGACCATAAGTGGAAGTGACATAGGCTGTGTTGCTTTGTTTCCTACGTGTTTCAGGATACACCATACATTTCTCCAGAGTGGCTGTTGGCACTTTACATCCCACCCATCAGCATAAATAGTCTCCCTGTTCTCCAAGACCTGTCCCGCCTTTCTGGATTTTACACTTTTTTCAGATGGCCCTTTTGACCGGGGGGCAGTGAGACTTCATTGTAGTGCAGATTTCCTTTACACGCTTGCTTCGTTGGCCAAAAAGGGCGTATGCGTTTTTTCCTGAATATATTCAGGAGAAAACGCATACGCCTTTTTTGGCCAAGTGCATCATTGTCGATATTCTGCCTCTTTTCCTATGCTTTAAGTGCAATTCCAGTCTACCCCCTGAAATCGTTTTCCTGAAATTCTGCCCCGCTTTCAAGTCCTCTTTGAAGACTTACTTCAGTACATTTTTGGACGATAGCTGTCATTAATAACTCTGCATGTTTGTGAATTACAGTGCCCCTGAGCTCCTTTCTTCAACTCCTTTTCTTGTGAGCTGGTCGCAAAACCGCAGGATTGCTTCTGCCCTAATATGTTTCCGGCCGGGCACGCTGAGCCTTTGGTTAATTCCTCTTCCTGGTGGGAAATGATCGTTCAATTTGCCGGTGCAGACACCAACAGCTAGTCTCTCATTGGTTCTCCCTATGCCTGTTCATCTTGTGCAGAAATTGCAAACTGTGCCAAACAGGAGGTTAATGGCACTGACTCTCCAAGTGGGGAGAGTGTTAGTAAAGCGTCTGGAATGGTGAACCCGAGTACCAGGGGACGAAAACTGAGATGCATTTGAAAACGTTTCCCAATCACACAGTGGACGATAGTCTGGGTTTCCCATGCATGTTTTAGCTGAAGGAAGAATCCCTTAAACCTGGAAATTTGGAACCCATGGAATGGGTACCATGCAGTATGACTTCAAAAGGTCTGCGTTTGCTCACCGAACCTCACCAGTGCTATCAGCCCGAAGTGTCCAGCCTTATGTCTCACCCAGCTCTTGGTGTAGATGTGGGAAATCCAGGTTGCATCACAAGCCCTGAATGAATTATTTAAGAATTGCTCTCTATTTCACTGTCATTGTGTTTTGTTTTTGAAATTTATTTTGATAATGGGATTTATTGGATTTTCACTGCTGCGTTTAGGCCGCTGTACACACGCTTGATTTCCTTATGGAGACATATAAATCCATGGGTTTTAAGATTCTTACTTGTCAGGTATCTTGCCAGGCGTTGAATATGGGGTGTTGAGTCCATTTCGTTGAGCAAGGAGTAGGGCTTGTCTATTATATATTTGGCTTATGGAACGGTATCTGTGCTAATTTCAATCTCTGGTTTTATGCAGCACCCCAACTCACCTTTCCCCATAAGCAAGCATAAGTTGGTTTTCTAAATTTGAGACCCTGTTCTGTTTTGTAATTCAGTTCATGGGTAGCCAAGTTTACATTCCGTGTATTAGTGATATCTTATGATGTTACTTTTTCTGTGTGACTTATTTCTCGTAGAATCATCATACCTGAATCCACTCATTATGCCACTACGGGCCTGAAGACGTAGATTTCATTGCTGAGTGATATTCCATTGTACGTGCGTACCAGATATTCTTTATCCATTTTTTCCTTTCTCGGATATTTAACTTGTACCGTAGAAAAGGTTCTTGTAAACAGAGCCATCCCAAACTTTGGGGTGGCTGTGTGTTTGTGATTTTAATTACCCTAAGCTATAGGACCATAAGTGGAAGTGCCATAGGCTGTGTTGCTTTGTTTCCTACGTGTTTCTGGAAACACCATACACTTCTCCAGAGTGGTTGTTGGCAATTTACATCCCGCCCATCAGGATGACAAGGCTCCCTGTTCTCCATGACCTGTCCTGCCTTTCTGGATTTTACACTTTTTTCAGATGGCCCTTTTGACCGGGTGGGCAGTGAGACTTCCTTGTAGTGCAGAGTTCCTTTACACGCTTGCTTGTTTGGCCAAAAAGCGTGTATGCGTTTTTTTCTGAATATATTCAGGAAAAAACGCATACGCCCTTTTTGGCCAAGTGCATCATTGTCGACATTCTGCCTCTTTTCCAATGCTTTTAGTACAATTCCAGTCTACCCCCTGAAATCGTTTTCCTGAAATTCTGCCCCGCTTACAAGTCCTCTTCGAAGACTTACTTCAATACATTTTTGGACGATAGCTGTCATTCATAACTCTGCAGGTTTGTGAATTACAGTGCCCCTGAGCTCATGTCTTCAACTCGCTTTCTTGTGAGCTGGCCGCAAAACCGCAGGATTGCTTCAGGCCATAATCTCTTTCCGGCAGGGCATGCTGAGCCTTTGTTTAATTCCTCTTCCTGGTCGGAAATGAGTGTTCCTTTTGCCCGTGCAGGCACCTACAGCTAGTCTCTCATTGGTTCTCCCTATTCCTGTACATCTTGCGCAGAAATTGCAAACTGTGCCAAACAGGAGGTTAATGGCACTGACTCTCCAAGTGGGGAGAGTGTTAGTAAAGCGTCTGGAATGGTGAACCCGAGTACCAGGGGACGATAACTGCGACGCATTTGAAAACGTTTCCCGGTCACACAGTGCACCGTACTGTGGGTTTCCCATGCATGTTTTAGCTGAAGGAAGAATTCCTTAAACCTGGAGAGTTGGGACCCATGGAATGGTTACCATGCAGTATGACTTCAAAGGGTCTGCGTTTGCTCACCGAACCTCACCAATGCTATCAGCCCAAAGTGTCCAGCCTTATGTCTCACCCAGCTCTGGGTGTAGATGTGGTAAATCCAGGTTGCATCACAAACCCTGAATGAATTATTTAAGAATTGCTCTCTATTTCACTGTCATTGTGTTTTGTTTTTGAAATTTATTTTGATAATGGGATTTATCGGATTTTCACTGCTGTGTTTAGGCCGCTGTACACACGCTTGATTTCCTTATGGAGACATATAAATCCATGGGTTTTTAGATTCTTACTTGTCAGGTATCTTGCCAGGCGTTGAATATGGGGTGTTGAGTCCATTTCGTTGAGCAAGGAGTAGGGCTTGTCTATTATATATTTGGCTTATGGAACGGTATCTGTGCTAATTTCAATCTCTGGTTTTATGCAGCACCCCAACTCACCTTTCCCCATAAGCAAGCATAAGTTGGTTTTCTAAATTTGAGACCCTGTTCTGTTTTGTAATTCAGTTTATGTGTAGCCAAGTTTACATTCCGTGTATTACTGATATATTATGATGTTTCTTTTTCTGTGTGACTTATTTCTCGTAGAATCATCGTACCTGAATCCACTCATTATGCCGCTATGGGCCTGAAGACGTAGATTTCATTGCTGAGTGATATTCCATTGTACGTGCGTACCAGAACTTCTTTATCCATTTTTTCCTTTCTCGGATATTTAACTTGTACCGTAGACAAGGTTCTTGTAAACAGAGCCATCCCAAACTTTGGGGTGGCTGTGTGTTTTTGATTTTAATTTCCCTAAGCTATAGGATCATAAGTGGAAGTGACATAGGCTGTGTTGCTTTGTTTCCTACGTGTTTCAGGATACACCATACATTTCTCCAGAGTGGCTGTTGGCACTTTACATCCCACCCATCAACATAAATAGTCTCCCTGTTCTCCAAGACCTGTCCCGCCTTTCTGGATTTTACACTTTTTTCAGATAGCCCTTTTGACCGGGGGGCAGTGAGACTTCATTGTAGTGCAGATTTCCTTTACACGCTTGCTTCGTTGGCCAAAAATGGCGTATGCGTTTTTTCCTGAATATATTCAGGAGAAAACGCATACGTCTTTTTTGGCCAAGTGCATCATTGTCGACATTCTGCCTCTTTTCCTATGCTTTAAGTGCAATTCCAGTCTACCCCCTGAAATCGTTTTCCTGAAATTCTGCCCCGCTTTCAAGTCCTCTTTGAAGACTTACTTCAGTACATTTTTGGACGATAGCTGTCATTCATAACTCTGCATGTTTGTGAATTACAGTGCCCCTGAGCTCCTTTCTTCAACTCCTTTTCTTGTGAGCTGGTCGCAAAACCGCAGGATTGCTTCTGCCCTAATATGTTTCCGGCCGGGCACGCTGAGCCTTTGGTTAATTCCTCTTCCTGGTGGGAAATGATCGTTCAATTTGCCGGTGCAGACACCAACAGCTAGTCTCTCATTGGTTCTCCCTATGCCTGTTCATCTTGTGCAGAAATTGCAAACTGTGCCAAACAGGAGGTTAATGGCACTGACTCTCCAAGTGGGGAGAGTGTTAGTAAAGCGTCTGGAATGGTGAACCCGAGTACCAGGGGACGAAAACTGAGATGCATTTGAAAACGTTTCCCAATCACACAGTGGACGATAGTCTGGGTTTCCCATGCATGTTTTAGCTGAAGGAAGAATCCCTTAAACCTGGAGTGTTGGGACCCATGGAATGGGTACCATGCAGTATGACTTCAAAGGGTCTGCGTTTGCTCACCGAACCTCACCAATGCTATCAGCCCGAAGTGTCCAGCCTTATGTCTCATCCAGCTCTGGGTGTAGATGTGGTAAATCCAGGTTGCATCACAAGCCCTGAATGAATTATTTAAGAATTGCTCTCTATTTCACTGTCATTGTGTTTTGTTTTTGAAATTCATTTTGATAATGGGATTTATCGGATTTACACTGCTGCTTTTAGGCCACTGTACACACGCTTGATTTCCTTATGGAGACATATAAATCCATGGGTTTTAAGATTCTTACTTGTCAGGTATATTCCCAGGCGTTGAGTCCGTTTCGTTGAGCAAGGTGTAGGTCTTGTCTATTATATATTTGGCTTATGGAACGGTATCTGTGCTAATTTCAATCTCTGGTTTTATGCAGCACCCCAACTCACCTTTCCCCATAAGCAAGCATAAGTTGGTTTTCTAAATTTGAGACCCTGTTCTTTTGGTATTCAGTTCATGTGTAGCCAAGTTTACATTCCGTGTATTAGTGATATCTTATGAGGTTTCTTTTTCTGTGTGACTTATTTCTCGTAGAATCATCATACCTGAATCCACTCATTATGCCGCGACGGGCCTGATGACGTAGATTTCATTGCTGAGTGATATTCCATTGTACATGGGTACCACAACTTCTTTATGAATTTTTTGCTTTCTCGGATATTTAAGTTGTACAGTAGACGAGGTTCTTGTAAACAGAGCCGTCCCAAACTTTGAGGTGGCTGTCTGTTTTTGATTTTAATTTCCCTAAGCTATAGGACCATAAGTGGAAGTGCCATAGGCTGTGTTGCTTTGTTTCCTACGTGTTTCAGGAAACAACATACACTTCTCCAGAGTGGCTGTTGGCAATTTACTTCCCGCCCATCAGCATAACAAGGGTCCCTGTTCTCCATGACCTGTCCTGCCTTTCTGGATTTTACACTTTTTTCAGATGGCCCTTTTGACCGGGGGGCTGTGAGACTTCATTGTAGTGCAGATTTCCTTTACATGCCGGCTTGGTTGTCCAAAAAGGGCGTATGCGTTTTTTCCTGAATATATTTAGGAAAAAACGCATACGCCCTTTTTGGCCAAGTGCATCATTGTCCACATTCTGCCTCTTTTCCTATGCTTTAAGTGCAATTCCAGTCTACCCCCTGAAATCGTTTTCCTGAAATTCTGCCCCGCTTTCAAGTCCTCTTCGAAGACTTACTTTAATACATTTTTGGACGATAGCTGTCATTCATACCTCTGCATGTTTGTGAATTACAGTGCCCCTGATCTCCTTTCCTCAACTCGCTTTCTTGTGAGCTGGCCGCAAAACCGCAGGATTGCTTCAGGCCCTAATCTGTTTCCGGCAGGGCTCGATGACCATTTGGTGAATTCCTCTTCCTGGTGGGAAATGAGCGTTCCATTTGCCCGTGCAGACACCTACAGGTAGTCTCTCATTGGTTCTCCCTATTCCTGTTCATCTTGCGCAGAAATTGCAAACTGTGCCAAACAGGAGGTTAAAGGCACTGACTCTCCAAGTGGGGAGAATGTTAGTAAAGCGTCTGGAATGGTGAACCCGAGTACCAGAGTTCGAAAACTGAGATGCATTTGAAAACGTTTCCCAATCACACGGTGGACCATACTCTGGGTTTCCCATGCATGATTTAGCTGAAGGAAGAATCCCTTAAACCTGGAAAGTTGGGACCCATGGAATGGGTACCAGGCAGTATGACTTCAAAGGGTCTGCGTTTGCTCACCGAACTTCACCAATGCTCTCAGCCTGAAGTGTCCAGCCTTATGTCTCACACAGCTCTGCGTGTAGATGTGGTCAATCCAGGTTGCATCACAAGCCCTGAATGAATTATTTAAGAATTGCTCTCTATTTCACTCTCATTGTGTTTTGTTTTCGAAATTTATCTTGATATTGGGATTTATCTGATTTTCACTGCTGCGTTTAGGCCGCTGTACACATGCTTGATTTCCTTATGGAAACATATAAATCCATGGGTTTTAAGATTCTTACTTGTCAGGTATGTTCCCAGGCGTTGAATATGGGCTGTTGAGTCCATTTCGCTGAGCAAGTAGTAGGTCTTGTCTATTATATATTTGGCTTATGGAATGGTATCTGTGCTAATTTCAATCTCTGGTTTTATACAGCACCCAAATTCACCTTTCCCCATAAGCAAGCATAAGTTGGTTTTCTAAATTTGAGACCCTGTTCTGTTTTGTAATTCAGTTCATGTGTAGTCAAGTTTACATTCCGTGTATTAGTGATATCGTATGATGTTTCTTATTCTGTGTGACTTATTTCCCGTAGAATCATCGTACTTGGATCCACTCATTATGCCGCTACGGGCCTGAAGACGTAGATTTCATTGCTGAGTGATATTCCATTGTACGTGCGTACCACAACTTCTTTATCCATTTTTTGCTTTCTAGGATATTTAACTTGTACCATAAATGAGGTTCTTGTAAACAGAGCCGTCCCAAACTTTGGTGTGGCTGTGTGTTTTTGATTTTAATTTCCCTTAGCTATAGGACCATAAGTGGAAGTGCAATAGGCTGTGTTGCTTTGTTTCCTACGTGTTTCAGGAAACACCATACACTTCTCCAGAGTGGCTGTTGGCAATTTACATCCTGCCCAGCAGCATAACAAGGCTCCCTGTTCTCCATGACCTGTTTGCCTTTCTGGATTTTACACTTTTTTCAGATGGCCCTTTTGACCGAGGGCAGTGAGACTCCATTGTAGTGCAGATTTCCTTTACACGCATGCTTGGTTGGCCAAAAAGGGCGTATGCGTTTTTTCCTGAATATATTCAGGAAAAAACGCATACGCGCTTTTTGGCCAAGTGCATGATTGTCGACATTCTGCCTCTTTTCCTATGCTTTAAGTGCAATTCCAGTCTACCCCCTGAAATCGTTTTCCTGAAATTCTGCCCCGCTTTCAAGTCCTCTTCGAAGACTTACTTCAATACATTTTTGGACGATAGCTGTCATTCATAACTCTGCAGGTTTGTGAATTACAGTGCCCCAGATCTCCTTTCCTCAACTCGCTTTCATGTGAACTGGCCGCAAAACCGCAGGATTGTTTCAGGCCCTAATCTGTTTCCGGCATGGCACGCTGAGCCTTTGGTTAATTCCTCTTCCTGGTGGGAAATGAGCATTCCATTTGCCCGTGCAGACAGCTACAGGTAGTCTCTCATTCGTTCTCCCTATTCCTGTTCATCTTGCGCAGAAATTGCAAACTGTGCCAAACAGGAGGTTAAAGGCACTGACTCTCCAAGTGGGGAGAGTTTTACTAAAGCGTCTGGAATGGTGAACCCGAGTACCAGGGTTCGAAAACTGAGATGCATTTGGAAACGTTTCCCAATCACACGGTGGACCATACTCTGGGTTTCCCATGCATGTTTTAGCTGAAGGAAGAATCCCTTAAACCTGGAGAGTTGGGACCCATGGAATGGGTACCATGCAGTATGACTTCAAAGGGTCTGCGTTTGCTCACCGAACCTCACAAATGCTATCAGCCCGAAGTGCCCATCCTTATGTCTCACCCAGCTCTGGGTGTAGATGTGGTAAATCCAGGTTGCATCACAAGCCCTGAATGAATTATTTAAGAATTGTTCTCCATTTCACTGTCATTGTGTTTTGTTTTTCAAATTTATTTTGATAATGGGATTTATCGGATTTTCACTGCTGCGTTTAGGCCGATGTACAGACATTTGATTTCCTTATGGAGACATATAAATCCATGGGTTTTAAGATTCTTACTTGTCAGGTATCTTCCCAGGCGTTGAATATGGGGTGTTGAGTCTATTTCGCTGAGCAAGGAGTAGGTCTTTTCTATTATATATTTGGCTTATGGAACGGTATCTGTGCTAATTTCAATCTCTGTTTTTATGCAGCACCCCAACTCACCTTTCCCCATAAGCAAGCATAAGTTGGTTGTCTCAATTTGAGACCCTTTTCTATTTTGTAATTCAGTTCATGTGTAGCCAAGTTTACATTCCGTGTATTAGTCATATCTTATGATGTTTCTTTTTCTGTGTGACTTATTTCTCGTAGAATCATCGTACCTGAATCCACTCATTATGGCGCTACAGGCCTGATGACGTAGATTTCATTGCTGTGTGATATTCCATTGTACGTACGTAGCACTACTTCTTTATCCATTTTTTGCTTTCTAGGATATTTAACTTGTACTGTAGACGAGGTTCCTGTAAACGGAGCCGTCCCAAATTTTGGGGTGGCTGTGTGTTTTTGTTTTTAATTACCCTAAGCTATAGATCCATAAGTGGAAGTGCCATAGGCTGTGTTGTTTTGTTTCCTACGTGTTTCAGGAAACACCATACACTTCTCCAGAGTGGCTGTTGGCAATTTACTTCCTGCCCATAAGCATAACAAGGCTCCCTGTTCTCCATGACCTGTCCTGCCTTTCTGGATTTTACACTTTTTTCAGATGGCCCTTTTGACCGGGGGGCAGTGAGACTTCATTGTAGTGCAGATTTCCTTTACACGCTTGCTTGGTTGACCAAAAAGTGCGTATGCGTTTTTTCCTGAATATATTCAGGAAAAAACACATACGCCCTTTTTGGCCAAGTGCATCATTGTCGACATTCTGCCTCATTTCCTATGCTTTAAGTGCAATTCCAGTCTACCCCCTGAAATCGTTTTCCAGAAATTCTGCCCCGCATTCAAGTCCTCTTCGAAGACTTACTTCAGTACATTTTTGGACGATAGCTATCATTCATAACTCTGCAGGTTTGTGAATTTCAGTGGCCCTGAGCTCCTTTCTTCAACTCACTTTCTTGTGAGCTGGCTGCAAAACCGCAGGATTGCTTCAGGCCCTAATCTGTTTCCGGCAGGGCACGCTGAGCCTTTGGTTTATTCGTCTTCCTGGTGGGAAATGAGCGTTCCATTTGCCCGTGCAGACACCTACAGCTAGTCTCTCATTGGTTCTCCCTATTCCTGTTCATCTTGCGCAGAAATTGCAAACTGTGCCAAACAGGAGTTTAAAGGCACTGACTCTCCAAGTGGGGAGAGTGTTAGTAAAGCCTCTGGTATGGTGAACCTGAGTACCAGCGTTCGAAAACTGAGATGCATTTGAAAACGTTTCCCAATCACACGGTGGACCATACTCTGGGTTTCCCATGAATGTTTTAGCTGAAGGAAGAATCCCTTAAACCTGGAGAGTTGGGACCCATGGAATGGGTACCATGCAGTATGACTTCAAAGGGTCTGCGTTTGCTCACCGAACCTCACCAAAGCTATCAGCCCGAAGTGTCCAGCCTTATGTCTCACCCAGCTCTGGGTGTAGATGTGGGAAATCCAGGTTGCATCACAAGCCCTGAATGAATTATTTACGAATTGCTCTCTATTTCACTGTCATTGTGTTTTGTTTTTGAAATTTATTTTGATAATGGGATTTATCGGATTTTCACTGCTGCGTTTATGCCGCTGTACACACACTTGATTTCCTTGTGGAGACATATAAATCCATGGGTTTTAAGATTCTTACTTGTCAGGTATATTCCCAGGCGTTGAATATGGAGTGTTGAGTCCATTTCGTTGAGCAAGGAGTAGGTCTTGTCTATTATATAATTGGCTTATGGAAAGCTTTCTGTGCTAATTTCAATCTCTGGTTTTATGCAGCACCCCAACTCACCTTTCCAAATAAGCAAACATAAGTTGGTTTTCTAAATTTGATACCATGTTCTGTTTTGTAATTCAGTTCATGTGTAGTCAAATTTACATTCCGTGTATTAGTGATATCTTATGATGTTTCTTTTTCTGTGTGACTAATTTCTCGTAGAATCATCGTACCTGAACCCACTCATTATGCCGCTACGGGCCTGATGACGTAGATTTCATTGCTGAGTGATATTCCATTGTACGTGCATACCATAACTTCTTTATCCATTTTTTGCTTTCTCGGATATTTAACTTGTACCGTAGACGACGTTCTTGTAAACAGAGACGTCCCAAACATTGGGGTGGCTGTGTGTTTTTGATTTTAATTTGCATAAGCTATAGGACCATAAGTGGAAGTGCAATAGGCTGTGTTGCTTTGTTTCCTACGTGTTTCAGGAAACACCATACACTTCTCCAGAGTGGCTGTTGGCAATTTACATCCTGCCCAGCAGCATAACAAGGCTCCCTGTTCTCCATGACCTGTCCTGCCTTTCTGGATTTTACACTTTTTTCAGATGGCCCTTTTGACCGGGGAGCAGTGAGACTTCTTTGTAGTGCAGATTTCTTTACACGCTTGCTTGGTTGGCCAAAAAGTGCGTATGCCTTTTATCCTGAATATATTCAAGAAAAAACGCATATGCCCTATTTGGCCAAGTGCATCATTGTCGACATTCTGCCTCTTTTCCTATGCTTTAAGTGCAATTCCAGTCTACCGCCTGAAAACTTTTTCCTGAAATTTTGCCCCGCTTTCAAGTCCTCTTCGAAGACTTACTTCAATACATTTTTGGACGACAGTCAGTCATTCATAACTCTTCATGTTTGTGAATTATAGTGCCCCTTAGCTCCTTTCTTCAGCTCGCTTTCTTGTGAGCTGGCCGCAAAACCGCAGGATTGTTCAGGCCCTAATATGTTTCCGGCAGGGCATGCTGAGTCTTTGGTTAATTCCTCTTCCTGGTGGGAAATGAGCGTTCCATTTGCCCTTGCAGACACCTACAGCTAGTCTCTCATTGGTTCTCCCTATTCCTGTTCATCTTGTGCAGAAATTGCAAACTGTGCCAAACAGGAGGTTAAAGGCACTGACTCTCCAAGTGGGGAGAGTGTTAGTAAAGCTTCTGGAGTGGTGAACCCGAGTACCAGGGTTCGAAAACTGAGATGCATTTGAAAACGTTTCCCAATCACACGGCGGACGATAGTCTGGGTTTCCCATGCATGTTTTAGCTGAAGGAAGAATCCCTTAAACCTGGAGAGTTGGGACCCATGGAATGGGTACCATGCAGTATGACTTCAAAGGGTTTGCGTTTGCTCACCGAACCTCACCAATGCTATCAGCCCGAAGTGTCCAGCCTTATGTCTCACCCAGCTCTGGGTGTAGATGTGGTAAATCCAGGTTGCATCACAAGCCCTGAATGAATTATTTAAGAATTGCTCTCTATTTCACTGTCATTGTGTTTTGTTTTTGAAATTTATTTTGATAATGGGATTTATCGGATGTTCACTGCTGCGTTTAGGCCGCTGTACACATGCTTGATTTCCTTATGGAGACATATAAATCCATGGGTTTTAAGATTCTTACTTGTCAAGTATCTTGCCAGGCGTTGAATATGCGGTGTTGAGTCGATTTCGTTGAGCAAGGAGTAGGTTTTGTCTATTATATATTTGGCTTATGGAATGGTATGTGTGCTAATTTCAATCTCTGGTTTTATGCAGCACTGCAACTCACCTTTCCCCATAAGCAAGCATAAGTTGGTTTTCTAAATTTGAGACCCTGTTCTGTTTTGTAATTCAGTTCATGTGTAGCCAAGTTTACATTCCGTGTATTAGTGATATCTTATGATGTTTCTTTTTCTGTGTGACTTATTTCTCGTAGAATCATCGTACCTGAATCCACTCATTATGCCGCTACGGGCCTGATGACGTAGATTACATTGCTGAGTGATATTCCATTGTACGTACATACCACAACTTCTTTATCCATTTTTTGCTTTCTCAGATATTTAACTTGTACCGTAGACGACGTTCTTGTAAACAGAGCCGTCCCAAATTTGGGGTAGCTGTGTGTTTTTGATTTTAATTTCCCTAAGCTATAGGGCCATAAGTGGAAGTGCCATAGGCTGTGTTGCTTTGTTTCCTACGTGTTTCAGGAAACACCATACACTTCTCCAGAGTGGCTGTTGGCTATTTACATCCCGCCCATCAGCATAACAAGGCTCCCTGTTCTCCATGACCTCTCCTGCCTTTCTGGATTTTACACTTTTTTCAGATGGCCCTTTTGACCGGGGGGCAGTGAGACTTCATTGTAGTGCAGATTTCCTTTACACGCTTGCTTGGTTGGCCAAAAAGGGCGTATGCGTTTTTTCCTGAATATATTCAGGAAAAAACGCATACGCCCTTTTTGGCCAAGTGCATCATTGTCGACATTCTGCCTCTATACCTATGCTTTAAGTGCAATTCCAGTCTACCCCGTGAAATCGTTTTCCTGAAATTCTGCCCCGCTTTCAAGTCCTCTTCGAAGACTTACTTCAATACATTTTTGGACGATAGCTGTCATTCATAACTCTGCAGGTTTCTGAATTACACTGCCCCTGAGCTCCTTTCTTGAACTCGCTTTCTGGTGAGCTGGCCGCAAAACCGCAGGATTGCTTCACGCCATAATCTCTTTCTGGCAGGGCACGCTGAACCTTTGGTTAATTCCTCTTCCTGGTGGGAAATGAGCGTTCCATTTGCACGTGCAGACACCTACATCTAGTCTCTCATTGGTTCTCCCTATTCCTGTTCATCTTGCGCAGAAATTGCAAACTGTGCCAAACAGGAGGTTAAAGGCACTGACTCTCCAAGTGGGGAGAGTGTTAGTAAAGAGTCTGGAAAGGTGAACCCGAGTACCAGGGGACGAAAACTGAGATGCATTTGAAAACGTTTCCCGGTCATACAGTGCACTGTACTGTGGGTTTCCCATGCATGTTTTAGCTGAAGGAAGAATCCCTTAAACCTGGAGAGTTGGGACCCAAGGAATGGGTACCATGAAGTATGACTTCAAAGGGTCTGCGTTTGCTCACCGAACCTCACCAATGCTATCAGCCCGAAGTGTCCAGCCTTATGTCTCACCCAGCTCTGGGTGTAGATGTGGTAAATCCAGGTTGCATCACAAGCCCTGAATGAATTATTTAAGAATTGCTCTCTATTTCACTGTCATTGGGTTTTGTTTTTGAAATTCATTTTGATAATGGGATTTATCAGATGTTCACTGCTGCGTTTAGGCCGCTGTACACATGCTTGATTTCCTTATGGAGCATATAAATCCATGGGTTTTAAGATTCTTACTTGTCAGGTATCTTCCCAGGCGTTGAATATGGGGTGTTGAGTCCATTTCGTTGAGCAAGGAGTAGGTTTTGTCTATTATATGTTTGGCTTATGGAACAGTATCTGTGCTAATTTCAATCTCTGGTTTTATGCAGCACCCGAACTCACCTTTCCCCATAAGCAAGTATAAGTTGGTTTTCTAAATTTGAGACCCTGTTCTGTTTTGTAATTCAGTTCATGTGTAGCCAAGTTTACATTCCGTGTATTAGTGATATCTTATGATGTTTCTTTTTCTGTGTGACTTATTTCTCGTAGAATCATCGTACCTGAATCCACTCATTATGCCGATAGGGACCTGATGACGTAGATTTCATTGCTGAGTGATATTCCATTGTACATGCGTAGCACAACTTCTTTATCCATTTTTTGCTTTCTCGGATATTTAACTTGTACCGTAGACGAGGTTCTTGTAAACAGAGCCGGCCCAAACTTTGGGGTGGCTGTGTCTTTTTGATTTTAATTTACCTAATCTATAGGACCATAAGTGGAAGTGCCATAGGCTGTGTTGCTTTGTTTCCTACGTGTTTCAGGAAACACCATACACTTCTCCAGAGTGGTTGTTGGCAATTTACATCCCGCCCATCAGCATAACAAGGCTCCCTGTTCTCCATGACCTGTCCTGCCTTTCTGGATTTTACACTTTTTTCAGATGGCACTTTTGACCGGGGGGCAGTGAGACTTCATTGTAGTGCAGATTTCCTTTACACGCTTGCTTGGTTGGCCAAAAAGGGCGTATGCGTTTTTTCCTGAATATATTCAGGAAAAAACGCATACGCCCTTTTTCGCCAAGTGCATCATTGTCGACATTCTGCCTCTTTTCCTATGCTTTAAGTGCAATTCCACTCTATCCCCTGAAATCGTGTTCCTGAAATTCGGCCCCGCTTTCAAGTCCTCTTCGAAGACTTACTTCAATACAATTTTGGACGATAGCTGTCATTCATAACTCTGCAGTTTTGTGAATTACAGTGCCCCTTAGCTCCTTTTTTCAACTCGCTTTTTTGTGAGATGGCCGCAAAACCGCAGGATTGCCTTAGGCCCTAATCTGTTTCCTGCAGGGCACGCTGAGCCTTTGGTTAATTCCTCTTCCTGGTGGGAAATGAGCGTTCCATTTGCCCGTGCAGACACCTACAGCTAGTCTCTCATTTGTTCTCCCTATTCCTGTTAATCTTGCGCAGAAATTGCAAACTGTGCCAAACAGGATGTTAAAGGCACTGACTCTCCAAGTGGGGAGAGTGTTAGTAAAGCGTCTGGAATGGTGAACCCGAGTACCAGGGTTCGAAAACTGAGATGCATTTGAAAACGTTTCCCAATCACATGGTGGACCATTCTGTGGGTTTCCCATGCATGTTTTAGCTGAAGTAAGAATCCCTTAAACCTGGAGAGTTGGGACCCATGGAATGGGTACCATGCAGTATGACTTCAAAGGGTCTGCGTTTGCTCACCGAACCTCACCAATGCTATCAGCCCGAAGTGTCCAGCCTTATGTCTCACCCAGCTCTGGGTGTAGATGTGGTAAATCCAGGTTGCATCACAAGCCCTGAATGAATTATTTAAGAATTGCTCTCTATTTCACTGTCATTGTGTTTTGTTTTTGAAATTTATTTTGGTAATGGGATTTATCGGATGTTCACTGCTGCGTTTAGGCCGCTGTACACACGCTTGATTTCCTTATGGAGACATATAAATCCATGGGTTTTAAGATTCTTACTTGTCAGGTATCTTGCCAGGCGTTGAATATGGGGTGTTGAGTCCATTTCGTTGAGCAAGGAGTAGGTCTTGTCTATTATATATTTGGCTTATGGAACAGTATCTGTGCTAATTTCAATCTCTGGTTTTATGCAGCACCCCAACTCACCTTTCCCCATAAGCAAGCATAAGTTGGTTTTCTAAATTTGAGACCCTGTTCTGTTTTGTAATTCAGTTCATGTGTAGCCAAGTTTACATTCCGTGTATTAGGGATATCTAATGATGTTTCTTTTTCTGTGTGACTTATTTCTCGAAGAATCATCGTACCTGAATCCACTCATTATGCCGCTACGGGCCTGATGACGTAGATTTCATTGCTGAGTGATATTCCATTTTACGTGTGTACCACAACTTCTTTATCCATTTTTTGCTTTCTCGGATATTTAACTTGTACCGTAGACGAGGTTCTTGTAAACAGAGCCGTCCCAAACTTTGGGGTGGCTGTGTGTTTTTGATTTTAATTTCCCTAAGCTATAGGACCATAAGTGGAAGTGCCATAGGCTGTGTTGCTTTGTTTCCTTCGTGATTCAGGATACACCATACACTTCTCCAGAGTGGCTGTTGGCAATTTACATCGAGCCCATCAGCATAACAAGGCTCCCTGTTCTCCATGACCTGTCCTGCCTTTCTGGATCTTGCACTTTTTTCAGATGGCCCTTTTGACCGGGGGGATTGAGACTTCATTGTAGTGCAGATTTCCTTTACACGCTTGCTTGGTTGGCCAAAAAGGGCGTATGCGTTTTTTCCTGAATATATTCAGGATAAAACGCATACGCCCTTTTTGGCCAAGTGCATCATTGTCGACATTCTGCCTCTTTTCCTATGCTTTAAGTGCAATTCCAGTCTACCCCCTGAAATCGTTTTCCTGAAATTCTGCCCCGCTTTCAAGTCCTCTTCGAAGACTTACTTCAGTACATTTTTGGACGATAGCTGTCATTCATAACTCTGCAGGTTTGTGAATTACAGTGCCCCTGAGCTCCTTTCCTCAACACGCTTTCTTGTGAGCTGGCCGCAAAACCACAGGATTGCTTCAGGCCCTAATCTCTTTCCGGCAGGGCACGCTGAGCCTTTGGTTAATTCCTCTTCCTGGTGGGAAATGAGCGTTCCATTTGCCAGTGCAGACACCTACAGCTAGTCTCTCATTGGTTCTCCCAATTCCTGTTCATCTTGCGCAGAAATTGCAAACTGTGCCAAACAGGAGTTTAAAGTCCCTGACTCTACAAGTGGGGAGAGTGTTAGTAAAGCGTCTGGAATGGTGAACCCGAGCACCAGGGTTCGAAAACTGAGATGCATTTGAGAACGTTTCCCAATCACACGGTGGACCATACTCTGGGTTTCCCATGCATGTTTTAGCTGAAGGAAGAATCCCTTAAACGTGGAGAGTTGGGACCCATGGAATGGGTACCATGCAGTATGACTTCAAAGGGTCTGCGTTTGCTCACCGAACCTCACAAATGCTATCAGCCCGAAGTGTCCAGCCTTATGTCTCACCCAGCTCTGGGTGTAGATGTGGTAAATCCAGGTTGCATCACAAGCCCTGAATGAATTATTTAAGAATTGCTCTGTATTTCACTGTCATTGTGTTTTGTTTTTGAAATTTATTTTGATAATGGGATTTATCGGATTTTCACTGCTGCGTTTAGGCCGCTGTACACACGCTTGATTTCCTTATGGAGACATATAAATCCATGGGTTTTAAGATTCTTACTTGTCAGGTATCTTCCCAGGCGTTGAATATGGGGTGTTGAGTCCATTTCGTTGAGCAAGGAGTAGGTCTTGTCTATTATATATTTAGCTTATGGAAAGGTATCTGTGCTAATTTCAATCTCTGGTTTTATGCAGCACCCCAACTCACCTTTCCCCATAAGCAAGCATAAGTTGGTTTTCTAAATTTGAGACCCTGTTCTGTTTTGTAATTCAGTTCATGTGTAGCCAAGTTTACATTCCGTGTATTAGTGATATCTTATGATATTTCTTTTTCTGTGTGACTTATTTCTCGTAAAATCATCGTACCTGAATCCACTCATTATGCCGCTACGGGCCTGATGACGTAGATTTCATTGCTGAGTGATATTCCATTGTACGTGCGTACCACAACTTCTTTATGAATTTTTTGCTTTCTCAGATATTTAACTTGTACCGTAGACGAGGTTCTTGTAAACAGAGCCGTCCCAAAGTTTGGGGTGGCTGTGTGTTTTTGTTTTTAATTTCCCTATGCTATAGGACCATAAGTGGAAGTGCCATAGGCTGTGTTGCTTTGTTTCCTATGTGTTTCAGGAAACACCATACACTTCTCCAGAGTGGCTGTTGGCAATTTACATCCCGCCCATCAGCATAACAAGGCTCCCTGTTCTCCATGACCTGTCCTGCCTTTCTGGATTTTACACTTTTTTCAGATGGCCCTTTTGACCGGGGGGCATTGAGACTTCATTGTAGTGCAGATTTCCTTTACACGCTTGCTTGGTTGGCCAAAAAGGGCGTATGCGTTTTTTCCTGAATATATTCAGGAAAAAACGCATCCGCCCTTTTTCGCCAAGTGCATCATTGTCGACATTCTGCCTCTTTTCCTATGCTTTAAGTGCAATTCCACTCTATCCCCTGAAATCTTGTTCCTGAAATTCGGCCCCGCTTTCAAGTCCTCTTCGAAGACTTACTTCAATACAATTTTGGACGATAGCTGTCATTCATAACTCTGCAGTTTTGTGAATTACAGTGCCCCTTAGCTCCTTTTTTCAACTCGCTTTTTTGTGAGATGGCCGCAAAACCGCAGGATTGCCTTAGGCCCTAATCTGTTTCCTGCAGGGCACGCTGAGCCTTTGGTTAATTCCTCTTCCTGGTGGGAAATGAGCGTTCCATTTGCCCGTGCAGACACCTACAGCTAGTCTCTCATTTGTTCTCCCTATTCCTGTTAATCTTGCGCAGAAATTGCAAACTGTGCCAAACAGGATGTTAAAGGCACTGACTCTCCAAGTGGGGATAGTGTTAGTAAAGCGTCTGGAATGGTGAACCCGAGTACCAGGGTTCGAAAACTGAGATGCATTTGAAAACGTTTCCCAATCACATGGTGGACCATTCTGTGGGTTTCCCATGCATGTTTTAGCTGAAGTAAGAATCCCTTAAACCTGGAGAGTTGGGACCCATGGAATGGGTACCATGCAGTATGACTTCAAAGGGTCTGCGTTTGCTCACCGAACCTCACCAATGCTATCAGCCCGAAGTGTCCAGCCTTATGTCTCACCCAGCTCTGGGTGTAGATGTGGTAAATCCAGGTTGCATCACAAGCCCTGAATGAATTATTTAAGAATTGCTCTCTATTTCACTGTCATTGTGTTTTGTTTTTGAAATTTATTTTGGTAATGGGATTTATCGGATGTTCACTGCTGCGTTTAGGCCGCTGTACACACGCTTGATTTCCTTATGGAGACATATAAATCCATGGGTTTTAAGATTCTTACTTGTCAGGTATCTTGCCAGGCGTTGAATATGGGGTGTTGAGTCCATTTCGTTGAGCAAGGAGTAGGTCTTGTCTATTATATATTTGGCTTATGGAACGGTATCTGTGCTAATTTCAATCTCTGGTTTTATGCAGCACCCCAACTCACCTTTCCCCATAAGCAAGCATAAGTTGGTTTTCTAAATTTGAGACCCTGTTCTGTTTTGTAATTCAGTTCATGTGTAGCCAAGTTTACATTCCGTGTATTAGGGATATCTAATGATGTTTCTTTTTCTGTGTGACTTATTTCTCGAAGAATCATCGTACCTGAATCCACTCATTATGCCGCTACGGGCCTGATGACGTAGATTTCATTGCTGAGTGATATTCCATTTTACGTGCGTACCACAACTTCTTTATCCATTTTTTGCTTTCTCGGATATTTAACTTGTACCGTAGACGAGGTTCTTGTAAACAGAGCCGTCCCAAACTTTGGGGTGGCTGTGTGTTTTTGATTTTAATTTCCCTAAGCTATAGGACCATAAGTGGAAGTGCCATAGGCTGTGTTGCTTTGTTTCCTTCGTGATTCAGGATACACCATACACTTCTCCAGAGTGGCTGTTGGCAATTTACATCGAGCCCATCAGCATAACAAGGCTCCCTGTTCTCCATGACCTGTCCTGCCTTTCTGGATCTTGCACTTTTTTCAGATGGCCCTTTTGACCGGGGGGCATTGAGACTTCATTGTAGTGCAGATTTCCTTTACACGCTTGCTTGGTTGGCCAAAAAGGGCGTATGCGTTTTTTCCTGAATATATTCAGGATAAAACGCATACGCCCTTTTTGGCCAAGTGCATCATTGTCGACATTCTGCCTCTTTTCCTATGCTTTAAGTGCAATTCCAGTCTACCCCCTGAAATCGTTTTCCTGAAATTCTGCCTCGCTTTCAAGTCCTCTTCGAAGACTTACTTCAGTACATTTTTGGACGATAGCTGTCATTCATAACTCTGCAGGTTTGTGAATTACAGTGTCCCTGAGCTCCTTTCCTCAACACGCTTTCTTGTGAGCTGGCCGCAAAACCACAGGATTGCTTCAGGCCCTAATCTCTTTCCGGCAGGGCACGCTGAGCCTTTGGTTAATTCCTCTTCCTGGTGGGAAATGAGCGTTCCATTTGCCAGTGCAGACACCTACAGCTAGTCTCTCATTGGTTCTCCCAATTCCTGTTCATCTTGCGCAGAAATTGCAAACTGTGCCAAACAGGAGTTTAAAGTCCCTGACTCTACAAGTGGGGAGAGTGTTAGTAAAGCGTCTGGAATGGTGAACCCGAGCACCAGGGTTCGAAAACTGAGATGCATTTGAGAACGTTTCCCAATCACACGGTGGACCATACTCTGGGTTTCCCATGCATGTTTTAGCTGAAGGAAGAATCCCTTAAACGTGGAGAGTTGGGACCCATGGAATGGGTACCATGCAGTATGACTTCAAAGGGTCTGCGTTTGCTCACCGAACCTCACAAATGCTATCAGCCCGAAGTGTCCAGCCTTATGTCTCACCCAGCTCTGGGTGTAGATGTGGTAAATCCAGGTTGCATCACAAGCCCTGAATGAATTATTTAAGAATTGCTCTGTATTTCACTGTCATTGTGTTTTGTTTTTGAAATTTATTTTGATAATGGGATTTATCGGATTTTCACTGCTGCGTTTAGGCCGCTGTACACACGCTTGATTTCCTTATGGAGACATATAAATCCATGGGTTTTAAGATTCTTACTTGTCAGGTATCTTCCCAGGCGTTGAATATGGGGTGTTGAGTCCATTTCGTTGAGCAAGGAGTAGGTCTTGTCTATTATATATTTAGCTTATGGAAAGGTATCTGTGCTAATTTCAATCTCTGGTTTTATGCAGCACCCCAACTCACCTTTCCCCATAAGCAAGCATAAGTTGGTTTTCTAAATTTGAGACCCTGTTCTGTTTTGTAATTCAGTTCATGTGTAGCCAAGTTTACATTCCGTGTATTAGTGATATCTTATGATATTTCTTTTTCTGTGTGACTTATTTCTCGTAAAATCATCGTACCTGAATCCACTCATTATGCCGCTACGGGCCTGATGACGTAGATTTCATTGCTGAGTGATATTCCATTGTACGTGCGTACCACAACTTCTTTATGAATTTTTTGCTTTCTCAGATATTTAACTTGTACCGTAGACGAGGTTCTTGTAAACAGAGCCGTCCCAAAGTTTGGGGTGGCTGTGTGTTTTTGTTTTTAATTTCCCTATGCTATAGGACCATAAGTGGAAGTGCCATAGGCTGTGTTGCTTTGTTTCCTATGTGTTTCAGGAAACACCATACACTTCTCCAGAGTGGCTGTTGGCAATTTACATCCCGCCCATCAGCATAACAAGGCTCCCTGTTCTCCATGACCTGTCCTGCCTTTCTGGATTTTACACTTTTTTCAGATGGCCCTTTTGACCGGGGGGCATTGAGACTTCATTGTAGTGCTGATTTCCTTTACACGCTTGCTTGGTTGGCCAAAAAGTGCGTATGCGTTTTTTCCTGAATATATTCAGGAAAAAACGCATACGCCCTTTTTCGCCAAGTGCATCATTGTCGACATTCTGCCTCTTTTCCTATGCTTTAAGTGCAATTCCAGTCTACCCCCTGAAATCGTGTTCCTGAAATTCGGCCCCGCTTTCAAGTCCTCTTCGAAGACTTACTTCAATACAATTTTGGACGATAGCTGTCATTCATAACTCTGCAGTTTTGTGAATTACAGTGCCCCTTAGCTCCTTTTTTCAACTCGCTTTTTTGTGAGATGGCCGCAAAACCGCAGGATTGCCTTAGGCCCTAATCTGTTTCCTGCAGGGCACGCTGAGCCTTTGGTTAATTCCTCTTCCTGGTGGGAAATGAGCGTTCCATTTGCCCGTGCAGACACCTACAGCTAGTCTCTCATTTGTTCTCCCTATTCCTGTTAATCTTGCGCAGAAATTGCAAACTGTGCCAAACAGGATGTTAAAGGCACTGACTCTCCAAGTGGGGAGAGTGTTAGTAAAGCGTCTGGAATGGTGAACCCGAGTACCAGGGTTCGAAAACTGAGATGCATTTGAAAACGTTTCCCAATCACATGGTGGACCATTCTGTGGGTTTCCCATGCATGTTTTAGCTGAAGTAAGAATCCCTTAAACCTGGAGAGTTGGGACCCATGGAATGGGTACCATGCAGTATGACTTCAAAGGGTCTGCGTTTGCTCACCGAACCTCACCAATGCTATCAGCCCGAAGTGTCCAGCCTTATGTCTCACCCAGCTCTGGGTGTAGATGTGGTAAATCCAGGTTGCATCACAAGCCCTGAATGAATTATTTAAGAATTGCTCTCTATTTCACTGTCATTGTGTTTTGTTTTTGAAATTTATTTTGGTAATGGGATTTATCGGATGTTCACTGCTGCGTTTAGGCCGCTGTACACACGCTTGATTTCCTTATGGAGACATATAAATCCATGGGTTTTAAGATTCTTACTTGTCAGGTATCTTGCCAGGCGTTGAATATGGGGTGTTGAGTCCATTTCGTTGAGCAAGGAGTAGGTCTTGTCTATTATATATTTGGCTTATGGAACAGTATCTGTGCTAATTTCAATCTCTGGTTTTATGCAGCACCCCAACTCACCTTTCCCCATAAGCAAGCATAAGTTGGTTTTCTAAATTTGAGACCCTGTTCTGTTTTGTAATTCAGTTCATGTGTAGCCAAGTTTACATTCCGTGTATTAGGGATATCTAATGATGTTTCTTTTTCTGTGTGACTTATTTCTCGAAGAATCATCGTACCTGAATCCACTCATTATGCCGCTACGGGCCTGATGACGTAGATTTCATTGCTGAGTGATATTCCATTTTACGTGTGTACCACAACTTCTTTATCCATTTTTTGCTTTCTCGGATATTTAACTTGTACCGTAGACGAGGTTCTTGTAAACAGAGCCGTCCCAAACTTTGGGGTGGCTGTGTGTTTTTGATTTTAATTTCCCTAAGCTATAGGACCATAAGTGGAAGTGCCATAGGCTGTGTTGCTTTGTTTCCTTCGTGATTCAGGATACACCATACACTTCTCCAGAGTGGCTGTTGGCAATTTACATCGAGCCCATCAGCATAACAAGGCTCCCTGTTCTCCATGACCTGTCCTGCCTTTCTGGATCTTGCACTTTTTTCAGATGGCCCTTTTGACCGGGGGGCATTGAGACTTCATTGTAGTGCAGATTTCCTTTACACGCTTGCTTGGTTGGCCAAAAAGGGCGTATGCGTTTTTTCCTGAATATATTCAGGATAAAACGCATACGCCCTTTTTGGCCAAGTGCATCATTGTCGACATTCTGCCTCTTTTCCTATGCTTTAAGTGTAATTCCAGTCTACCCCCTGAAATCGTTTTCCTGAAATTCTGCCCCGCTTTCAAGTCCTCTTCGAAGACTTACTTCAGTACATTTTTGGACGATAGCTGTCATTCATAACTCTGCAGGTTTGTGAATTACAGTGCCCCTGAGCTCCTTTCCTCAACACGCTTTCTTGTGAGCTGGCCGCAAAACCACAGGATTGCTTCAGGCCCTAATCTCTTTCCGGCAGGGCACGCTGAGCCTTTGGTTAATTCCTCTTCCTGGTGGGAAATGAGCGTTCCATTTGCCAGTGCAGACACCTACAGCTAGTCTCTCATTGGTTCTCCCAATTCCTGTTCATCTTGCGCAGAAATTGCAAACTGTGCCAAACAGGAGTTTAAAGTCCCTGACTCTACAAGTGGGGAGAGTGTTAGTAAAGCGTCTGGAATGGTGAACCCGAGCACCAGGGTTCGAAAACTGAGATGCATTTGAGAACGTTTCCCAATCACACGGTGGACCATACTCTGGGTTTCCCATGCATGTTTTAGCTGAAGGAAGAATCCCTTAAACGTGGAGAGTTGGGACCCATGGAATGGGTACCATGCAGTATGACTTCAAAGGGTCTGCGTTTGCTCACCGAACCTCACAAATGCTATCAGCCCGAAGTGTCCAGCCTTATGTCTCACCCAGCTCTGGGTGTAGATGTGGTAAATCCAGGTTGCATCACAAGCCCTGAATGAATTATTTAAGAATTGCTCTGTATTTCACTGTCATTGTGTTTTGTTTTTGAAATTTATTTTGATAATGGGATTTATCGGATTTTCACTGCTGCGTTTAGGCCGCTGTACACACGCTTGATTTCCTTATGGAGACATATAAATCCATGGGTTTTAAGATTCTTACTTGTCAGGTATCTTCCCAGGCGTTGAATATGGGGTGTTGAGTCCATTTCGTTGAGCAAGGAGTAGGTCTTGTCTATTATATATTTAGCTTATGAAAAGGTATCTGTGCTAATTTCAATCTCTGGTTTTATGCAGCACCCCAACTCACCTTTCCCCATAAGCAAGCATAAGTTGGTTTTCTAAATTTGAGACCCTGTTCTGTTTTGTAATTCAGTTCATGTGTAGCCAAGTTTACATTCCGTGTATTAGTGATATCTTATGATATTTCTTTTTCTGTGTGACTTATTTCTCGTAAAATCATCGTACCTGAATCCACTCATTATGCCGCTACGGGCCTGATGACGTAGATTTCATTGCTGAGTGATATTCCATTGTACGTGCGTACCACAACTTCTTTATGAATTTTTTGCTTTCTCGGATATTTAACTTGTACTGTAGACGAGGTTCTTGTAAACAGAGCCGTCCCAAAGTTTGGGGTGGCTGTGTGTTTTTGTTTTTAATTTCCCTATGCTATAGGACCATAAGTGGAAGTGCCATAGGCTGTGTTGCTTTGTTTCCTATGTGTTTCAGGAAACACCATACACTTCTCCAGAGTGGCTGTTGGCAATTTACATCCCGCCCATCAGCATAACAAGGCTCCCTGTTCTCCATGACCTGTCCTGCCTTTCTGGATTTTACACTTTTTTCAGATGGCCCTTTTGACCGGGGGGCATTGAGACTTCATTGTAGTGCTGATTTCCTTTACACGCTTGCTTGGTTGGCCAAAAAGTGCGTATGCGTTTTTTCCTGAATATATTCAGGAAAAAACGCATACGCCCTTTTTCGCCAAGTGCATCATTGTCGACATTCTGCCTCTTTTCCTATGCTTTAAGTGCAATTCCAGTCTACCCCCTGAAATCGTGTTCCTGAAATTCGGCCCCGCTTTCAAGTCCTCTTCGAAGACTTACTTCAATACAATTTTGGACGATAGCTGTCATTCATAACTCTGCAGTTTTGTGAATTACAGTGCCCCTTAGCTCCTTTTTTCAACTCGCTTTTTTGTGAGATGGCCGCAAAACCGCAGGATTGCCTTAGGCCCTAATCTGTTTCCTGCAGGGCACGCTGAGCCTTTGGTTAATTCCTCTTCCTGGTGGGAAATGAGCGTTCCATTTGCCCGTGCAGACACCTACAGCTAGTCTCTCATTTGTTCTCCCTATTCCTGTTAATCTTGCGCAGAAATTGCAAACTGTGCCAAACAGGATGTTAAAGGCACTGACTCTCCAAGTGGGGAGAGTGTTAGTAAAGCGTCTGGAATGGTGAACCCGAGTACCAGGGTTCGAAAACTGAGATGCATTTGAAAACGTTTCCCAATCACATGGTGGACCATTCTGTGGGTTTCCCATGCATGTTTTAGCTGAAGTAAGAATCCCTTAAACCTGGAGAGTTGGGACCCATGGAATGGGTACCATGCAGTATGACTTCAAAGGGTCTGCGTTTGCTCACCGAACCTCACCAATGCTATCAGCCCGAAGTGTCCAGCCTTATGTCTCACCCAGCTCTGGGTGTAGATGTGGTAAATCCAGGTTGCATCACAAGCCCTGAATGAATTATTTAAGAATTGCTCTCTATTTCACTGTCATTGTGTTTTGTTTTTGAAATTTATTTTGGTAATGGGATTTATCGGATGTTCACTGCTGCGTTTAGGCCGCTGTACACACGCTTGATTTCCTTATGGAGACATATAAATCCATGGGTTTTAAGATTCTTACTTGTCAGGTATCTTGCCAGGCGTTGAATATGGGGTGTTGAGTCCATTTCGTTGAGCAAGGAGTAGGTCTTGTCTATTATATATTTGGCTTATGGAACAGTATCTGTGCTAATTTCAATCTCTGGTTTTATGCAGCACCCCAACTCACCTTTCCCCATAAGCAAGCATAAGTTGGTTTTCTAAATTTGAGACCCTGTTCTGTTTTGTAATTCAGTTCATGTGTAGCCAAGTTTACATTCCGTGTATTAGGGATATCTAATGATGTTTCTTTTTCTGTGTGACTTATTTCTCGAAGAATCATCGTACCTGAATCCACTCATTATGCCGCTACGGGCCTGATGACGTAGATTTCATTGCTGAGTGATATTCCATTTTACGTGTGTACCACAACTTCTTTATCCATTTTTTGCTTTCTCGGATATTTAACTTGTACCGTAGACGATGTTCTTGTAAACAGAGCCGTCCCAAACTTTGGGGTGGCTGTGTGTTTTTGATTTTAATTTCCCTAAGCTATAGGACCATAAGTGGAAGTGCCATAGGCTGTGTTGCTTTGTTTCCTTCGTGATTCAGGATACACCATACACTTCTCCAGAGTGGCTGTTGGCAATTTACATCGAGCCCATCAGCATAACAAGGCTCCCTGTTCTCCATGACCTGTCCTGCCTTTCTGGATCTTGCACTTTTTTCAGATGGCCCTTTTGACCGGGGGGCATTGAGACTTCATTGTAGTGCAGATTTCCTTTACACGCTTGCTTGGTTGGCCAAAAAGGGCGTATGCGTTTTTTCCTGAATATATTCAGGATAAAACGCATACGCCCTTTTTGGCCAAGTGCATCATTGTCGACATTCTGCCTCTTTTCCTATGCTTTAAGTGTAATTCCAGTCTACCCCCTGAAATCGTTTTCCTGAAATTCTGCCCCGCTTTCAAGTCCTCTTCGAAGACTTACTTCAGTACATTTTTGGACGATAGCTGTCATTCATAACTCTGCAGGTTTGTGAATTACAGTGCCCCTGAGCTCCTTTCCTCAACACGCTTTCTTGTGAGCTGGCCGCAAAACCACAGGATTGCTTCAGGCCCTAATCTCTTTCCGGCAGGGCACGCTGAGCCTTTGGTTAATTCCTCTTCCTGGTGGGAAATGAGCGTTCCATTTGCCAGTGCAGACACCTACAGCTAGTCTCTCATTGGTTCTCCCAATTCCTGTTCATCTTGCGCAGAAATTGCAAACTGTGCCAAACAGGAGTTTAAAGTCCCTGACTCTACAAGTGGGGAGAGTGTTAGTAAAGCGTCTGGAATGGTGAACCCGAGCACCAGGGTTCGAAAACTGAGATGCATTTGAGAACGTTTCCCAATCACACGGTGGACCATACTCTGGGTTTCCCATGCATGTTTTAGCTGAAGGAAGAATCCCTTAAACGTGGAGAGTTGGGACCCATGGAATGGGTACCATGCAGTATGACTTCAAAGGGTCTGCGTTTGCTCACCGAACCTCACAAATGCTATCAGCCCGAAGTGTCCAGCCTTATGTCTCACCCAGCTCTGGGTGTAGATGTGGTAAATCCAGGTTGCATCACAAGCCCTGAATGAATTATTTAAGAATTGCTCTGTATTTCACTGTCATTGTGTTTTGTTTTTGAAATTTATTTTGATAATGGGATTTATCGGATTTTCACTGCTGCGTTTAGGCCGCTGTACACACGCTTGATTTCCTTATGGAGACATATAAATCCATGGGTTTTAAGATTCTTACTTGTCAGGTATCTTCCCAGGCGTTGAATATGGGGTGTTGAGTCCATTTCGTTGAGCAAGGAGTAGGTCTTGTCTATTATATATTTAGCTTATGGAAAGGTATCTGTGCTAATTTCAATCTCTGGTTTTATGCAGCACCCCAACTCACCTTTCCCCATAAGCAAGCATAAGTTGGTTTTCTAAATTTGAGACCCTGTTCTGTTTTGTAATTCAGTTCATGTGTAGCCAAGTTTACATTCCGTGTATTAGTGATATCTTATGATATTTCTTTTTCTGTGTGACTTATTTCTCGTAAAATCATCGTACCTGAATCCACTCATTATGCCGCTACGGGCCTGATGACGTAGATTTCATTGCTGAGTGATATTCCATTGTACGTGCGTACCACAACTTCTTTATGAATTTTTTGCTTTCTCGGATATTTAACTTGTACCGTAGACGAGGTTCTTGTAAACAGAGCCGTCCCAAAGTTTGGGGTGGCTGTGTGTTTTTGTTTTTAATTTCCCTATGCTATCGGACCATAAGTGGAAGTGCCATAGGCTGTGTTGCTTTGTTTCCTATGTGTTTCAGGAAACACCATACACTTCTCCAGAGTGGCTGTTGGCAATTTACATCCCGCCCATCAGCATAACAAGGCTCCCTGTTCTCCATGACCTGTCCTGCCTTTCTGGATTTTACACTTTTTTCAGATGGCCCTTTTGACCGGGGGGCATTGAGACTTCATTGTAGTGCAGATTTCCTTTACACGCTTGCTTGGTTGGCCAAAAAGGGCGTATGCGTTTTTTCCTGAATATATTCAGGAAAAAACGCATCCGCCCTTTTTCGCCAAGTGCATCATTGTCGACATTCTGCCTCTTTTCCTATGCTTTAAGTGCAATTCCACTCTATCCCCTGAAATCTTGTTCCTGAAATTCGGCCCCGCTTTCAAGTCCTCTTCGAAGACTTACTTCAATACAATTTTGGACGATAGCTGTCATTCATAACTCTGCAGTTTTGTGAATTACAGTGCCCCTTAGCTCCTTTTTTCAACTCGCTTTTTTGTGAGATGGCCGCAAAACCGCAGGATTGCCTTAGGCCCTAATCTGTTTCCTGCAGGGCACGCTGAGCCTTTGGTTAATTCCTCTTCCTGGTGGGAAATGAGCGTTCCATTTGCCCGTGCAGACACCTACAGCTAGTCTCTCATTTGTTCTCCCTATTCCTGTTAATCTTGCGCAGAAATTGCAAACTGTGCCAAACAGGATGTTAAAGGCACTGACTCTCCAAGTGGGGAGAGTGTTAGTAAAGCGTCTGGAATGGTGAACCCGAGTACCAGGGTTCGAAAACTGAGATGCATTTGAAAACGTTTCCCAATCACATGGTGGACCATTCTGTGGGTTTCCCATGCATGTTTTAGCTGAAGTAAGAATCCCTTAAACCTGGAGAGTTGGGACCCATGGAATGGGTACCATGCAGTATGACTTCAAAGGGTCTGCGTTTGCTCACCGAACCTCACCAATGCTATCAGCCCGAAGTGTCCAGCCTTATGTCTCACCCAGCTCTGGGTGTAGATGTGGTAAATCCAGGTTGCATCACAAGCCCTGAATGAATTATTTAAGAATTGCTCTGTATTTCACTGTCATTGTGTTTTGTTTTTGAAATTTATTTTGATAATGGGATTTATCGGATTTTCACTGCTGCGTTTAGGCCGCTGTACACACGCTTGATTTCCTTATGGAGACATATAAATCCATGGGTTTTAAGATTCTTACTTGTCAGGTATCTTCCCAGGCGTTGAATATGGGGTGTTGAGTCCATTTCGTTGAGCAAGGAGTAGGTCTTGTCTATTATATATTTAGGTTATGGAAAGGTATCTGTGCTAATTTCAATCTCTGGTTTTATGCAGCACCCCAACTCACCTTTCCCCATATGCAAGCATAAGTTGGTTTTCTAAATTTGAGTCCCTGTTCTGTTTTGTAATTCAGTTCATGTGTAGCCAAGTTTACATTCCGTGTATTAGTGATATCTTATGATATTTCTTTTTCTGTGTGACTTATTTCTCGTAAAATCATCGTACCTGAATCCACTCATTATGCCGCTATGGGCCTGATGACGTAGATTTCATTGCTGAGTGATATTCCATTGTACGTGCGTACCACAACTTCTTTATGAATTTTTTGCTTTCTCGGATATTTAACTTGTACCGTAGACGAGGATCTTGTAAACAGAGCCGTCCCAAAGTTTGGGGTGGCTGTGTGTTTTTGTTTTTAATTTCCCTATGCTATAGGACCATAAGTGGAAGTGCCATAGGCTGTGTTGCTTTGTTTCCTATGTGTTTCAGGAAACACCATACACTTCTCCAGAGTGGCTGTTGGCAATTTACATCCCGCCCATCAGCATAACAAGGCTCCCTGTTCTCCATGACCTGTCCTGCCTTTCTGGATTTTACACTTTTTTCAGATGGCCCTTTTGACCGGGGGGCATTGAGACTTCATTGTAGTGCAGATTTCCTTTACAAGCTTGCTTGGTTGGCCAAAAAGGGCGTATGCGTTTTTTCCTGAATATATTCAGGAAAAAACGCATACGCCCTTTTTCGCCAAGTGCATCATTGTCGACATTCTGCCTCTTTTCCTATGCTTTAAGTGCAATTCCACTCTATCCCCTGAAATCGTGTTCCTGAAATTCGGCCCCGCTTTCAAGTCCTCTTCGAAGACTTACTTCAATACAATTTTGGACGATAGCTGTCATTCATAACTCTGCAGTTTTGTGAATTACAGTGCCCCTTAGCTCCTTTTTTCAACTCGCTTTTTTGTGAGATGGCCGCAAAACCGCAGGATTGCCTTAGGCCCTAATCTGTTTCCTGCAGGGCACGCTGAGCCTTTGGTTAATTCCTCTTCCTGGTGGGAAATGAGCGTTCCATTTGCCAGTGCAGACACCTACAGCTAGTCTCTCATTTGTTCTCCCTATTCCTGTTAATCTTGCGCAGAAATTGCAAACTGTGCCAAACAGGATGTTAAAGGCACTGACTCTCCAAGTGGGGAGAGTGTTAGTAAAGCGTCTGGAATGGTGAACCCGAGTACCAGGGCTCGAAAACTGAGATGCATTTGAAAACGTTTCCCAATCACATGGTGGACCATTCTGTGGGTTTCCCATGCATGTTTTAGCTGAAGGAAGTATCCCTTAAACCTGGAGAGTTGGGACCCTTGGAATGGGTACCATGCAGTATGACTTCAAAGGGTCTGCGTTTGCTCACCGAACCTCACCAATGCTATCAGCCCGAAGTGTCCAGCCTTATGTCTCACCCAGCTCTGGGTGTAGATGTGGTAAATCCAGGTGGCATCACAAGCCCTGAATGAATTATTTAAGAATTGCTCTCTATTTCACTGTCATTGTGTTTTGTTTTTGAAATTCATTTTGATAATGGGATTTATCGGATGTTCACTGCTGCATTTAGGCCGCTGTACACACGCTTGATTTCCTTATGGAGACATATAAATCCATGGGTTTTAAGATTCTTACTTGTCAGGTATCTTCCCAGGCGTTGAATATGGGGTGTTGAGTATATTTCGTTGAGCAAGGAGTAGGTCTTGTCTATTATATATTTGGCTTATGGAACGGTATCTGTGCTAATTTCAATCTCTGGTATTATGCAGCACCTCAACTCACTTTTCCCCATAAGCAAGCATAAGTTGGTTTTCTAAATTTGAGACCCTGTTCTGTTTTGTAATTCAGTTCATGTGTAGCCAAGGTGACATTCCGTGTATTAGTGATATCTTATGATGTTTCTTTTTCTGTGTGACTTATTTCTCGTAGAATCATCGTACCTGAATCCACTCATTATGCCGATAGGACCTGATGACGTAGATTTCATTGCTGAGTGATATTCCACTGTACGTGCGTACCACAACTTCTTTATGCATTTTTTGCTTTCTTGGATATTTAACTTGTACCGTAGGCAAGGTTCTTGTAAACCGAGCCATCCCAAACTTTGGGGTGGCTGTGTGTTTTTGATTTTAATTTCCCTAAGCTATAGGACCATAAGTGGAAGTGCCATAGGCTGTGTTGCTTTGTTTCCTACGTGTTTCAGGAAACACCATACACTTCTCCAGAGTGGCTGTTGGCAATTTACATCCCGCCTATCCGCATAACAAGGCTCCCTGTTCTCCATGACCTGTCCTGCCTTTCTGGATTTTACACTTTTTTCAGATGGCCCTTTTGACCACGGGGCAGTGAGACTTCATTGTAGTGACGATTTCATTTACACGCTTGCTTGGTTGGCCAAAAAGGGCGTTTGCGTTTTTTCCTGAATATATTCAGGAAAAAACGCATATGCCCTTTTTAGCCAAGTGCATCATTGTCGACATTCTGCCTCTGTTCCTATGCTTTAAGCGCAATTCCTGTCTACCCCCTGAAATCGTGTTCCTGAAATTCTGCCCCGCTTTCAAGTCCTCTTCGAAGACTTACTTCAGTACATTTTGGACGATAGCTGTCATTCATAACTCTGCAGGTTTGTGAATTACAGTGCCCCTGAGCTCCTTTCTTCAACTCGCTTCCATGTGAGCTGGCCGCCAATCCGCAGTATTGCTTCAGGCCCTAATCTGTTTCCGGCAGGGCACGTTGAGCCTTTGGTTAATTCCTCTTCCTGGTGGTAAATGTGCTTCCATTTGCCCGTGCAGGCACCTACAGCTAGTCTCTCATTGGTTCTCCCTATTCCTGTTCATCTTGCGCAGAAATTGCAAACTGTGCCAAACAGGAGGTGAAAGGCACTGACTCTCCAAGTGAGGAGAGTGTTAGTAAAGCGTCTGGAATGGTGAACTTGAGTACCAGGGGACGAAAACTGAGATGCATTTGAAAACGTTTCCCAATCACACGGTTGAACATACTCTGGGTTTCCCATGCATGTTTTAACTGAAGAAGAATTCCTAAACCTGGAGAGTTGGGACCCATGGAATTGGTACCATGCAGTATGACTTCAAAGGGTCTGCGTTTGCTCACCGAACTTCACCAATGCTATCAGCCCGAAGTGTCCAGCCTTATGTCTCACCCAGCTCTGGGTGTAGATGTGCTAAATCCAGGTTGCATCACAAGCCCTGAATGAATTATTTAAGAATTGCTCTCTATTTCACTGTCATTGTGTTTTGTTTTTGAAATTCATTTTGATAATGGGATTTATCGGATATTCACTGCTGCATTTAGGCCGCTCTACACACGCTTGATTTCCTTATGGAGACATATAAATCCATGGGTATTAAGATTCTTACTTGTCAGGTATCTTGCCAGGCGTTGAATATGGGGTGTTGAGTCCATTTCGTTGAGCAAGGAGTAGGTCTTGTCTATTATATATTTGGCTTATGGAACGGTATCTGTGCTAATTTCAATCTCTGGTTTTATGCAGCACCCCAACTCACCTTTCCCCAAAAGCAAGCATAAGTTGGTTTTCTAAATTTGAGACCCTGTTCTGTTTTGTAATTCAGTTTATGTGTAGCCAAGTTTACATTCCGTGTATTACTGATATATTATGATGTTTCTTTTTCTGTGTGACTTATTTCTCCTAGAATCATCGTACCTGAATCCACTCATTATGCCGCTACGGGCCTGAAGACGTAGATTTCATTGCTGAGTGATATTCCATTGTACGTGCGTACCAAAACTTCTTTATCCATTTTTTCCTTTCTCGGATATTTAACTTGTACCGTAGACAAGGTTCTTGTAAACAGAGCCATCCCAAACTTTGGGGTGGCTGTGTGTTTGTGATTTTAATTTCCCTAAGCTATAGGACCATAAGTGGAAGTGACATAGGCTGTGTTGCTTTTTTTCCTACGTGTTTCAGGATACACCATACATTTCTCCAGAGTGGCTGTTGGCAATTTACATCCCGCCCATCAGCATAACAAGGCTCCCTGTTCTCCATGACCTGTCCTGTCTTTCTGGATTTTACACTTTTTTCAGATGGCCCTTTTGACCGGGGGGCAGTGAGACTTCATTGTAGTGCAGATTTCCTTTACACGCTTGCTTGCTTGGCCAAAAAGGGCGTATGCGTTTTTTCCTGAATATATTCAGGAAAAAACGCATACGCCCTTTTTGGCCAAGTGCATCATTGTCGACATTCTGCCTCTTTTCCTATGCTTTAAGTGCAATTCCAGTCTACCCCCTGAAATCGTTTTCTTGAAGTTCTGCCCCGCTTTCAAGTCCTCTTTGAAGACTTACTTCAGTACATTTTTTGACGATAGCTGTCATTCATAACTCTGCAGATTTGTGAATTACAGTGCCCCTGAGCTCCTTTCTTCAACTCGTTTTCTTGTGAGCTGGCCGCAAAACCGCAGGATTGCTTCAGGCCCTAATATGTTTCCGGCCAGGCACGCTGAGCCTTTGGTTAATTCCTCTTCCTGGTGGGAAATGAGCGTTCAATTTGCCCGTGCAGACACCAACAGGTAGTCTCTCATTGGTTCTCCCTATGCCTGATCATCTTGCGCAGAAATTGCAAACTGTGCCAAACAGGAGGTTAAAGGCACTGACTCTCCAAGTGGGGAGAGTGTTAGTAAAGCGTCTGGAATGGTGAACCCGAGTACCAGGGGACGAAAACTGAGATGCATTTGACAACGTTTCCCAATCACACGGCGGACGATAGTCTGGGTTTCCCATGCATGTTTTAGCTGAAGGAAGAATCCCTTAAACCTGGAGAGTTGGGACCCATGGAATGGGTACCATGCAGTATGACTTCAAAGGGTCTGCGTTTGCTCACCGAACCTCACCAATGCTATCAGCCCGAAGTGCCCAGCCTTATGTCTCACCCAGCTCTGGGTGTAGATGTGGTAAATCCAGGTGGCATCACAAGCCCTGAATGAATTATTTAAGAATTGCTCTCTATTTCACTGTCATTGTGTTTTGTTTTTGAAATTTATTTTGATAATGGGATTTATCAGATTTTCACTGCTGCCTTTAGGCCGCTGTACACACGCTTGATTTCCTTATGGAGACATATAAATCCATGGGTTTTAAGATTCTTACTTGTCAGGTATCTTGCCAGGCGTTGAATATGGGGTGTTGAGTCCATTTCGTTGAGCAAGGAGTAGGGCTGGTCTATTATATATTTGGCTTATGGAACGGTATCTGTGCTAATTTCAATCTCTGGTTTTATGCAGCACCCCAACTCACCTTTCCCCAAAAGCAAGCATAAGTTGGTTTTCTAAATTTGAGACCCTGTTCTGTTTTGTAATTCAGTTTATGTGTAGCCAAGTTTACATTCCGTGTATTACTGATATATTATGTTGTTTCTTTTTCTGTGTGACTTATTTCTCGTAGAATCATCGTACCTGAATCCACTCATTATGCCGCTACGGGCCTGAAGACGTAGATTTCATTGCTGAGTGATATTCCATTGTACGTGCGTACCAAAACTTCTTTATCCATTTTTTCCTTTCTCGGATATTTAACTTGTACCGTAGACAAGGTTCTTGTAAACAGAGCCATCCCAAACTTTGGGGTGGCTGTGTGTTTGTGATTTTAATTTCCCTAATCTATAGGACCATAAGTGGAAGTGACATAGGCTGTGTTGCATTGTTTCCTACGTGTTTCAGGATACACCATACATTTCTCCAGAGTGGCTGTTGGCAATTTACATCCCGACCATCAGCATAACAAGGCTCCCTGTTCTCCAAGAACTGTCCTGCCTTTCTGGATTTTAAACTTTTTTCAGATGGCCCTTTTGACCGGGGGGCAGTGAGACTTCATTGTAGTGCAGATTTCCTTTACACGCTTGCTTGGTTGGCCAAAAAGGGCGTATGCGTTTTTTCCTGAATATATTCAGGAAAAAACGCATACGCCCTTTTTGGCCAAGTGCATCATTGTCGACATTCTGCCTCTTTTCCTATGCTTTAAGTGCAATTCCAGTCTACCCCCTGAAATCGTTTTCCTGAAATTCTGCCCCGCTTTCAAGTCCTCTTGGAAGACTTACTTCAGTACATTTTTGGACGATAGCTGTCATTCATAACTCTGCATGTTTCTGAATTACTGTGCCCCTGAACTCATTTCTTCAACTCGCTTTCTTGTGAGCTGGCCGCAAAACCGCAGGATTGCTTCAGGCCCTAATCTGTTTCCGGCCGGGCACGCTGAGCCTTTGGTTAATTCCTCTTCCTGGTGGGAAATGAGCGTTCAATTTGCCCGTGCAGACACCAACAGCTAGTCTCTCTTTGGTTCTCCCTATTCCTGTTCATCTTGCGCAGAAATTGCAAACTGTGCCAAACAAGAGGTTAAAGGCACTGACTCTCCAAGTGGGGAGAGTGTTAGTAAAGCGTCTGGAATGGTGAACCCGAGTACCAGGGGACGAAAACTGAGATGCATTTGAAAACGTTTCCCAATCACACAGCGGACGATAGTCTGGGTTTCCCATGCATGTTTTAGCTGAAGGAAGAATCCCTTAAACCTGGAGAGTTGGGACCCATGGAATGGGTACCATGCAGTATGAATTCAAAGGGTCTGCGTTTGCTCACCGAACCTCACCAATGCTATCAGCCCGAAGTGTCCAGCCTTATGTCTCACCCAGCTCTGGGTGTAGATGTGGTAAATCCAGGTTGCATCACAAGCCCTGAATGAATTATTTAAGAATTGCTCTCTATTTCACTGTCATTGTGTTTTGTTTTTGAAATTTATTTTGATAATGGGATTTATCGGATTTTCACTGCTGCGTTTAGGCCGCTGTACACACACTTGATTTCCTTATGGAGACATATAATCCATGGGTTTTAAGATTCTTACTTGTCAGGTATCTTCCCAGGCGTTGAATATGGGGTGTTGAGTCCATTTCGTTGAGCAAGGAGTAGGTCTTGTCTATTATATATTTGGCTTATGGAACGGTATCTGTGCTAATTTCAATCTCTGGTTTTATGCAGCACCCCAACTCACCTTTCCCCATAAGCAACCATAAGTTGGTTTTCTAAATTTGAGACCCTGTTCTGTTTTGTAATTCAGTTTATGTGTAGCCAAGTTTACATTCCGTGTATTAGTGGTATCTTATGATGTTTCTTTTTTTGTGTGACTTATTTCTCGTAGAATCATCGTACCTGAATCCACTCATTATGCCGCTACGGACCTGATGATATAGATTTCATTGCTGAGTGATATTCCATTGTACGTGCATACCACAACTTCTTTATCCAGTTTTTGCTTTTTCGGATATTTAACATGTACCGTAGACGACGTTCTTGTAAACAGAGCCGTCCCAAACTTTGGGGTGGCTGTGTGTTTTTGATTTTAATTTCCCTAAGCTATAGGACCATAAGTGGAAGTGCCATAGGCTGTGTTGCTTTGTTTCCTTCGTGTTTCATGAAACACCATACACTTCTCCAGATGGGCTGTTGGCAATTTATATCCCGCCCATCAGCGTAACAAGGCTCCCTGTTCTCCATGACCTGTCCTGCCTTTCTGGATTTTACACTTTTTTCAGATGGCCCTTTTGACCGGGGGGCAGTGAGACTTCATTGTAGTGCAGATTTCCTTTACACGCTTGCTTGGTTGGCCAAAAAGGGCGTATGCGTTTTTTCCTGAATATATTCAGGAAAAAACGCATACGCCCTTTTTGGCCAAGTGCATCATTGTCGACATTCTGCCTCTTTTCCTATGCTTTAAGTGCAATTCCAGTCTATCCCCTGAAATCGTTTCTCTGAAATTCTGCCCCGCATTCAAGTCCTCTTGGAAGACTTACTTCAGTACATTTTTGGACGATAGCTGTCATTCATAACTCTGCAGGTTTGTGAATTACAGTGCCCCTGAGCTGCTTTCTTCAACTCGCTTTCTTGTGAGCTGGCCGCAAAACCGCAGGATTGCTTCAGGCCCTAATCTGTTTCCGGCCGGGCACGCTGAGCATTTGGTTAATTCCTCATCCTGGCGGGAAATGAGCGTTCCATTTGCCCATGCAGGCACCTACAGCTAGTCTCTCATTGGTTCTCCCTATGCCTGTTCATCTTGCGCAGAAATTGCAAACTGTACCAAACAGTAGTTTAAAGGCACTGACTCTCCAAGTGGGAAGAGTGTTAGTAAAGCGTCTGGAATGGTGAACCCGAGTACCAGGGGACGAAACCTGAGATGCATTTGAAAATGTTTCCCGGTCACACAGTGCACTGTACTGTGGGTTTCCCATGCATGTTTTAGCTGAAGGAAGTATCCCTTAAACCTGGAGAGTAGGGACCCATGGAATGGGTACCATGCAGTATGACTTCAAAGGGTCTGCGTTTGCTCACCGAACCTCACCAATGCTATCAGCCCGAAGTGTCCAGCCTTATGTCTCACCCAGCTCTGGGTGTAGATGTGGTAAATCCAGGTGGCATCACAAGCCCTGAATGAATTATTTAAGAATTGCTCTCTATTTCACTGTCATTGTGTTTTGTTTTTGAAATTCATTTTGATAATGGGATTTATCGGATGTTCACTGCTGCGTTTAGGCCACTGTACACCCGCTTGATTTCCTTATGGAGACATATAAATCCATGGGTTTTAAGATTCTTACTTGTCAGGTATCTTCCCAGGCGTTGAATATGGGGTGTTGAGTATATTTCGTTGAGCAAGGAGTAGGTCTTGTCTATTATATATTTGGCTTATGGAACGGTATCTGTGCTAATTTCAATCTCTGGTATTATGCAGCACCCCAACTCACTTTTCCCCATAAGCAAGCATAAGTTGGTTTTCTAAATTTGAGACCCTGTTCTGTTTTGTAATTCAGTTCATGTGTAGCCAAGGTGACATTCCGTGTATTAGTGATATCTTATGATGTTTCTTTTTCTGTGTGACTTATTTCTCGTAGAATCATCGTACCTGAATCCACTCATTATGCCGCTACGGGCCTGGAGACGTAGATTTCATTGCTGAGTGATATTCCATTGTACGTGCGTACCACAACTTCTTTATCCATTTTTTGCTTTCTCGGATATTTCACTTGTACCGTAGACGAGGTTCTTGTAAACAGAGCCATCCCAAATTTTGGGGTGGCTGTGTCTTTTTGATTTTAATTTCCCTAAGCTATAGGACCATAAGTGGAAGTGCCATAGGCTGTGTTGCTTTGTTTCCTACGTGTTTCTGGAAACACCATACACTTCTCCAGAGTGGTTGTTGGCAATTTACATCCCACCCATCAGCATAACAAGGCTCCCTGTTCTCCATGACCTGTCCTGCCTTTCTGGATTTTACACTTTTTTCAGATGGCCCTTTTGACCGTGGGGCAGTGAGGCTTCATTTTAGTGCAGATTTCCTTTACACGCTTGGTTGTTTGGCCAAAAAGGGCATATGCGTTTTTTCCTGAATATATTCAGGAGAAAACGCATACGCCCTTTTTGGCCAAGTGCATCATTGTCGACATTCTGCCTCTTTTCCTATGCTTTAAGTGCAATTCCAGTCTACCCCATGAAATCGTGTTCCTGAAATTCTGCCCCGCTTTCAAATCCTCTTCGAAGACTTACTTCAATACATTTTTGGACGATAGCTGTCATTCATAACTCTGCAGGTTTCTGAATTACACTGCCCCTGAGCTCCTTTCTTCAACTCGCTTTCTTGTGAGCTGGCCGCAAAACCGCAGGATTGCTTCACGCCATAATCTCTTTCTGGCAGGGCACTCTGAGCCTTTGGTTAATTCCTCTTCCTGGTGGGAAATGAGCGTTCCATTTCCCCGTGCAGACACCTACATCTAGTCTCTCATTGGTTCTCCCTATTCCTGTTCATCTTGCGCAGAAATTGCAAACTGTGCCAAACAGGAAGTTAATGGCACTGACTCTCCAAGTGGGGATAGTGTTAGTAAAGCACCTGGAATGGTGAACACGAGCACCAGGGGACGAAAACTGAGATGCATTTGAAAACGTTTCCCAGTCACACAGTGGACCATACTCTGGGTTTCCCATGCATGTTTTAGCTGAAGGAAGAATCCCTTAAACCTGGAGAGTTGGGATTCATGGAATGGGTACCATGCAGTATGACTTCAAAGGGTCTGCGTTTGCTCACCAAACTTCACCAATGCTATCAGCCCGAAGTGTCCAGCCTTATGTCTCACCCAGCTCTTGGTGTAGAAGTGTTAAATCCAGGTTGCATCACAAGACCTTAATGAATTATTTAAGAATTGCTCTATATTTCACTGTCATTGTGTTTTGTTTTTGAAATTTATTTTGATAATGGGATTTATCGGATTTTCACTGCTGCATTTAGTCCGCTGTACACACTCTTGATTTCCTTATGGAGACATATAAATCCATTGGTTTAAAGATTCTTACTTGTCAGGTATCTTCCCAAGCGTTGAATATGGGGTGTTGAGTCCATTTCGTTGAGCAAGGAGTAGGTCTTGTCTATTATATATTTGGCTTATGGAACGGTATCTGTGCTAATTTCAATCTCTGGTTTTATGTAGCACGCCAACTCACCTTTCCCCGTAAGCAAGCCTAAGTTGGTTTTCTCAATTTGAGACCCTGTTCTGTTTTGTAATTCAGTTCATGTGTACCCAAGTTTACATTCCGTGTATTAGGGATATCTAATGATGTTTCTTTTTCTTTGTGACATATTTCTCGTAGAATCATCGTACCTGAATCCACTCATTATGCCGATAGTGACCTGATGACGTAGATTTCATTGCTGAGTGATATTCCATTGTACGTGCGTACCACAACTTCTTTATCCATTTTTTGCTTTCTTGGATATTTAACTTGTACCGTAGACGAGGTTCTTGTAAACAGAGCCGTCCCAAACTTTGGGGTGGCTGTGTCTTTTTGATTTTAATTTCCCTAAGCTAAAGGACCATAAGTGGAAGTGCCATAGGCTGTGTTGCTTTGTTTCCTACCTGTTTCAGGAAACACCATACACTTCTCCAGAGTGGCTGTTGGCAATTTACATCCGCCCATCAGCATAACAAGGCTCCCTGTTCTCCATGACCTGTCCTGCCTTTCTGGATTTTACACTTTTTTCAGATGGCCCTTTTGACCGGGGGGCAGTGAGACTTCATTGTAATGCAGATTTCCTTTACACGCTTGCTTGGTTGGCAAAAACGGGCGTATGCGTTTTTTCCTGAATATATTCAGGAAAAAACGCATATGCCCTTTTTGGCCAAGTGCATCATTGTCGACATTCTGCCTCTATTCCTATGCTTTAAGCGCAATTCCAGTCTACCCCCTGAAATCGTTTTCCTGAAATTCTGCCCCGCTTTCAAGTCCTTTTCGAAGACTTACTTCAGTACATTTTGGACGATAGCTGTCATTCATAACTCTGCAGGTTTGTGAATTACAGTGCCCCTGAGCTCCTTTCTTCACCTCGCTTCCATGTGAGCTGGCCGCAAAACCGCAGGATTGCTTCACGCCATAATCTCTTTCTGGCAGGGCACGCTGAGCCTTTGGTTAATTCCTCTTCCTGGTGGGAAATGAGCGTTCCATTTGCCCGTGCAGACACCTACATCTAGTCTCCCATTGGTTTTCCCTATTCCTGTTCATCTTGCGCAGAAATTGCAAACTGTGCCAAACAGGAGGTTAAAGGCACTGACTCTCCAAGTGGGGAGAGTGTTAGTAAAGCGTCTGGAATGGTGAACCCGAGTACCACGGGCGAAAACTGAGATGCATTTGAAAACGTTTCCCAATCACACGGTGGACCATACTCTGGGTTTCCCATGCATGTTTTAGCTGAAGGAAGAATCCCTTAAACCTGGAGAGTTGGGACTCATGGAATGGGTACCATGCAGTATGACTTCAAAGGGTCTGCGTTTGCTCAACGAACCTCACCAATGCTATCAGCCCGAAGTGTCCGGCCTTATGTCTCACCCAACTCTGGGTGTAGAATTGGTAAATCCAGGTTGCATCACAAGACCTTAATGAATTATTTAAGAATTGCTCTCTATTTCACTGTCTTTGTGTTTTGTTTTTGAAATTTATTTTGATAATGGGATTTATCGGATTTTCACTGCTGCATTTAGGCCGCTGTACACACTCTTTATTTCCTTATGGAGACATATAAATCCATGGGTTTTAAGATTCTTACTTGTCAGGTATCTTCCCAGGCGTTGAATATGGGGTGTTGAGTCCATTTCGTTGAGCAAGGAGTAGGTCTTGTCTATTATATATTTGGCTTATGGAACGGTATCTGTGCTAATTTCAATCTCTGGTTTTATGCAGCACCCCAACTCACCTTTCCCCGTAAGCAAGCATAAGATGGTTTTCTCAATTTGAGACCCTGTTCTGTTTTGTAATTCAGTTCATGTGTAGCCAAGTTTACATTCCGTGTATTAGGGATATCTAATGATGTTTCTTTTTCTGTGTGACTTATTTCTCGTAGAATCATGGTACCTGAATCCACTCATTATGCCGCTAGGGACCTGATGACGTAGATTTCATTGCTGAGTGATATTCCATTGTACGTGCGTACCACAACTTCATTATCCATTTGTTGCTTTCTTGGATATTTAACTTGTACCGTAGACGAGGTTCTTGTAAACAGAGCCGTCCGAAAATTTGGGTTGGCTGTGTGTTTTTGATTTAAATTTCCCTAAGCTATAGGACCATAAGTGGAAGTGCCATAGGCTGTGTTGCTTTGTTTCCTACCTGTTTCAGGAAACACCATACACTTCTCCAGAGTGGCTGTTGGCAATTTTCATCCGCCCATCAGCATAACAAGGCTCCCTGTTCTCCATGACCTGTCCTGCCTTTCTGGATGTTACACATCATTGTCGACATTCTGCCTCTTTTCCTATGCTTTAAGTGCAATTCCAGTCTACCCACTGAACTCGTTTTCCTTCAATTCTCCCCGCTTTCAAGTCCTCTACGCAGCCTTACTTCAATACATTTTTGGACAATAGCTGACATTTATAACTCTGCAGGTTTGTGAATGACAGTGTGCCTGAGCTCCTTTCTTCTACTCGCTTTCTTGTGAGCTGGCCGCAAACCCGTAGGATTGCTTCAGGCCCTAATCTGGTTCCGGCACAGCATGCTGATCCTTTGGTAAATTCCTCTTCCGGTGGGAAATGAGTGTTATATTTGAACGTGCAGACACCTAGAGCTAGTCTCTCATTGGTTCTCCCTATTCTTGTTCATCTTGCGCAGAAATTGCAAACTGTGCCAAAAGGAGGTTAAAGGCCCTGACTCTCTAAGTGGGGAGAGTATTAGTAAAGGGTCTTCAATCGTGAACCCGAGTAAAAGGGGACGAAAACTGAGATGCATTTGAAAAGGTTTCCTGGTCACACGGTGCACCATACTGTGGGTTTCGCATGCATGTTTTAGCTGAAGGAAGAATCCCTTAAACCTGGAGAGTTGGGACCCATGGAATGGGTACCATGCAGTATGACTTCAAAGGGCCTGCATTTTCTCAACGAACCTCACCAATGCTATCAGCCCAAAGTGCCCAGCCTTATGTCTCACTCAGCTCTGGTTGTAGATGTTGTAAATCCAGGTTGCATCACAAGCCCTGAATGAATTATTTAAGAATTGCTCTCTATTTCACTGTCATTGTGTTTGTTTTTGTAATTTATTTTGATAATGGGATTTATCGGATTTTCTCTGCTGCATTCATGCCACTGTACACACACTTGAGTCTCTTATGGATACATATAAATCCATGGGTTTGAAGATACTTACTAGTCAGGTGTATTCCTAGGCGTTGAATATGGGGTGTTGAGTCCATTTCGTTGAGCAAGGAGTAGGTCTTGACTATTACATATTTGGCTTATGGAAAGGTATCTGTGCTAATTTCAATCTCTGGTTTTATGCAGCACCCCAACTCACTTTTCCCCTTAAGCAAGCATAAGGTGGTTTTCTAAATTTGAGACACTGTTCTGTTTTGTAATTCAGTTCATGTGTAGCCAAGTTTACATTCCTTGTATTAGTGATATCTTATGATGTTTCATTTTCTGTGTGACTTATTTCACTTAGAATCATCGTACCTGAATCCACTCCTTATGCCACGATGGGCCTGATCACATAGATTTCATTGCTGAGTGATATTCCATTGAATGTGTGTACCACAATTTCTTTATCCATTTTTCACATTCTGGGATATTTAACTTGTACCGTAGACGAGATTCCTGTAAACAGAGCCGTCTGAAACTTTGGGGTGGCTGTCTGTTTTTTATTTTAATTTCCGTGATCTATAAGACCATAAGTGGAAGTGCCGTAGTCTCCGTTGCTTTGTTTCTTAGGTGTTTCAGGAAACACCATACACTTCTCCAGAGTGGCTGTTGGCAATTTACATCCCGCCCATCAGCATAACAAGGCTCCCTGTTCTCCATGGCCTGTGCTGTCTTTCTGGATTTTACACTTTTTTCAGATGGCCCTTTTGACCTGGGGGCAGTGAGACTTCTTTGTAGTGGAGATTTCTTTAACATGCTTGCTTGGTTGGCCAAAAAGGGCGTATGCGTTTTTTCCTGAATATATTCAGGAAAAAACGCATACGCTCTTTTTGGCCAAGTGCATCATTGTCGACGTTCTGCCTCTTTTCCTATGCTTTAAATGCAATTCCAGTCTACCCCCTGAAATTGTTTTCTTGCAATTCTGCCCCACTTTCCAGTCCTCTTCGCAGCCTTCCTCTAATATATTTTTGGAAAATAGCTGTCATTTTAACTCTGCAGGTTTGTGAATTACAGTGTCCCTGAGCTCCTTTCTTCAACTCGCTTTCTTCTGAGCTGGCCGCAAACCCGCAGGAATGCTTCAGGTCCTAATCTGGTTCCGGCACAGCATGCTGAGCCTTTGGTTAATTCCTCTTCCTGGTGGGAAATGAGTGTTAAATTTGCCCGTGCAGACACCTACAGCTAGTCTCTAATTGGTTCTCCCTATTCCTGTTCATCTTGCGCAGAAATTGCAAACTGTGCTAAACAGGAGATTAAAGGCACTGACTCTCCAAGTGGGGAGAGTGTTAGTAAAGGGTCTGGAATGGTGAAACCGAGTAAAAGGGGACGAAAATTGAGATGCATTTGAAAACACTTCCTGGTCACACAGTGCACTGTACTGTGGGTTTCTCATGCATGTTTTAGCTGAATGAAGAATCCCTTCAACCTGGAGAGTTGGGACCCATGGAATGGGTACCATGCAGTATGACTTCAAAGGGTCTGCATTTGCTCATCGAACCTCACCAATGCTACCAGCCCGAAGTGTCCAGCCTTATGTCTCACTCAGCTCTGGTTGTAGATGTGGTAAATCCAGGTTGCATCACAAGCCCTGAATGAATTATTTAAGAATTGCTCTCTATTTCACTGTCATTTTGTTTGTTTTTGTAATTCATTTTGATAATGGATTTTATCGGATTTTCTCTGCTGCATTCATGTCGCTGTACACACACTTGAGTCTCTTACGGAGACATATAAATCCATGGGTTTGAAGATTCTTACTAGTCATGTGTAATGCTAGGCGTTGAATATGGCGTGTTTAGTCCATTTCGTTGAGCAAGGGCTAGGTCTTGACTATTACATATTTGGTTTATGGAAAGGTATCTGTGCTAATTTCTATCTCTGGTTTTATGCAGCACCCCAACTCACCTTTCCCCTTAAGCAAGCATAAGTTGGTTTTCTCAATTTGAGACCCTGTTCTGTTTTGTAATTCAGTTCATGTGTAGCCAAGTTTACATTCCGTGTATTAGTCATATCTTATGATGTTTCATTTTCTCTGTGTATTTCACTTAGAATCATCGTACCTGAATCCCCTCATTATGCCGCGACGGGCCTGATGACATAGATTTCATTGCTGAGTGAGATTCCATTTTACGTACGTACCACAACTTCGTTATCCATTTTTCACATTCTGGGATATTTAACTTGTACCGTAGACGAGGTTCTTGTAAACAGAACCGTCCAAAACTTTGGGGTGGCTGTGTGTTTTTGATTTTAATTTCCCTAAATTATAGGACCATAAGTGGAAGTGCTATAGGCTCCGTTGCTTTGTTTTTTAGGTGTTTCAGGAAACACAATACACTTCTCCAGAGTGGCTGTTGGTAATTTACATCTCACCCATCAGCATAACAAGGCTCCATGTTCTCCATGGCCTGTGCTGTGTTTCTGGATTTTACACTTTTTTCAGATTGCGCTATTGACCGTGGGGCATTGAGACTTCATTGTAGTGCAGATTTCTTTAACATGCTTGCTTGGTTGGCCAAAAAGGGCGTATGCGTTTTTTCCTGAATATATTCAGGAAAAAACGCATACGCCCTTTTTGGCCAACTGAATCATTGTCGACGTTCTGCCTCTTTTCCTATGCTTTAAATGCAATTCCAGTCTACCCCCTGAAATCGTTTTCCTGCAATTCTGCCCCACTTTCAAGTCCTCTTCACAGCCTCCCTTCAATATATTTTTGAACGAGAGCTGTCATTTATAACTCTGCAGGTTTGTGAATTACAGTGCCAATGAGCTCTTTTCTTCAACTCGCTTTCTTGTGAGCTGGCCGCAAACCCGCAGGATTGCTTCAGGCCCTAATCAGGTTCCGGCAAGGCATGCTGAGCCTTTGGTTAATTCTTCTTCCTGGTGGGAAATGAGCGTTAAATTTCCAGTGCAGACACCTACAGCTAGTCTCTCATTGGTTCTCCCTATTCCTGTTCATCTTGCGCAGAAATTGCAAACTGTGCCAAACAGGAGGTTAAAGGCACTGACTCTCCAAGTGGGGAGAGTGTTTGTAAAGGTCTGGAATGGTGAACCCGAGTACCAGGGGACGAAACCTGAGATGCATTTGAAAACGTTTTCCAATCACACGGTGGACCATACTCTGGGATTCCCATGCATGTTTTAGCTGAAGGAAGAATCCCTTAAACCTGGAGAGTTGGGACCCATGGAATAGGTACCATGCAGTATGAGTTCAAAGGGTCTGCGTTTGCTCACCGAACCTCACCAATGCTATCAGCCCGAAGTGTCCAGCCTTATGTCTCACCCAGCTCTGGGTGTAGATGTGGTAAATCCAGGTTGCATCACAAGCTCTGAATGAGTTATTTAACAATTGCTCTCTATTTCACTGTCATTGTGTTTTGTTTTTGAAATTTATTTTGATAATGGGATTTATCGGATTTTCACTGCTCCGTTTAGGCCGCTGTACACACGCTTGATTTCCTTATGGAGACGTATAAATCCATGGGTTTTAAGATTCTTACTTGTCAGGTATCTTCCCAGGCGTTGAATATGGGGTGTTGAGTCCATTTCGTTGAGGAAGGAGTAGTTCTTGTCTATTATATATTTGGCTTATGGAACGGTATCTGTGCTAATTTCAATCTCTGGTTTAATGCAGCACCCCAACTCACCTTTCCCCATAAGCAAGCATAAGTTGGTTTGCTAAATTTGAGACCCTGTTCTGTTTTGTAATTCAGTTCATGTGTAGCCAAGTTTACATTCCATGTATTAGTGATATCTCATGATGTATCTTTTTCTGTGTGACTTATTTCTCATAGAATCATCGTACCTGAATCCACTCATTATGCCGCTACGGGCCTGATGACGTAGATTTCATTGCTGAGTGATATTCCATTGTACATGCGTACCACAACTTCTTTATCCATTTTTTGCTTTCTCTGATATTTAACTTCTACAGTAGATGAGGTTCTTGTAAACAGGGATGTCCCAAACTTTGGGGTGGCTGCGTGTTTTTGATTTTAATTTCCCTAAGCTATAGGACCATAAGTGGAATTGCTATAGGCTGTGTTGCTTTGTTTCCTACGTGTTTCAGGAAACACCATAAACTTGTCCATAGTGGCCGTTGGCAATTTATATCCCGCCCATCAGCATAACAAGGCTCCCTGTTCTCCATGACCTGTCCTGCCTTTCTCGATTTTACACTATTTTCAGATGGCCCTTTTGACCGGGGGGCAGTGAGACTTCATTGTAGTGTAGATTTCCTTTACACGCTTGCTTGGTTGGCCAAAAAGGGCGTATGCGTTTTTTCCTGAATATATTCAGGAAAAAACGCATACGCCCTTTTTGGCCAAGTGCATCATTGTCGACATTCTGCCTCTTTTCCTATGCTTTAAGTGCAATTCCAGTCTGTCGCCTGAAATCGTTTCTCTGAAATTCTGCCCCTCTTTCAAGTCCTCTTGGAAGACTTACTTCAGTACATTTTCCGACGATACCTGTCATTCATAACTCTGCAGGTTTCTGAATTACAGTGCCCCTGAGCTCCTTTCTTCAACTCGCTTTCTTGTGAGCTGGCCGCAAAACCGCAGGATTGCTTCAGGCCCTAATATATTTCCGGCCGGGCATGCTGAGCCTTTGGTTAATTCCTCATCCTGGTGGGAAATGAGCGTTCCATTTGCCCATGCAGGCACCTACAGCTAGTCTCTCATTGGTTCTCCCTATGCCTGTTCATCTTGCGCAGAAATTGCAAACTGTACCAAACAGGAGTTTAAAGGCACTGACTCTCCAAGTGGGAAGAGTGTTAGTAAAGTGTCTGGAATGTTGAACCCGAGTACCAGGGGACGAAAACTGAGATGCATTTGAAAACGTTTCCCAATCACATGGTGGACCATACTCTGGGTTTCCCATGCATGCTTTAGCTGAAGGAAGAATCCCTTAAACCTGGAGAATTTGGACTCATGGAATAGGTACCATGCAGTATGATTTCAAAGGGTCTGCGTGTCCTCACCGAACCTCACCAATGTTATCAGCCCGAAGTGTCCAGCCTTATGTCTCACCCAGCTCTGGGTGTAGATGTTGTAAATCCAGGTTGCATCTCAAGCTCTGAATGAATATTTAAGAATTGCTCTCTATTTCACTGTCATTGTGATTTTTTTTGAAATTTATTTTGATAATGGGTTTTATCGGATTTTCACTGCTGCGTTTAGGCCGCTGTACACATGCTTTATTTCCTTATGGAGACATATAAATCCATGGGTTTTAAGATTCTTACTTGTCAGATATATTCCCAGGCGTTGAATATGGGGTGTTGAGTCCATTTCGTTGAGCAAGGAGTAGGTCTTGTCTATTATATATTTGGCTTATGGAACGGTATCTGTGCTAATTTCAATCTCTGGTTTTATGCAACACCCCAACTCACCTTTCTCCATAAGCAAGCATAAGTTGGTTTTCTAAATTTGAGACCCTTTTTCTGTTTTGTAATTCAGTTCATGTGTAGCCAAGTTTACATTCCGTGTATTAGTGATATCTTATGATGTTTCTTTTTCTGTGTGACTTATTTCTCGTAGAATCATCGTACCTGAATCCACTCATTATGCCGCTACGGACCTGATGACGAAGATTTCTTTGCTGAGTGATATTTCATTGTACGTGCGTATCACAACTTCTTTATCAATTTTTTGCTTTCTCGGAAATTTAACTTCTACCGTAGAGGACGTTCTTGTAAACAGAGCCGTCCCAAACTTTGGGTTGGCTGGGTGATTTTAATTTTAATTTCCCTAAGCTATAGGACCATAAGTGGAAGTGCCATAGGCTGTGTTGCTTTGTTGCCTACGTGTTTCAGGAAACACCATAAACTTCTCCATAGTGGCTGTTGGCAATTTACATCCCGCCCATCAGCATAACAAGGCTCCGTGTTCTCCATGGCCTGTCCTGCCTTTCTGGATTTTTCACTTTTTTCAGATGTCCCTTTTGACAGGGGGGCAGTGAGACTTCATTGTAATGCAGATTTCTTTACAGGCTTGCTTGTTTGGCCAAAAAGGGCGTATGTGTTTTTTCTTGAATATATTCAGGAAAAAACGCATACGCCCTTTTTGACCAAGTCCATCATGGTCGACTTTCTGTCTCATTCCCTATGCTTTAAATGCAATTCCAGTCTGGCCCTGAACTCGTTTTCCTGCAATTCTCCCCGCTTTCAAGTCCTCTACGCAGCCTTACTTCAATATATTTTTGGACAATAGCTGACATTTATAACTCTGCAGGTTTGTGAATTACAGTGCCCCTGAGCTCCTTTCTTCAACTCGCTTTCTTGTGAGCTGGCCGCAAACCCGCAGGAATGATTCAGGCCCTAATCTGGTTCCGGCACGGCGTGCTGAGCATTTGGTTAATTCCTCTTCCTGGTGGGAAATGAGCGTTAAATTTGCCCGTGCAGACACCTTCACACGAGTCGTCATGGTGCCCCTTTGCCCCGGTTATCTCTATGGAGGTTGGAGTTGGAGGGCCTCCTCACTCAAGGTCAGTGTGCCCACGGAGCCAACCCTGCAACTTCGGGGCATGTTTGGTGGTTAGGATCACCACGTGGGGTCCTTTTACCTTAGGAGGGAGGTGGCCTTTTGGGCTGCTGATTTCCAGGTTTTCGGATACTGCAAGTATCTTGGCCAGATGTGGCGGTGGGCCAATCCCCTTGGTGACCGTAGTTTATCCTACCTGGATCGCATTCTTGCATTGTTCCATTTCAAGTGGTCCCAGGTTTTGCACTAATACTCCAATGGTGATTCACCGTTCACCAGGAATGTAAAGGTCAAAGGGTTTAGCTAAATTAGGGAGTTCCTGTGCAAGGGTCTGAATTGACTGCTCTTTCCATTCTTGAAAGGCCACTTCTGCATTCTATTCAAAAGGATCATCATCTTTTCCTTTCAGTGTTTCATATAGAGGCTGAGCAAGTAGACTGTAGTTAGGGATCCAGAAGCAGCAAACCCTGGCCTCCCCAGGAACCCCTAAGCTGTCTTCTAGTTTTAGAAATGGGTAAGGCTGTAAATTGTTTCTTCCCTTTCCTGGGATGGGCTTCTCCGACCTTCTGTGAGAATGAAGCCCAGGCAGGTCACCGTAGTCTGTGATATTTGAGCTTTTTCTTGGACAACTTGTATCCTTTATTGGCTTCGTAGTTCAGAGGTCTCCTTAGTAGGGCTGGCGATCAGAATGTCGTCTGCATATTGAAGGAGTGTTCCCTTTTCCAGAGGTAGAACTTTTAGGTCTTTAGCTGAGCTTTCCCCAAAGATGGTGTGGGAATTTTTGAACCCTTGGGACAACACGGCCCGGAAGTATTGTTTTAGTTGTATGTTGAGTCCTGCCACTCACAAGCCAAAATTTCTTGTGACTCTGGGACTAATAGAATACAAAAGAAGGCATCATTGAAGACTAATACAGAATACCATGTCCTGGTGGTTGGTAGAATGACCAGCAGGGTGTAGGGTTTAGGAACTACTGGAGGTATATCCTCAGTGGCTTAACTGACTGTCCTGACATCCTTTACCAGGACTCCAGCAGCCCATGGGGCTCTCGAGGTCAGGCCAATCCCAGGATATGGAGCTCACCTGGGCAGGTACCCCACCCCAGCCCACGGGGCTCTCATGTTCAGGACCCTCCCAGGATATGGGGTTCCCTGGGCAGGTCCCCCTGCAGCCCATGGGGCTCTCGTGGTCAGGCCCCTCCCAGGATACAGAGCTACCCTTGCAGGTACCATGGCAGGGCTGGGAACACAGGAACCGTGCATATCGCCCTCATTGCAGAGCACTCCCAGCTCACCTGTCACTCAGATCTGACACAGAGCACCTCAGAGCAGGACTTGAACTAACAAACAGCAGCTCCGACAGGTCTGTGACCCTGGGCATCACTCTGTGTGGCCTCCCTCCACCTGGTCTTCCAGAGACTTCCACTGCACCCGGGGCACCAGGCCTCTGTCTCCACACACCAGCCACCCCTCCTCTCCCTGACTCCTGGGTTCCTCTCATTAGGAGAGGGTTTTCTTGAAGTTGTCTCCCACTCATGGGCCAGATAATATAATTAGAAAACAAGCCAGAGCTGCAGCCCCTTGTCTATCCTGACTCTCAGGAGCCCACACCTGTTCCTTGGACCTGGCCGATTCAGCAAGTTCCAGTTTCTGCAACTGTGAGCCCCTGAGGGGTGATTATTGGCTGGCCTGGGAAGCCCGACCGTGCCGGCCAGCCCTCCCCAGGTGTGCCTGGGTTCATATCAATATAAACACCGCTCCAGGCAGCAAGAGCCCCTGCAGCTGTGCCTGACGCCATTTTCTCTGCCCTGTCAGCAGTCTTGGGGCTGGACTGGTGGGAGGGAGTGAGAGGCCACGGCTTTGTGGGTGGCCCAGTGTGAGTGGGGCTCTGCTGGACTTTCTGCAGCAGTTGCCAAGATGCCACCTGCTAAAGAAGAGGATGTGTCACCCATACCTGCCGCTGGAATTTCTCCCTGGGCAGAGGTGAGTGAGGAAGAAAGCAGTGGGGGCCGGGACAGCAGGGGTATCTCAGGCAGGGAAATGGAAAGCTTCCAGAAGAGCACCCAGGGCCAGGACCACCCTGGCTGGCCTGCAGGCACCAAGTCGGCTGGCATGCTGTCGCTCATGTGGCTCCATGGCCCTTCCTCTAGGCTTTCAAGTCCTTGTACATATTCAGGTGTTTTACCTGGGAAGGGTGGGAACATTTCAGCAGCAGCTGGCCTGGGGCTCAGCCCACGTTTACTCACAGATGCCTCGGCACGGTCCCCCAGCTTTGCAATGAGGACGCTTGTTGCGTGGGGCCTGCTGGCTGAATGGGAGATGATTCCCCACCACTGACCAACTTCAGAATTGCTTACAACTGGAGCAAGTGCCCTGATACGGTTTTCCTCTGTGTAACTGGTGGGTTCTGTTTTTTTTTCTTTTTTTCGTTTTTGGTTCAAGGTAGATTTTATTCCTCTTTTTTGTATTTACAGATATAAGCATGGAAATAATTTATTCATATAAATACATGTATGTGAAGGGAAGAATATTTTCTCTGTTTTACTTTTTGTAATTTGAATTTTATTTTATTTTTTTATACAGCAGGTTCTTTTTGGTTATCTCTTTTATACATATAAATGTATATATGCCAATCCCAATCTCTCAACTCCTCCCACCACCACCCCCCAACAGCTTTCCCCCCTTGGTGTCCATACGTTTGTTGTCTACATCTGTTGCTCTATTTCTGCCTTGCAAAACGGTTCATCTGTAAAATTTGTCTAGGTTCCACATATAGGCATTAATATACAAGATTTGTTTTTCTATTTCTGACTTACTTCACTCTGTATGACAGTCTCTAGATCCATCAACGTCTCTACAAATGACCCAATTTCATTCCTTTTTATGGCTTAGTAATATTCCATTTTATATATGTACCACTTCTTTATGCATTCGTCTGTCTGTGGGCATTTAGGTTGCTTCCATTACCTGGATATTGTAAATAGTGATGCAATGAACATTGCGGTGAATGTCTCTTTTTGATTTATGGTTTTGTCTGTGTATATGCCCAGTAGTGGGATTGCTGTATCATATGGTAATTCTATTCTTAATTTTATAAGAAACTCCATAATGCTCTCCATAGTGAATGTATCAATTTACATTCCCAACAATAGTGGAAGAGGGTTCCTTATCTCCACACCCTTTCCAGCATTTGTTGTTTGTAGATTTTCTGATGATGCCCATTCTAACATGTGTGAGGTGATACACCATGGATGAGTCTATTTCGTTGAGCAAAGAGTAGGTCTTGTCTAGTACATATTTGGCTTATGGAACGGTATGTGTGCTAATTTCAATCTCTGGTTTTATACAGCACCCCAACTCAACATTCCCCTTAAGCAAGCATAAGTTTTTATCTAAATGTGAGACTCTGTTCGGTTTTGTATTTCAGTTTATATGTAGCCAAGTTTACACTCCCTCTATTAGTGATATCTTATGATACTTATCTTTCTCTGTGTGACGTATTTCTCTTAGAATCATCATATTTAAATCCACTCAATTTGCTGCTACAGGCCTGATGACATTGATTTCATTGCTGAGTGATATTCCGTTGTACGTAAGTAGCACAACTCCTTTATCCATTTTTTTCTTTCTGGGATATTTAATTTGTACTGGACTCGAGTTTCTTGTAAACACAGCAGCCCTAAATTTTGTGCTGGCTGTGTCTTGTTGATTTTAATATTCCTAAGCTATAGGGCTAAAAGTGGATGTACCCTAGGCTCTGTAGCTTTGTTTTTCAGATGTTTCAGGATACACCATAAACATCTCCAGAGTGTCTGTTGGCAATTTACATCCCGCCCATCAGCATAACAAGGCTCCCTGTTCTCCATGGCCTGTCCTGTGTTTCTGGTTTTTACACTTTTTTCAGATGGCCCTTTTGACGAATGCGAAATGAGACTTCATTGTAGTGCGGATTTCCATTGCTGGAGTGCTTGGTTGGCCAAAAAGGGCATATGCGTTTTTTCCTGAATATATTCAGGAAAAAATGTTTACGCACTTTTGTCCAAGTGCATCAGTGTCAAAGATCTGCCGCTTTTCACATGCTTTAAATGCAATTCCAATCTACCTCCTGAAAATGATTCCTGCAATTCTGCCTCGTTTTCAAGTCCTCTTTGCAGACTTACTTCAATATATTTTTGCCAATAGCTGTCATTTATATCTCTGCAGGTTTGTGAATTACAGTGCCCGTGATTTCCTTTCTTAACTCGTTTCCTTGAAAGCTGGCCACAGAACCGCAGGTTTGCTTTAGGCCATAATCAGGGTCCGACACGGCACTCTGAGCCTTTGGTTAATTCCTCTTCCTGGTGGGAAATTAGAGTTAAATGTGCCCCTCCGGACACCTGCCTCACTCCCAGCCCCTTGGTTATGTGTGTCCTGTAGTTTGAGGCCACATGTGCTGGGTTCCTCACCTTTGGCTGATGTGGCCCCACTGGTGTGAGGACACTCCTGCCTGGTTCCCATCCCCTTGGTGATGTGGACCCTCCGGTGAGAGTCTGATCCTGGCTGGGTTCCTCACACTTCTGAGAGGTGGGCCCTCTTCTCTGAGGTCACTCCTGCCTGGCTGGCCCACCCCGCCTTGACGACGTCGGCTCTCTCGTGGGAGTTGGTGCCTGCTGCGAGTCTCCTCCCCTTGGTAATGAGGGCCCTCTGGCGTCAGGCCCTAACTCCTGGCCTCCCAAAATTTTCTGATGTGCGCCCTGTGGTGCGAGTACACTCCTGCCAGGTTCCCAACACCATGGGAATGTGGGCCTTCTGCTCTGAGGTCCCAACGATGGGTTGCTCAGTTTCATGATGAGGGCCCTCTCGTGTGAGTTCACTCCGGCCTGGATCCCATAGCCTCGCTGCTCCTGGCCACCTGCGGGGAGGTTACAACTGCGGGATTCCTCACCTTTTTTCTTCTGTGGGCCCTCTGTTTTGAGACTCCTCCTGCCTGCCTCACTCCCAGCCCCTTGGTGATGTGTGTCCTCTGGTTTGAGGCCACGTGTGCTGGGTCCCTCACCTTTCGATGATGTGGCCCCACTGGTGTGAGGACACTCTTGCCTGGTTCCTATCCCCTTGATGATGTGGGCTCTCGGGTGAGAGTCTGATCCTGGCTGGGTTCCTCACCCTTCTGTGAGGTGGGCCCTCTGCTGTGAGGTCACTCCTGCCTGGCTGGCACACCCCGCCTTGGCAACATCGGCCCTCTTGTGGCAGTTGGAGCATGCTGGGAGCCTCCTCCCCTCGGTGATGAGGCCCTCTTGCGTCAGGCCCTAACTGCTGGGTACCCACATTTTCTGATATGTGCTAAGTGGTGCGAGGACACTCCTGCGAGGTTCCCATCCCCATGGGGATGTGGGCCTTCTGCTCTGAGGTCCCAATGGCTGGGTTGCTCACAGTTTCATGATGTGGGCCCTCTGCTGTGAGTTCACTGCAGCCTGGATCACATAGACTCGGTGCTCTGGGCCGCCTGCTGGGAGGTTCCCACTGCAGGATTCCTCACCTTTTTTATTCTATTGGCCCTGTGTTGTGAGGCTACTCATGCCTGCCTCAATCCGAGCCCCTTGGAGATGTGGGTCCTCTGGTTTAGGCCTCATGTGCTGGTTTCCTCACCTTTCTATGATGTGGTCACCCTGGTGTGAAGACAGTCCTGCCTGGTTCTGATCCCCTTTGTAATGTGGGCCCTCTGGTGAGAGTCTTATCCTGGCTGGGTTCCTCACCCTTCTGTGAGGTAGGCCCTCTGCTGTGAGGTCACTCCTGCCTGGCTGTCACACGTCACCTTGTCGACATGGGCCCTCAGTTGGGAGTTGGTGCCTGCTTGGAGTCTCCTCCCCTTGGTAATGAGGGCCCTCTGGCGTCAGACCCTAACTTCTGGGCTCCCAAAATTCTCTGATGTGTGCCCTGAGGTGCGAGTACACTTATGCCATGTTCCCAACCACATAGGAATGTGGGCCTCCTGCTCTGAGGTCCCAAAGCCTGGGTTGCTCACAGTTTCATGATGAGGGCCCTCTGTTTTGAGTTCAGTCAGGTCTGGATCCCATAGACTCGCTGCTCCTGGCCGCCTGCTGGGAGGTTCCAACTGCGGGATTCCTCACCTTTTTTCTTCTATGGGCCCTCTGTTTTGAGACTCCTCCTGCCTGCCTCACTCCCAGCCCCTTGGTGATGTGTGTCCTCTGGTTTGAGGCCACGTGTGCTGGGTCACTCACATTTCGTTGATGAGGTCCCACTGGTGTGAGGACACTCCAGCCTGGTTCCCATTCTCTTGGTGATGTGGGCCCTCTGGTGAGAGTCTGATCCTCCTTGGGTTCCTCACACTTTTGTGAGGTGGGCCCTCTGCCCTGAGGTCACTCTTGCCTGGCTGGCACACCCCGCATTGGCGACGGCGGCCCACTGGTAGCAGTTGGAGCCTGCTGGGAGCCTCCTCTCCTCGGTGATGAGAGCCCTCTGGTGTCAGGCCCTAACTGCTGGGCTCCCCACATTTTCTGATGTGTGCCCACTGGTGCGATGACACTCCTACTTGGTTCCCTTCCCCATGGGGATGTGGGCCTTGTGCTCTGAGGTCACAACGGCTGGTTTGCTCACAGTTTCATGATGAGGGCCCTCTGTTGTGAGTTCATCACTGCCTGGATCCCATAGCCTCGGTGCTCTGGGCCGCCTGCTGGGATGTTCCAACTGCTGGATTCCTCACCTTTTTTATACAATGGGCCATGTGTTGTGAGGTTAATCCTGCCTGCCTCGCTCCAAGACCCATGGTGATGTGGGTCCTCTGGTTTGAGGCCACATTTTCTTGTTACCTCAACTTTTGATGATATGGCCCCACGGGTGTGATGACACTCCTGCCTGGTTCACAGCCCCTTGCTGATGTGGGCACTCTGGTGAGAGTCTGATCCTGGCTGGGTTCCTTACCCTTCTGTGAGGTGGGCCCTCTGATGTGAGGTCACTCCTGCCTGGCTGGCTCACGTCGCCTTGATGATGTGGGCCCTCTGTTGGCCACTAAAGCATTCTGGGAGCCTCCTACCCTCTTTAATGAGGGCCCTGGAAAAAACGCATATGCACATTTTGACCAAGTGCATCATTGTCCAGGATCTGCCTCTTCTCCTATGCTTTCAGAGCACTTCCCGTCTACGTCCTGAAATCATATTCCAGGAATACTGCCCCGCTTTCAAGTCCTCCTCGCAGCCTTACTTCAATATATTTTTGTATGATACCTGTCATTAATAACTCTGCAGGTTTGTTAAATACAGTGTCCCTGAGCTCCTTTCTTCAACACGCTTTCTTGTGAGCTGGCCGCAAAACCGCAGGATTGCTTCAGGCCGTAATCTGGTTTCGGCACGGCACGCTGAGCCTTTGGTAAATTCCTCTTTCTGGTGAGAAATGAGCATTCAATTTGCCCGTGGAGACACCTACAGCTAGTCTCTCATTGGTTCTCCCTATTCCTGTTCATCTTGTGCAGAAATTGCAAACTGTGCCAAACAGGAGGTTAAAGGCACTGACTCTCCAAGTGGGTAGAGGGTTAGTAAAGCATCTGGAATGGTGAACCCGAGTACCAGGGAACGAAACCTGAGAGCCATTTAAAATGGTTTCCCAGTCTCACAGTGGACAATACTCTGGGTTTTCCATGCATGTTTTAGCTGAAGGAAGAATTCCTTAAACCTGGAGATTATTGACCCATGGAATGGGTACCATGCAGTATGACTAAAAAGGGTCTGAATTTGCTCACCGAACCTCACCAATGCTATCAGTTCGAAGTGTCCAGCCTTATGCCTCACCCAGCTCTGGGTGTCGATGTGGTAAATCCAGGTTTCATCACAAGCCCTGAATCAATTATTTAAGAATTGCTGTCTCTTTCACTGTCATTGTGTTTTGTTTTTGTAATTTAGTTTGATAATGGGATTTATCGGATTTTCACTGCTGCGTTCATGCCGCTGTACAAACGCTTGATTCTCCGACAGAGAAATATAAATCCACGGGTTTTAAGATTCTTACTAGTCAGGTATATTCCTAGGCGTTGAATATGTGGTGTTGAGTCCATGTCGTTGAACAAGGAGTAGGTCTTGACTATTACATATTTGGCTTATGGAACGGTATCTGTGCTATTTTCAATCTCTGGTTTTATGCAGCACCCCAACTCACCTTTGCCCTTAAGCAAGCATAAGTTGGTTTTCTAAATTTGAGTCCCTGTTCTGTTTTGTAATTCAGTTCATGTGTAGCCAAGTTTACATTCCGTGTGTTAGTGATATCTTATGATGTTTCATTTTCTGTGTGACTTATTTCACTTAGAATCACTGTAGCTGAATCCACTCATTATGCCGTGATGGGCCTGATGACATAGATTTCATTGCTGAGTGATATTCCATTGTACGTACGAACCACAACTTCTTTATCCATTTTTCACATTCTGGGATATTTAACTTGTACCGTAGATGAGGTTCTTGTAAACAGAGCCGTCCGAAAATTTGGGGTGGCTGTGTGTTTTTGATTTTAATTTCCCTAAGCTATAGGACCATAACTGGAAGTGCCGTAGGCTCCGTTGCTTTGTTTTTTAGGTGTTTCAGGAAACACCATACACTTCTCCAGGGTGGCTGTTGGCAATTTACATCCCGCCCATCAGCATAACAAGGCTCCCTGTTCTCCATGGCCTGTGCTGTCTTTCTGGATTTTACACTTTTTTTAGATGGCCCTTTTGACCAGGGGGCTGTGAGACTTCATTGTAGTGCATAATTCTTTAACATGCTTGCATGGTTGGCCAAAAAGGGCGTATGCGTTTTTTCCTGAATATATTCAGGAAAAAACGCATACGCCCTTTTTGGCCAAGTGCATCATTGTCGACGTTCTGCCTCTTTTCCTATGCTTTAAATGCAATTCCAGCCTACCCCCGAAATCGTTTTCTTGCAATTCTGCCCACTTACAAGTCCTCTTCGCAGGCTTCCTTCAATATATTTTTGGACGATAGCTGTCATTTATAACTCTGCAGGTTTGTGAATTACAGTGCCCCTGAGCTCCTTTCTTCAACTCGCTTTCTTGTGAGCTGGCCGCAAACACACATGATTGCTTCAGGCCCTAATCTGGTTCCGGCACGGCATGCTGAGCCTTTGGTGAATTCCTCTTCCTGGTGGGAAATGAGCGTTAAATTTGCCTGTGCAGACACCTCCAGCTAGTCTCTCATTGATTCCCCCTATTCCTGTTCATCTTGCGCAGATATTGCAAACTGTGCCAAACAGGAGGTTAAAGGCACTGAGTCTCCAAGTGGGGAGAGTGTTAGTAAAGGGTCTGGAATGGTGAATCCGAGTAAAAGGGGACGAAAACTGAGATGCATTTGAAAACGTTTCCCGGTCACATGGTGCACCATACTTGGGTTTTCCATGCATGTTTTAGCTGAAGGAAGAATCCCTCAAACCTGGAGAGTTGGGACCCATGGAATGGGTACCATGCAGTATGACTTCAAAGGGTCTGCACTTGCTCATCGAACCTCACCAATGCTATCAGCCCGAAGTGTCCAACCTTATGTCTCACTCAGCTCTGGGTGTAGATGTGGTAAATCCAGGTTGCATCACAAGCCCTGAATGAATTATTTAAAAATTGCTCTCTATTTCACTGTCATTGTGTTTTGTTTCTGTAATTCATTTTGATAATGGGATTTATCGGATTTTCTCTGCTGCATTCTTGCAGCTGTACACACGCTTGATTCACTTATGGAGACATATAAATCCATGGGTTTGAAGATTCTGATCAGTCAGGTGTATTCCTAGGCTTTGAATATGGGGTGTTTAGTCCATTTCGTTGAGCAAGGGGTAGGTCTTGAGTATTATATATTTGGCTTATGGAAAGGTATCTGTGCTAATTTCTATCTCTGGTTTTATACAGCACCCCAACTCACATTTCCCCTTAAGCAAGCATAAGTTGGTTTTCTAAATTTGAGACCCTGTTCTGTTTTGTAATTCAGTTCATGTGTAGCCAAGTTTACATTCCTTGTATTAGTGATATCTTATGATGTTTCATTTTCTGTGTGACATATTTCACTTAGAATCATCGTACCTGAATCCACTCATTATGCCGCAATGGGCCTGATGACATAGATTTCATTGGTGAGTGATATTCCATTGTACATACGTACCACAATTTCTTTATCCATTTTTCGCTTTCTTGGATATTTAACTTGTACCGTAGACGAGGTTCTTGTAAACAGAGCCGTCCGAAACTTTGGGGTGGCTGTGTGTTTTTGATTTTAATTTCCCTAAGCTATAGGACCATAAGTGGAAGTGCCATAGGCTGTGTTGCTTTGTTTCCTACGTGTTTCTGGAAACACATACACTTCTCCAGAGTGGTTGTTGGCAATTTACATCCCGCCCATCAGCATGACAAGGCTCCCACTTCTCCATGGTCTGTGCTGCCTTTCTGGATTTTACACTTTTTTCAGATGGCCCTTTTGACCGGGGGGCAGTGAGACTTCATTGTAGTGCAGATTTCCTTTACACGCTTGCTTGGTTGTCCAAAAAGGGCGTATGCGTTTTTTCCTGAATATATTCAGGAAAAAACGCATACGCCCTTTTTGGCCAAGTGCATCATTGTCGTCGTTCTGCCTCTTTTCCTATGCTTTAAATGCAATTCCAGTCTACCCCCTGAAATCGTTTTCCTGAAATTCTGCCCCACTTTCAAGTCCTCTTCGCAGCCTTCCTTCAATATATTTTTAGACCATAGCTGTCATTTAAAACTCTGCAGGTTTGTGAATTACAGTGCCCCTGAGCTCCTTTCTTCAACTCCCTTTCTTGTGAGCTGGCCGCAAACCCACAGGAATGATTCAGGCCCTAATCTGGTTCCAGGACGGCGTGCTGAGCATTTGGTTAATTCCTCTTCCTGGTGGGAAATGAGCGTTAAATTCGTTCGTGCAGACACCTACAGCTAATCTCTCATTGGTTCTCCCTATTCCTGTTCATCTTGCGCAGAAATTCCAAACTGTGCCAAACAGGAGGTTAAAGGCACTGACTCTCCAAGTGGGGAGAGTGTTAGTAAAGCGTCTGGAATGGTAAAACCGAGTACGAGGGGACGAAAACTGAGACGCATTTAAAAAGTTTTCACGGTCACACGGTGGACCATATTCTGGGTTGCCCATGCATGTTTTATCTGAAGGAAGAATCCCTTCAACCTGGAGAGTTGGGACCCATGGAATGGGTACCACGCAGTATGACAACAAAGGGTTGGTTTTGCTCACCGAACGTCACCAATGCTATCAGCCCAAAGTGTCCAGCCTTATGTCTCACTCAGCTCGGGGTGTAGATGTGGTAAATCCACGTTGCATCACAAGCCCTGAATGAATTATTTAAGAATTGCTCTCTATTTCACTGTCATTGTGTTTTGTTTTTGTAATTTATTTTGATAATGGGATTTATCGGATTTTCACTGCTGCGTTTATGTCGCCGTACACATGCTTGATTCTCTTATGGAGACATATAAATCCATGGGTTTTCAGATTCTTACTAGTCAGGTATATTCCTAGGCATTGAATATGGGATGTTGAGTCCATTTCGTGGAGCAAGGAGTAGGTCCTGACTATTACATATTTGCTTATGGAAAGGTATCTGTGCTAATTTCAATCTCTAGTTTTATGCAGCACCACAACTCACCTTTCCCCTTAAGCAAGCATAAGTTGGTTTTCTAAATTTGAGACCCTTTTCTGTTTTGTAATTGAGTTCATGTGCAGCCATGTTTGCATTCCTTGTATTTGAGATATCTTATGGTGTTTCTTTTTCTGTGTGACTTAGTTAACTTAGAATGATCGTACCTGAATCCACTCATTATGCCGCGACGGGCCTCATGACATAGATTTCATTGCTGAGTGATATTCCATTGTACGTACGTACAACAACTTCTTTATCCATTTTTTGCTTTCTGGGATATTTCACTTGTACCGTAAATGAGGTTCTTGTAAGCAGAGCCGTCCAAAATTTATGGGTGGCTGTGTCTTTTTGATTTTAATTTCCCTAAGCTATAGAACCATAAGTTGAAGTGCCGTAGGCTCCGTTGCTTAGTTTTTTAGGTGTTTGAGGAAACACCATACACTTCTCCAGAGTGGCTGTTGGCAAGTTACATCCCGCCCATCAGCATAACAAGGCTCCCTGTTCTCCATGGCCTGTCCTGCCTTTCTGGATTTTTCACTTTTTTCAGATGTCCCTTTAGACAGGGGGGCAGTGAGACTTCATTGTAATGCAGATTTCTTTACAGGCTTGCTTGTTTGGCCAAAAAGGGCGTATGTGTTTTTTCTTGAGTATATTCAGGAAAAAACGCATACGCCCTTTTTGACCAAGTGCATCATTGTCGACTTTCTGTCTCTTTCCTTATGCTTTAAATGCAATTCCAGTCTGCCCCTGAACTCGTTTTCCTGCAATTCTGCCCCGCTTTCAAGTCCTCTACGCAGCCTTACTTCAATACATTTTTGGACAATAGCTGACATTTATAACTCTGCAGGTTTGTGAAAGACAGTGCGCCTGAGCTCCTTTCTTCTACTCGCTTTCTTGTGAGCTGGCCGCAAACCCGCAGGATTGCTTCATGCCCTAATCTGGTTCCGGCACAGCATGCTGATCCTTTGGTAAATTCCTCTTCCTGGTGGGAAATGAGTGTTATATTTGAACGTGCAGACACCTAGAGCTAGTCTCTCATTGGTTCTCCCTATTCTTGTTCATCTTGCGCAGAAATTGCAAACTGTGCCAAACAGGAGGTTAAAGGCACTGACTCTCGAAGTGGGGAGAGTATTAGTAAAGGGTCTTCAATCGTGAACCCGAGTAAAAGGGGACGAAAACTGAGATGCATTTGAAAAGGTTTCCCGGTCACACGGTGCACCATACTGTGGGTTTCCCATGCATGTTTTAGCTGAAGGAAGAATCCCTTAAACCTGGAGAGTTGGGACCCATGGAATGGGTACCATGCAGTATGACTTCAAAGGGCCTGCATTTTCTCAACGAACCTCACCAATGCTATCAGGCTGAAGTGTACAGCCTTATGTCTCACTCAGCTCTGGTTGTAGATGTGGTAAATCCAGGTTGCATCACAAGCCCTGAATGAATTACTTAAGAATTGCTCTCTATTTCACTGTCATTGTGTTTGTTTTTGTAATTCATTTTGATAATGGGATTTATCAGATTTTCTCTGCTGCATTCATGCCGCTGTACACACACTTGAGTCTCTTATGGAGACATATAAATCCATGGGTTTGAAGATACTTACTAGTCAGGTGTATTCCTAGGCATTGAATATGGGGTGTTTAGTCCATTTCGTTGAGCAAGGGCTAGGTCTTGACTATTACATATTTGGCTTATGGAAAGGTATCTGTGCTAATTTCTATCTCTGGTTTTATGCAGCACCCCAACTCACTTTTCCCCTTAAGCAAGCATAAGGTGGTTTTCTAAATTTGAGACCCTGTTCTGTTTTGTAATTCAGTTCATGTGTAGCCAAGTTTACATTCCGTGTATTAGTGATATCTTATGATGTTTCATTTTCTGTGTGACTTATTTCACTTAGAATCATCGTACCTGAATCCACTCATTATGCCACGATGGGCCTGATGACATAGATTTCATTGCTGAGTGATATTCCATTGAATGTGTGTACCACAACTTCTTTATCCATTTTTCGCTTTCTGGGATATTTAACTTGTACCGTAGACGAGATTCCTGTAAACAGAGCCGTCTGAAACTTTGGGGTGGCTGTCTGTTTTTGATTTTAATTTCCGTGATCTATAAGACCATAAGTGGAAGTGCCGTAGTCTCCGTTGCTTTGTTTCTTAGGTGTTTCAGGAAACACCATACACTTCTCCAGAGTGGCTGTTGGCAATTTACATCCCGCCCATCAGCATAACAAGGCTCCCTGTTCTCCATGGCCTGTGCTGTCTTTCTGGATTTTACACTTTTTTCAGATGGCCCTTTTGACCTGGGGGCAGTGAGACTTCTTTGTAGTGCAGATTTCTTTAACATGCTGGCTTGGTTGGCCAAAAAGGGCGTATGCGTTTTTTCCTGAATATATTCAGGAAAAAACGCATACGCCCTTTTTGGCCAAGTGCATCATTGTCGACGTTCTGCCTCTTTTCCTATGCTTTAAATGCAATTCCAGTCTACCCCCTGAAATCGTTTTCCTGCAATTCTGCCCTGCTTTCCAGTCCTCTTCGCAGCCTTCCTTCAATATATTTTTGGACGATAGCTGTCATTTATAACTCTGCAGGTTTGTGAATTACAGTGCCCCTGAGCTCCTTTCTTCAACTCGCTTTCTTGTGAGCTGGCCGCAAACCCGCAGGAATGCTTCAGGCCCTTATCTGGTTCCGGCACGGCATGCTGAGCCTTTGGTTAATTCCTTTTCCTGGTGGGAAATGAGCGTTCCATTTGCCCGTCCAGACACCTACAGCTAGTCTCTCATTGGTTCTCCCTATTCCTGTTCATCTTGCGCAGAAATTCCAAACTGTGCCAAACAGGAGGTTAAAGGCACTGACTCTCCAAGTGGGGAGAGTGTTAGTAAACGGTCTGGAATGGTGAACCCGAGTAAAAGGGGACGAAAACTGAGATGCATTTGAAAACGTTTCCTGGTCACACAGTGCACTGTACTGTGGGTTTCCCATGCATGTTTTAGCTGAAGGAAGAATCCCTTAAACCTGGAGAGTTGGGACCCATGGAATGGGTACCATGCAGTATGACTTCAAAGGGTCTGCATTTGCTCATCGAACCTCACCAATGCTATCAGCCCGAAGTGTCCAGCCTTATGTCTCACTCAGCTCTGGGTGTAGATGTGGTAAATCCAGGTTGCATCACAAGCCCTGAATGAATTATTTAAGAATTGCTCTCTATTTTACTGTCATTGTGTTTGTTTTTGTAATTCATTTTGATAATGGGTTTTATCGGATTTTCTCTGCTGCATTCATGCCGCTCTACACACACTTGAGTCTCTTACGGAGACATATAAATCCATGGGTTTGAAGATTCTTACTAGTCATGTGTAATCCTAGGCGTTGAATATGGGGTGTTTAGTCCATTTCGTTGAGCAAGGGCTAGGTCTTGACTATTACATATTTGGCTTATGGAAAGGTATCTGTGCTAATTTCTATCTCTGGTTTTATGCAGCACCACAACTCACCTTTCCCCTTAAGCAAGCATAAGTTGGTTTTCTAAATTTGAGACCCTGTTCTGTTTTGTAATTCAGTTCATGTGTAGCCAAGTTTACATTCCGTGTATTAGTGATATCTTATGATGTTTCATTTTCTGTGGAACTTATTTCACTTAGAATCATCGTACCTGAATCCACTCATTATGCCGCGACGGGCCTGATGACATAGATTTCATTGGTGAGTGATATTCCTTTGTACGTACGTACCACACTTCTTTATCCATTTTTCGCTTTCTGGGATATTTAACTTGTACCGTAGACGAGGTTCTTGTAAACAGAGCCGTAAACAGAAACTTTGCGGTGGCTGTGTGTTTTTGATTTTAATTTCCCTAAGCTATAGGAAAAAAAGTGGTAATGCCGTAGGCTCCATTGCTTTGTTTTTTAGGTTTTTGAGGAAACACCATACACATCTCCAGAGTGGCTGTTGGCAATTTACATCTCGCCCATCAGCATAACAAGGCTCCCTGTTCTCCATGGCCTGTGCTGCCTTTCTGGATTTTACACTTTTTTCAGATGGCCCTTTTGAACGGGGGGCAGTGAGACTTCATTGTAGTGCAGATTTCTTTAACATGCTTGCTTGGTTGGCCAAAAAGGGCGTATGCGTTTTTTCCTGAATATATTCAGGAAAAAACGCATACGCCCTTTTTGGCCAAGTGCATCATTGTCGACGTTCTGCCTCTTTTCCTATGCTTTAAATGCAATTCCAGTCTACCCCCTGAAATCGTTTTCTTGCAATTCTGCCCCGCTTTCAAGTCCTCTTCGCAGCCTTCCTTCAATATATTTTTGGGTGATAGCTGTCATTTATAACTCTGCAGGTTTGTGAATTACAGTGTCCCTGAGCTCCTTTCTTCAACTCGCTTTCTTGTGAGCTGGCCGCAAACGCGCAGGATTGCTTCAGGCCCTAATCTGGTTCCGGCACGGCATGCTGAGCCTTTGGTTAATTCCTCTTCCTGGTGGGAAATGAGCGTTAAATTTGCCCGTGCAGACACCTTCACACGAGTCTTCATGGTGCCACTTTGCCCCGGGTATCTCTATGGAGGTTGGAGTTGGAGGGCCTCCTCACTCAAGGTCAGTGTGCCCATGGAGCCAACCCTGCAACTTCAGGGCATGGTTGGGGGTTAGGATCACCACGTGGGGTCCTTTTCCCTTCGGAGGGAGGTGGCCTTTTGGGCTGCTGATTTCCAGGTTTTCAGATACTGCCAGTATCTTGGCCAGATGTGGCGGTGGGCCAAGCCCCTTGGTGACCGTAGTTTATCCTACCTGGATCGCGTTCTTGCATTGTTCCATTTCAAGTGGTCCCAGGTTTTGCACTAATACTCCAATGGCAATTCACCGTTCACCAGGAATGTAAAGGTCAAAGGGTTTAGCTAAATTAGGGAGTTCCAGGGCAAGGGTCTGAATTGACTGCTCTTTCCATTCTTGAAAGGCCACTTCTGCATTCTATTCAAAAGGATCATCATCTTTTCCTTTCAGTGTTTCATATAGAGGCCCAGCTAGTAGACTGTAGTTAGGGATCCAGAAGCAGCAAACCCTGGCCTCCCCAGGAGCCCCTAAGCTGTCTTCTAGTTTCAGAAATGGGTAAGGCTGTAAATTGTTTCTTCCCTTTCCTGGGATGGGCTTCTCCGACCTTCTGTGAGAATGAAGCCCAGGCAGGTCACCGTAGTCTGTGATATTTGAGCTTTTTCTTGGACAACTTGTATCCTTTATTGGCTTGGTAGTTCAGAGGTCTCCTTAGTAGGGCTGGCGATCAGAATGTCGTCTGCATATTGAAGGAGTGTTTCCTTTTCCAGAGGTAGAACTTTTAGTTCTTTAGCTGAGCTTTCCCCAAAGATGGTGTGGGAATTTTTGAACCCTTGGGGCAACATGGCCCGGAAGTATTGTTTTAGTTGTATGTTGAGTCCTGCCACTCACAAGCCAAAATTTCTTGTGACTCTGGGACTAATAGAATACAAAAGAAGGCATCATTGAAGACTAATACAGAATACCATGTCCTGGTGGTTGGTAGAATGACCAGCAGGGTGTAGGGTTTAGGAACTACTGGAGGTATACCCTCGGTGGCTTCACTGACTGTCCTGACATCTTTTAACAGGATTCCAGCAGCCCATGGGGCTCTCGAGGTCAGGCCAATCCCAGGATATGGAGCTCACCTGGGCAGGTACCCCACCCCCACCCCAGCCCACGGGGCTCTCGTGTTCAGGCACCTCCCAGGATATGGGGTTCCCTGGGCAGGTTCCCCTGCAGCCCATGGGGCTCTCGTGGTCAGGCCCCTCCCAGGATACAGAGCTACCCTTGCAGGTACCATGGCAGGGCTGGGAAAACAGGAACCGAGCATATCGCCCTCATTGCAGAGCACTCCCAGCTCACCTGTCACTCAGATCTGACGCAGAGCACCTCAGAGCAGGACTTGAACTAACAAGCAGCAGCTCCGACAGGTCTGTGACCCTGGGCATCACTCTGTGTGGCCTCCCTCCACCTGGTCTTCCAGAGACTTCCACTGCACCCGGGGCACCAGGCCTCTGTCTCCACCCACCAGCCACCCCTCCTCTCCCTGACTCCTGGGTTCCTCTCATTAGGAGAGGGTTTTCTTGAAGTTGTCTCCCACTCATGGGCCAGATAATATAATTAGAAAACAAGCCAGAGCTGCAGCCCCTTGTCTATCCTGACTCTCAGGAGCCCACACCTGTTCCTTGGACCTGGCCGATTCAGCAAGTTCCAGTTTCGGCAACTGTGAGCCCCTGAGGGGTGATTATTGGCTGGCCTGGGAAGCCCGACCGTGCCGGCCAGCCCTCCCCAGGTGTGCCTGGGTTCAGATCAATATAAACACCGCTCCAGGCAGCAAGAGCCCCTGCAGCTGTGCCTGACGCCATTTTCTCTGCCCTGTCAGCAGTCTTGGGGCTGGACTGGTGGGAGGGAGTGAGAGGCCACGGCTTTGTGGGTGGCCCAGTGTGAGTGGGGCTCTGCTGGACTTTCTGCAGCAGTTGCCAAGATGCCACCTGCTAAAGAAGAGGATGTGTCACCCATACCTGCCGCTGGAATTTCTCCCTGGGCAGAGGTGAGTGAGGAAGAAAGCAGTGGGGGCCGGGACAGAAGGGGTATCTCAGGCAGGGAAATGGAAAGCTTCCAGAAGAGCACCCAGGGCCAGGACCATCCTGGCTGGCCTGCAGGCACCAAGTCGGCTGGCATGCTGTCACTCATGTGGCTCCATGGCCCTTCCTCTAGGCTTTCAAGTCCTTGTACATATTCAGGTGTTTTACCTGGGAAGGGTGGGAACATTTCAGCAGCAGCTGGCCTGGGGCTCAGCCCACGTTTACTCACAGATGCCTCGGCACGGTCCCCCAGCTTTGCAATGAGGACGCTTGTTGCGTGGGGCCTGCTGGCTGAATGGGAGATGATTCCCCACCACTGACCAACTTCAGAATTGTTTACAACTGGAGCAAGTGCCCTGATACGGTTTTCCTCTGTGTAACTGGTGGGTTCTGTTTTTTTTTCTTTTTTTCGTTTTTGGTTCAAGGTAGATTTTATTCCTCTTTTTTGTATTTACAGATATAAGCATGGAAATAATTTATTCATATAAATACATGTATGTGAAGGAAGAATATTTTTTCTGTTTTACTTTTTGTAATTTGAATTTTATTTTAATTTTTTATACAGCAGGTTCTTTTTGGTTATCTATTTTATACATATAAATGTATATATGCCAATCCCAATCTCTCAACTCCTCCCACCACCACCCCCCAACAGCTTTCCCCCCTTGGTGTCCATACGTTTGTTGTCTACATCTGTTGCTCTATTTCTGCCTGGCAAAACGGTTCATCTGTACAATTTTTCTAGGTTCCACATATATGCATTAATAGACAAGATTTGTTTTTCTCTTTCTGACTTACTTCACTCTGTATGACAGTCTCTAGATCCATCAACGTCTCTACAAATGACCCAATTTCATTCCTTTTTATGGCTTAGTAATATTCCATTTTATATATGTACCACATCTTTATGCATTCGTCTGTCTGTGGGCATTTAGGTTGCTTCCATTACCTGGATATTGTAAATAGTGATGCAATGAACATTGCGGTGAATGTCTCTTTTTGATTTATGGTTTTGTCTGGGTATATGCCCAGTAGTGGGATTGCTGTATCATATGGTAATTCTATTCTTAGTTTTATAAGAAACTCCATAATGTTCTCCACAGTGACTGTATCAATTTACATTCCCAACAATAGTGGAAGAGGGTTCCTTATCTCCACACCCTTTCCAGCATTTGTTGTTTGTAGATTTTCTGATGATGCCCATTCTAACAGGTGTGAGGTGATACACCATGGATGAGTCTATTTCGTTGAGCAAAGAGTAGGTCTTGTCTATTACATATTTGGCTTATGGAACGGTATGTGTGCTAATTTCAATCTCTGGTTTTATACAGCACCCCAACTCAACTTTCCCCTTAAGCAAGCATAAGTTTTTATCTAAATGTGAGACTCTGTTCGGTTTTGGAATTCAGTTTATGTGTAGCCAAGTTTACACTCTCTCTATTAGTGATATCTTATGATAATTCTCTTTCTCTGTGTGACCTATTTCTCTTAGAATCATCATACTTAAATCCACTCAATTTGCTGCTACAGGCTTGATGACATTGATTTCATTGCTGAGTGATTTTCCGTTGTACGTAAGTAGCACAACTCCTTTATCCATTTTTTTCTTTCTGGGATATTTAATTTGTACTGGACTCAAGGTTCTTGTAAACACAGCAGCCCTAAATTTTGTGTTGGCTGTGTCTTGTTGATTTTAATTTTCCTAAGCTATAGGGCCAAAAGTGGAAGTGCCCTAGGGTCTGTAGCTTTGTTTTTCAGATGTTTCAGGATACACCATAAACATCTCCAGAGTGTCTGTTGGCAATTTACATCCCGCCCATCAGCATAACAAGGCTCCCTGTTCTCCATGGCCTGTCCTGTGTTTCTGGTTTTTACACTTTTTTCAGATGGCCCTTTTGACGAATGGGAAATGAGACTTCATTGTAGTGCGGATTTCCATTTCTCGAGTGCTTGGTTGGCCAAAAAGGGCATATGTGTTTTTTCCTGAATATATTCAGGAAAAAATGTTTACGCACTTTTGTCCAAGTGCATCACTGTCAAAGATCTGCCGCTTTTCACATGCTTTAAATGCAATTCCAATCTACCTCCTGAAATATGATTCCTGCAATTCTGCCTCGTTTTCAAGTCCTCTTTGCAGACTTACTTCAATATAATTTTGCCAATAACTGTCATTTATAACACTGCAGGTTTGTGAATTACAGTGCCCGTGATTTCCTTTCTTAACTCGTTTCCTTGAAAACTGGCCACAGAACCACAGGTTTGCTTCAGGCCGTAATCAGGGTCTGGCACGGCACTCTGAGACTTTGGTTCATTCCACTTCCTGGTGGGAAATTAGAGTTAAATGTGCCCCTCCAGACACCTGCCTCACTCCTAGCCCCTTGGTGATGTGTGTCCTCTGGTTTGAGGCCACATGTGCTGGGTTCCTCACCTTTGGCTGATGTGGCCCCACTGGTGTGAGGACACTCCTGCCTGGTTCCCATCCCCTTGGTGATGTGGGCCCTCCGGTGAGAGTCTGATCCTGGTTGGGTTCCTCACACTTCTGTGAGGTGGGCCCTCTTCTCTGAGGTCACTCCTGCCTGGCTGGCACACCCCGCCTTGGCGACGTCGGCTCTCTGGTGGGATTTGGTGCCTGATGGGTGTCTCCTCCCCTCGGTAATGAGGACCCTCTGGTGTCAGGCCCTAACTCCTGGGCTCCCAATATTTTCTGATATGCGCCCTGTGGTTCGAGTACACTCCTGCCAGGTTCCCAACCGCATGGGAATGTGGGCCTTCTGCTCTGAGGTCCCAACCGTGGGTTGCTCAGTTTCATGATGAGGGCCCTCTGCTGTGAGTTCTCTCCGGCCTGGATCCCATAGCCTCGCTGCTCCTGGCCACCTGCTGGGAGGTTACAACTGCGGGATTCCTCACCTTTTTTCTTCTATGGACCCTCTGTTTTGAGACTCCTCCTGCCTGCCTCACTCCCAGCCCCTTGGTGATGTGTGTCCTCTGGTTTGAGGCCATGTATGCTGGGTCCCTCGCCTTTTGATGATGTGGCCCCACTGGTGTGAGGACACTCCTGCCTGGTTCCTATCCCCTTGATGATGTGGGCCCTCTGGTGAGAGTCTGATCCTGGCTGGGTTCCTCACCCTTCTGTGAGGGGGGCCCTCTGCTGTGAGGTCACTCCTGCCTGGCTGGCACACCCCACCTGGGCAACATCGGCCCTCTTGTGGCAGTTGGAGCCTGCTGGGAACCTCCCCTCGGTGATGGGGGCCCTCTTGCCTCAGGCCCTAACTGCTGGGTACCCACATTTTCTGATACGTGCTAAGTGGTGCGAGGACACTCCTGCGAGGTTCCCATCCCCATGGGCATGTGGGCCTTCTGCTCTAAGGTCCCAACACCTGTGTTGTTCACCGTTTCATGATGTTGGCTCTCTGGTGTTAGTTCACCCAGGCCTAGATCCCATAGCCTCTGTGCTCTGAGCGGCCTGCTGGGAGGTTCCTACTGCTGGATTCCTTACCTTTTTTATTCTTTGTGTCCTGTGTTTTCATGCTCCTACTTCCTGACTCACTCCCAGCCCATTTGTGATGTAGGTCCTCTGGTTTAAGGCCACATGTACCGGTTTCCTCACCTTTATTGATGTGGCCCCACTGGTGTGAGGACACTCCTGCCTGGTTCCCATCCCCTTGGTGATGTGGGCCCTCTGGTGAGAGTCTGATCCTGTCTGGATTCCTAACACTTCTGGGACGTGGGCCCTCTGCTGTGAGGTCACTCCTGCCTGGCTGGCACACGTCACCTTGGCGATGTGGGCCCTCAGTTGGGAGTTGGTGCCTGCTGGGAGTCTCCTCCCCTCGGTAATGAGGGCCCTCTGGCGTCAGGCCCTAACTCATGGGCTCCCAAAATTTTCTGATGTGCGCCCTGTCGTGCGAGTACACTCCAGCCAGTGTCCCATCCCCATGGGGATGTGGGCTTTCTGCCCTGAGGTCCCAACGGCTGGGTTGCTCACAGTGTCAGAATGTGGGCCCTCTGCTGTGAGTTCACTCCGGCATGGATCCCATAGCCTCGGTGCTCTGGGCCACCTGCTTGGAGCTTCCAACTGCGGGGTTCCTCACCTTTTTTATTCTATGGGCGCTCTGTTGTGAGTCTCCTCCTGCATGCCTCACTCCCAGCCCTTTCGTGATGTGTGTCCCCTTGTTTGAGGCCACATGTGCTGTGTTCCTCACCTTTCGCTGATGTGGCCCCACTGGTGTGAGGACACTCCTGCCTGGTTTCCATCCCCTTGGTGATGTGGGCCCTCCGGTGAGAGTCTGATCCTCTTTGGGTTCCTCACACTTTTTTGTGGTTGGCCCTCTGCTCTGAGGTCACTCCTGCCTGGCTGGCACACCCTGCATTGGCGACGTCGGCCTTCTGGTAGCAGTTGGAGCTTGCTGGGAGCCTCCTCTCCTCAGTGATGAGGGCCCTCTGGCGTCCGACCCTAACTGCTGGGCTCCCCACCTTTTCTGATGTGTGCCCACTGGTGCGATGACACTCCTGCTTGGTTCCCTTCCCCATGGGGATGTGGGCCTTGTGCTCTGAGGTTACAACGGCTGGGTTGCTTACAGTATCACGATGAGGGCCCTCTGTTGTGAGTTCATCACTGCCTGGATCCCATAGCCTCGGTGGTCTGGGCCGCCTGCTGGGATGTTACAACTGCTGGATTCCTCACCTTTTTTATACAATGGGCCATGGGTTTTGAGGTTAATCCTGCCTGCCTCGCTCCGAGACCCATGGTGATGTGGGTCCTCTGGTTTGAGGCCACATGTGCTGGGTACCTCAACTTTCGATGATGTGGCCCCACGGGTGTGAGGACACTCCTGCCTGGTTCCCAGCCCCTTGCTTATGTGGGCACTCTGGTGAGAGTCTGATCTTGACTGGGTTCCTTACCCTTCTGTGAGGTGGGCCCTCTGATGTGAGGTCACTCCTGCCTGGATGGCTCATGTCGCCTTGGCGACGTAGGCCCTCTGTTGGCCACTGAAGCATGCTGGGAGCCTCCTACCCTCTTTAATGAGGGCCCTGGAAGAAACGCATATGCCCTTTTTGACCAAGTGCATCATTGTCGAAGTTCTGCCTCTTCTCCTATACTTTCAGAGGACTTCCCGTCTACCTCCTGAAATCGTATTCCTGGAATTCTGCCCCGCGTTCAAGTCCTCTTTGCAGCCTTACTTCAATATATTTTTGGACGATAGCTGTCATTTATAACTCTGCAGGTTTGTGAATTACACTGCCCCTGAGCTCCTTTCTTCAACTCGCTTTCTTGTGAGCTGGCCGCAAAACCGCAGGATTGCTTCAGGCCCTAATCTGGTTCCGACAGGGCATGCTGAGCCTTTGGCTAATTCCTCTTCCTGGTGGGAAATGAGCGTTAAATTTGTTCGTGCAGACACCTACAGCTAATCTCTCATTGGTTCTCCCTATTCCTGTTCATCTTGCGCAGAAATTCCAAACTGTGCCAAACAGGAGGTTAAAGGCACTGACTCTCCAAGTGGGGAGAGTGTTAGTAAAGCGTCTGGAATGGTAAAACCGAGTACGAGGGGATGAAAACTGAGACGCATTTAAAAAGTTTTCCCGGTCACACGGTGGACCATATTCTGGGTTGCCCATGCATGTTTTACCTGAAGGAAGAATCCCTTCAACCTGGAGAGTTGGGACCCATGGAATGGGTACCACGCAGTATGACTTCAAAGGGTTGCCTTTGCTCACCGAACGTCACCAATGCTATCAGCCCGAAGTGTCCAGCCTTATGTCTCACTCAGCTCGGGGTGTAGATGAGGTAAATCCACGTTGCATCAGAAGCCCTGAATGAATTATTTAAGAATTGCTCTCTATTTCACTGTCATTGTGTTTTGTTTTTGTAATTTATTTTGATAATGGGATTTATCGGATTTTCACTGCTGCGTTTATGCCGCTGTACACATGCTTGATTCTCTTATGGAGACATATAAATCCATGGGTTTTCAGATTCTTACTAGTCAGGTATATTCCTAGGCATTGAATATGGGGTGTTGAGTCCATTTCGTGGAGCAAGGAGTAGGTCCTGACTATTACATATTTGCTTATGGAAAGGTATCTGTGCTAATTTCAATCTCTGGTTTTATGCAGCACCACAACTCACCTTTCCCCTTAAGCAAGCATAAGTTGGTTTTCTAAATTTGAGACCCTTTTCTGTTTTGTAATTGAGTTCATGTGCAGCCATGTTTGCATTCCGTGTATTTGAGATATCTTATGGTGTTTCTTTTTCTGTGTGACTTAGTTAACTTACAATGATCGTACCTGAATCCACTCATTATGCCGTGACGGGCCTCATGACATAGATTTCATTGCTGAGTGATATTCCATTGTACGTACGTACAACAACTTCTTTATCCATTTTTTGCTTTCTGGGATATTTCACTTGTACCGTAAATGAGGTTCTTGTAAGCAGAGCCGTCCAAAATTTATGGGTGGCTGTGTCTTTTTGATTTTAATTTACCTAAGCTATAGAACCATAAGTTGAAGTGCCGTAGGCTCCGTTGCTTAGTTTTTTAGGTGTTTGAGGAAACACCATACACTTCTCCAGAGTGGCTGTTGGCAAGTTACATCCCGCCCATCAGCATAACAAGGCTCCCTGTTCTCCATGGCCTGTCCTGCCTTTCTGGATTTTTCACTTTTTTCAGATGTCCCTTTTGACAGGGGGGCAGTGAGACTTCATTGTAATGCAGATTTCTTTACAGGCTTGCTTGTTTGGGCAAAAAGGGCGTATGTGTTTTTACTTGAATATATTCAGGAAAAAACGCATACACCCTTTTTGACCAAGTGCATCATTGTCGACTTTCTGTCTCTTTCCTTATGCTTTAAATGCAATTCCAGTGTGCCCCTGAACTCGTTTTCCTGCAATTCTGCCCCGCTTTCAAGTCCTCTACACAGCCTTACTTCAATACATTTTTGGACAATAGCTGACATTTATAACTCTGCAGGTTTGTGAATGACAGTGCGCCTGAGCTCCTTTCTTCTACTCGCTTTCTTGTGAGCTGGCCGCAAACCCGCAGCATTGCTTCATGCCCTAATCTGGTTCCGGCACAGCATGCTGATCCTTTGGTAAATTCCTCTTCCTGGTGGGAAATGAGTGTTATATTTGAACGTGCAGACACCTAGAGCTAGTCTCTCATTGGTTCTCCCTATTCTTGTTCATCTTGCGCAGAAATTGCAAACTGTGCCAAACAGGAGGTTAAAGGCACTGACTCTCTAAGTGGGGAGAGTATTAGTAAAGGGTCTTCAATCGTGAACCCGAGTAAAAGGGGACGAAAACTGAGATGCATTTGAAAAGGTTTCCCGGTCACACGGTGCACCATACTGTGGGTTTCCCATGCATGTTTTAGCTGAAGGAAGAATCCCTTAAACCTGGAGAGTTGGGACCCATGGAATGGGTACCATGCAGTATGACTTCAAAGGGCCTGCATTTTCTCAACGAACCTCACCAATGCTATCAGGCCGAAGTGTACAGCCTTATGTCTCACTCAGCTCTGGTTGTAGATGTGGTAAATCCAGGTTGCATCACAAGCCCTGAATGAATTATTTAAGAATTGCTCTCTATTTCACTGTCATTGTGTTTGTTTTTGTAATTCATTTTGATAATGGGATTTATCGGATTTTCTCTGCTGCATTCATGCCGCTGTACACACACTTGAGTCTCTTATGGAGACATATAAATCCATGGGTTTGAAGATACTTACTAGTCAGGTGTATTCCTAGGCGTTGAATATGGGGTGTTTAGTCCATTTCGTTGAGCAAGGGCTAGGTCTTGACTATTACATATTTGGCTTATGGAAAGGTATCTGTGCTAATTTCTATCTCTGGTTTTATGCAGCACCCCAACTCACTTTTCCCCTTAAGCAAGCATAAGGTGGTTTTCTAAATTTGAGACCCTGTTCTGTTTTGTAATTCAGTTCATGTGTAGCCAAGTTTACATTCCGTGTATTAGTGATATCTTATGATGTTTCATTTTCTGTGTGACTTATTTCACTTAGAATCATCGTACCTGAATCCACTCATTATGCCACGATGGGCCTGATGACATAGATTTCATTGCTGAGTGATATTCCATTGAATGTGTGTACCACAACTTCTTTATCCATTTTTCACATTCTGGGATATTTAACTTGTACCGTAGACGAGATTCCTGTAAACAGAGCCGTCTGAAACTTTGGGGTGGCTGTCTGTTTTTGATTTTAATTTCCGTGATCTATAAGACCATAAGTGGAAGTGCCGTAGTCTCCGTTGCTTTGTTTCTTAGGTGTTTCAGGAAACACCATACACTTCTCCAGAGTGGCTGTTGGCAATTTACATCCCGCCCATCAGCATAACAAGGCTCCCTGTTCTCCATGGCCTGTGCTGTCTTTCTGGATTTTACACTTTTTTCAGATGGCCCTTTTGAACGGGGGGCAGTGAGACTTCTTTGTAGTGCAGATTTCTTTAACATGCTGGCTTGGTTGGCCAAAAAGGGCGTATGCGTTTTTTCCTGAATATATTCAGGAAAAAACGCATACGCCCTTTTTGGCCAAGTGCATCATTGTCGACGTTCTGCCTCTTTTCCTATGCTTTAAATGCAATTCCAGTCTACCCCCTGAAATCGTTTTCCTGCAATTCTGCCCCGCTTTCCAGTCCTCTTTGCAGCCTTCCTTCAATATATTTTTGGACGATAGCTGTCATTTATAACTCTGCAGGTTTGTGAATTACAGTGCCCCTGAGCTCCTTTCTTCAACTCGCTTTCTTGTGAGCTGGCCGCAAACCCGCAGGAATGCTTCAGGCCCTAATCTGGTTCCGGCACGGCATGCTGAGCCTTTGGTTAATTCCTCTTCCTGGTGGGAAATGAGCGTTCCATTTGCCCGTCCAGACACCTACAGCTAGTCTCTCATTGGTTCTCCCTATTCCTGTTCATCTTGCGCAGAAATTGCAAACTGTGCCAAACAGGAGGTTAAAGGCACTGACTCTCCAAGTGGGGAGAGTGTTAGTAAACGGTCTGGAATGGTGAACCCGAGTAAAAGGGGACGAAAACTGAGATGCATTTGAAAACGTTTCCCGGTCACACAGTGCACTGTACTGTGGGTTTCCCATGCATGTTTTAGCTGAAGGAAGAATCCCTTAAACCTGGAGAGTTGGGACCCATGGAATGGGTACCATGCAGTATGACTTCAAAGGGTCTGCATTTTCTCATCGAACCTCACCAATGCTATCAGCCCGAAGTGTCCAGCCTTATGTCTCACTCAGCTCTGGGTGTAGATGTGGTAAATCCAGGTCGCATCACAAGCCCTGAATGAATTATTTAAGAATTGCTCTCTATTTCACTGTCATTGTGTTTGTTTTTGTAATTCATTTTGATAATGGGTTTTATCGGATTTTCTCTGCTGCATTCATGCCGCTGTACACACACTTGAGTCTCTTACGGAGACATATAAATCCATGGGTTTGAAGGTTCTTACTACTCATGTGTAATCCTAGGCGTTGAATATGGGGTGTTTAGTCCATTTCGTTGAGCAAGGGCTAGGTCTTGACTATTACATATTTGGCTTATGGAAAGGTATCTGTGCTAATTTCTATCTCTGGTTTTATGCAGCACCACAACTCACCTTTCCCCATAAGCAAGCATAAGTTGGTTTTCTAAATTTGAGACCCTGTTCTGTTTTGTAATTCAGTTCATGTGTAGCCAAGTTTACATTCCGTGTATTAGTGATATCTTATGATGTTTCATTTTCTGTGTGACTTATTTCACTTAGAATCATCGTACCTGAATCCACTCATTATGCCGCGACGGGCCTGATGACATAGATTTCATTGGTGAGTGATATTCCTTTGTACGTACGTACCACACTTCTTTATCCATTTTTCGCTTTCTGGGATATTTAACTTGTACCGTAGACGAGGTTCTTGTAAACAGAGCCGTAAACAGAAACTTTGCGGTGGCTGTGTGTTTTTGATTTTAATTTCCCTAAGCTATAGGAAAAAAAGTGGTAATGCCGTAGGCTCCGTTGCTTTGTTTTTTAGGTTTTTGAGGAAACACCATACACATCTCCAGAGTGGCTGTTGGCAATTTACATCTCGCCCATCAGCATAACAAGGCTCCCTGTTCTCCATGGCCTGTGCTGCCTTTCTGGATTTTACACTTTTTTCAGATGGCCCTTTTGAACGGGGGGCAGTGAGACTTCATTGTAGTGCAGATTTCTTTAACATGCTTGCTTGGTTGGCCAAAAAGGGCGTATGCGTTTTTTCCTGAATATATTCAGGAAAAAACGCATACGCCCTTTTTGGCCAAGTGCATCATTGTCGACGTTCTGCCTCTTTTCCTATGCTTTAAATGCAATTCCAGTCTACCCCCTGAAATCGTTTTCTTGCAATTCTGCCCCGCTTTCAAGTCCTCTTCGCAGCCTTCCTTCAATATATTTTTGGGTGATAGCTGTCATTTATAACTCTGCAGGTTTGTGAATTACAGTGTCCCTGAGCTCCTTTCTTCAACTCGCTTTCTTGTGAGCTGGCCGCAAACCCGCAGGATTGCTTCAGGCCCTAATCTGGTTCCGGCACGGCATGCTGAGCCTTTGGTTAATTCCTCTTCCTGGTGGGAAATGAGCGTTAAATTTGCCCGTGCAGACACCTTCACACGAGTCTTCATGGTGCCACTTTGCCCCGGGTATCTCTATGGAGGTTGGAGTTGGAGGGCCTCCTCACTCAAGGTCAGTGTGCCCATGGAGCCAACCCTGCAACTTCAGGGCATGGTTGGGGGTTAGGATCACCACGTGGGGTCCTTTTCCCTTCGGAGGGAGGTGGCCTTTTGGGCTGCTGATTTCCAGGTTTTCAGATACTGCCAGTATCTTGGCCAGATGTGGCGGTGGGCCAAGCCCCTTGGTGACTGTAGTTTATCCTACCTGGATCGCGTTCTTGCATTGTTCCATTTCAAGTGGTCCCAGGTTTTGCACTAATACTCCAATGGCGATTCACCGTTCACCAGGAATGTAAAGGTCAAAGGGTTTAGCTAAATTAGGGAGTTCCAGGGCAAGGGTCTGAATTGACTGCTCTTTCCATTCTTGAAAGGCCACTTCTGCATTCTATTCAAAAGGATCATCATCTTTTCCTTTCAGTGTTTCATATAGAGGCCCAGCTAGTAGACTGTAGTTAGGGATCCAGAAGCAGCAAACCCTGGCCTCCCCAGGAGCCCCTAAGCTGTCTTCTAGTTTCAGAAATGGGTAAGGCTGTAAATTGTTTCTTCCCTTTCCTGGGATGGGCTTCTCCGACCTTCTGTGAGAATGAAGCCCAGGCAGGTCACCGTAGTTTGTGATATTTGAGCTTTGTCTTGGACAACTTGTATCCTTTATTGGCTTGGTAGTTCAGAGGTCTCCTTAGTAGGGCTGGCGATCAGAATGTCGTCTGCATATTGAAGGAGTGTTTCCTTTTCCAGAGGTAGAACTTTTAGTTCTTTAGCTGAGCTTTCCCCAAAGATGGTGTGGGAATTTTTGAACCCTTGGGGCAACATGACCCGGAAGTATTGTTTTAGTTGTATGTTGAGTCCTGCCACTCACAAGCCAAAATTTCTTGTGACTCTGGGACTAATAGAATACAAAAGAAGGCATCATTGAAGACTAATACAGAATACCATGTCCTGGTGGTTGGTAGAATGACCAGCAGGGTGTAGGGTTTAGGAACTACTGGAGGTATATCCTCGGTGGCTTCACTGACTGTCCTGACATCCTTTACCAGGACTCCAGCAGCCCATGGGGCTCTCGAGGTCAGGCCAATCCCAGGATATGGAGCTCACCTGGGCAGGTACCCCACCCCCACCCCAGCCCATGGGGCTCTCGTGTTCAGGCCCCTCCCAGGATATGCGGTTCCCTGGGCAGGTTCCCCTGCAGCCCATGGGGCTCTCGTGGTCAGGCCCCTCCCAGGATACAGAGCTACCCTTGCAGGTACCATGGCAGGGCTGGGAACACAGGAACCGTGCATATCGCCCTCATTGCAGAGCACTCCCAGCTCACCTGTCACTCAGATCTGACACAGAGCACCTCAGAGCAGGACTTGAACTAACAAACAGCAGCTCCGACAGGTCTGTGACCCTGGGCATCACTCTGTGTGGCCTCCCTCCACCTGGTCTTCCAGAGACTTCCACTGCACCCGGGGCACCAGGCCTCTGTCTCCACCCACCAGCCACCCCTCCTCTCCCTGACTCCTGGGTTCCTCTCATTAGGAGAGGGTTTTCTTGAAGTTGTCTCCCACTCATGGGCCAGATAATATAATTAGAAAACAAGCCAGAGCTGCAGCCCCTTGTCTATCCTGACTCTCAGGAGCCCACACCTGTTCCTTGGACCTGGCCGATTCAGCAAGTTCCAGTTTCGGCAACTGTGAGCCCCTGAGGGGTGATTATTGGCTGGCCTGGGAAGCCCGACCGTGCCGGCCAGCCCTCCCCAGGTGTGCCTGGGTTCAGATCAATATAAACACCGCTCCAGGCAGCAAGAGCCCCTGCAGCTGTGCCTGACGCCATTTTCTCTGCCCTGTCAGCAGTCTTGGGGCTGGACTGGTGGGAGGGAGTGAGAGGCCACGGCTTTGTGGGTGGCCCAGTGTGAGTGGGGCTCTGCTGGACTTTCTGCAGCAGTTGCCAAGATGCCACCTGCTAAAGAAGAGGATGTGTCACCCATACCTGCCGCTGGAATTTCTCCCTGGGCAGAGGTGAGTGAGGAAGAAAGCAGTGGGGGCCGGGACAGAAGGGGTATCTCAGGCAGGGAAATGGAAAGCTTCCAGAAGAGCACCCAGGGCCAGGACCATCCTGGCTGGCCTGCAGGCCCCAAGTCGGCTGGCATGCTGTCACTCATGTGGCTCCATGGCCCTTCCTCTAGGCTTTCAAGTCCTTGTACATATTCAGGTGTTTTACCTGGGAAGGGTGGGAACATTTCAGCAGCAGCTGGCCTGGGGCTCAGCCCACGTTTACTCACAGATTCCTCAGCACGGTCTCCCAGCTTTGCAATGAGGATGCTTGTTGCGTGGGGCCTGCTGGCTGAATGGGAGATGATTCCCCACCACTGACCAACTTCAGAATTGTTTACAACTGGAGCAAGTGCCCTGATACGGTTTTCCTCTGTGTAACTGGTGGGTTCTGTTTTTTTTTCTTTTTTTCGTTTTTGGTTCAAGGTAGATTTTATTCCTCTTTTTTGTATTTACAGATATAAGCATGGAAATAATTTATTCATATAAATACATGTATGTGAAGGAAGAATATTTTTTCTGTTTTACTTTTTGTAATTTGAATTTTATTTTATTTTTTTATACAGCAGGTTCTTTTTGGTTATCTATTTTATACATATAAATGTATATATGCCAATCCCAATCTCTCAACTCCTCCCACCACCACCCCCCAACAGCTTTCCCCCCTTGGTGTCCATACGTTTGTTGTCTACATCTGTTGCTCTATTTCTGCCTGGCAAAACGGTTCATCTGTACAATTTTTCTAGGTTCCACATATATGCATTAATAGACAAGATTTGTTTTTCTCTTTCTGACTTACTTCACTCTGTATGACAGTCTCTAGATCCATCAACGTCTCTACAAATGACCCAATTTCATTCCTTTTTATGGCTTAGTAATATTCCATTTTATATATGTACCACATCTTTATGCATTCGTCTGTCTGTGGGCATTTAGGTTGCTTCCATTACCTGGATATTGTAAATAGTGATGCAATGAACATTGCGGTGAATATCTCTTTTTGAGTTATGGTTTTGTCTGGGTATATGCCCAGTAGTGGGATTGCTGTATCATATGGTAATTCTATTCTTAGTTTTATAAGAAACTCCATAATGTTCTCCACAGTGACTGTATCAATTTACATTCCCAACAATAGTGGAAGAGGGTTCCTTATCTCCACACCCTTTCCAGCATTTGTTGTTTGTAGATTTTCTGATGATGCCCATTCTAACAGGTGTGAGGTGATACACCATGGATGAGTCTATTTCGTTGAGCAAAGAGTAGGTCTTGTCTATTACATATTTGGCTTATGGAACGGTATGTGTGCTAATTTCAATCTCTGGTTTTATACAGCACCCCAACTCAACTTTCCCCTTAAGCAAGCATAAGTTTTTATCTAAATGTGAGACTCTGTTCGGTTTTGGAATTCAGTTTATGTGTAGCCAAGTTTACACTCTCTCTATTAGTGATATCTTATGATAATTCTCTTTCTCTGTGTGACCTATTTCTCTTAGAATCATCATACTTAAATCCACTCAATTTGCTGCTACAGGCTTGATGACATTGATTTCATTGCTGAGTGATATTCCGTTGTACGTAAGTAGCACAACTCCTTTATCCATTTTTTTCTTTCTGGGATATTTAATTTGTACTGGACTCAAGGTTCTTGTAAACACAGCAGCCCTAAATTTTGTGTTGGCTGTGTCTTGTTGATTTTAATTTTCCTAAGCTATAGGGCCAAAAGTGGAAGTGCCCTAGGGTCTGTAGCTTTGTTTTTCAGATGTTTCAGGATACACCATAAACATCTCCAGAGTGTCTGTTGGCAATTTACATCCCGCCCATCAGCATAACAAGGCTCCCTGTTCTCCATGGCCTGTCCTGTGTTTCTGGTTTTTACACTTTTTTCAGATGGCCCTTTTGACGAATGGGAAATGAGACTTCATTGTAGTGCGGATTTCCATTTCTCGAGTGCTTGGTTGGCCAAAAAGGGCATATGTGTTTTTTCCTGAATATATTCAGGAAAAAATGTTTACGCACTTTTGTCCAAGTGCATCACTGTCAAAGATCTGCCGCTTTTCACATGCTTTAAATGCAATTCCAATCTACCTACTGAAATATGATTCCTGCAATTCTGCCTCGTTTTCAAGGCCTCTTTGCAGACTTACTTCCATATAATTTTGCCAATAGCTGTCATTTATAACACTGCAGGTTTGTGAATTACAGTGCCCGTGATTTCCTTTCTTAACTCGTTTCCTTGAAAACTGGCCACAGAACCGCAGGTTTGCTTCAGGCCGTAATCAGGGTCCGGCACGGCACTCTGAGACTTTGGTTCATTCCAATTCCTGGTGGGAAATTAGAGTTAAATGGGCCCCTCCAGACACCTGCCTCACTCCTATCCCCTTGGTGATGTGTGTCCTGTGGTTTGAGGCCACATGTGCTGGGTTCCTCACCTTTGGCTGATGTGGCCCCACTGGTGTGAGGACACCCCTGCCTGGTTCCAATCCCCTTGGTGATGTGGGCCCTCCGGTGAGAGTCTGATCCTGGTTGGGTTCCTCACACTTCTGTGAGGTGGGCCCTCTTCTCTGAGGTCAATCCTGCCTGGCTGGCACACCCCGCCTTGGCGACGTCGGCTCTCTGGTGGGATTTGGTGCCTGCTGGGTGTCTCCTCCCCTCGGTAATGAGGGCCCTCTGGCGTCAGGCCCTAACTCCTGGGCTCCCAATATTTTCTGATATGCGCCCTGTGGTTCGAGTACACTCCTGCAAGGTTCCCAACCCCATGGGAATGTGGGCCTTCTGCTCTGAGGTCCCAACCGTGTGTTGCTCAGTTTCATGATGAGGGCCCTCTGCTGTGAGTTCTCTCCGGCCTGGATCCCATAGCCTCGCTGCTCCTGGCCACCTGCTGGGAGGTTACAACTGCGGGATTCCTCACCTTTTTTCTTCTATGGGCCCTCTGTTTTGAGACTCCTCCTGCCTGCCTCACTCCCAGCCCCTTGGTGATGTGTGTCCTCTGGTTTGAGGCCATGTATGCTGGGTCCCTCGCCTTTCGATGATGTGGCCCCACTGGTGTGAGGACACTCCTGCCTGGTTCCTATCCCCTTGATGATGTGGGCCCTCTGGTGAGAGACTGATCCTGGCTGGGTTCCTCACCCTTCTGTGAGGGGGGCCCTCTGCTGTGAGGTCACTCCTGCCTGGCTGGCACACCCCACCTGGGCAACATCGGCCCTCTTGTGGCAGTTGGAGCCTGCTGGGAACCTCCCCTCGGTGATGGGGGCCCTCTTGCCTCAGGCCCTAACTGCTGGGTACCCACATTTTCTGATACGTGCTAAGTGGTGCGAGGACACTCCTGCGAGGTTCCCATCCCCATGGGCATGTGGGCCTTCTGCTCTAAGGTCCCAACACCTGTGTTGTTCACCGTTTCATGATGTTGGCTCTCTGGTGTTAGTTCACCCAGGCCTAGATCCCATAGCCTCTGTGCTCTGAGCGGCCTGCTGGGAGGTTCCTACTGCTGGATTCCTTACCTTTTTTATTCTTTGTGTCCTGTGTTTTCATGCTCCTACTTCCTGACTCACTCCCAGCCCATTTGTGATGTAGGTCCTCTGGTTTAAGGCCACATGTACCGGTTTCCTCACCTTTATTGATGTGGCCCCACTGGTGTGAGGACACTCCTGCCTGGTTCCCATCCCCTTGGTGATGGGGGCCCTCTGGTGAGAGTCTGATCCTGTCTGGATTCCTCACACTTCTGGGAGGTGGGCCCTCTGCTGTGAGGTCACTCCTGCCTGGCTGGCACACGTCACCTTGGCGATGTGGGCCCTCAGTTGGGAGTTGGTGCCTGCTGGGAGTCTCCTCCCCTCGGTAATGAGGGCCCTCTGGCGTCAGGCCCTAACTCATGGGCTCCCAAAATTTTCTGATGTGCGCCCTGTCGTGCGAGTACACTCCAGCCAGGGTCCCATCCCCATGGGGATGTGGGCTTTCTGCCCTGAGGTCCCAACGGCTGGGTTGCTCACAGTGTCAGAATGTGGGCCCTCTGCTGTGAGTTCACTCCGGCATGGATCCCATAGCCTCGGTGCTCTGGGCCACCTGCTTGGAGCTTCCAACTGCGGGGTTCCTCACCTTTTTTATTCTATGGGCGCTCTGTTGTGAGTCTCCTCCTGCATGCCTCACTCCCAGCCCTTTCGTGATGTGTGTCCCCTTGTTTGAGGCCACATGTGCTGTGCTCCTCACCTTTCGCTGATGTGGCCCCACTGGTGTGAGGACACTCCTGCCTGGTTTCCATCCCCTTGGTGATGTGGGCGCTCTGGTTAGAGTCTGATCCTGTTTGGGCTCCTCACACTTCTGTGAGGTGGGCCCTCTGCTGTGAGGTAACTCCTGCCTGGCTTGCTCCCATTGCCTTGGTGACGTCGGCCCTCTGGTGGCATTTGGAGCCTGCTGGTAGCCTCCTCTCCTCCGTGATGAGGGCCCTCTGGCGCCAGGCCATAACTGCTGGGTTCCCACATTTTCTGATACGTGCTAAGTTGTGCGAGGACACTCCTGCGAGGTTCCCATCCCCATGGGGATGTGGGCCTTCTGCTCTGAGGTCCCACTGGCTGGGTTGCTCACAGTTTCATGATGTGGGCCCTCTGCTGTGAGTTCACTGTGGCCTGGATCCCATAGACTCCATGCTCTGGGCCACCTGCTGGGAGGTTCAAACTGCTGGATTCCTCACATTTTTTATTCTGTGGGCCCTGTGTTGTTAGGCTACTCCTGCCTGCCTCACTCGGAGCACCTTGGAAATGTGGGTCCTCTGGTTTAGGCCACATGTGCTGGGTTCCTCACCTTTCTATAATGTGGCCACACTGGTGTGAGGACACTCCTGCCTTGTTCCGATCCCCTTGGTGATGTGGGCCCTCTGGTGAGAGTCTTATCCTGGCTGGGTTCCTCACCCTTCTGTGCGGTAGGCCCTCTGCTGTGAGGCCACTCCTGCCTGGCTGGCACACGTCAACTTGGCGATGTGGGCCCTCAGTTGGGAGTTGGTGCCTGCTGGGAGTCTCCTCCCCTCGGTAATGAGGGCCCTCTGGCGTCAGACCCTAACTCCTGGGCTCCCAAAATTTTCTGATGTGCGCCCTGTGGTGCGAGTACACTCCTGCCAGGATCCCAACCCCATGGGAATGTGGGCCTTCTGCTCTAAGGTCCCAACGGCTGGGTTGCTCACAGTTTCATAATGAGGGCCCTCTGTTTTGAGTTCAGTCAGGCCTGGATCCCATAGCCTCGCTGCTCCTGGCCACCTGCTGGGAGGTTCCAACTGCAGGATTCCTCACCTTTTTTACGCTATGGGCCCTCTGTTTGGAGGCTCCTCCTGCCTGCCTCACTCCCAGCCCCTTGGTGATGTGTGTCCTGTATTTTGAGGCCACGTGTGCTGGGTCCGTCACATTTCGGTGATGTGACCACACTGGTGTGAGAACACTCCTGCCTGGTTTCCATTCCCTTGGTGATGTGGGCCCTCTGGTGAGAGTCTGATCCTCTTTGGGTTCCTCACACTTTTTTGTGGTTGGCCCTCTGCTCTGAGGTCACTCCTGCCTGGCTGGCACACCCTGCATTGGCGACGTCGGCCTTCTGGTAGCAGTTGGAGCTTGCTGGGAGCCTCCTCTCCTCAGTGATGAGGGCCCTTTGGCGTCCGGCCCTAACTGCTGGGCTCCCCACCTTTTCTGATGTGTGCCCACTGGTGCGATGACACTCCTGCTTGGTTCCCTTCCCCATGGGGATGTGGGCCTTGTGCTCTGAGGTTACAACGGCTGGGTTGCTTACAGCATCACGATGAGGGCCCTCTGTTGTGAGTTCATCACTGCCTGGATCCCATAGCCTCGGTGCTCTGGGCCGCCTGCTGGGATGTTCCAACTGCTGGATTCCTCACCTTTTTTATACAATGGGCCATGGGTTTTGAGGTTAATCCTGCCTGCCTCGCTCCGAGACCCATGGTGATGTGGGTCCTCTGGTTTGAGGCCACATGTGCTGGGTACCTCAACTTTCGATGATGTGGCCCCACGGGTGTGAGGACACTCCTGCCTGGTTCCCAGCCCCTTGCTTATGTGGGCACTCTGGTGAGAGTCTGATCTTGACTGGGTTCCTTACCCTTCTGTGAGGTGGGCCCTCTGATGTGAGGTCACTCCTGCCTGGATGGCTCATGTCGCCTTGGCGACGTAGGCCCTCTGTTGGCCACTGAAGCATGCTGGGAGCCTCCTACCCTCTTTAATAAGGGCCCTGGAAGAAACGCATATGCCCTTTTTGACCAAGTGCATCATTGTCGAGGTTCTGCCTCTTCTCCTATACTTTCAGAGGACTTCCCGTCTACCTCCTGAAATCGTATTCCTGGAATTCTGCCCCGCGTTCAAGTCCTCTTTGCAGCCTTACTTCAATATATTTTTGGACGATAGCTGTCATTTATAACTCTGCAGGTTTGTGAATTACAGTGCCCCTGAGCTCCTTTCTTCAACTCGCTTTCTTGTGAGCTGGCCGCAAAACCGCAGGATTGCTTCAGGCCCTAATCTGGTTCCGACACGGCATGCTGAGCCTTTGGCTAATTCCTCTTCCTGGTGGGAAATGAGCGTTAAATTTGTTCGTGCAGACACCTACAGCTAATCTCTCATTGGTTCTCCCTATTCCTGTTCATCTTGCGCAGAAATTCCAAACTGTGCCAAACAGGAGGTTAAAGGCACTGACTCTCCAAGTGGGGAGAGTGTTAGTAAAGCGTCTGGAATGGTAAAACCGAGTACGAGGGGACGAAAACTGAGACGCATTTAAAAAGTTTTCCCGGTCACACGGTGGACCATATTCTGGGTTGCCCATGCATGTTTTACCTGAAGGAAGAATCCCTTCAACCTGGAGAGTTGGGACCCATGGAATGGGTACCACGCAGTATGACTTCAAAGGGTTGCCTTTGCTCACCAAACGTCACCAATGCTATCAGCCCGAAGTGTCCAGCCTTATGTCTCACTCAGCTCGGGGTGTAGATGTGGTAAATCCACGTTGCATCACAAGCCCTGAATGAATTATTTAAGAATTGCTCTCTATTTCACTGTCATTGTGTTTTGTTTTTGTAATTTATTTTGATAATGGGATTTATCGGATTTTCACTGCTGCGTTTATGCCGCTGTACACATGCTTGATTCTCTTATGGAGACATATAAATCCATGGGTTTTCAGATTCTTACTAGTCAGGTATATTCCTAGGCATTGAATATGGGGTGTTGAGTCCATTTCGTGGAGCAAGGAGTAGGTCCTGACTATTACATATTTGCTTATGGAAAGGTATCTGTGCTAATTTCAATCTCTGGTTTTATGCAGCACCACAACTCACCTTTCCCCTTAAGCAAGCATAAGTTGGTTTTCTAAATTTGAGACCCTTTTCTGTTTTGTAATTGAGTTCATGTGCAGCCATGTTTGCATTCCGTGTATTTGAGATATCTTATGGTGTTTCTTTTTCTGTGTGACTTAGTTAACTTAGAATGATCGTACCTGAATCCACTCATTATGCCGCGACGGGCCTCATGACATAGATTTCATTGCTGAGTGATATTCCATTGTACGTACGTACAACAACTTCTTTATCCATTTTTTGCTTTCTGGGATATTTCACTTGTACCGTAAATGAGGTTCTTGTAAGCAGAGCCGTCCAAAATTTATGGGTGGCTGTGTCTTTTTGATTTTAATTTCCCTAAGCTATAGAACCATAAGTTGAAGTGCCGTAGGCTCCGTTGCTTAGTTTTTTAGGTGTTTGAGGAAACACCATACACTTCTCCAGAGTGGCTGTTGGCAAGTTACATCCCGCCCATCAGCATAACAAGGCTCCCTGTTCTCCATGGCCTGTCCTGCCTTTCTGGATTTTTCACTTTTTTCAGATGTCCCTTTAGACAGGGGGGCAGTGAGACTTCATTGTAATGCAGATTTCTTTACAGGCTTGCTTGTTTGGCCAAAAAGGGCGTATGTGTTTTTTCTTGAATATATTCAGGAAAAAACGCATACGCCCTTTTTGGCCAAGTGCATCATTGTCGACGTTCTGCCTCTTTTCCTATGCTTTAAATGCAATTCCAGTCTACCCCCTGAAATCGTTTTCCTGCAATTCTGCCCCGCTTTCCAGTCCTCTTCGCAGCCATCCTTCAATATATTTTTGGACGATAGCTGTCATTTATAACTCTGCAGGTTTGTGAATTACAGTGCCCCTGAGCTCCTTTCTTCAACTCGCTTTCTTGTGAGCTGGCCGCAAACCCGCAGGAATGCTTCAGGCCCTAATCTGGTTCCGGCACGGCATGCTGAGCCTTTGGTTAATTCCTCTTCCTGGTGGGAAATGAGCGTTCCATTTGCCCGTCCAGACACCTACAGCTAGTCTCTCATTGGTTCTCCCTATTCCTGTTCATCTTGCGCAGAAATTGCAAACTGTGCCAAACAGGAGGTTAAAGGCACTGACTCTCCAAGTGGGGAGAGTGTTAGTAAACGGTCTGGAATGGTGAACCCGAGTAAAAGGGGACGAAAACTGAGATGCATTTGAAAACGTTTCCCGGTCACACAGTGCACTGTACTGTGGGTTTCCCATGCATGTTTTAGCTGAAGGAAGAATCCCTTAAACCTGGAGAGTTGGGACCCATGGAATGGGTACCATGCAGTATGACTTCAAAGGGTCTGCATTTGCTCATCGAACCTCACCAATGCTATCAGCCCGAAGTGTCCAGCCTTATGTCTCACTCAGCTCTGGGTGTAGATGTGGTAAATCCAGGTCGCATCACAAGCCCTGAATGAATTATTTAAGAATTGCTCTCTATTTCACTGTCATTGTGTTTGTTTTTGTAATTAATTTTGATAATGGGTTTTATCGGATTTTCTCTGCTGCATTCATGCCGCTGTACACACACTTGAGTCTCTTACGGAGACATATAAATCCATGGGTTTGAAGGTTCTTACTACTCATGTGTAATCCTAGGCGTTGAATATGGGGTGTTTAGTCCATTTCATTGAGCAAGGGTTAGGTCTTGACTATTACATATTTGGCTTATGGAAAGGTATCTGTGCTAATTTCTATCTCTGGTTTTATGCAGCACCACAACTCACCTTTCCCCTTAAGCAAGCATAAGTAGGTTTTCTAAATTTGAGACCCTGTTCTGTTTTGTAATTCAGTTCATGTGTAGCCAAGTTTACATTCGGTGTATTAGTGATATCTTATGATGTTTCATTTTCTGTGTGACTTATTTCACTTAGAATCATCGTACGTGAATCCACTCATTATGCCGCGACGGGCCTGATGGCATAGATTTCATTGGTGAGTGATATTCCTTTGTACGTACGTACCACACTTCTTTATCCATTTTTCGCTTTCTGGGATATTTAACTTGTACCGTAGACGAGGTTCTTGTAAACAGAGCCGTAAACAGAAACTTTGCGGTGGCTGTGTGTTTTTGATTTTAATTTCCCTAAGCTATAGGAAAATAAGTGGTAATGCCATAGACTCCGTTGCTTTGTTTTTTAGGTTTTTGAGGAAACACCATACACATCTCCAGAGTGGCTGTTGGCAATTTACATCCCGCCCATCAGCATAACAAGGCTCCCTGTTCTCCATGGCCTGTGCTGCCTTTCTGGATTTTACACTTTTTTCAGATGGCCCTTTTGAACGGGGAGCAGTGAGACTTCATTGTAGTGCAGATTTCTTTAACATGCTTGCTTGGTTGGCCAAAAAGGGCGTATGCGTTTTTTCCTGAATATATTCAGGAAAAAACGCATACGCCCTTTTTGGCCAAGTGCATCATTGTCGACGTTCTGCCTCTTTTCCTATGCTTTAAATGCAATTCCAGTCTACCCCCTGAAATCGTTTTCTTGCAATTCTGCCCCGCTTTCAAGTCCTCTTCGCAGCCTTCCTTCAATATATTTTTGGGTGATAGCTGTCATTTATAACTCTGCAGGTTTGTGAATTACAGTGTCCCTGAGCTCCTTTCTTCAACTCGCTTTCTTGTGAGCTGGCCGCAAACCCGCAGGATTGCTTCAGGCCCTAATCTGGTTCCGGCACGGCATGCTGAGCCTTTGGTTAATTCCTCTTCCTGGTGGGAAATGAGCGTTAAATTTGCCCGTGCAGACACCTTCACACGAGTCTTCATGGTGCCACTTTGCCCCGGGTATCTCTATGGAGGTTGGAGTTGGAGGGCCTCCTCGCTCAATGTCAGTGTGCCCATGGAGCCAACCCTGCAACTTCAGGGCATGGTTGGGTGTTAGGATCACCACGTGGGGTCCTTTTCCCTTCGGAGGGAGGTGGCCTTTTGGGCTGCTGATTTCCAGGTTTTCAGATACTGCCAGTATCTTGGCCAGATGTGGCGGTGGGCCAAGCCCCTTGGTGACCGTAGTTTATCCTACCTGGAGCGCATTCTTGCATTGTTCCATTTCAAGTGGTCCCAGGTTTTGCACTAATACTCCAATGGCGATTCACCGTTCACCAGGAATGTAAAGGTCAAAGGGTTTAGCTAAATTAGGGAGTTCCAGGGCAAGGGTCTGAATTGACTGCTCTTTCCATTCTTGAAAGGCCACTTCTGCATTCTATTCAAAAGGATCATCATCTTTTCCTTTCAGTGTTTCATATAGAGGCCCAGCTAGTAGACTGTAGTTAGGGATCCAGAAGCAGCAAACCCTGGCCTCCCCAGGAACCCCTAAGCTGTCTTCTAGGTTCAGAAATGGGTAAGGCTGTAAATTGTTTCTTCCCTTTCCTGGGATGGGCTTCTCCGACCTTCTGTGAGAATGAAGCCCAGGCAGGTCACCGTAGTCTGTGATATTTGAGCTTTTTCTTGGACAACTTGTATCCTTTATTGGCTTGGTAGTTCAGAGGTCTCCTTAGTAGGGCTGGCGATCAGAATGTCGTCTGCATATTGAAGGAGTGTTTCCTTTTCCAGAGGTAGATCTTTTAGTTCTTTAGCTGAGCTTTCTCCAAAGATGGTGTGGGAATTTTTGAACCCTTGGGGCAACACGGCCCGGAAGTATTGTTTTAGTTGTATGTTGAGTCCTGCCACTCACAAGCCAAAATTTCTTGTGACTCTGGGGCATCATTGAAGACTAATACAGAATACCATGTCCTGGTGGTTGGTAGAATGACCAGCAGGGTGTAGGATTTAGGAACTACTGGAGGTATATCCTCGGTGGCTTCACTGACTGTCCTGACATCCTTTACCAGGACTCCAGCAGCCCATGGGGCTCTCGAGGTCAGGCCAATCCCAGGATATGGAGCTCACCTGGGCAGGTACCCCACCCCCACCCCAGCCCATGGGGCTCTCGTGTTCAGGCCCATCCCAGGATATGGATCTCACCTGGGCAGGTACCCCACCCCCACCCCAGCCCATGGGGCTCTCGTGTTCAGGCCCCTCCCAGGATATGGGGTTCCCTGGGCTGGTTCCCCTGCAGCCCATGGGGCTCTCGTGGTCAGGCCCCTCCCAGGATACAGAGCTACCCTTGCAGGTACCATGGCAGGGCTGGGAACACAGGAACCGTGCATATCGCCCTCATTGCAGAGCACTCCCAGCTCACCTGTCACTCAGATCTGACACAGAGCACCTCAGAGCAGGACTTGAACTAACAAACAGCAGCTCCGACAGGTCTGTGACCCTGGGCATCACTCTGTGTGGCCTCCCTCCACCTGGTCTTCCAGAGACTTCCACTGCACCCGGGGCACCAGGCCTCTGTCTCCACCCACCAGCCACCCCTCCTCTCCCTGACTCCTGGGTTCCTCTCATTAGGAGAGGGTTTTCTTGAAGTTGTCTCCCACTCATGGGCCAGATAATATAATTAGAAAACAAGCCAGAGCTGCAGCCCCTTGTCTATCCTGACTCTCAGGAGCCCACACCTGTTCCTTAGACCTGGCCGATTCAGCAAGTTCCAGTTTCTGCAACTGTGAGCCCCTGAGGGGTGATTATTGGCTGGCCTGGGAAGCCCGACCGTGCCGGCCAGCCCTCCCCAGGTGTGCCTGGGTTCAGATCAATATAAACACCGCTCCAGGCAGCAAGAGCCCCTGCAGCTGTGCCTGACGCCATTTTCTCTGCCCTGTCAGCAGTCTTGGGGCTGGACTGGTGGGAGGGAGTGAGAGGCCACGGCTTTGTGGGTGGCCCAGTGTGAGTGGGGCTCTGCTGGACTTTCTGCAGCAGTTGCCAAGATGCCACCTGCTAAAGAAGAGGATGTGTCACCCATACCTGCCGCTGGAATTTCTCCCTGGGCAGAGGTGAGTGAGGAAGAAAGCAGTGGGGGCCGGGACACAGGGGTATCTCAGGCAGGGAAATGGAAAGCTTCCAGAAGAGCACCCAGGGCCAGGACCATCCTGGCTGGCCTGCAGGCACCAAGTCGGCTGGCATGCTGTCACTCATGTGGCTCCATGGCCCTTCCTCTAGGCTTTCAAGTCCTTGTACATATTCAGGTGTTTTACCTGGGAAGGGTGGGAACATTTCAGCAGCAGCTGGCCTGGGGCTCAGCCCACGTTTACTCACAGATGCCTCTGCACGGTCCCCCAGCTTTGCAATGAGGACGCTTGTTGCGTGGGGCCTGCTGGCTGAATGGGAGATGATTCCCCACCACTGACCAACTTCAGAATTGTTTACAACTGGAGCAAGTGCCCTGATACGGTTTTCCTCTGTGTAACTGGTGGGTTCTGTTTTTTTTTCTTTTTTTCGTTTTTGGTTCAAGGTAGATTTTATTCCTCTTTTTTGTATTTACAGATATAAGCATGGAAATAATTTATTCATATAAATACATGTATGTGAAGGGAAGAATATTTTTTCTGTTTTACTTTTTGTAATTTGAATTTTATTTTATTTTTTTATACAGCAGGTTCTTTTTGGTTATCTATTTTATACATATAAATGTATACATGCCAATCCCAATCTCTCAACTCCTCCCACCACCACCCCCCAACAGCTTTCCCCCCTTGGTGTCCATACGTTTGTTGTCTACATCTGTTGCTCTATTTCTGCCTGGCAAAACGGTTCATCTGTACAATTTTTCTAGGTTCCACATATATGCATTAATAGACAAGATTTGTTTTTCTCTTTCTGACTTACTTCACTCTGTATGACAGTCTCTAGATCCATCAACGTCTCTACAAATGACCCAATTTCATTCCTTTTTATGGCTTAGTAATATTCCATTTTATATATGTACCACATCTTTATGCATTCGTCTGTCTGTGGGCATTTAGGTTGCTTCCATTACCTGGATATTGTAAATAGTGATGCAATGAACATTGCGGTGAATGTCTCTTTTTGATTTATGGTTTTGTCTGGGTATATGCCCAGTAGTGGGATTGCTGTATCATATGGTAATTCTATTCTTAGTTTTATAAGAAACTCCATAATGTTCTCCACAGTGACTGTATCAATTTACATTCCCAACAATAGTGGAAGAGGGTTCCTTATCTCCACACCCTCTCCAGCATTTGTTGTTTGTAGATTTTCTGATGATGCCCATTCTAACAGGTGTGAGGTGATACACCATGGATGAGTCTATTTCGTTGAGCAAAGAGTAGGTCTTGTCTATTACATATTTGGCTTATGGAACGGTATGTGTGCTAATTTCAATCTCTGGTTTTATACAGCACCCCAACTCAACTTTCCCCTTAAGCAAGCATAAGTTTTTATCTAAATGTGAGACTCTGTTCGGTTTTGGAATTCAGTTTATGTGTAGCCAAGTTTACATTCTCTCTATTAGTGATATCTTATGATAATTCTCTTTCTCTGTGTGACCTATTCCTCTTAGAATCATCATACTTAAATCCACTCAATTTGCTGCTACAGGCCTGATGACATTGATTTCATTGCTGAGTGATATTCCGTTGTACGTAAGTAGCACAATTCCTTTATCCATTTTTTTCTTTCTGGGATATTTAATTTGTACTAGACTCAAGGTTCTTGTAAACACAGCAGCCCTAAATTTTGTGTTGACTGTGTCTTGTTGATTTTAATTTTCCTAAGCTATAGTGCCAAAAGTGGAAGTGCCCTAGGGTCTGTAGCTTTGTTTTTCAGATGTTTCAGGATACACCATAAACATCTCCAGAGTGTCTGTTGGCAATTTACATCCCGCCCATCAGCATAACAAGGCTCCCTGTTCTCCATGGCCTGTCCTGTGTTTCTGGTTTTTACACTTTTTTCAGATGGCCCTTTTGACGAATGGGAAATGAGACTTCATTGTAGTGCGGATTTCCATTTCTCGTTTGCTTGGTTGGCCAAAAAGGGCATATGTGTTTTTTCCTGAATATATTCAGGAAAAAATGTTTACGCACTTTTGTCCAACTGCATCACTGTCAAAGATCTGCCGCTTTTCACATGCTTTAAATGCAATTCCAATCTACCTCCTGAAATATGATTCCTGCAATTCTGCCTCGTTTTCAAGTCCTCTTTGCAGACTTACTTCCATATAATTTTGCCAATAGCTGTCATTTATAACACTGCAGGTTTGTGAATTACAGTGCCCGTGATTTCCTTTCTTAACTCGTTTCCTTGAAAACTGGCCACAGAACCGCAGGTTTGCTTCAGGCCGTAATCAGGGTCCGGCACGGCACTCTGAGACTTTGGTTCATTCCACTTCCTGGTGGGAAATTAGAGTTAAATGTGCCCCTCCAGACACCTGCCTCACTCCTAGCCCCTTGGTGATGTGTGTCCTCTGGTTTGAGGCCACATGTGCTGGGTTCCTCACCTTTGGCTGATGTGGCCCCACTGGTGTGAGGACACTCCTGCCTGGTTCCCATCCCCTTGGTGATGTGGGCCCTCCGGTGAGAGTCTGATCCTGGTTGGGTTCCTCACACTTCTGTGAGGTGGGCCCTCTTCTCTGAGGTCACTCCTGCCTGGCTGGCACACCCCGCCTTGGTGACGTCGGCCCTCTGGTGGGATTTGGTGCCTGCTGGGTGTCTCCTCCCCTCGGTAATGAGGGCCCTCTGGCGTCAGACCCTAACTCCTGGGCTCCCAATATTTTCTGATATGCGCCCTGTGGTTCGAGTACACTCCTGCCAGGTTCCCAACCCCATGGGAATGTGGGCCTTCTGCTCTGAAGTCCCAACCGTGGGTTGCTCAGTTTCATGATGAGGGCCCTCTGCTGTGAGTTCTCTCCGGCCTGGATCCCATAGCCTCGCTGCTCCTGGCCACCTGCTGGTAGGTTACAACTGCGGGATTCCTCACCTTTTTTCTTCTATGGGCCCTCTGTTTTGAGACTCCTCCTGCCTGCCTCACTCCCAGCCCCTTGGTGATGTGTGTCCTCTGGTTTGAGGCCATGTATGCTGGGTCCCTCGCCTTTCGATGATGTGGCCCCACTGGTGTGAGGACACTCCTGCCTGGTTCCTATCCCCTTGATGATGTGGGCCCTCTGGTGAGAGTCTGATCCTGGCTGGGTTCCTCACCCTTCTGTGAGGGGGGCCCTCTGCTGTGAGGTCACTCCTGCCTGGCTGGCACACCCCACCTGGCCAACATCGGCCCTCTTGTGGCAGTTGGAGCCTGCTGGGAACCTCCCCTCGGTGATGGGGGCCCTCTTGCCTCAGGCCCTAACTGCTGGGTACCCACATTTTCTGATACGTGCTAAGTGGTGCGAGGACACTCCTGCGAGGTTCCCATCCCCATGGGCATGTGGGCCTTCTGCTCTAAGGTCCCAACACCTGTGTTGTTCACCGTTTCATGATGTTGGCTCTCTGGTGTTAGTTCACCCAGGCCTAGATCCCATAGCCTCTGTGCTCTGAGCGGCCTGCTGTGAGGTTCCTACTGCTGGATTCCTTACCTTTTTTATTCTTTGGGTCCTGTGTTTTCATGCTCCTACTTCCTGACTCACTCCCAGCCCATTTGTGATGTAGGTCCTCTTGTTTAAGGCCACATGTACCAGTTTCCTCACCTTTATTGATGTGGCCCCACTGGTGTGAGGACACTCCTGCCTGGTTCCCATCCCCTTGGTGATGTGGGCCCTCTGGTGAGAGTCTGATCCTGTCTGGATTCCTCACACTTCTGTGAGGTGGGCCCTCTGCTGTGAGGTAACTCCTGCCTGGCTTGCTCCCATTGCCTTGGTGACGTCGGCCCTCTGGTGGCATTTGGAGCCTGCTGGTAGCCTCCTCTCCTCCGTGATGAGGGCCCTCTGGCGCCAGGCCATAACTGCTGGGTTCCCACATTTTCTGATACGTGCTAAGTTGTGCGAGGACACTCCTGCGAGGTTCCCATCCCCATGGGGATGTGGGCCTTCTGCTCTGAGGTCCCACTGGCTGGGTTGCTCACAGTTTCATGATGTGGGCCCTCTGCTGTGAGTTCACTGTGGCCTGGATCCCATAGACTCCATGCTCTGGGCCACCTGCTGGGAGGTTCAAACTGCTGGATTCCTCACATTTTTTATTCTGTGGGCCCTGTGTTGTTAGGCTACTCCTGCCTGCCTCACTCGGAGCACCTTGGAAATGTGGGTCCTCTGGTTTAGGCCACATGTGCTGGGTTCCTCACCTTTCTATAATGTGGCCACACTGGTGTGAGGACACTCCTGCCTTGTTCCGATCCCCTTGGTGATGTGGGCCCTCTGGTGAGAGCCTTATCCTGGCTGGGTTCCTCACCCTTCTGTGAGGTAGGCCCTCTGCTGTGAGGTCACCCCTGCCTGGCTGGCACACGTCAACGTGGGGACGTGGGCCCTCAGTTGGGAGTTGGTGCCTGCTGGGAGTCTCCTCCCCTCGGTAATGAGGGCCCTCTGGCGTCAGACCCTAACTCCTGGGCTCCCAAAAGTTTCTGATGTGCGCCCTGTGGTGCGAGTACACTCCTGCCAGGATCCCAACCCCATGGGAATGTGGGCCTTCTGCTCTAAGGTCCCAACGGCTGGGTTGCTCACAGTTTCATAATGAGGGCCCTCTGTTTTGAGTTCAGTCAGGCCTGGATCCCATAGCCTCGCTGCTCCTGGCCACTTGCTGGGAGGTTCCAACTGCGGGATTCCTCACCTTTTTTACGCTATGGGCCCTCTGTTTGGAGGCTCCTCCTGCCTGCCTCACTCCCAGCCCCTTGGTGATGTGTGTCCTGTAGTTTGAGGCCACGTGTGCTGGGTCCGTCACATTTCGGTGATGTGACCACACTGGTGTGAGAACACTCCTGCCTGGTTTCCATTCCCTTGGTGATGTGGGCCCTCCGGTGAGAGTCTGATCCTCTTTGGGTTCCTCACACTTTTGTGTGGTTGGCCCTCTGCTCTGAGGTCACTCCTGCCTGGCTGGCACACCCTGCATTGGCGACGTCAGCCTTCTGGTAGCAGTTGGAGCTTGCTGGGAGCCTCCTCTCCTCAGTGATGAGGGCCCTCTGGCGTCCGGCCCTAACTGCTGGGCTCCCCACCTTTTCTGATGTGTGCCCACTGGTGCGATGACACTCCTGCTTGGTTCCCTTCCCCATGGGGATGTGGGCCTTGTGCTCTGAGGTTACAGCGGCTGGGTTGCTTACAGTATCACGATGAGGGCCCTCTGTTGTGAGTTCATCACTGCCTGGATCCCATAGCCTCGGTGCTCTGGGCCGCCTGCTGGGATGTTCCAACTGCTGGATTCCTCACCTTTTTTATACAATGGGCCATGTGTTTTGAGGTTAATCCTGCCTGCCTCGCTCCGAGACCCATGGTGATGTGGGTCCTCTGGTTTGAGGCCACATGTGCTGGGTACCTCAACTTTCGATGATGTGGCCCCACGGGTGTGAGGACACTCCTGCCTGGTTCCCAGCCCCTTGCTTATGTGGGCACTCTGGTGAGAGTCTGATCTTGACTGGGTTCCTTACCCTTCTGTGAGGTGGGCCCTCTGATGTGAGGTCACTCCTGCCTGGATGGCTCATGTCGCCTTGGCGACGTAGGCCCTCTGTTGGCCACTGAAGCATGCTGGGAGCCTCCTACCCTCTTTAATAAGGGCCCTGGAAGAAACGCATATGCCCTTTTTGACCAAGTGCATCATTGTCGAGGTTCTGCCTCTTCTCCTATACTTTCAGAGGACTTCCCGTCTACCTCCTGAAATCGTATTCCTGGAATTCTGCCCCGCGTTCAAGTCCTCTTTGCAGCCTTACTTCAATATATTTTTGGACGATAGCTGTCATTTATAACTCTGCAGGTTTGTGAATTACAGTGCCCCTGAGCTCCTTTCTTCAACTCGCTTTCTTGTGAGCTGGCCGCAAAACCGCAGGATTGCTTCAGGCCCTAATCTGGTTCCGACACGGCATGCTGAGCCTTTGGCTAATTCCTCCTCCTGGTGGGAAATGAGCGTTAAATTTGTTCGTGCAGACACCTACAGCTAATCTCTCATTGGTTCTCCCTATTCCTGTTCATCTTGCGCAGAAATTCCAAACTGTGCCAAACAGGAGGTTAAAGGCACTGACTCTCCAAGTGGGGAGAGTGTTAGTAAAGCGTCTGGAATGGTAAAACCGAGTACGAGGGGACGAAAACTGAGACGCATTTAAAAAGTTTTCCCGGTCACACAGTGGACCATATTCTGGGTTGCCCATGCATGTTTTACCTGAAGGAAGAATCCCTTCAACCTGGAGAGTTGGGACCCATGGAATGGGTACCACGCAGTATGACTTCAAAGGGTTGCCTTTGCTCACCGAACGTCACCAATGCTATCAGCCCGAAGTGTCCAGCCTTATGTCTCGCTCAGCTCGGGGTGTAGATGTGGTAAATCCACGTTGCATCACAAGCCCTGAATGAATTATTTAAGAATTACTCTCTATTTCACTGTCATTGTGTTTTGTTTTTGTAATTTATTTTGATAATGGGATTTATCGGATTTTCACTGCTGCGTTTATGCCGCTGTACACATGCTTGATTCTCTTATGGAGACATATAAATCCATGGGTTTTCAGATTCTTACTAGTCAGGTATATTCCTAGGCATTGAATATGGGGTGTTGAGTCCATTTCGTGGAGCAAGGAGTAGGTCCTGACTATTACATATTTGCTTATGGAAAGGTATCTGTGCTAATTTCAATCTCTGGTTTTATGCAGCACCACAACTCACCTTTCCCCTTAAGCAAGCATAAGTTGGTTTTCTAAATTTGAGACCCTTTTCTGTTTTGTAATTGAGTTCATGTGCAGCCATGTTTGCATTCCGTGTATTTGAGATATCTTATGGTGTTTCTTTTTCTGTGTGACTTAGTTAACTTAGAATGATCGTACCTGAATCCACTCATTATGCCGCGACGGGCCTCATGACATAGATTTCATTGCTGAGTGATATTCCATTGTACGTACGTACAACAACTTCTTTATCCATTTTTTGCTTTCTGGGATATTTCACTTGTACCGTAAATGAGGTTCTTGTAAGCAGAGCCGTCCAAAATTTATGGGTGGCTGTGTCTTTTTGATTTTAATTTCCCTAAGCTATAGAACCATAAGTTGAAGTGCCGTAGGCTCCGTTGCTTAGTTTTTTAGGTGTTTGAGGAAACACCATACACTTCTCCAGAGTGGCTGTTGGCAAGTTACATCCCGCCCATCAGCATAACAAGGCTCCCTGTTCTCCATGGCCTGTCCTGCCTTTCTGGATTTTTCACTTTTTTCAGATGTCCCTTTAGACAGGGGGGCAGTGAGACTTCATTGTAATGCAGATTTCTTTACAGGCTTGCTTGTTTGGCCAAAAAGGGCGTATGTGTTTTTTCTTGAATATATTCAGGAAAAAACGCATACGCCCTTTTTGACCAAGTGCATCATTGTCGACTTTCTGTCTCTTTCCTTATGCTTTAAATGCAATTCCAGTCTGCCCCTGAACTCGTTTTCCTGCAATTCTGCCCCGCTTTCAAGTCCTCTACGCAGCCTTACTTCAATACATTTTTGGACAATAGCTGACATTTATAACTCTGCAGGTTTGTGAATGACAGTGCGCCTGAGCTCCTTTCTTCTACTCGCTTTCTTGTGAGCTGGCCGCAAACCCGCAGCATGTCTTCATGCCCTAATCTGGTTCCGGCACAGCATGCTGATCCTTTGGTAAATTCCTCTTCCTGGTGGGAAATGAGTGTTATATTTGAACGTGCAGACACCTAGAGCTAGTCTCTCATTGGTTCTCCCTATTCTTGTTCATCTTGCGCAGAAATTGCAAACTGTGCCAAACAGGAGGTTAAAGGCACTGACTCTCTAAGTGGGGAGAGTATTAATAAAGGGTCTTGAATCGTGAACCCGAGTAAAAGGGGACGAAAACTGAGATGCATTTGAAAAGGTTTCCCGGTCACACGGTGCACCATACTGTGGGTTTCCCATGCATGTTTTAGCTGAAGGAAGAATCCCTTAAACCTGGAGAGTTGGGACCCATGGAATGGGTACCATGCAGTATGACTCCAAAGGGCCTGCATTTTCGCAACGAACCTCACCAATGCTATCAGGCCGAAGTGTACAGCCTTATGTCTCACTCAGCTCTGGTTGTAGATGTGGTAAATCCAGGTTGCATCACAAGCCCTGAATGAATTATTTAAGAATTGCTCTCTATTTCACTGTCATTGTGTTTGTTTTTGTAATTCATTTTGATAATGGGATTTATCGGATTTTCTCTGCTGCATTCATGCCGCTGTACACACACTTGAGTCTCTTATGGAGACATATAAATCCATGGGTTTGAAGATACTTACTAGTCAGGTGTATTCCTAGGCGTTGAATATGGGGTGTTTAGTCCATTTCGTTGAGCAAGGGCTAGGTCTTGACTATTACATATTTGGCTTATGGAAAGGTATCTGTGCTAATTTCTATCTCTGGTTTTATGCAGCACCCCAACTCACTTTTCCCCTTAAGCAAGCATAAGGTGGTTTTCTAAATTTGAGACCCTGTTCTGTTTTGTAATTCAGTTCATGTGTAGCCAAGTTTACATTCCGTGTATTAGTGATATCTTATGATGTTTCATTTTCTGTGTGACTTATTTCACTTAGAATCATCGTACCTGAATCCACTCATTATGCCACGATGGGCCTGATGACATAGATTTCATTGCTGAGTGATATTCCATTGAATGTGTGTACCACAACTTCTTTATCCATTTTTCACATTCTGGGATATTTAACTTGTACCGTAGACGAGATTCCTGTAAACAGAGCCGTCTGAAACTTTGGGGTGGCTGTCTGTTTTTGATTTTAATTTCCGTGATCTATAAGACCATAAGTGGAAGTGCCGTAGTCTCCGTTGCTTTGTTTCTTAGGTGTTTCAGGAAACACCATACACTTCTCCAGAGTGGCTGTTGGCAATTTACATCCCGCCCATCAGCATAACAAGGCTCCCTGTTCTCCATGGCCTGTGCTGTCTTTCTGGATTTTACACTTTTTTCAGATGGCCCTTTTGACCTGGGGGCAGTGAGACTTCTTTGTAGTGCAGATTTCTTTAACATGCTGGCTTGGTTGGCCAAAAAGGGCGTATGCGTTTTTTCCTGAATATATTCAGGAAAAAACGCATACGCCCTTTTTGGCCAAGTGCATCATTGTCGACGTTCTGCCTCTTTTCCTATGCTTTAAATGCAATTCCAGTCTACCCCCTGAAATCGTTTTCCTGCAATTCTGCCCCGCTTTCCAGTCCTCTTCGCAGCCATCCTTCAATATATTTTTGGACGATAGCTGTCATTTATAACTCTGCAGGTTTGTGAATTACAGTGCCCCTGAGCTCCTTTCTTCAACTCGCTTTCTTGTGAGCTGGCCGCAAACCCGCAGGAATGCTTCAGGCCCTAATCTGGTTCCGGCACGGCATGCTGAGCCTTTGGTTAATTCCTCTTCCTGGTGGGAAATGAGCGTTCCATTTGCCCGTCCAGACACCTACAGCTAGTCTCTCATTGGTTCTCCCTATTCCTGTTCATCTTGCGCAGAAATTGCAAACTGTGCCAAACAGGAGGTTAAAGGCACTGACTCTCCAAGTGGGGAGAGTGTTAGTAAACGGTCTGGAATGGTGAACCCGAGTAAAAGGGGACGAAAACTGAGATGCATTTGAAAACGTTTCCCGGTCACACAGTGCACTGTACTGTGGGTTTCCCATGCATGTTTTAGCTGAAGGAAGAATCCCTTAAACCTGGAGAGTTGGGACCCATGGAATGGGTACCATGCAGTATGACTTCAAAGGGTCTGCATTTTCTCATCGAACCTCACCAATGCTATCAGCCCGAAGTGTCCAGCCTTATGTCTCACTCAGCTCTGGGTGTAGATGTGGTAAATCCAGGTCGCATCACAAGCCCTGAATGAATTATTTAAGAATTGCTCTCTATTTCACTGTCATTGTGTTTGTTTTTGTAATTCATTTTGATAATGGGTTTTATCGGATTTTCTCTGCTGCATTCATGCCGCTGTACACACACTTGAGTCTCTTACGGAGACATATAAATCCATGGGTTTGAAGGTTCTTACTACTCATGTGTAATCCTAGGCGTTGAATATGGGGTGTTTAGTCCATTTCATTGAGCAAGGGTTAGGTCTTGACTATTACATATTTGGCTTATGGAAAGGTATCTGTGCTAATTTCTATCTCTGGTTTTATGCAGCACCACAACTCACCTTTCCCCTTAAGCAAGCATAAGTAGGTTTTCTAAATTTGAGACCCTGTTCTGTTTTGTAATTCAGTTCATGTGTAGCCAAGTTTACATTCCGTGTATTAGTGATATCTTATGATGTTTCATTTTCTGTGTGACTTATTTCACTTAGAATCATCGTACGTGAATCCACTCATTATGCCGCGATGGGCCTGATGGCATAGATTTCATTGGTGAGTGATATTCCTTTGTACGTACGTACCACACTTCTTTATCCATTTTTCGCTTTCTGGGATATTTAACTTGTACCGTAGACGAGGTTCTTGTAAACAGAGCCGTAAACAGAAACTTTGCGGTGGCTGTGTGTTTTTGATTTTAATTTCCCTAAGCTATAGGAAAATAAGTGGTAATGCCATAGACTCCGTTGCTTTGTTTTTTAGGTTTTTGAGGAAACACCATACACATCTCCAGAGTGGCTGTTGGCAATTTACATCCCGCCCATCAGCATAACAAGGCTCCCTGTTCTCCATGGCCTGTGCTGCCTTTCTGGATTTTACACTTTTATCAGATGGCCCTTTTTAACGGGGAGCAGTGAGACTTCATTGTAGTGCAGATTTCTTTAACATGCTTGCTTGGTTGGCCAAAAAGGGCGTATGCGTTTTTTCCTGAATATATTCAGGAAAAAACGCATACGCCCTTTTTGGCCAAGTGCATCATTGTCGACGTTCTGCCTCTTTTCCTATGCTTTAAATGCAATTCCAGTCTACCCCCTGAAATCGTTTTCTTGCAATTCTGCCCCGCTTTCAAGTCCTCTTCGCAGCCTTCCTTCAATATATTTTTGGGTGATAGCTGTCATTTATAACTCTGCAGGTTTGTGAATTACAGTGTCCCTGAGCTCCTTTCTTCAACTCGCTTTCTTGTGAGCTGGCCGCAAACCCGCAGGATTGCTTCAGGCCCTAATCTGGTTCCGGCACGGCATGCTGAGCCTTTGGTTAATTCCTCTTCCTGGTGGGAAATGAGCGTTAAATTTGCCCGTGCAGACACCTTCACACGAGTCTTCATGGTGCCACTTTGCCCCGGGTATCTCTATGGAGGTTGGAGTTGGAGGGCCTCCTCGCTCAATGTCAGTGTGCCCATGGAGCCAACCCTGCAACTTCAGGGCATGGTTGGGTGTTAGGATCACCACGTGGGGTCCTTTTCCCTTCGGAGGGAGGTAGCCTTTTGGGCTGCTGATTTCCAGGTTTTCAGATACTGCCAGTATCTTGGCCAGATGTGGCGGTGGGCCAAGCCCCTTGGTGACCGTAGTTTATCCTACCTGGAGCGCATTCTTGCATTGTTCCATTTCAAGTGGTCCCAGGTTTTGCACTAATACTCCAATGGCGATTCACCGTTCACCAGGAATGTAAAGGTCAAAGGGTTTAGCTAAATTAGGGAGTTCCAGGGCAAGGGTCTGAATTGACTGCTCTTTCCATTCTTGAAAGGCCACTTCTGCATTCTATTCAAAAGGATCATCATCTTTTCCTTTCAGTGTTTCATATAGAGGCCCAGCTAGTAGACTGTAGTTAGGGATCCAGAAGCAGCAAACCCTGGCCTCCCCAGGAACCCCTAAGCTGTCTTCTAGGTTCAGAAATGGGTAAGGCTGTAAATTGTTTCTTCCCTTTCCTGGGATGGGCTTCTCCGACCTTCTGTGAGAATGAAGCCCAGGCAGGTCACCGTAGTCTGTGATATTTGAGCTTTTTCTTGGACAACTTGTATCCTTTATTGGCTTGGTAGTTCAGAGGTCTCCTTAGTAGGGCTGGCGATCAGAATGTCGTCTGCATATTGAAGGAGTGTTTCCTTTTCCAGAGGTAGATCTTTTAGTTCTTTAGCTGAGCTTTCTCCAAAGATTGTGTGGGAATTTTTGAACCCTTGGGGCAACACGGCCCGGAAGTATTGTTTTAGTTGTATGTTGAGTCCTGCCACTCACAAGCCAAAATTTCTTGTGACTCTGGGACTAATAGAATACAAAAGAAGGCATCATTGAAGACTAATACAGAATACCATGTCCTGGTGGTTGGTAGAATGACCAGCAGGGTGTAGGATTTAGGAACTACTGGAGGTATATCCTCGGTGGCTTCACTGACTGTCCTGACATCCTTTACCAGGACTCCAGCAGCCCATGGGGCTCTCGAGGTCAGGCCAATCCCAGGATATGGAGCTCACCTGGGCAGGTACCCCACCCCCACCCCAGCCCATGGGGCTCTCGTGTTCAGGCCCATCCCAGGATATGGATCTCACCTGGGCAGGTACCCCACCCCCACCCCAGCCCATGGGGCTCTCGTGTTCAGGCCCCTCCCAGGATATGGGGTTCCCTGGGCAGGTTCCCCTGCAGCCCATGGGGCTCTCGTGGTCAGGCCCCTCCCAGGATACAGAGCTACCCTTGCAGGTACCATGGCAGGGCTGGGAACACAGGAACCGTGCATATCGCCCTCATTGCAGAGCACTCCCAGCTCACCTGTCACTCAGATCTGACACAGAGCACCTCAGAGCAGGACTTGAACTAACAAACAGCAGCTCCGACAGGTCTGTGACCCTGGGCATCACTCTGTGTGGCCTCCCTCCACCTGGTCTTCCAGAGACTTCCACTGCACCCGGGGCACCAGACCTCTGTCTCCACCCACCAGCCACCCCTCCTCTCCCTGACTCCTGGGTTCCTCTCATTAGGAGAGGGTTTTCTTGAAGTTGTCTCCCACTCATGGGCCAGATAATATAATTAGAAAACAAGCCAGAGCTGCAGCCCCTTGTCTATCCTGACTCTCAGGAGCCCACACCTGTTCCTTAGACCTGGCCGATTCAGCAAGTTCCAGTTTCTGCAACTGTGAGCCCCTGAGGGGTGATTATTGGCTGGCCTGGGAAGCCCGACCGTGCCGGCCAGACCTCCCCAGGTGTGCCTGGGTTCAGATCAATATAAACACCGCTCCAGGCAGCAAGAGCCCCTGCAGCTGTGCCTGACGCCATTTTCTCTGCCCTGTCAGCAGTCTTGGGGCTGGACTGGTGGGAGGGAGTGAGAGGCCACGGCTTTGTGGGTGGCCCAGTGTGAGTGGGGCTCTGCTGGACTTTCTGCAGCAGTTGCCAAGATGCCACCTGCTAAAGAAGAGGATGTGTCACCCATACCTGCCGCTGGAATTTCTCCCTGGGCAGAGGTGAGTGAGGAAGAAAGCAGTGGGGGCCGGGACAGCAGGGGTATCTCAGGCAGGGAAATGGAAAGCTTCCAGAAGAGCACCCATGGCCAGGACCATCCTGGCTGGCCTGCAGGCACCAAGTCGGCTGGCATGCTGTCACTCATGTGGCTCCATGGCCCTTCCTCTAGGCTTTCAAGTCCTTGTACATATTCAGGTGTTTTACCTGGGAAGGGTGGGAACATTTCAGCAGCAGCTGGCCTGGGGCTCAGCCCACGTTTACTCACAGATGCCTCGGCACGGTCCCCCAGCTTTGCAATGAGGACGCTTGTTGCGTGGGGCCTGCTGGCTGAATGGGAGATGATTCCCCACCACTGACCAACTTCAGAATTGTTTACAACTGGAGCAAGTGCCCTGATACGGTTTTCCTCTGTGTAACTGGTGGGTTCTGTGTTTTTTTCTTTTTTTCGTTTTTGGTTCAAGGTAGATTTTATTCCTCTTTTTTGTATTTACAGATATAAGCATGGAAATAATTTATTCATATAAATACATGTATGTGAAGGGAAGAATATTTTTTCTGTTTTACTTTTTGTAATTTGAATTTTATTTTATTTTTTTATACAGCAGGTTCTTTTTGGTTATCTATTTTATACATATAAATGTATACATGCCAATCCCAAACTCTCAACTCCTCCCACCACCACCCCCCAACAGCTTTCCCCCCTTGGTGTCCATACGTTTGTTGTCTACATCTGTTGCTCTATTTCTGCCTGGCAAAACGGTTCATCTGTACAATTTTTCTAGGTTCCACATATATGCATTAATAGACAAGATTTGTTTTTCTCTTTCTGACTTACTTCACTCTGTATGACAGTCTCTAGATCCATCAACGTCTCTACAAATGACCCAATTTCATTCCTTTTTATGGCTTAGTAATATTCCATTTTATATATGTACCACATCTTTATGCATTCGTCTGTCTGTGGGCATTTAGGTTGCTTCCATTACCTGGATATTGTAAATAGTGATGCAATGAACATTGCGGTGAATGTCTCTTTTTGATTTATGGTTTTGTCTGGGTATATGCCCAGTAGTGGGATTGCTGTATCATATGGTAATTCTATTCTTAGTTTTATAAGAAACTCCATAATGTTCTCCACAGTGACTGTATCAATTTACATTCCCAACAATAGTGGAAGAGGGTTCCTTATCTCCACACCCTTTCCAGCATTTGTTGTTTGTAGATTTTCTGATGATGCCCATTCTAACATGTGTGAGGTGATACACCATGGATGAGTCTATTTCGTTGAGCAAAGAGTAGGTCTTGTCTATTACATATTTGGCTTATGGAACGGTATGTGTGCTAATTTCAATCTCTGGTTTTATACAGCACCCCAACTCAACTTTCCCCTTAAGCAAGCATAAGTTTTTATCTAAATGTGAGACTCTGTTCGGTTTTGGAATTCAGTTTATGTGTAGCCAAGTTTACACTCTCTCTATTAGTGATATCTTATGATAATTCTCTTTCTCTGTGTGACCTATTTCTCTTAGAATCATCATACTTAAATCCACTCAATTTGCTGCTACAGGCCTGATGACATTGATTTCATTGCTGAGTGATATTCCGTTGTACGTAAGTAGCACAACTCCTTTATCCATTTTTTTCTTTCTGGGATATTTAATTTGTACTGGACTCAAGGTTCTTGTAAACACAGCAGCCCTAAATTTTGTGTTGGCTGTGTCTTGTTGATTTTAATTTTCCTAAGCTATAGTGCCAAAAGTGGAAGTGCCCTAGGGTCTGTAGCTTTGTTTTTCAGATGTTTCAGGATACACCATAAACATCTCCAGAGTGTCTGTTGGCAATTTACATCCCGCCCATCAGCATAACAAGGCTCCCTGTTCTCCATGGCCTGTCCTGTGTTTCTGGTTTTTACACTTTTTTCAGATGGCCCTTTTGACGAATGGGAAATGAGACTTCATTGTAGTGCGGATTTCCATTTCTCGAGTGCTTGGTTGGCCAAAAAGGGCATATGTGTTTTTTCCTGAATATATTCAGGAAAAAATGTTTACGCACTTTTGTCCAACTGCATCACTGTCAAAGATCTGCCGCTTTTCACATGCTTTAAATGCAATTCCAATCTACCTCCTGAAATATGATTCCTGCAATTCTGCCTCGTTTTCAAGTCCTCTTTGCAGACTTACTTCCATATAATTTTGCCAATAGCTGTCATTTATAACACTGCAGGTTTGTGAATTACAGTGCCCGTGATTTCCTTTCTTAACTCGTTTCCTTGAAAACTGGCCACAGAACCGCAGGTTTGCTTCAGGCCGTAATCAGGGTCCGGCACGGCACTCTGAGACTTTGGTTCATTCCACTTCCTGGTGGGAAATTAGAGTTAAATGTGCCCCTCCAGACACCTGCCTCACTCCTAGCCCCTTGGTGATGTGTGTCCTCTGGTTTGAGGCCACATGTGCTGGGTTCCTCACCTTTGGCTGATGTGGCCCCACTGGTGTGAGGACACTCCTGCCTGGTTCCCATCCCCTTGGTGATGTGGGCCCTCCGGTGAGAGTCTGATCCTGGTTGGGTTCCTCACACTTCTGTGAGGTGGGCCCTCTTCTCTGAGGTCACTCCTGCCTGGCTGGCACACCCCGCCTTGGTGACGTCGGCCCTCTGGTGGGATTTGGTGCCTGCTGGGTGTCTCCTCCCCTCGGTAATGAGGGCCCTCTGGCGTCAGACCCTAACTCCTGGGCTCCCAATATTTTCTGATATGCGCCCTGTGGTTCGAGTACACTCCTGCCAGGTTCCCAACCCCATGGGAATGTGGGCCTTCTGCTCTGAAGTCCCAACCGTGGGTTGCTCAGTTTCATGATGAGGGCCCTCTGCTGTGAGTTCTCTCCGGCCTGGATCCCATAGCCTCGCTGCTCCTGGCCACCTGCTGGTAGGTTACAACTGCGGGATTCCTCACCTTTTTTCTTCTATGGGCCCTCTGTTTTGAGACTCCTCCTGCCTGCCTCACTCCCAGCCCCTTGGTGATGTGTGTCCTCTGGTTTGAGGCCACGTATGCTGGGTCCCTCGCCTTTCGATGATGTGGCCCCACTGGTGTGAGGACACTCTTGCCTGGTTCCTATCCCCTTTATGATGTGGGCCCTCTGGTGAGAGTCTGATCCTGGCTGGGTTCCTCACCCTTCTGTGAGGTGGGCCCTCTGCTGTGAGGTCACTCCTGCCTGGCTGGCACACCCCACCTGGCCAACATCGGCCCTCTTGTGGCAGTTGGAGCCTGCTGGGAACCTCCCCTCGGTGATGGGGGCCCTCTTGCCTCAGGCCCTAACTGCTGGGTACCCACATTTTCTGATACGTGCTAAGTGGTGCGAGGACACTCCTGCGAGGTTCCCATCCCCATGGGCATGTGGGCCTTCTGCTCTAAGGTCCCAACACCTGTGTTGTTCACCGTTTCATGATGTTGGCTCTCTGGTGTTAGTTCACCCAGGCCTAGATCCCATAGCCTCTGTGCTCTGAGCGGCCTGCTGTGAGGTTCCTACTGCTGGATTCCTTACCTTTTTTATTCTTTGGGTCCTGTGTTTTCATGCTCCTACTTCCTGACTCACTCCCAGCCCATTTGTGATGTAGGTCCTCTTGTTTAAGGCCACATGTACCAGTTTCCTCACCTTTATTGATGTGGCCCCACTGGTGTGAGGACACTCCTGCCTGGTTCCCATCCCCTTGGTGATGTGGGCCCTCTGGTGAGAGTCTGATCCTGTCTGGATTCCTCACACTTCTGTGAGGTGGGCCCTCTGCTGTGAGGTAACTCCTGCCTGGCTTGCTCCCATTGCCTTGGTGACGTCGGCCCTCTGGTGGCATTTGGAGCCTGCTGGTAGCCTCCTCTCCTCCGTGATGAGGGCCCTCTGGCGCCAGGCCATAACTGCTGGGTTCCCACATTTTCTGATACGTGCTAAGTTGTGCGAGGACACTCCTGCGAGGTTCCCATCCCCATGGGGATGTGGGCCTTCTGCTCTGAGGTCCCACTGGCTGGGTTGCTCACAGTTTCATGATGTGGGCCCTCTGCTGTGAGTTCACTGTGGCCTGGATCCCATAGACTCCATGCTCTGGGCCACCTGCTGGGAGGTTCAAACTGCTGGATTCCTCACATTTTTTATTCTGTGGGCCCTGTGTTGTTAGGCTACTCCTGCCTGCCTCACTCGGAGCACCTTGGAAATGTGGGTCCTCTGGTTTAGGCCACATGTGCTGGGTTCCTCACCTTTCTATAATGTGGCCACACTGGTGTGAGGACACTCCTGCCTTGTTCCGATCCCCTTGGTGATGTGGGCCCTCTGGTGAGAGCCTTATCCTGGCTGGGTTCCTCACCCTTCTGTGAGGTAGGCCCTCTGCTGTGAGGTCACCCCTGCCTGGCTGGCACACGTCAACGTGGCGACGTGGGCCCTCAGTTGGGAGTTGGTGCCTGCTGGGAGTCTCCTCCCCTCGGTAATGAGGGCCCTCTGGCGTCAGACCCTAACTCCTGGGCTCCCAAAAGTTTCTGATGTGCGCCCTGTGGTGCGAGTACACTCCTGCCAGGATCCCAACCCCATGGGAATGTGGGCCTTCTGCTCTAAGGTCCCAACGGCTGGGTTGCTCACAGTTTCATAATGAGGGCCCTCTGTTTTGAGTTCAGTCAGGCCTGGATCCCATAGCCTCGCTGCTCCTGGCCACCTGCTGGGAGGTTCCAACTGCGGGATTCCTCACCTTTTTTACGCTATGGGCCCTCTGTTTGGAGGCTCCTCCTGCCTGCCTCACTCCCAGCCCCTTGGTGATGTGTGTCCTGTAGTTTGAGGCCACGTGTGCTGGGTCCGTCACATTTCGGTGATGTGACCACACTGGTGTGAGAACACTCCTGCCTGGTTTCCATTCCCTTGGTGATGTGGGCCCTCCGGTGAGAGTCTGATCCTCTTTGGGTTCCTCACACTTTTGTGTGGTTGGCCCTCTGCTCTGAGGTCACTCCTGCCTGGCTGGCACACCCCGCCTTGGCAACATCGGCCCTCTTGTGGCAGTTGGAGCATGCTGGGAGCCTCCTCCCCTCGGTGATGAGGCCCTCTTGCGTCAGGCCCTAACTGCTAGGTACCCACATTTTCTGATACGTGCTAAGTGGTGCGAGGACACTCCTGCGGGGTTCCCATCCCCATGGGGATGTGGGCCTTCTGCTCTGAGGTCCCAATGGCTGGGTTGCTCACAGTTTCATGATGTGGGCCCTCTGCTGTGAGTTCACTGCAGCCTGGATCACATAGACTCGGTGCTCTGGGCCGCCTGCTGGGAGGTTCCCACTGCAGGATTCCTCACCTTTTTTATTCTATTGGCCCTGTGTTGTGAGGCTACTCATGCCTGCCTCAATCCGAGCCCCTTGGAGATGTGGGTCCTCTGGTTTAGGCCTCATGTGCTGGTTTCCCCACCTTTCTATGATGTGGTCACCCTGGTGTGAAGACAGTCCTGCCTGGTTCTGATCCCCTTTGTAATGTGGGCCCTCTGGTGAGAGTCTTATCCTGGCTGGGTTCCTCACCCTTCTGTGAGGTAGGCCCTCTGCTGTGAGGTCACTCCTGCCTGGCTGTCACACGTCACCTTGTCGACATGGGCCCTCAGTTGGGAGTTGGTGCCTGCTTGGAGTCTCCTCCCCTTGGTAATGAGGGCCCTCTGGCGTCAGACCCTAACTTCTGGGCTCCCAAAATACTCTGATGTGTGCCCTGAGGTGCGAGTACACTTATGCCATGTTCCCAACCACATAGGAATGTGGGCCTTCTGCTCTGAGGTCCCAAAGCCTGGGTTGCTCACAGTTTCATGATGAGGGCCCTCTGTTTTGAGTTCAGTCAGGTCTGGATCCCATAGCCTCGCTGCTCCTGGCCGCCTGCTGGGAGGTTCCAACTGCGGGATTCCTCACCTTTTTTCTTCTATGGGCCCTCTGTTTTGAGACTCCTCCTGCCTGCCTCACTCCCAGCCCCTTGGTGATGTGTGTCCTCTGGTTTGAGGCCACGTGTGCTGGGTCACTCACATTTCGTTGATGAGGTCCCACTGGTGTGAGGACACTCCAGCCTGGTTCCCATTCTCTTGGTGATGTGGGCCCTCTGGTGAGAGTCTGATCCTCCTTGGGTTCCTCACACTTTTGTGAGGTGGGCCCTCTGCCCTGAGGTCACTCTTGCCTGGCTGGCACACCCCGCATTGGCGACGGCAGCCCACTGGTAGCAGTTGGAGCCTGCTGGGAGCCTCCTCTCCTCGGTGATGAGAGCCCTCTGGTGTCAGGCCCTAACTGCTGGGCTCCCCACATTTTCTGATGTGTGCCCACTGGTGCGATGACACTCCTACTTGGTTCCCTTCCCCATGGGGATGTGGGCCTTGTGCTCTGAGGTCACAACGGCTGGTTTGCTCACAGTTTCATGATGAGGGCCCTCTGTTGTGAGTTCATCACTGCCTGGATCCCATAGCCTCGGTGCTCTGGGCCGCCTGCTGGGATGTTCCAACTGCTGGATTCCTCACCTTTTTTATACAATGGGCCATGTGTTGTGAGGTTAATCCTGCCTGCCTCGCTCCAAGACCCATGGTGATGTGGGTCCTCTGGTTTGAGGCCACATTTTCTTGTTACCTCAACTTTTGACGATATGGCCCCACGGGTGTGATGACACTCCTGCCTGGTTCACAGCCCCTTGCTGATGTGGGCACTCTGGTGAGAGTCTGATCCTGGCTGGGTTCCTTACCCTTCTGTGAGGTGGGCCCTCTGATGTGAGGTCACTCCTGCCTGGCTGGCTCACGTCGCCTTGATGATGTGGGCCCTCTGTTGGCCACTAAAGCATTCTGGGAGCCTCCTACCCTCTTTAATGAGGGCCCTGGAAAAAACACATATGCACATTTTGACCAAGTGCATCATTGTCCAGGATCTGCCTCTTCTCCTATGCTTTCAGAGCACTTCCCGTCTACGTCCTGAAATCATATTCCAGGAATACTGCCCCGCTTTCAAGTCCTCCTCGCAGCCTTACTTCAATATATTTTTGTATGATACCTGTCATTAATAACTCTGCAGGTTTGTTAAATACAGTGTCCCTGAGCTCCTTTCTTCAACACGCTTTCTTGTGAGCTGGCCGCAAAACCGCAGGATTGCTTCAGGCCGTAATCTGGTTTCGGCACGGCACGCTGAGCCTTTGGTAAATTCCTCTTTCTGGTGAGAAATGAGCATTCAATTTGCCCGTGGAGACACCTATAGCTAGTCTCTCATTGGTTCTCCCTATTCCTGTTCATCTTGTGCAGAAATTGCAAACTGTGCCAAACAGGAGGTTAAAGGCACTGACTCTCCAAGTGGGTAGAGGGTTAGTAAAGCATCTGGAATGGTGAACCCGAGTACCAGGGAACGAAACCTGAGAGCCATTTAAAATGGTTTCCCAGTCTCACAGTGGACAATACTCTGGGTTTCCCATGCATGTTTTAGCTGAAGGAAGAATTCCTTAAACCTGGAGATTATTGACCCATGGAATGGGTACCATGCAGTATGACTAAAAAGGGTCTGAATTTGCTCACCGAACCTCACCAATGCTATCAGTTCGAAGTGTCCAGCCTTATGCCTCACCCAGCTCTGGGTGTAGATGTGGTAAATCCAGGTTTCATCACAAGCCCTGAATCAATTATTTAAGAATTGCTGTCTCTTTCACTGTCATTGTGTTTTGTTTTTGTAATTTAGTTTGATAATGGGATTTATCGGATTTTCACTGCTGCGTTCATGCCGCTGTACAAACGCTTGATTCTCCTACAGAGAAATATAAATCCACGGGTTTTAAGATTCTTACTAGTCAGGTATATTCCTAGGCGTTGAATATGTGGTGTTGAGTCCATGTCGTTGAACAAGGAGTAGGTCTTGACTATTACATATTTGGCTTATGGAACGGTATCTGTGCTATTTTCAATCTCTGGTTTTATGCAGCACCCCAACTCACCTTTGCCCTTAAGCAAGCATAAGTTGGTTTTCTAAATTTGAGTCCCTGTTCTGTTTTGTAATTCAGTTCATGTGTAGCCAAGTTTACATTCCGTGTATTAGTGATATCTTATGATGTTTCATTTTCTGTGTGACTTATTTCACTTAGAATCACTGTAGCTGAATCCACTCATTATGCCGTGATGGGCCTGATGACATAGATTTCATTGCTGAGTGATATTCCATTGTACGTACGAACCACAACTTCTTTATCCATTTTTCACATTCTGGGATATTTAACTTGTACCGTAGATGAGGTTCTTGTAAACAGAGCCGTCCGAAAATTTGGGGTGGCTGTGTGTTTTTGATTTTAATTTCCCTAAGCTATAGGACCATAACTGGAAGTGCCGTAGGCTCCGTTGCTTTGTTTTTTAGGTGTTTCAGGAAACACCATACACTTCTCCAGGGTGGCTGTTGGCAATTTACATCCCGCCCATCAGCATAACAAGGCTCCCTGTTCTCCATGGCCTGTGCTGTCTTTCTGGATTTTACACTTTTTTTAGATGGCCCTTTTGACCAGGGGGCTGTGAGACTTCATTGTAGTGCATAATTCTTTAACATGCTTGCATGGTTGGCCAAAAAGGGCGTATGCGTTTTTTCCTGAATATATTCAGGAAAAAACGCATACGCCCTTTTTGGCCAAGTGCATCATTGTCGACGTTCTGCCTCTTTTCCTATGCTTTAAATGCAATTCCAGCCTACCCCCGAAATCGTTTTCTTGCAATTCTGCCCACTTACAAGTCCTCTTCGCAGGCTTCCTTCAATATGTTTTTGGACGATAGCTGTCATTTATAACTCTGCAGGTTTGTGAATTACAGTGCCCCTGAGCTCCTTTCTTCAACTCGCTTTCTTGTGAGCTGGCCGCAAACACACATGATTGCTTCAGGCCCTAATCTGGTTCCGGCACGGCATGCTGAGCCTTTGGTGAATTCCTCTTCCTGGTGGGAAATGAGCGTTAAATTTGCCTGTGCAGACACCTCCAGCTAGTCTCTCATTGATTCCCCCTATTCCTGTTCATCTTGCGCAGATATTGCAAACTGTGCCAAACAGGAGGTTAAAGGCACTGAGTCTCCAAGTGGGGAGAGTGTTAGTAAAGGGTCTGGAATGGTGAACCCGAGTAAAAGGGGACGAAAACTGAGATGCATTTGAAAACGTTTCCCGGTCACATGGTGCACCATACTTGGGTTTTCCATGCATGTTTTAGCTGAAGGAAGAATCCCTCAAACCTGGAGAGTTGGGACCCATGGAATGGGTACCATGCAGTATGACTTCAAAGGGTCTGCACTTGCTCATCGAACCTCACCAATGCTATCAGCCCAAAGTGTCCAACCTTATGTCTCACTCAGCTCTGGGTGTAGATGTGGTAAATCCAGGTTGCATCACAAGCCCTGAATGAATTATTTAAAAATTGCTCTCTATTTCACTGTCATTGTGTTTTGTTTCTGTAATTCATTTTGATAATGGGATTTATCGGATTTTCTCTGCTGCATTCTTGCAGCTGTACACACGCTTGATTCACTTATGGAGACATATAAATCCATGGGTTTGAAGATTCTGATCAGTCAGGTGTATTCCTAGGCTTTGAATATGGGGTGTTTAGTCCATTTCGTTGAGCAAGGGGTAGGTCTTGAGTATTATATATTTGGCTTATGGAAAGGTATCTGTGCTAATTTCTATCTCTGGTTTTATACAGCACCCCAACTCACATTTCCCCTTAAGCAAGCATAAGTTGGTTTTCTAAATTTGAGACCCTGTTCTGTTTTGTAATTCAGTTCATGTGTAGCCAAGTTTACATTCCTTGTATTAGTGATATCTTATGATGTTTCATTTTCTGTGTGACATATTTCACTTAGAATCATCGTACCTGAATCCACTCATTATGCCGCAATGGGCCTGATGACATAGATTTCATTGGTGAGTGATATTCCATTGTACATACGTACCACAATTTCTTTATCCATTTTTCGCTTTCTTGGATATTTAACTTGTACCGTAGACGAGGTTCTTGTAAACAGAGCCGTCCGAAACTTTGGGGTGGCTGTGTGTTTTTGATTTTAATTTCCCTAAGCTATAGGACCATAAGTGGAAGTGCCATAGGCTGTGTTGCTTTGTTTCCTACGTGTTTCTGGAAACACATACACTTCTCCAGAGTGGTTGTTGGCAATTTACATCCCGCCCATCAGCATGACAAGGCTCCCACTTCTCCATGGTCTGTGCTGCCTTTCTGGATTTTACACTTTTTTCAGATGGCCCTTTTGACCGGGGGGCAGTGAGACTTCATTGTAGTGCAGATTTCCTTTACACGCTTGCTTGGTTGTCCAAAAAGGGCGTATGCGTTTTTTCCTGAATATATTCAGGAAAAAACGCATACGCCCTTTTTGGCCAAGTGCATCATTGTCGTCGTTCTGCCTCTTTTCCTATGCTTTAAATGCAATTCCAGTCTACCCCCTGAAATCGTTTTCCTGAAATTCTGCCCCACTTTCAAGTCCTCTTCGCAGCCTTCCTTCAATATATTTTTAGACCATAGCTGTCATTTAAAACTCTGCAGGTTTGTGAATTACAGTGCCCCTGAGCTCCTTTCTTCAACTCGCTTTCTTGTGAGCTGGCCGCAAACCCGCAGGAATGATTCAGGCCCTAATCTGGTTCCGGCACGGCGTGCTGAGCATTTGGTTAATTCCTCTTCCTGGTGGGAAATGAGCGTTAAATTTGCCCGTGCAGACACCTTCACACGAGTCGTCATGGTGCCCCTTTGCCCCGGTTATCTCTATGGAGGTTGGAGTTGGAGGGCCTCCTCACTCAAGGTCAGTGTGCCCACGGAGCCAACCCTGCAACTTCAGGGCATGTTTGGTGGTTAGGATCACCACGTGGGGTCCTTTTACCTTAGGAGGGAGGTGGCCTTTTGGGCTGCTGATTTCCAGGTTTTCGGATACTGCAAGTATCTTGGCCAGATGTGGCGGTGGGCCAATCCCCTTGGTGACCGTAGTTTATCCTACCTGGATCGCATTCTTGCATTGTTCCATTTCAAGTGGTCCCAGGTTTTGCACTAATACTCCAATGGTGATTCACCGTTCACCAGGAATGTAAAGGTCAAAGGGTTTAGCTAAATTAGGGAGTTCCTGTGCAAGGGTCTGAATTGACTGCTCTTTCCATTCTTGAAAGGCCACTTCTGCATTCTATTCAAAAGGATCATCATCTTTTCCTTTCAGTGTTTCATATAGAGGCTGAGCTAGTAGACTGTAGTTAGGGATCCAGAAGCAGCAAACCCTGGCCTCCCCAGGAACCCCTAAGCTGTCGTCTAGTTTTAGAAATGGGTAAGGCTGTAAATTGTTTCTTCCCTTTCCTGGGATGGGCTTCTCCGACCTTCTGTGAGAATGAAGCCCAGGCAGGTCACCGTAGTCTGTGATATTTGAGCTTTTTCTTGGACAACTTGTATCCTTTATTGGCTTGGTAGTTCAGAGGTCTCCTTAGTAGGGCTGGCGATCAGAATGTCGTCTGCATATTGAAGGAGTGTTTCCTTTTCCAGAGGTAGAACTTTTAGGTCTTTAGCTGAGCTTTCCCCAAAGATGGTGTGGGAATTTTTGAACCCTTGGGACAACACGGCCCGGAAGTATTGTTTTAGTTGTATGTTGAGTCCTGCCACTCACAAGCCAAAATTTCTTGTGACTCTGGGACTAATAGAATACAAAAGAAGGCATCATTGAAGACTAATACAGAATACCATGTCCTGGTGGTTGGTAGAATGACCAGCAGGGTGTAGGGTTTAGGAACTACTGGAGGTATATCCTCAGTGGCTTAACTGACTGTCCTGACATCCTTTACCAGGACTCCAGCAGCCCATGGGGCTCTCGAGGTCAGGCCAATCCCAGGATATGGAGCTCACCTGGGCAGGTACCCCACCCCAGCCCACGGGGCTCTCATGTTCAGGACCCTCCCAGGATATGGTGTTCCCTGGGCAGGTCCCCCTGCAGCCCATGGGGCTCTCGTGGTCAGGCCCCTCCCAGGATACAGAGCTACCCTTGCAGGTACCATGGCAGGGCTGGGAACACAGGAACCGTGCATATCGCCCTCATTGCAGAGCACTCCCAGCTCACCTGTCACTCAGATCTGACACAGAGCACCTCAGAGCAGGACTTGAACTAACAAACAGCAGCTCCGACAGGTCTGTGACCCTGGGCATCACTCTGTGTGGCCTCCCTCCACCTGGTCTTCCAGAGACTTCCACTGCACCCGGGGCACCAGGCCTCTGTCTCCACCCACCAGCCACCCCTCCTCTCCCTGACTCCTGGGTTCCTCTCATTAGGAGAGGGTTTTCTTGATGTTGTCTCCCACTCATGGGCCAGATAATATAATTAGAAAACAAGCCAGAGCTGCAGCCCCTTGTCTATCCTGACTCTCAGGAGCCCACACCTGTTCCTTGGACCTGGCCGATTCAGCAAGTTCCAGTTTCTGCAACTGTGAGCCCCTGAGGGGTGATTATTGGCTGGCCTGGGAAGCCTGACCGTGCCGGCCAGCCCTCCCCAGGTGTGCCTGGGTTCAGATCAATATAAACACCGCTCCAGGCAGCAAGAGCCCCTGCAGCTGTGCCTGACGCCATTTTCTCTGCCCTGTCAGCAGTCTTGGGGCTGGACTGGTGGGAGGGAGTGAGAGGCCACGGCTTTGTGGGTGGCCCAGTGTGAGTGGGGCTCTGCTGGACTTTCTGCAGCAGTTGCCAAGATGCCACCTGCTAAAGAAGAGGATGTGTCACCCATACGTGCCGCTGGAATTTCTCCCTGGGCAGAGGTGAGTGAGGAAGAAAGCAGTGGGGGCCGGGACAGCAGGGGTATCTCAGGCAGGGAAATGGAAAGCTTCCAGAAGAACACCCAGGGCCAGGACCACCCTGGCTGGCCTGCAGGCACCAAGTCGGCTGGCATGCTGTCGCTCATGTGGCTCCATGGCCCTTCCTCTAGGCTTTCAAGTCCTTGTACATATTCAGGTGTTTTACCTGGGAAGGGTGGGAACATTTCAGCAGCAGCTGGCCTGGGGCTCAGCCCACGTTTACTCACAGGTGCCTTGGCACGGTCCCCCAGCTTTGCAATGAGGACGCTTGTTGCGTGGGGCCTGCTGGCTGAATGGGAGATGATTCCCCACCACTGACCAACTTCAGAATTGCTTACAACTGGAGCAAGTGCCCTGATACGGTTTTCCTCTGTGTAACTGGTGGGTTCTGTTTTTTTTTCTTTTTTTCGTTTTTGGTTCAAGGTAGATTTTATTCCTCTTTTTTGTATTTACAGATATAAGCATGGAAATAATTTATTCATATAAATACATGTATGTGAAGGGAAGAATATTTTCTCTGTTTTACTTTTTGTAATTTGAATTTTATTTTATTTTTTTATACAGCAGGTTCTTTTTGGTTATCTCTTTTATACATATAAATGTATATATGCCAATCCCAATCTCTCAACTCCTCCCACCACCACCCCCCAACAGCTTTCCCCCCTTGGTGTCCATACGTTTGTTGTCTACATCTGTTGCTCTATTTCTGCCTTGCAAAACGGTTCATCTGTAAAGTTTGTCTAGGTTCCACATATAGGCATTAATATACAAGATTTGTTTTTCTATTTCTGACTTACTTCACTCTGTATGACAGTCTCTAGATCCATCAACGTCTCTACAAATGACCCAATTTCATTCTTTTTTATGGCTTAGTAATATTCCATTTTATATATGTACCACTTCTTTATGCATTCGTCTGTCTGTGGGCATTTAGGTTGCTTCCATTACCTGGATATTGTAAATAGTGATGCAATGAACATTGCGGTGAATGTCTCTTTTTGATTTATGGTTTTGTCTGTGTATATGCCCAGTAGTGGGATTGCTGTATCATATGGTAATTCTATTCTTAATTTTATAAGAAACTCCATAATGTTCTCCACAGTGACTGTATCAATTTACATTCCCAACAATAGTGGAAGAGGGTTCCTTATCTCCACACCCTTTCCAGCATTTGTTGTTTGTAGATTTTCTGATGATGCCCATTCTAACATGTGTGAGGTGATACACCATGGATGAGTCTATTTCGTTGAGCAAAGAGTAGGTCTTGTCTAGTACATATTTGGCTTATGGAACGGTATGTGTGCTAATTTCAATCTCTGGTTTTATACAGCACCCCAACTCAACATTCCCCTTAAGCAAGCATAAGTTTTTATCTAAATGTGAGACTCTGTTCGGTTTTGTATTTCAGTTTATGTGTAGCCAAGTTTACACTCCCTCTATTAGTGATATCTTAATGATACTTATCTTTCTCTGTGTGACGTATTTCTCTTAGAATCATCATATTTAAATCCACTCAATTTGCTGCTACAGGCCTGATGACATTGATTTCATTGCTGAGTGACATTCCGTTGTACGTAAGTAGCACAACTCCTTTATCCATTTTTTTCTTTCTGGGATATTTAATTTGTACTGGACTCGAGTTTCTTGTAAACACAGCAGCCCTAAATTTTGTGCTGGCTGTGTCTTGTTGATTTTAATTTTCCTAAGCTATAGGGCTAAAAGTGGAAGTACCCTAGGCTCTGTAGCTTTGTTTTTCAGATGTTTCAGGATACACCATAAACATCTCCAGAGTGTCTGTTGGCAATTTACATCCCGCCCATCAGCATAACAAGGCTCCCTGTTCTCCATGGCCTGTCCTGTGTTTCTGGTTTTTACACTTTTTTCAGATGGCCCTTTTGACGAATGGGAAATGAGACTTCATTGTAGTGCGGATTTCCATTGCTGGAGTGCTTGGTTGGCCAAAGAGGGCATATGCGTTTTTTCCTGAATATATGCAGGAAAAAATGTTTACGCACTTTTGTCCAAGTGCATCAGTGTCAAAGATCTGCCGCTTTTCACATGCTTTAAATGCAATTCCAATCTACCTCCTGAAATATGATTCCTGCAATTCTGCCTCGTTTTCAAGTCCTCTTTGCAGACTTACTTCAATATATTTTTGCCAATAGCTGTCATTTATATCTCTGCAGGTTTGTGAATTACAGTGCCCGTGATTTCCTTTCTTAACTCGTTTCCTTGAAAGCTGGCCACAGAACCGCAGGTTTGCTTTAGGCCATAATCAGGGTCCGACACGGCACTCTGAGCCTTTGGTTAATTCCTCTTCCTGGTGGGAAATTAGAGTTAAATGTGCCCCTCCAGACACCTGCCTCACTCCCAGCCCCTTGGTTATGTGTGTCCTGTAGTTTGAGGCCACATGTGCTGGGTTCCTCACCTTTGGCTGATGTGGCCCCACTGGTGTGAGGGCACTCCTGCCTGGTTCCCATCCCCTTGGTGATGTGGACCCTCCGGTGAGAGTCTGATCCTGGCTGGGTTCCTCACACTTCTGAGAGGTGGGCCCTCTTCTCTGAGGTCACTCCTGCCTGGCTGGCCCACCCCGCTTTGACGACGTTGGCTCTCTCGTGGGAGTTGGTGCCTGCTGCAAGTCTCCTCCCTTTGGAAATGAGGGTCCTCTGGCGTCAGGCCCTAACTCCTGGCCTCCCAAAATTTTCTGATGTGCGCCCTGTGGTGCGAGTACACTCCTGCCAGGTTCCCAACACCATGGGAATGTGGGCCTTCTGCTCTGAGGTCCCAACGATGGGTTGCTCAGTTTCATGATGAGGGCCCTCTGGTGTGAGTTCACTCCGGCCTGGATTCCATAGCCTCGCTGCTCCTGGCCACCTGCGGGGAGGTTACAACTGCGGGATTCCTCACCTTTTTTCTTCTGTGGGCCCTCTGTTTTGAGACTCCTCCTGCCTGCCTCACTCCCAGCCCCTTGGTGATGTGTGTCCTCTGGTTTGAGGCCACGTGTGCTGGGTCCCTCACCTTTCGATGATGTGGCCCCACTGGTGTGAGGACACTCTTGCCTGGTTCCTATCCCCTTGATGATGTGGGCTCTCGGGTGAGAGTCTGATCCTGGCTGGGTTCCTCACCCTTCTGTGAGGTGGGCCCTCTGCTGTGAGGTCACTCCTGCCTGGCTGGCACACCCCGCCTTGGCAACATCAGCCCTCTTGTGGCAGTTGGAGCATGCTGGGAGCCTCCTCCCCTCGGTGATGAGGCCCTCTTGCGTCAGGCCCTAACTGCTAGGTACCCACATTTTCTGATACGTGCTAAGTGGTGCGAGGACACTCCTGCGAGGTTCCCATCCCCATGGGGATGTGGGCCTTCTGCTCTGAGGTCCCAATGGCTGGGTTGCTCACAGTTTCATGATGTGGGCCCTCTGCTGTGAGTTCACTGCAGCCTGGATCACATAGACTCGGTGCTCTGGGCCGCCTGCTGGGAGGTTCCCACTGCAGGATTCCTCACCTTTTTTATTCTATTGGCCCTGTGTTGTGAGGCTACTCATGCCTGCCTCAATCCGAGCCCCTTGGAGATGTGGGTCCTCTGGTTTAGGCCTCATGTGCTGGTTTCCCCACCTTTCTATGATGTGGTCACCCTGGTGTGAAGACAGTCCTGCCTGGTTCTGATCCCCTTTGTAATGTGGGCCCTCTGGTGAGAGTCTTATCCTGGCTGGGTTCCTCACCCTTCTGTGAGGTAGGCCCTCTGCTGTGAGGTCACTCCTGCCTGGCTGTCACACGTCACCTTGTCGACATGGGCCCTCAGTTGGGAGTTGGTGCCTGCTTGGAGTCTCCTCCCCTTGGTAATGAGGGCCCTCTGGCGTCAGACCCTAACTTCTGGGCTCCCAAAATTCTCTGATGTGTGCCCTGAGGTGCGAGTACACTTATGCCATGTTCCCAACCACATAGGAATGTGGGCCTTCTGCTCTGAGGTCCCAAAGCCTGGGTTGCTCACAGTTTCATGATGAGGGCCCTCTGTTTTGAGTTCAGTCAGGTCTGGATCCCATAGCCTCGCTGCTCCTGGCCGCCTGCTGGGAGGTTCCAACTGCGGGATTCCTCACCTTTTTTCTTCTATGGGCCCTCTGTTTTGAGACTCCTCCTGCCTGCCTCACTCCCAGCCCCTTGGTGATGTGTGTCCTCTGGTTTGAGGCCACGTGTGCTGGGTCACTCACATTTCGTTGATGAGGTCCCACTGGTGTGAGGACACTCCAGCCTGGTTCCCATTCTCTTGGTGATGTGGGCCCTCTGGTGAGAGTCTGATCCTCCTTGGGTTCCTCACACTTTTGTGAGGTGGGCCCTCTGCCCTGAGGTCACTCTTGCCTGGCTGGCACACCCCGCATTGGCGACGGCGGCCCACTGGTAGCAGTTGGAGCCTGCTGGGAGCCTCCTCTCCTCGGTGATGAGAGCCCTCTGGTGTCAGGCCCTAACTGCTGGGCTCCCCACATTTTCTGATGTGTGCCCACTGGTGCGATGACACTCCTACTTGGTTCCCTTCCCCATGGGGATGTGGGCCTTGTGCTCTGAGGTCACAACGGCTGGTTTGCTCACAGTTTCATGATGAGGGCCCTCTGTTGTGAGTTCATCACTGCCTGGATCCCATAGCCTCGGTGCTCTGGGCCGCCTGCTGGGATGTTCCAACTGCTGGATTCCTCACCTTTTTTATACAATGGGCCATGTGTTGTGAGGTTAATCCTGCCTGCCTCGCTCCAAGACCCATGGTGATGTGGGTCCTCTGGTTTGAGGCCACATTTTCTTGTTACCTCAACTTTTGATGATATGGCCCCACGGGTGTGATGACACTCCTGCCTGGTTCACAGCCCCTTGCTGATGTGGGCACTCTGGTGAGAGTCTGATCCTGGCTGGGTTCCTTACCCTTCTGTGAGGTGGGCCCTCTGATGTGAGGTCACTCCTGCCTGGCTGGCTCACGTCGCCTTGATGATGTGGGCCCTCTGTTGGCCACTAAAGCATTCTGGGAGCCTCCTACCCTCTTTAATGAGGGCCCTGGGAAAAACGCATATGCACATTTTGACCAAGTGCATCATTGTCCAGGATCTGCCTCTTCTCCTATGCTTTCAGAGCACTTCCCGTCTACGTCCTGAAATCATATTCCAGGAATACTGCCCCGCTTTCAAGTCCTCCTCGCAGCCTTACTTCAATATATTTTTGTATGATACCTGTCATTAATAACTCTGCAGGTTTGTTAAATACAGTGTCCCTGAGCTCCTTTCTTCAACACGCTTTCTTGTGAGCTGGCCGCAAAACCGCAGGATTGCTTCAGGCCGTAATCTGGTTTCGGCACGGCACGCTGAGCCTTTGGTAAATTCCTCTTTCTGGTGAGAAATGAGCATTCAATTTGCCCGTGGAGACACCTACAGCTAGTCTCTCATTGGTTCTCCCTATTCCTGTTCATCTTGTGCAGAAATTGCAAACTGTGCCAAACAGGAGGTTAAAGGCACTGACTCTCCAAGTGGGTAGAGGGTTAGTAAAGCATCTGGAATGGTGAACCCGAGTACCAGGGAACGAAACCTGAGAGCCATTTAAAATGGTTTCCCAGTCTCACAGTGGACAATACTCTGGGTTTCCCATGCATGTTTTAGCTGAAGGAAGAATTCCTTAAACCTGGAGATTATTGACCCATGGAATGGGTACCATGCAGTATGACTAAAAAGGGTCTGAATTTGCTCACCGAACCTCACCAAAGCTATCAGTTCGAAGTGTCCAGCCTTATGCCTCACCCAGCTCTGGGTGTAGATGTGGTAAATCCAGGTTTCATCACAAGCCCTGAATCAATTATTTAAGAATTGCTGTCTCTTTCACTGTCATTGTGTTTTGTTTTTGTAATTTAGTTTGATAATGGGATTTATCGGATTTTCACTGCTGCGTTCATGCCGCTGTACAAACGCTTGATTCTCCGACAGAGAAATATAAATCCACGGGTTTTAAGATTCTTACTAGTCAGGTATATTCCTAGGCGTTGAATATGTGGTGTTGAGTCCATGTCGTTGAACAAGGAGTAGGTCTTGACTATTACATATTTGGCTTATGGAACGGTATCTGTGCTATTTTCAATCTCTGGTTTTATGCAGCACCCCAACTCACCTTTGCCCTTAAGCAAGCATAAGTTGGTTTTCTAAATTTGAGTCCCTGTTCTGTTTTGTAATTCAGTTCATGTGTAGCCAAGTTTACATTCCGTGTATTAGTGATATCTTATGATGTTTCATTTTCTGTGTGACTTATTTCACTTAGAATCACTGTAGCTGAATCCACTCATTATGCCGTGATGGGCCTGATGACATAGATTTCATTGCTGAGTGATATTCCATTGTACGTACGAACCACAACTTCTTTATCCATTTTTCACATTCTGGGATATTTAACTTGTACCGTAGATGAGGTTCTTGTAAACAGAGCCGTCCGAAAATTTGGGGTGGCTGTGTGTTTTTGATTTTAATTTCCCTAAGCTATAGGACCATAACTGGAAGTGCCGTAGGCTCCGTTGCTTTGTTTTTTAGGTGTTTCAGGAAACACCATACACTTCTCCAGGGTGGCTGTTGGCAATTTACATCCCGCCCATCAGCATAACAAGGCTCCCTGTTCTCCATAGCCTGTGCTGTCTTTCTGGATTTTACACTTTTTTTAGATGGCCCTTTTGACCAGGGGGCTGTGAGACTTCATTGTAGTGCATAATTCTTTAACATGCTTGCATGGTTGGCCAAAAAGGGCGTATGCGTTTTTTCCTGAATATATTCAGGAAAAAACGCATATGCCCTTTTTGGCCAAGTGCATCATTGTCGACGTTCTGCCTCTTTTCCTATGCTTTAAATGCAATTCCAGCCTACCCCCGAAATCGTTTTCTTGCAATTCTGCCCACTTACAAGTCCTCTTCGCAGGCTTCCTTCAATATATTTTTGGACGATAGCTGTCATTTATAACTCTGCAGGTTTGTGAATTACAGTGTCCCTGAGCTCCTTTCTTCAACTCGCTTTCTTGTGAGCTGGCCGCAAACACACATGATTGCTTCAGGCCCTAATCTGGTTCCGGCACGGCATGCTGAGCCTTTGGTGAATTCCTCTTCCTGGTGGGAAATGAGCGTTAAATTTGCCTGTGCAGACACCTCCAGCTAGTCTCTCATTGATTCCCCCTATTCCTGTTCATCTTGCGCAGATATTGCAAACTGTGCCAAACAGGAGGTTAAAGGCACTGAGTCTCCAAGTGGGGAGAGTGTTAGTAAAGGGTCTGGAATGGTGAACCCGAGTAAAAGGGGACGAAAACTGAGATGCATTTGAAAACGTTTCCCGGTCACATGGTGCACCATACTTGGGTTTTCCATGCATGTTTTAGCTGAAGGAAGAATCCCTCAAACCTGGAGAGTTGGGACCCATGGAATGGGTACCATGCAGTATGACTTCAAAGGGTCTGCACTTGCTCATCGAACCTCACCAATGCTATCAGCCCGAAGTGTCCAACCTTATGTCTCACTCAGCTCTGGGTGTAGATGTGGTAAATCCAGGTTGCATCACAAGCCCTGAATGAATTATTTAAAAATTGCTCTCTATTTCACTGTCATTGTGTTTTGTTTCTGTAATTCATTTTGATAATGGGATTTATCGGATTTTCTCTGCTGCATTCTTGCAGCTGTACACACGCTTGATTCACTTATGGAGACATATAAATCCATGGGTTTGAAGATTCTGATCAGTCAGGTGTATTCCTAGGCTTTGAATATGTGGTGTTTAGTCCATTTCGTTGAGCAAGGGGTAGGTCTTGAGTATTATATATTTGGCTTATGGAAAGGTATCTGTGCTAATTTCTATCTCTGGTTTTATACAGCACCCCAACTCACATTTCCCCTTAAGCAAGCATAAGTTGGTTTTCTAAATTTGAGACCCTGTTCTGTTTTGTAATTCAGTTCATGTGTAGCCAAGTTTACATTCCTTGTATTAGTGATATCTTATGATGTTTCATTTTCTGTGTGACATATTTCACTTAGAATCATCGTACCTGAATCCACTCATTATGCCGCAATGGGCCTGATGACATAGATTTCATTGGTGAGTGATATTCCATTGTACATACGTACCACAATTTCTTTATCCATTTTTCGCTTTCTTGGATATTTAACTTGTACCGTAGACGAGGTTCTTGTAAACAGAGCCGTCCGAAACTTTGGGGTGGCTGTGTGTTTTTGATTTTAATTTCCCTAAGCTATAGGACCATAAGTGGAAGTGCCATAGGCTGTGTTGCTTTGTTTCCTACGTGTTTCTGGAAACACATACACTTCTCCAGAGTGGTTGTTGGCAATTTACATCCCGCCCATCAGCATGACAAGGCTCCCACTTCTCCATGGTCTGTGCTGCCTTTCTGGATTTTACACTTTTTTCAGATGGCCCTTTTGACCGGGGGGCAGTGAGACTTCATTGTAGTGCAGATTTCCTTTACACGCTTGCTTGGTTGTCCAAAAAGGGCGTATGCGTTTTTTCCTGAATATATTCAGGAAAAAACGCATACGCCCTTTTTGGCCAAGTGCATCATTGTCGTCGTTCTGCCTCTTTTCCTATGCTTTAAATGCAATTCCAGTCTACCCCCTGAAATCGTTTTCCTGAAATTCTGCCCCACTTTCAAGTCCTCTTCGCAGCCTTCCTTCAATATATTTTTAGACCATAGCTGTCATTTAAAACTCTGCAGGTTTGTGAATTACAGTGTCCCTGAGCTCCTTTCTTCAACTCGCTTTCTTGTGAGCTGGCCGCAAACGCGCAGGATTGCTTCAGGCCCTAATCTGGTTCCGGCACGGCATGCTGAGCCTTTGGTTAATTCCTCTTCCTGGTGGGAAATGAGCGTTAAATTTGCCCGTGCAGACACCTTACACGAGTCTTCATGGTGCCACTTTGCCCCGGGTATCTCTATGGAGGTTGGAGTTGGAGGGCCTCCTCACTCAAGGTCAGTGTGCCCATGGAGCCAACCCTGCAACTTCAGGGCATGGTTGGGGGTTAGGATCACCACGTGGGGTCCTTTTCCCTTCGGAGGTAGGTGGCCTTTTGGGCTGCTGATTTCCAGGTTTTCAGATACTGCCAGTATCTTGGCCAGATGTGGCGGTGGGCCAAGCCCCTTGGTGACCGTAGTTTATCCTACCTGGATCGCGTTCTTGCATTGTTCCATTTCAAGTGGTCCCAGGTTTTGCACTAATACTCCAATGGCGATTCACCGTTCACCAGGAATGTAAAGGTCAAAGGGTTTAGCTAAATTAGGGAGTTCCAGGGCAAGGGTCTGAATTGACTGCTCTTTCCATTCTTGAAAGGCCACTTCTGCATTCTATTCAAAAGGATCATCATCTTTTCCTTTCAGTGTTTCATATAGAGGCCCAGCTAGTAGACTGTAGTTAGGGATCCAGAAGCAGCAAACCCTGGCCTCCCCAGGAGCCCCTAAGCTGTCTTCTAGTTTCAGAAATGGGTAAGGCTGTAAATTGTTTCTTCCCTTTCCTGGGATGGGCTTCTCCGACCTTCTGTGAGAATGAAGCCCAGGCAGGTCACTGTAGTCTGTGATATTTGAGCTTTTTCTTGGACAACTTGTATCCTTTATTGGCTTGGTAGTTCAGAGGTCTCCTTAGTAGGGCTGGCGATCAGAATGTCGTCTGCATATTGAAGGAGTGTTTCCTTTTCCAGAGGTAGAACTTTTAGTTCTTTAGCTGAGCTTTCCCCAAAGATGGTGTGGGAATTTTTGAACCCTTGGGGCAACATGACCCGGAAGTATTGTTTTAGTTGTATGTTGAGTCCTGCCACTCACAAGCCAAAATTTCTTGTGACTCTGGGACTAATAGAATACAAAAGAAGGCATCATTGAAGACTAATACAGAATACCATGTCCTGGTGGTTGGTAGAATGACCAGCAGGGTGTAGGGTTTAGGAACTACTGGAGGTATATCCTCGGTGGCTTCACTGACTGTCCTGACATCCTTTACCAGGACTCCAGCAGCCCATGGGGCTGTCGAGGTCAGGCCAATCCCAGGATATGGAGCTCACCTGGGCAGGTACCCCACCCCCACCCCAGCCCATGGGGCTCTCGTGTTCAGGCCCCTCCCAGGATATGGGGTTCCCTGGGCAGGTTCCCCTGCAGCCCATGGGGCTCTCGTGGTCAGGCCCCTCCCAGGATACAGAGCTACCCTTGCAGGTACCATGGCAGGGCTGGGAACACAGGAACCGTGCATATCGCCCTCATTGCAGAGCACTCCCAGCTCACCTGTCACTCAGATCTGACACAGAGCACCTCAGAGCAGGACTTGAACTAACAAACAGCAGCTCCGACAGGTCTGTGACCCTGGGCATCACTCTGTGTGGCCTCCCTCCACCTGGTCTTCCAGAGACTTCCACTGCACCCGGGGCACCAGGCCTCTGTCTCCACCCACCAGCCACCCCTCCTCTCCCTGACTCCTGGGTTCCTCTCATTAGGAGAGGGTTTTCTTGAAGTTGTCTCCCACTCATGGGCCAGATAATATAATTAGAAAACAAGCCAGAGCTGCAGCCCCTTGTCTATCCTGACTCTCAGGAGCCCACACCTGTTCCTTAGACCTGGCCGATTCAGCAAGTTCCAGTTTCTGCAACTGTGAGCCCCTGAGGGGTGATTATTGGCTGGCCTGGGAAGCCCGACCGTGCCGGCCAGACCTCCCCAGGTGTGCCTGGGTTCAGATCAATATAAACACCGCTCCAGGCAGCAAGAGCCCCTGCAGCTGTGCCTGACGCCATTTTCTCTGCCCTGTCAGCAGTCTTGGGGCTGGACTGGTGGGAGGGAGTGAGAGGCCACGGCTTTGTGGGTGGCCCAGTGTGAGTGGGGCTCTGCTGGACTTTCTGCAGCAGTTGCCAAGATGCCACCTGCTAAAGAAGAGGATGTGTCACCCATACCTGCCGCTGGAATTTCTCCCTGGGCAGAGGTGAGTGAGGAAGAAAGCAGTGGGGGCCGGGACAGCAGGGGTATCTCAGGCAGGGAAATGGAAAGCTTCCAGAAGAGCACCCATGGCCAGGACCATCCTGGCTGGCCTGCAGGCACCAAGTCGGCTGGCATGCTGTCACTCATGTGGCTCCATGGCCCTTCCTCTAGGCTTTCAAGTCCTTGTACATATTCAGGTGTTTTACCTGGGAAGGGTGGGAACATTTCAGCAGCAGCTGGCCTGGGGCTCAGCCCACGTTTACTCACAGATGCCTCGGCACGGTCCCCCAGCTTTGCAATGAGGACGCTTGTTGCGTGGGGCCTGCTGGCTGAATGGGAGATGATTCCCCACCACTGACCAACTTCAGAATTGTTTACAACTGGAGCAAGTGCCCTGATACGGTTTTCCTCTGTGTAACTGGTGGGTTCTGTGTTTTTTTCTTTTTTTCGTTTTTGGTTCAAGGTAGATTTTATTCCTCTTTTTTGTATTTACAGATATAAGCATGGAAATAATTTATTCATATAAATACATGTATGTGAAGGGAAGAATATTTTTTCTGTTTTACTTTTTGTAATTTGAATTTTATTTTATTTTTTTATACAGCAGGTTCTTTTTGGTTATCTATTTTATACATATAAATGTATACATGCCAATCCCAATCTCTCAACTCCTCCCACCACCACCCCCCAACAGCTTTCCCCCCTTGGTGTCCATACGTTTGTTGTCTACATCTGTTGCTCTATTTCTGCCTGGCAAAACGGTTCATCTGTACAATTTTTCTAGGTTCCACATATATGCATTAATAGACAAGATTTGTTTTTCTCTTTCTGACTTACTTCACTCTGTATGACAGTCTCTAGATCCATCAACGTCTCTACAAATGACCCAATTTCATTCCTTTTTATGGCTTAGTAATATTCCATTTTATATATGTACCACATCTTTATGCATTCGTCTGTCTGTGGGCATTTAGGTTGCTTCCATTACCTGGATATTGTAAATAGTGATGCAATGAACATTGCGGTGAATGTCTCTTTTTGATTTATGGTTTTGTCTGGGTATATGCCCAGTAGTGGGATTGCTGTATCATATGGTAATTCTATTCTTAGTTTTATAAGAAACTCCATAATGTTCTCCACAGTGACTGTATCAATTTACATTCCCAACAATAGTGGAAGAGGGTTCCTTATCTCCACACCCTTTCCAGCATTTGTTGTTTGTAGATTTTCTGATGATGCCCATTCTAACAGGTGTGAGGTGATACACCATGGATGAGTCTATTTCGTTGAGCAAAGAGTAGGTCTTGTCTATTACATATTTGGCTTATGGAACGGTATGTGTGCTAATTTCAATCTCTGGTTTTATACAGCACCCCAACTCAACTTTCCCCTTAAGCAAGCATAAGTTTTTATCTAAATGTGAGACTCTGTTCGGTTTTGGAATTCAGTTTATGTGTAGCCAAGTTTACACTCTCTCTATTAGTGATATCTTATGATAATTCTCTTTCTCTGTGTGACCTATTTCTCTTAGAATCATCATACTTAAATCCACTCAATTTGCTGCTACAGGCCTGATGACATTGATTTCATTGCTGAGTGATATTCCGTTGTACGTAAGTAGCACAACTCCTTTATCCATTTTTTTCTTTCTGGGATATTTAATTTGTACTGGACTCAAGGTTCTTGTAAACACAGCAGCCCTAAATTTTGTGTTGGCTGTGTCTTGTTGATTTTAATTTTCCTAAGCTATAGGGCCAAAAGTGGAAGTGCCCTAGGGTCTGTAGCTTTGTTTTTCAGATGTTTCAGGATACACCATAAACATCTCCAGAGTGTCTGTTGGCAATTTACATCCCGCCCATCAGCATAACAAGGCTCCCTGTTCTCCATGGCCTGTCCTGTGTTTCTGGTTTTTACACTTTTTTCAGATGGCCCTTTTGACGAATGGGAAATGAGACTTCATTGTAGTGCGGATTTCCATTTCTCGAGTGCTTGGTTGGCCAAAAAGGGCATATGTGTTTTTTCCTGAATATATTCAGGAAAAAATGTTTACGCACTTTTGTCCAAGTGCATCACTGTCAAAGATCTGCCGCTTTTCACATGCTTTAAATGCAATTCCAATCTACCTCCTGAAATATGATTCCTGCAATTCTGCCTCGTTTTCAAGTCCTCTTTGCAGACTTACTTCCATATAATTTTGCCAATAACTGTCATTTATAACACTGCAGGTTTGTGAATTACAGTGCCCGTGATTTCCTTTCTTAACTCGTTTCCTTGAAAACTGGCCACAGAACCACAGGTTTGCTTCAGGCCGTAATCAGGGTCTGGCACGGCACTCTGAGACTTTGGTTCATTCCACTTCCTGGTGGGAAATTAGAGTTAAATGTGCCCCTCCAGACACCTGCCTCACTCCTAGCCCCTTGGTGATGTGTGTCCTCTGGTTTGAGGCCAAATGTGCTGGGTTCCTCACCTTTGGCTGATGTGGCCCCACTGGTGTGAGGACACTCCTGCCTGGTTCCCATCCCCTTGGTGATGTGGGCCCTCCGGTGAGAGTCTGATCCTGGTTGGGTTCCTCACACTTCTGTGAGGTGGGCCCTCTTCTCTGAGGTCACTCCTGCCTGGCTGGCACACCCCGCCTTGGCGACGTCGGCTCTCTGGTGGGATTTGGTGCCTGATGGGTGTCTCCTCCCCTCGGTAATGAAGGCCCTCTGGTGTCAGGCCCTAACTCCTGGGCTCCCAATATTTTCTGATATGCGCCCTGTGGTTCGAGTCCACTCCTGCCAGGTTCCCAACCGCATGGGAATGTGGGCCTTCTGCTCTGAGGTCCCAACCGTGGGTTGCTCAGTTTCATGATGAGGGCCCTCTGCTGTGAGTTCTCTCCGGCCTGGATCCCATAGCCTCGCTGATCCTGGCCACCTGCTGGGAGGTTACAACTGCGGGATTCCTCACCTTTTTTCTTCTATGGACCCTCTGTTTTGAGACTCCTCCTGCCTGCCTCACTCCCAGCCCCTTGGTGATGTGTGTCCTCTGGTTTGAGGCCATGTATGCTGGGTCCCTCGCCTTTCGATGATGTGGCCCCACTGGTGTGAGGACACTCCTGCCTGGTTCCTATCCCCTTGATGATGTGGGCCCTCTGGTGAGAGTCTGATCCTGGCTGGGTTCCTCACCCTTCTGTGAGGGGGGCCCTCTGCTGTGAGGTCACTCCTGCCTGGCTGGCACACCCCACCTGGGCAACATCGGCCCTCTTGTGGCAGTTGGAGCCTGCTGGGAACCTCCCCTCGGTGATGGGGGCCCTCTTGCCTCAGGCCCTAACTGCTGGGTACCCACATTTTCTGATACGTGCTAAGTGGTGCGAGGACACTCCTGCGAGGTTCCCATCCCCATGGGCATGTGGGCCTTCTGCTCTAAGGTCCCAACACCTGTGTTGTTCACCGTTTCATGATGTTGGCTCTCTGGTGTTAGTTCACCCAGGCCTAGATCCCATAGCCTCTGTGCTCTGAGCGGCCTGCTGGGAGGTTCCTAATGCTGGATTCCTTACCTTTTTTATTCTTTGGGTCCTGTGTTTTCATGCTCCTACTTCCTGACTCACTCCCAGCCCCTTTGTGATGTAGGTCCTCTGGTTTAAGGCCACATGTACCAGTTTCCTCACCTTTATTGATGTGGCCCCACTGGTGTGAGGACACTCCTGCCTGGTTCCCATCCCCTTGGTGATGGGGGCCCTCTGGTGAGAGTCTGATCCTGTCTGGATTCCTCACACTTCTGGGAGGTGGGCCCTCTGCTGTGAGGTCACTCCTGCCTGGCTGGCACACGTCACCTTGGCGATGTGGGCCCTCAGTTGGGAGTTGGTGCCTGCTGGGAGTCTCCTCCCCTCGGTAATGAGGGCCCTCTGGCGTCAGGCCCTAACTCATGGGCTCCCAAAATTTTCTGATGTGCGCCCTGTCGTGCGAGTACACTCCAGCCAGGGTCCCATCCCCATGGGGATGTGGGCTTTCTGCCCTGAGGTCCCAACGGCTGGGTTGCTCACAGTGTCAGAATGTGGGCCCTCTGCTGTGAGTTCACTCCGGCATGGATCCCATAGCCTCGGTGCTCTGGGCCACCTGCTTGGAGCTTCCAACTGCGGGGTTCCTCACCTTTTTTATTCTATGGGCGCTCTGTTGTGAGTCTCCTCCTGCATGCCTCACTCCCAGCCCTTTCGTGATGTGTGTCCCCTTGTTTGAGGCCACATGTGCTGTGTTCCTCACCTTTCGCTGATGTGGCCCCACTGGTGTGAGGACACTCCTGCCTGGTTTCCATCCCCTTGGTGATGTGGGCCCTCCGGTGAGAGTCTGATCCTCTTTGGGTTCCTCACACTTTTTTGTGGTTGGCCCTCTGCTCTGAGGTCACTCCTGCCTGGCTGGCACACCCTGCATTGGCGACGTCGGCCTTCTGGTAGCAGTTGGAGCTTGCTGGGAGCCTCCTCTCCTCAGTGATGAGGGCCCTCTGGCGTCCGACCCTAACTGCTGGGCTCCCCACCTTTTCTGATGTGTGCCCACTGGTGCGATGACACTCCTGCTTGGTTCCCTTCCCCATGGGGATGTGGGCCTTGTGCTCTGAGGTTACAACGGCTGGGTTGCTTACAGTATCACGATGAGGGCCCTCTGTTGTGAGTTCATCACTGCCTGGATCCCATAGCCTCGGTGCTCTGGGCCGCCTGCTGGGATGTTCCAACTGCTGGATTCCTCACCTTTTTTATACAATGGGCCATGTGTTTTGAGGTTAATCCTGCCTGCCTCGCTCCGAGACCCATGGTGATGTGGGTCCTCTGGTTTGAGGCCACATGTGCTGGGTACCTCAACTTTCGATGATGTGGCCCCACGGGTGTGAGGACACTCCTGCCTGGTTCCCAGCCCCTTGCTTATGTGGGCACTCTGGTGAGAGTCTGATCTTGACTGGGTTCCTTACCCTTCTGTGAGGTGGGCCCTCTGATGTGAGGTCACTCCTGCCTGGATGGCTCATGTCGCCTTGGCGACGTAGGCCCTCTGTTGGCCACTGAAGCATGCTGGGAGCCTCCTACCCTCTTTAATAAGGGCCCTGGAAGAAACGCATATGCCCTTTTTGACCAAGTGCATCATTGTCGAGGTTCTGCCTCTTCTCCTATACTTTCAGAGGACTTCCCGTCTACCTCCTGAAATCGTATTCCTGGAATTCTGCCCCGCGTTCAAGTCCTCTTTGCAGCCTTACTTCAATATATTTTTGGACGATAGCTGTCATTTATAACTCTGCAGGTTTGTGAATTACAGTGCCCCTGAGCTCCTTTCTTCAACTCGCTTTCTTGTGAGCTGGCCGCAAAACCGCAGGATTGCTTCAGGCCCTAATCTGGTTCCGACACGGCATGCTGAGCCTTTGGCTAATTCCTCTTCCTGGTGGGAAATGAGCGTTAAATTTGTTCGTGCAGACACCTACAGCTAATCTCTCATTGGTTCTCCCTATTCCTGTTCATCTTGCGCAGAAATTCCAAACTGTGCCAAACAGGAGGTTAAAGGCACTGACTCTCCAAGTGGGGAGAGTGTTAGTAAAGCGTCTGGAATGGTAAAACCGAGTACGAGGGGACGAAAACTGAGACGCATTTAAAAAGTTTTCCCGGTCACACGGTGGACCATATTCTGGGTTGCCCATGCATGTTTTACCTGAAGGAAGAATCCCTTCAACCTGGAGAGTTGGGACCCATGGAATGGGTACCACGCAGTATGACTTCAAAGGGTTGCCTTTGCTCACCGAACGTCACCAATGCTATCAGCCCGAAGTGTCCAGCCTTATGTCTCACTCAGCTCGGGGTGTAGATGTGGTAAATCCACGTTGCATCACAAGCCCTGAATGAATTATTTAAGAATTGCTCTCTATTTCACTGTCATTGTGTTTTGTTTTTGTAATTTATTTTGATAATGGGATTTATCGGATTTTCACTGCTGCGTTTATGCCGCTGTACACATGCTTGATTCTCTTATGGAGACATATAAATCCATGGGTTTTCAGATTCTTACTAGTCAGGTATATTCCTAGGCATTGAATATGGGGTGTTGAGTCCATTTCGTGGAGCAAGGAGTAGGTCCTGACTATTACATATTTGCTTATGGAAAGGTATCTGTGCTAATTTCAATCTCTGGTTTTATGCAGCACCACAACTCACCTTTCCCCTTAAGCAAGCATAAGTTGGTTTTCTAAATTTGAGACCCTTTTCTGTTTTGTAATTGAGTTCATGTGCAGCCATGTTTGCATTCCGTGTATTTGAGATATCTTATGGTGTTTCTTTTTCTGTGTGACTTAGTTAACTTAGAATGATCGTACCTGAATCCACTCATTATGCCGCGACGGGCCTCATGACATAGATTTCATTGCTGAGTGATATTCCATTGTACGTACGTACAACAACTTCTTTATCCATTTTTTGCTTTCTGGGATATTTCACTTGTACCGTAAATGAGGTTCTTGTAAGCAGAGCCGTCCAAAATTTATGGGTGGCTGTGTCTTTTTGATTTTAATTTCCCTAAGCTATAGAACCATAAGTTGAAGTGCCGTAGGCTCCGTTGCTTAGTTTTTTAGGTGTTTGAGGAAACACCATACACTTCTCCAGAGTGGCTGTTGGCAAGTTACATCCCGCCCATCAGCATAACAAGGCTCCCTGTTCTCCATGGCCTGTCCTGCCTTTCTGGATTTTTCACTTTTTTCAGATGTCCCTTTTGACAGTGGGGCAGTGAGACTTCATTGTAATGCAGATTTCTTTACAGGCTTGCTTGTTTGGCCAAAAAGGGCGTATGTGTTTTTTCTTGAATATATTCAGGAAAAAACGCATACACCCTTTTTGACCAAGTGCATCATTGTCGACTTTCTGTCTCTTTCCTTATGCTTTAAATGCAATTCCAGTCTGCCCCTGAACTCGTTTTCCTGCAATTCTGCCCCGCTTTCAAGTCCTCTACACAGCCTTACTTCAATACATTTTTGGACAATAGCTGACATTTATAACTCTGCAGGTTTGTGAATGACAGGGCGCCTGAGCTCCTTTCTTCTACTCGCTTTCTTGTGAGCTGGCCGCAAACCCGCAGCATTGCTTCATGCCCTAATCTGGTTCCGGCACAGCATGCTGATCCTTTGGTAAATTCCTCTTCCTGGTGGGAAATGAGTGTTATATTTGAACGTGCAGACACCTAGAGCTAGTCTCTCATTGGTTCTCCCTATTCTTGTTCATCTTGCGCAGAAATTGCAAACTGTGCCAAACAGGAGGTTAAAGGCACTGACTCTCTAAGTGGGGAGAGTATTAGTAAAGGGTCTTCAATCGTGAACCCGAGTAAAAGGGGACGAAAACTGAGATGCATTTGAAAAGGTTTCCCGGTCACACGGTGCACCATACTGTGGGTTTCCCATGCATGTTTTAGCTGAAGGAAGAATCCCTTAAACCTGGAGAGTTGGGACCCATGGAATGGGTACCATGCAGTATGACTTCAAAGGGCCTGCATTTTCGCAACGAACCTCACCAATGCTATCAGGCCGAAGTGTACAGCCTTATGTCTCACTCAGCTCTGGTTGTAGATGTGGTAAATCCAGGTTGCATCACAAGCCCTGAATGAATTATTTAAGAATTGCTCTCTATTTCACTGTCATTGTGTTTGTTTTTGTAATTCATTTTGATAATGGGATTTATCGGATTTTCTCTGCTGCATTCATGCCGCTGTACACACACTTGAGTCTCTTATGGAGACATATAAATCCATGGGTTTGAAGATACTTACTAGTCAGGTGTATTCCTAGGCGTTGAATATGGGGTGTTTAGTCCATTTCGTTGAGCAAGGGCTAGGTCTTGACTATTACATATTTGGCTTATGGAAAGGTATCTGTGCTAATTTCTATCTCTGGTTTTATGCAGCACCCCAACTCACTTTTCCCCTTAAGCAAGCATAAGGTGGTTTTCTAAATTTGAGACCCTGTTCTGTTTTGTAATTCAGTTCATGTGTAGCCAAGTTTACATTCCGTGTATTAGTGATATCTTATGATGTTTCATTTTCTGTGTGACTTATTTCACTTAGAATCATCGTACCTGAATCCACTCATTATGCCACGATGGGCCTGATGACATAGATTTCATTGCTGAGTGATATTCCATTGAATGTGTGTACCACAACTTCTTTATCCATTTTTCACATTCTGGGATATTTAACTTGTACCGTAGACGAGATTCCTGTAAACAGAGCCGTCTGAAACTTTGGGGTGGCTGTCTGTTTTTGATTTTAATTTCCGTGATCTATAAGACCATAAGTGGAAGTGCCGTAGTCTCCGTTGCTTTGTTTCTTAGGTGTTTCAGGAAACACCATACACTTCTCCAGAGTGGCTGTTGGCAATTTACATCCCGCCCATCAGCATAACAAGGCTCCCTGTTCTCCATGGCCTGTGCTGTCTTTCTGGATTTTACACTTTTTTCAGATGGCCCTTTTGACCTGGGGGCAGTGAGACTTCTTTGTAGTGCAGATTTCTTTAACATGCTGGCTTGGTTGGCCAAAAAGGGCGTATGCGTTTTTTCCTGAATATATTCAGGAAAAAACGCATACGCCCTTTTTGGCCAAGTGCATCATTGTCGACGTTCTGCCTCTTTTCCTATGCTTTAAATGCAATTCCAGTCTACCCCCTGAAATCGTTTTCCTGCAATTCTGCCCCGCTTTCCAGTCCTCTTCGCAGCCATCCTTCAATATATTTTTGGACGATAGCTGTCATTTATAACTCTGCAGGTTTGTGAATTACAGTGCCCCTGAGCTCCTTTCTTCAACTCGCTTTCTTGTGAGCTGGCCGCAAACCCGCAGGAATGCTTCAGGCCCTAATCTGGTTCCGGCACGGCATGCTGAGCCTTTGGTTAATTCCTCTTCCTGGTGGGAAATGAGCGTTCCATTTGCCCGTCCAGACACCTACAGCTAGTCTCTCATTGGTTCTCCCTATTCCTGTTCATCTTGCGCAGAAATTGAAAACTGTGCCAAACAGCAGGTTAAAGGCACTGACTCTCCAAGTGGGGAGAGTGTTAGTAAACGGTCTGGAATGGTGAACCCGAGTAAAAGGGGACGAAAACTGAGATGCATTTGAAAACGTTTCCCGGTCACACAGTGCACTGTACTGTGGGTTTCCCATGCATGTTTTAGCTGAAGGAAGAATCCCTTAAACCTGGAGAGTTGGGACCCATGGAATGGGTACCATGCAGTATGACTTCAAAGGGTCTGCATTTGCTCATCGAACCTCACCAATGCTATCAGCCCGAAGTGTCCAGCCTTATGTCTCACTCAGCTCTGGGTGTAGATGTGGTAAATCCAGGTCGCATCACAAGCCCTGAATGAATTATTTAAGAATTGCTCTCTATTTCACTGTCATTGTGTTTGTTTTTGTAATTCATTTTGATAATGGGTTTTATCGGATTTTCTCTGCTGCATTCATGCCGCTCTACACACACTTGAGTCTCTTACGGAGATATATAAATCCATGGGTTTGAAGATTCTTACTAGTCATGTGTAATCCTAGGCGTTGAATATGGGGTGTTTAGTCCATTTCGTTGAGCAAGGGCTAGGTCTTGACTATTACATATTTGGCTTATGGAAAGGTATCTGTGCTAATTTCTATCTCTGGTTTTATGCAGCACCACAACTCACCTTTCCCCTTAAGCAAGCATAAGTTGGTTTTCTAAATTTGAGACCCTGTTCTGTTTTGTAATTCAGTTCATGTGTAGCCAAGTTTACATTCCGTGTATTAGTGATATCTTATGATGTTTCATTTTCTGTGTGACTTATTTCACTTAGAATCATCGTACCTGAATCCACTCATTATGCCGCGACGGGCCTGATGACATAGATTTCATTGGTGAGTGATATTCCTTTGTACGTACGTACCACACTTCTTTATCCATTTTTCGCTTTCTGGGATATTTAACTTGTACCGTAGACGAGGTTCTTGTAAACAGAGCCGTAAACAGAAACTTTGCGGTGGCTGTGTGTTTTTGATTTTAATTTCCCTAAGCTATAGGAAAAAAAGTGGTAATGCCGTAGGCTCCGTTGCTTTGTTTTTTAGGTTTTTGAGGAAACACCATACACATCTCCAGAGTGGCTGTTGGCAATTTACATCTCGCCCATCAGCATAACAAGGCTCCCTGTTCTCCATGGCCTGTGCTGCCTTTCTGGATTTTACACTTTTTTCAGATGGCCCTTTTGAACGGGGGGCAGTGAGACTTCATTGTAGTGCAGATTTCTTTAACATGCTTGCTTGGTTGGCCAAAAAGGGCGTATGCGTTTTTTTCCTGAATATATTCAGGAAAAAACGCATACGCCCTTTTTGGCCAAGTGCATCATTGTCGACGTTCTGCCTCTTTTCCTATGCTTTAAATGCAATTCCAGTCTACCCCCTGAAATCGTTTTCTTGCAATTCTGCCCCGCTTTCAAGTCCTCTTCGCAGCCTTCCTTCAATATATTTTTGGGTGATAGCTGTCATTTATAACTCTGCAGGTTTGTGAATTACAGTGTCCCTGAGCTCCTTTCTTCAACTCGCTTTCTTGTGAGCTGGCCGCAAACGCGCAGGATTGCTTCAGGCCCTAATCTGGTTCCGGCACGGCATGCTGAGCCTTTGGTTAATTCCTCTTCCTGGTGGGAAATGAGCGTTAAATTTGCCCGTGCAGACACCTTCACACGAGTCTTCATGGTGCCACTTTGCCCCGGGTATCTCTATGGAGGTTGGAGTTGGAGGGCCTCCTCACTCAAGGTCAGTGTGCCCATGGAGCCAACCCTGCAACTTCAGGGCATGGTTGGGGGTTAGGATCACCACGTGGGGTCCTTTTCCCTTCGGAGGTAGGTGGCCTTTTGGGCTGCTGATTTCCAGGTTTTCAGATACTGCCAGTATCTTGGCCAGATGTGGCGGTGGGCCAAGCCCCTTGGTGACCGTAGTTTATCCTACCTGGATCGCGTTCTTGCATTGTTCCATTTCAAGTGGTCCCAGGTTTTGCACTAATACTCCAATGGCGATTCACCGTTCACCAGGAATGTAAAGGTCAAAGGGTTTAGCTAAATTAGGGAGTTCCAGGGCAAGGGTCTGAATTGACTGCTCTTTCCATTCTTGAAAGGCCACTTCTGCATTCTATTCAAAAGGATCATCATCTTTTCCTTTCAGTGTTTCATATAGAGGCCCAGCTAGTAGACTGTAGTTAGGGATCCAGAAGCAGCAAACCCTGGCCTCCCCAGGAGCCCCTAAGCTGTCTTCTAGTTTCAGAAATGGGTAAGGCTGTAAATTGTTTCTTCCCTTTCCTGGGATGGGCTTCTCCGACCTTCTGTGAGAATGAAGCCCAGGCAGGTCACTGTAGTCTGTGATATTTGAGCTTTTTCTTGGACAACTTGTATCCTTTATTGGCTTGGTAGTTCAGAGGTCTCCTTAGTAGGGCTGGCGATCAGAATGTCGTCTGCATATTGAAGGAGTGTTTCCTTTTCCAGAGGTAGAACTTTTAGTTCTTTAGCTGAGCTTTCCCCAAAGATGGTGTGGGAATTTTTGAACCCTTGGGGCAACATGACCCGGAAGTATTGTTTTAGTTGTATGTTGAGTCCTGCCACTCACAAGCCAAAATTTCTTGTGACTCTGGGACTAATAGAATACAAAAGAAGGCATCATTGAAGACTAATACAGAATACCATGTCCTGGTGGTTGGTAGAATGACCAGCAGGGTGTAGGGTTTAGGAACTACTGGAGGTATATCCTCGGTGGCTTCACTGACTGTCCTGACATCCTTTACCAGGACTCCAGCAGCCCATGGGGCTGTCGAGGTCAGGCCAATCCCAGGATATGGAGCTCACCTGGGCAGGTACCCCACCCCCACCCCAGCCCATGGGGCTCTCGTGTTCAGGCCCCTCCCAGGATATGGGGTTCCCTGGGCAGGTTCCCCTGCAGCCCATGGGGCTCTCGTGGTCAGGCCCCTCCCAGGATACAGAGCTACCCTTGCAGGTACCATGGCAGGGCTGGGAACACAGGAACCGTGCATATCGCCCTCATTGCAGAGCACTCCCAGCTCACCTGTCACTCAGATCTGACACAGAGCACCTCAGAGCAGGACTTGAACTAACAAACAGCAGCTCCGACAGGTCTGTGACCCTGGGCATCACTCTGTGTGGCCTCCCTCCACCTGGTCTTCCAGAGACTTCCACTGCACCCGGGGCACCAGGCCTCTGTCTCCACCCACCAGCCACCCCTCCTCTCCCTGACTCCTGGGTTCCTCTCATTAGGAGAGGGTTTTCTTGAAGTTGTCTCCCACTCATGGGCCAGATAATATAATTAGAAAACAAGCCAGAGCTGCAGCCCCTTGTCTATCCTGACTCTCAGGAGCCCACACCTGTTCCTTAGACCTGGCCGATTCAGCAAGTTCCAGTTTCTGCAACTGTGAGCCCCTGAGGGGTGATTATTGGCTGGCCTGGGAAGCCCGACCGTGCCGGCCAGACCTCCCCAGGTGTGCCTGGGTTCAGATCAATATAAACACCGCTCCAGGCAGCAAGAGCCCCTGCAGCTGTGCCTGACGCCATTTTCTCTGCCCTGTCAGCAGTCTTGGGGCTGGACTGGTGGGAGGGAGTGAGAGGCCACGGCTTTGTGGGTGGCCCAGTGTGAGTGGGGCTCTGCTGGACTTTCTGCAGCAGTTGCCAAGATGCCACCTGCTAAAGAAGAGGATGTGTCACCCATACCTGCCGCTGGAATTTCTCCCTGGGCAGAGGTGAGTGAGGAAGAAAGCAGTGGGGGCCGGGACAGCAGGGGTATCTCAGGCAGGGAAATGGAAAGCTTCCAGAAGAGCACCCATGGCCAGGACCATCCTGGCTGGCCTGCAGGCACCAAGTCGGCTGGCATGCTGTCACTCATGTGGCTCCATGGCCCTTCCTCTAGGCTTTCAAGTCCTTGTACATATTCAGGTGTTTTACCTGGGAAGGGTGGGAACATTTCAGCAGCAGCTGGCCTGGGGCTCAGCCCACGTTTACTCACAGATGCCTCGGCACGGTCCCCCAGCTTTGCAATGAGGACGCTTGTTGCGTGGGGCCTGCTGGCTGAATGGGAGATGATTCCCCACCACTGACCAACTTCAGAATTGTTTACAACTGGAGCAAGTGCCCTGATACGGTTTTCCTCTGTGTAACTGGTGGGTTCTGTGTTTTTTTCTTTTTTTCGTTTTTGGTTCAAGGTAGATTTTATTCCTCTTTTTTGTATTTACAGATATAAGCATGGAAATAATTTATTCATATAAATACATGTATGTGAAGGGAAGAATATTTTTTCTGTTTTACTTTTTGTAATTTGAATTTTATTTTATTTTTTTATACAGCAGGTTCTTTTTGGTTATCTATTTTATACATATAAATATATACATGCCAATCCCAATCTCTCAACTCCTCCCACCACCACCCCCCAACAGCTTTCCCCCCTTGGTGTCCATACGTTTGTTGTCTACATCTGTTGCTCTATTTCTGCCTGGCAAAACGGTTCATCTGTACAATTTTTCTAGGTTCCACATATATGCATTAATAGACAAGATTTGTTTTTCTCTTTCTGACTTACTTCACTCTGTATGACAGTCTCTAGATCCATCAACGTCTCTACAAATGACCCAATTTCATTCCTTTTTATGGCTTAGTAATATTCCATTTTATATATGTACCACATCTTTATGCATTCGTCTGTCTGTGGGCATTTAGGTTGCTTCCATTACCTGGATATTGTAAATAGTGATGCAATGAACATTGCGGTGAATGTCTCTTTTTGATTTATGGTTTTGTCTGGGTATATGCCCAGTAGTGGGATTGCTGTATCATATGGTAATTCTATTCTTAGTTTTATAAGAAACTCCATAATGTTCTCCACAGTGACTGTATCAATTTACATTCCCAACAATAGTGGAAGAGGGTTCCTTATCTCCACACCCTTTCCAGCATTTGTTGTTTGTAGATTATCTGATGATGCCCATTCTAACAGGTGTGAGGTGATACACCATGGATGAGTCTATTTCGTTGAGCAAAGAGTAGGTCTTGTCTATTACATATTTGGCTTATGGAACGGTATGTGTGCTAATTTCAATCTCTGGTTTTATACAGCACCCCAACTCAACTTTCCCCTTAAGCAAGCATAAGTTTTTATCTAAATGTGAGACTCTGTTCGGTTTTGGAATTCAGTTTATGTGTAGCCAAGTTTACACTCTCTCTATTAGTGATATCTTATGATAATTCTCTTTCTCTGTGTGACCTATTTCTCTTAGAATCATCATACTTAAATCCACTCAATTTGCTGCTACAGGCCTGATGACATTGATTTCATTGCTGAGTGATATTCCGTTGTACGTAAGTAGCACAACTCCTTTATCCATTTTTTTCTTTCTGGGATATTTAATTTGTACTGGACTCAAGGTTCTTGTAAACACAGCAGCCCTAAATTTTGTGTTGGCTGTGTCTTGTTGATTTTAATTTTCCTAAGCTATAGTGCCAAAAGTGGAAGTGCCCTAGAGTCTGTAGCTTTGTTTTTCAGATGTTTCAGGATACACCATAAACATCTCCAGAGTGTCTGTTGGCAATTTACATCCCGCCCATCAGCATAACAAGGCTCCCTGTTCTCCATGGCCTGTCCTGTGTTTCTGGTTTTTACACTTTTTTCAGATGGCCCTTTTGACGAATGGGAAATGAGACTTCATTGTAGTGCGGATTTCCATTTCTCGAGTGCTTGGTTGGCCAAAAAGGGCATATGTGTTTTTTCCTGAATATATTCAGGAAAAAATGTTTACGCACTTTTGTCCAACTGCATCACTGTCAAAGATCTGCCGCTTTTCACATGCTTTAAATGCAATTCCAATCTACCTCCTGAAATATGATTCCTGCAATTCTGCCTCGTTTTCAAGGCCTCTTTGCAGACTTACTTCCATATAATTTTGCCAATAGCTGTCATTTATAACACTGCAGGTTTGTGAATTACAGTGCCCGTGATTTCCTTTCTTAACTCGTTTCCTTGAAAACTGGCCACAGAACCGCAGGTTTGCTTCAGGCCGTAATCAGGGTCCGGCACGGCACTCTGAGACTTTGGTTCATTCCACTTCCTGGTGGGAAATTAGAGTTAAATGTGCCCCTCCAGACACCTGCCTCACTCCTATCCCCTTGGTGATGTGTGTCCTGTGGTTTGAGGTCACATGTGCTGGGTTCCTCACCTTTGGCTGATGTGGCCCCACTGGTGTGAGGACACTCCTGCCTGGTTCCCATCCCCTTGGTGATGTGGGCCCTCCGGTGAGAGTCTGATCCTGGTTGGGTTCCTCACACTTCTGTGAGGTGGGCCCTCTTCTCTGAGGTCACTCCTGCCTGGCTGGCACATCCCGCCTTGGTGACGTCGGCCCTCTGGTGGGATTTGGTGCCTGCTGGGTGTCTCCTCCCCTCGGTAATGAGGGCCCTCTGGCGTCACACCCTAACTCCTGGGCTCCCAATATTTTCTGATATGCGCCCTGTGGTTCGAGTACACTCCTGCCAGGTTCCCAACCCCATGGGAATGTGGGCCTTCTGCTCTGAAGTCCCAACCGTGGGTTGCTCAGTTTCATGATGAGGGCCCTCTGCTGTGAGTTCTCTCCGGCCTGGATCCCATAGCCTCGCTGCTCCTGGCCACCTGCTGGTAGGTTACAACTGCGGGATTCCTCACCTTTTTTCTTCTATGGGCCCTCTGTTTTGAGACTCCTCCTGCCTGCCTCACTCCCAGCCCCTTGGTGATGTGTGTCCTCTGGTTTGAGGCCACGTATGCTGGGTCCCTCGCCTTTCGATGATGTGGCCCCACTGGTGTGAGGACACTCCTGCCTGGTTCCTATCCCCTTGATGATGTGGGCCCTCTGGTGAGAGTCTGATCCTGGCTGGGTTCCTCACCCTTCTGTGAGGGGGGCCCTCTGCTTTGAGGTCACTCCTGCCTGGCTGGCACACCCCACCTGGGCAACATCGGCCCTCTTGTGGCAGTTGGAGCCTGCTGGGAACCTCCCCTCGGTGATGGGGGCCCTCTTGCCTCAGGCCCTAACTGCTGGGTACCCACATTTTCTGATACGTGCTAAGTGGTGCGAGGACACTCCTGCGAGGTTCCCATCCCCATGGGCATGTGGGCCTTCTGCTCTAAGGTCCCAACACCTGTGTTGTTCACCGTTTCATGATGTTGGCTCTCTGGTGTTAGTTCACCCAGGCCTAGATCCCATAGCCTCTGTGCTCTGAGCGGCCTGCTGTGAGGTTCCTACTGCTGGATTCCTTACCTTTTTTATTCTTTGGGTCCTGTGTTTTCATGCTCCTACTTCCTGACTCACTCCCAGCCCATTTGTGATGTAGGTCCTCTTGTTTAAGGCCACATGTACCAGTTTCCTCACCTTTATTGATGTGGCCCCACTGGTGTGAGGACACTCCTGCCTGGTTCCCATCCCCTTGGTGATGTGGGCCCTCTGGTGAGAGTCTGATCCTGTCTGGATTCCTCACACTTCTGTGAGGTGGGCCCTCTGCTGTGAGGTAACTCCTGCCTGGCTTGCTCCCATTGCCTTGGTGACGTCGGCCCTCTGGTGGCATTTGGAGCCTGCTGGTAGCCTCCTCTCCTCCGTGATGAGGGCCCTCTGGCGCCAGGCCATAACTGCTGGGTTCCCACATTTTCTGATACGTGCTAAGTTGTGCGAGGACACTCCTGCGAGGTTCCCATCCCCATGGGGATGTGGGCCTTCTGCTCTGAGGTCCCACTGGCTGGGTTGCTCACAGTTTCATGATGTGGGCCCTCTGCTGTGAGTTCACTGTGGCCTGGATCCCATAGACTCCATGCTCTGGGCCACCTGCTGGGAGGTTCAAACTGCTGGATTCCTCACATTTTTTATTCTGTGGGCCCTGTGTTGTTAGGCTACTCCTGCCTGCCTCACTCGGAGCACCTTGGAAATGTGGGTCCTCTGGTTTAGGCCACATGTGCTGGGTTCCTCACCTTTCTATAATGTGGCCACACTGGTGTGAGGACACTCCTGCCTTGTTCCGATCCCCTTGGTGATGTGGGCCCTCTGGTGAGAGCCTTATCCTGGCTGGGTTCCTCACCCTTCTGTGAGGTAGGCCCTCTGCTGTGAGGTCACTCCTGCCTGGCTGGCACACGTCAACGTGGCGACGTGGGCCCTCAGTTGGGAGTTGGTGCCTGCTGGGAGTCTCCTCCCCTCGGTAATGAGGGCCCTCTGGCGTCAGACCCTAACTCCTGGGCTCCCAAAATTTTCTGATGTGCGCCCTGTGGTGCGAGTACACTCCTGCCAGGATCCCAACCCCATGGGAATGTGGGCCTTCTGCTCTAAGGTCCCAACGGCTGGGTTGCTCACAGTTTCATAATGAGGGCCCTCTGTTTTGAGTTCAGTCAGGCCTGGATCCCATAGCCTCGCTGCTCCTGGCCACCTGCTGGGAGGTTCCAACTGCGGGATTCCTCACCTTTTTTACGCTATGGGCCCTCTGTTTGGAGGCTCCTCCTGCCTGCCTCACTCCCAGCCCCTTGGTGATGTGTGTCCTGTAGTTTGAGGCCACGTGTGCTGGGTCCGTCACATTTCGGTGATGTGACCACACTGGTGTGAGAACACTCCTGCCTGGTTTCCATTCCCTTGGTGATGTGGGCCCTCCGGTGAGAGTCTGATCCTCTTTGGGTTCCTCACACTTTTGTGTGGTTGGCCCTCTGCTCTGAGGTCACTCCTGCCTGGCTGCACACCCTGCATTGGCGACGTCAGCCTTCTGGTAGCAGTTGGAGCTTGCTGGGAGCCTCCTCTCCACAGTGATGAGGGCCCTCTGGCGTCCGGCCCTAACTGCTGGGCTCCCCACCTTTTCTGATGTGTGCCCACTGGTGCGATGACACTCCTGCTTGGTTCCCTTCCCCATGGGGATGTGGGCCTTGTGCTCTGAGGTTACAATGGCTGGGTTGCTTACAGTATCACGATGAGGGCCCTCTGTTGTGAGTTCATCACTGCCTGGATCCCATAGCCTCGGTGCTCTGGGCCGCCTGCTGGGATGTTCCAACTGCTGGATTCCTAACCTTTTTTATACAATGGGCCATGTGTTTTGAGGTTAATCCTGCCTGCCTCGCTCCGAGACCCATGGTGATGTGGGTCCTCTGGTTTGAGGCCACATGTGCTGGGTACCTCAACTTTCGATGATGTGGCCCCACGGGTGTGAGGACACTCCTGCCTGGTTCCCAGCCCCTTGCTTATGTGGGCACTCTGGTGAGAGTCTGATCTTGACTGGGTTCCTTACCCTTCTGTGAGGTGGGCCCTCTGATGTGAGGTCACTCCTGCCTGGATGGCTCATGTCGCCTTGGCGACGTAGGCCCTCTGTTGGCCACTGAAGCATGCTGGGAGCCTCCTACCCTCTTTAATAAGGGCCCTGGAAGAAACGCATATGCCCTTTTTGACCAAGTGCATCATTGTCGAGGTTCTGCCTCTTCTCCTATACTTTCAGAGGACTTCCCGTCTACCTCCTGAAATCGTATTCCTGGAATTCTGCCCCGCGTTCAAGTCCTCTTTGCAGCCTTACTTCAATATATTTTTGGACGATAGCTGTCATTTATAACTCTGCAGGTTTGTGAATTACAGTGCCCCTGAGCTCCTTTCTTCAACTCGCTTTCTTGTGAGCTGGCCGCAAAACCGCAGGATTGCTTCAGGCCCTAATCTGGTTCCGACACGGCATGCTGAGCCTTTGGCTAATTCCTCCTCCTGGTGGGAAATGAGCGTTAAATTTGTTCGTGCAGACACCTACAGCTAATCTCTCATTGGTTCTCCCTATTCCTGTTCATCTTGCGCAGAAATTCCAAACTGTGCCAAACAGGAGGTTAAAGGCACTGACTCTCCAAGTGGGGAGAGTGTTAGTAAAGCGTCTGGAATGGTAAAACCGAGTACGAGGGGACGAAAACTGAGACGCATTTTAAAAGTTTTCCCGGTCACACAGTGGACCATATTCTGGGTTGCCCATGCATGTTTTACCTGAAGGAAGAATCCCTTCAACCTGGAGAGTTGGGACCCATGGAATGGGTACCACGCAGTATGACTTCAAAGGGTTGCCTTTGCTCACCGAACGTCACCAATGCTATCAGCCCGAAGTGTCCAGCCTTATGTCTCACTCAGCTCGGGGTGTAGATGTGGTAAATCCACGTTGCATCACAAGCCCTGAATGAATTATTTAAGAATTACTCTCTATTTCACTGTCATTGTGTTTTGTTTTTGTAATTTATTTTGATAATGGGATTTATCGGATTTTCACTGCTGCGTTTATGCCGCTGTACACATGCTTGATTCTCTTATGGAGACATATAAATCCATGGGTTTTCAGATTCTTACTAGTCAGGTATATTCCTAGGCATTGAATATGGGGTGTTGAGTCCATTTCGTGGAGCAAGGAGTAGGTCCTGACTATTACATATTTGCTTATGGAAAGGTATCTGTGCTAATTTCAATCTCTGGTTTTATGCAGCACCACAACTCACCTTTCCCCTTAAGCAAGCATAAGTTGGTTTTCTAAATTTGAGACCCTTTTCTGTTTTGTAATTGAGTTCATGTGCAGCCATGTTTGCATTCCGTGTATTTGAGATATCTTATGGTGTTTCTTTTTCTGTGTGACTTAGTTAACTTAGAATGATCGTACCTGAATCCACTCATTATGCCGCGACGGGCCTCATGACATAGATTTCATTGCTGAGTGATATTCCATTGTACGTACGTACAACAACTTCTTTATCCATTTTTTGCTTTCTGGGATATTTCACTTGTACCGTAAATGAGGTTCTTGTAAGCAGAGCCGTCCAAAATTTATGGGTGGCTGTGTCTTTTTGATTTTAATTTCCCTAAGCTATAGAACCATAAGTTGAAGTGCCGTAGGCTCCGTTGCTTAGTTTTTTAGGTGTTTGAGGAAACACCATACACTTCTCCAGAGTGGCTGTTGGCAAGTTACATCCCGCCCATCAGCATAACAAGGCTCCCTGTTCTCCATGGCCTGTCCTGCCTTTCTGGATTTTTCACTTTTTTCAGATGTCCCTTTTGACAGGGGGGCAGTGAGACTTCATTGTAATGCAGATTTCTTTACAGGCTTGCTTGTTTGGCCAAAAAGGGCGTATGTGTTTTTTCTTGAATATATTCAGGAAAAAACGCATACGCCCTTTTTGACCAAGTGCATCATTGTCGACTTTCTGTCTCTTTCCTTATGCTTTAAATGCAATTCCAGTCTGCCCCTGAACTCGTTTTCCTGCAATTCTGCCCCGCTTTCAAGTCCTCTACGCAGCCTTACTTCAATACATTTTTGGACAATAGCTGACATTTATAACTCTGCAGGTTTGTGAATGACAGTGCGCCTGAGCTCCTTTCTTCTACTCGCTTTCTTGTGAGCTGGCCGCAAACCCGCAGCATGTCTTCATGCCCTAATCTGGTTCCGGCACAGCATGCTGATCCTTTGGTAAATTCCTCTTCCTGGTGGGAAATGAGTGTTATATTTGAACGTGCAGACACCTAGAGCTAGTCTCTCATTGGTTCTCCCTATTCTTGTTCATCTTGCGCAGAAATTGCAAACTGTGCCAAACAGGAGGTTAAAGGCACTGACTCTCTAAGTGGGGAGAGTATTAATAAAGGGTCTTGAATCGTGAACCCGAGTAAAAGGGGACGAAAACTGAGATGCATTTGAAAAGGTTTCCCGGTCACACGGTGCACCATACTGTGGGTTTCCCATGCATGTTTTAGCTGAAGGAAGAATCCCTTAAACCTGGAGAGTTGGGACCCATGGAATGGGTACCATGCAGTATGACTCCAAAGGGCCTGCATTTTCGCAACGAACCTCACCAATGCTATCAGGCCGAAGTGTACAGCCTTATGTCTCACTCAGCTCTGGTTGTAGATGTGGTAAATCCAGGTTGCATCACAAGCCCTGAATGAATTATTTAAGAATTGCTCTCTATTTCACTGTCATTGTGTTTGTTTTTGTAATTCATTTTGATAATGGGATTTATCGGATTTTCTCTGCTGCATTCATGCCGCTGTACACACACTTGAGTCTCTTATGGAGACATATAAATCCATGGGTTTGAAGATACTTACTAGTCAGGTGTATTCCTAGGCGTTGAATATGGGGTGTTTAGTCCATTTCGTTGAGCAAGGGCTAGGTCTTGACTATTACATATTTGGCTTATGGAAAGGTATCTGTGCTAATTTCTATCTCTGGTTTTATGCAGCACCCCAACTCACTTTTCCCCTTAAGCAAGCATAAGGTGGTTTTCTAAATTTGAGACCCTGTTCTGTTTTGTAATTCAGTTCATGTGTAGCCAAGTTTACATTCCGTGTATTAGTGATATCTTATGATGTTTCATTTTCTGTGTGACTTATTTCACTTAGAATCATCGTACCTGAATCCACTCATTATGCCACGATGGGCCTGATGACATAGATTTCATTGCTGAGTGATATTCCATTGAATGTGTGTACCACAACTTCTTTATCCATTTTTCACATTCTGGGATATTTAACTTGTACCGTAGACGAGATTCCTGTAAACAGAGCCGTCTGAAACTTTGGGGTGGCTGTCTGTTTTTGATTTTAATTTCCGTGATCTATAAGACCATAAGTGGAAGTGCCGTAGTCTCCGTTGCTTTGTTTCTTAGGTGTTTCAGGAAACACCATACACTTCTCCAGAGTGGCTGTTGGCAATTTACATCCCACCCATCAGCATAACAAGGCTCCCTGTTCTCCATGGCCTGTGCTGTCTTTCTGGATTTTACACTTTTTTCAGATGGCCCTTTTGACCTGGGGGCAGTGAGACTTCTTTGTAGTGCAGATTTCTTTAACATGCTGGCTTGGTTGGCCAAAAAGGGCGTATGCGTTTTTTCCTGAATATATTCAGGAAAAAACGCATACGCCCTTTTTGGCCAAGTGCATCATTGTCGACGTTCTGCCTCTTTTCCTATGCTTTAAATGCAATTCCAGTCTACCCCCTGAAATCGTTTTCCTGCAATTCTGCCCCGCTTTCCAGTCCTCTTCGCAGCCATCCTTCAATATATTTTTGGACGATAGCTGTCATTTATAACTCTGCAGGTTTGTGAATTACAGTGCCCCTGAGCTCCTTTCTTCAACTCGCTTTCTTGTGAGCTGGCCGCAAACCCGCAGGAATGCTTCAGGCCCTAATCTGGTTCCGGCACGGCATGCTGAGCCTTTGGTTAATTCCTCTTCCTGGTGGGAAATGAGCGTTCCATTTGCCCGTCCAGACACCTACAGCTAGTCTCTCATTGGTTCTCCCTATTCCTGTTCATCTTTCGCAGAAATTGCAAACTGTGCCAAACAGGAGGTTAAAGGCACTGACTCTCCAAGTGGGGAGAGTGTTAGTAAACGGTCTGGAATGGTGAACCCGAGTAAAAGGGGACGAAAACTGAGATGCATTTGAAAACGTTTCCCGGTCACACAGTGCACTGTACTGTGGGTTTCCCATGCATGTTTTAGCTGAAGGAAGAATCCCTTAAACCTGGAGAGTTGGGACCCATGGAATGGGTACCATGCAGTATGACTTCAAAGGGTCTGCATTTGCTCATCGAACCTCACCAATGCTATCAGCCCGAAGTGTCCAGCCTTATGTCTCACTCAGCTCTGGGTGTAGATGTGGTAAATCCAGGTCGCATCACAAGCCCTGAATGAATTATTTAAGAATTGCTCTCTATTTCACTGTCATTGTGTTTGTTTTTGTAATTCATTTTGATAATGGGTTTTATCGGATTTTCTCTGCTGCATTCATGCCGCTGTACACACACTTGAGTCTCTTACGGAGACATATAAATCCATGGGTTTGAAGGTTCTTACTACTCATGTGTAATCCTAGGCGTTGAATATGGGGTGTTTAGTCCATTTCATTGAGCAAGGGTTAGGTCTTGACTATTACATATTTGGCTTATGGAAAGGTATCTGTGCTAATTTCTATCTCTGGTTTTATGCAGCACCACAACTCACCTTTCCCCTTAAGCAAGCATAAGTAGGTTTTCTAAATTTGAGACCCTGTTCTGTTTTGTAATTCAGTTCATGTGTAGCCAAGTTTACATTCGGTGTATTAGTGATATCTTATGATGTTTCATTTTCTGTGTGACTTATTTCACTTAGAATCATCGTACGTGAATCCACTCATTATGCCGCGACGGGCCTGATGACATAGATTTCATTGGTGAGTAATATTCCTTTGTACGTACGTACCACACTTCTTTATCCATTTTTCGCTTTCTGGGATATTTAACTTGTACCGTAGACGAGGTTCTTGTAAACAGAGCCGTAAACAGAAACTTTGCGGTGGCTGTGTGTTTTTGATTTTAAATTCCCTAAGCTATAGGAAAATAAGTGGTAATGCCATAGACTCCGTTGCTTTGTTTTTTAGGTTTTTGAGGAAACACCATACACATCTCCAGAGTGGCTGTTGGCAATTTACATCCCGCCCATCAGCATAACAAGGCTCCCTGTTCTCCATGGCCTGTGCTGCCTTTCTGGATTTTACACTTTTTTCAGATGGCCCTTTTGAACGGGGAGCAGTGAGACTTCATTGTAGTGCAGATTTCTTTAACATGCTTGCTTGGTTGGCCAAAAAGGGCGTATGCGTTTTTTCCTGAATATATTCAGGAAAAAACGCATACGCCCTTTTTGGCCAAGTGCATCATTGTCGACGTTCTGCCTCTTTTCCTATGCTTTAAATGCAATTCCAGTCTACCCCCTGAAATCGTTTTCTTGCAATTCTGCCCCGCTTTCAAGTCCTCTTCGCAGCCTTCCTTCAATATATTTTTGGGTGATAGCTGTCATTTATAACTCTGCAGGTTTGTGAATTACAGTGTCCCTGAGCTCCTTTCTTCAACTCGCTTTCTTGTGAGCTGGCCGCAAACCCGCAGGATTGCTTCAGGCCCTAATCTGGTTCCGGCACGGCATGCTGAGCCTTTGGTTAATTCCTCTTCCTGGTGGGAAATGAGCGTTAAATTTGCCCGTGCAGACACCTTCACACGAGTCTTCATGGTGCCACTTTGCCCCGGGTATCTCTATGGAGGTTGGAGTTGGAGGGCCTCCTCGCTCAATGTCAGTGTGCCCATGGAGCCAACCCTGCAACTTCAGGGCATGGTTGGGTGTTAGGATCACCACGTGGGGTCCTTTTCCCTTTGGAGGGAGGTGGCCTTTTGGGCTGCTGATTTCCAGGTTTTCAGATACTGCCAGTATCTTGGCCAGATGTGGCGGTGGGCCAAGCCCCTTGGTGACCGTAGTTTATCCTACCTGGAGCGCATTCTTGCATTGTTCCATTTCAAGTGGTCCCAGGTTTTGCACTAATACTCCAATGGCGATTCACCGTTCACCAGGAATGTAAAGGTCAAAGGGTTTAGCTAAATTAGGGAGTTCCAGGGCAAGGGTCTGAATTGACTGCTCTTTCCATTCTTGAAAGGCCACTTCTGCATTCTATTCAAAAGGATCATCATCTTTTCCTTTCAGTGTTTCATATAGAGGCCCAGCTAGTAGACTGTAGTTAGGGATCCAGAAGCAGCAAACCCTGGCCTCCCCAGGAACCCCTAAGCTGTCTTCTAGGTTCAGAAATGGGTAAGGCTGTAAATTGTTTCTTCCCTTTCCTGGGATGGGCTTCTCTGACCTTCTGTGAGAATGAAGCCCAGGCAGGTCACCGTAGTCTGTGATATTTGAGCTTTTTCTTGGACAACTTGTATCCTTTATTGGCTTGGTAGTTCAGAGGTCTCCTTAGTAGGGCTGGCGATCAGAATGTCGTCTGCATATTGAAGGAGTGTTTCCTTTTCCAGAGGTAGATCTTTTAGTTCTTTAGCTGAGCTTTCTCCAAAGATGGTGTGGGAATTTTTGAACCCTTGGGGCAACACGGCCCGGAAGTATTGTTTTAGATGTATGTTGAGTCCTGCCACTCACAAGCCAAAATTTCTTGTGACTCTGGGACTAATAGAATACAAAAGAAGGCATCATTGAAGACTAATACAGAATACCATGTCCTGGTGGTTGGTAGAATGACCAGCAGGGTGTAGGATTTAGGAACTACTGGAGGTATATCCTTGGTGGCTTCACTGACTGTCCTGACATCCTTTACCAGGACTCCAGCAGCCCATGGGGCTCTCGAGGTCAGGCCAATCCCAGGATATGGAGCTCACCTGGGCAGGTACCCCACCCCCACCCCAGCCCATGGGGCTCTCGTGTTCAGGCCCATCCCAGGATATGGATCTCACCTGGGCAGGTACCCCACCCCCACCCCAGCCCATGGGGCTCTCGTGTTCAGGCCCCTCCCAGGATATGGGGTTCCCTGGGCAGGTTCCCCTGCAGCCCATGGGGCTCTCGTGGTCAGGCCCCTCCCAGGATACAGAGCTACCCTTGCAGGTACCATGGCAGGGCTGGGAACACAGGAACCGTGCATATCGCCCTCATTGCAGAGCACTCCCAGCTCACCTGTCACTCAGATCTGACACAGAGCACCTCAGAGCAGGACTTGAACTAACAAACAGCAGCTCCGACAGGTCTGTGACCCTGGGCATCACTCTGTGTGGCCTCCCTCCACCTGGTCTTCCAGAGACTTCCACTGCACCCGGGGCACCAGGCCTCTGTCTCCACCCACCAGCCACCCCTCCTCTCCCTGACTCCTGGGTTCCTCTCATTAGGAGAGGGTTTTCTTGAAGTTGTCTCCCACTCATGGGCCAGATAATATAATTAGAAAACAAGCCAGAGCTGCAGCCCCTTGTCTATCCTGACTCTCAGGAGCCCACACCTGTTCCTTAGACCTGGCCGATTCAGCAAGTTCCAGTTTCTGCAACTGTGAGCCCCTGAGGGGTGATTATTGGCTGGCCTGGGAAGCCCGACCGTGCCGGCCAGACCTCCCCAGGTGTGCCTGGGTTCAGATCAATATAAACACCGCTCCAGGCAGCAAGAGCCCCTGCAGCTGTGCCTGACGCCATTTTCTCTGCCCTGTCAGCAGTCTTGGGGCTGGACTGGTGGGAGGGAGTGAGAGGCCACGGCTTTGTGGGTGGCCCAGTGTGAGTGGGGCTCTGCTGGACTTTCTGCAGCAGTTGCCAAGATGCCACCTGCTAAAGAAGAGGATGTGTCACCCATACCTGCCGCTGGAATTTCTCCCTGGGCAGAGGTGAGTGAGGAAGAAAGCAGTGGGGGCCGGGACAGCAGGGGTATCTCAGGCAGGGAAATGGAAAGCTTCCAGAAGAGCACCCATGGCCAGGACCATCCTGGCTGGCCTGCAGGCACCAAGTCGGCTGGCATGCTGTCACTCATGTGGCTCCATGGCCCTTCCTCTAGGCTTTCAAGTCCTTGTACATATTCAGGTGTTTTACCTGGGAAGGGTGGGAACATTTCAGCAGCAGCTGGCCTGGGGCTCAGCCCACGTTTACTCACAGATGCCTCGGCACGGTCCCCCAGCTTTGCAATGAGGACGCTTGTTGCGTGGGGCCTGCTGGCTGAATGGGAGATGATTCCCCACCACTGACCAACTTCAGAATTGTTTACAACTGGAGCAAGTGCCCTGATACGGTTTTCCTCTGTGTAACTGGTGGGTTCTGTGTTTTTTTCTTTTTTTCGTTTTTGGTTCAAGGTAGATTTTATTCCTCTTTTTTGTATTTACAGATATAAGCATGGAAATAATTTATTCATATAAATACATGTATGTGAAGGGAAGAATATTTTTTCTGTTTTACTTTTTGTAATTTGAATTTTATTTTATTTTTTTATACAGCAGGTTCTTTTTGGTTATCTATTTTATACATATAAATATATACATGCCAATCCCAATCTCTCAACTCCTCCCACCACCACCCCCCAACAGCTTTCCCCCCTTGGTGTCCATACGTTTGTTGTCTACATCTGTTGCTCTATTTCTGCCTGGCAAAACGGTTCATCTGTACAATTTTTCTAGGTTCCACATATATGCATTAATAGACAAGATTTGTTTTTCTCTTTCTGACTTACTTCACTCTGTATGACAGTCTCTAGATCCATCAACGTCTCTACAAATGACCCAATTTCATTCCTTTTTATGGCTTAGTAATATTCCATTTTATATATGTACCACATCTTTATGCATTCGTCTGTCTGTGGGCATTTAGGTTGCTTCCATTACCTGGATATTGTAAATAGTGATGCAATGAACATTGCGGTGAATGTCTCTTTTTGATTTATGGTTTTGTCTGGGTATATGCCCAGTAGTGGGATTGCTGTATCATATGGTAATTCTATTCTTAGTTTTATAAGAAACTCCATAATGTTCTCCACAGTGACTGTATCAATTTACATTCCCAACAATAGTGGAAGAGGGTTCCTTATCTCCACACCCTTTCCAGCATTTGTTGTTTGTAGATTATCTGATGATGCCCATTCTAACAGGTGTGAGGTGATACACCATGGATGAGTCTATTTCGTTGAGCAAAGAGTAGGTCTTGTCTATTACATATTTGGCTTATGGAACGGTATGTGTGCTAATTTCAATCTCTGGTTTTATACAGCACCCCAACTCAACTTTCCCCTTAAGCAAGCATAAGTTTTTATCTAAATGTGAGACTCTGTTCGGTTTTGGAATTCAGTTTATGTGTAGCCAAGTTTACACTCTCTCTATTAGTGATATCTTATGATAATTCTCTTTCTCTGTGTGACCTATTTCTCTTAGAATCATCATACTTAAATCCACTCAATTTGCTGCTACAGGCCTGATGACATTGATTTCATTGCTGAGTGATATTCCGTTGTACGTAAGTAGCACAACTCCTTTATCCATTTTTTTCTTTCTGGGATATTTAATTTGTACTGGACTCAAGGTTCTTGTAAACACAGCAGCCCTAAATTTTGTGTTGGCTGTGTCTTGTTGATTTTAATTTTCCTAAGCTATAGTGCCAAAAGTGGAAGTGCCCTAGAGTCTGTAGCTTTGTTTTTCAGATGTTTCAGGATACACCATAAACATCTCCAGAGTGTCTGTTGGCAATTTACATCCCGCCCATCAGCATAACAAGGCTCCCTGTTCTCCATGGCCTGTCCTGTGTTTCTGGTTTTTACACTTTTTTCAGATGGCCCTTTTGACGAATGGGAAATGAGACTTCATTGTAGTGCGGATTTCCATTTCTCGAGTGCTTGGTTGGCCAAAAAGGGCATATGTGTTTTTTCCTGAATATATTCAGGAAAAAATGTTTACGCACTTTTGTCCAACTGCATCACTGTCAAAGATCTGCCGCTTTTCACATGCTTTAAATGCAATTCCAATCTACCTCCTGAAATATGATTCCTGCAATTCTGCCTCGTTTTCAAGTCCTCTTTGCAGACTTACTTCCATATAATTTTGCCAATAGCTGTCATTTATAACACTGCAGGTTTGTGAATTACAGTGCCCGTGATTTCCTTTCTTAACTCGTTTCCTTGAAAACTGGCCACAGAACCGCAGGTTTGCTTCAGGCCGTAATCAGGGTCCGGCACGGCACTCTGAGACTTTGGTTCATTCCACTTCCTGGTGGGAAATTAGAGTTAAATGTGCCCCTCCAGACACCTGCCTCACTCCTATCCCCTTGGTGATGTGTGTCCTGTGGTTTGAGGTCACATGTGCTGGGTTCCTCACCTTTGGCTGATGTGGCCCCACTGGTGTGAGGACACTCCTGCCTGGTTCCCATCCCCTTGGTGATGTGGGCCCTCCGGTGAGAGTCTGATCCTGGTTGGGTTCCTCACACTTCTGTGAGGTGGGCCCTCTTCTCTGAGGTCACTCCTGCCTGGCTGGCACATCCCGCCTTGGTGACGTCGGCCCTCTGGTGGGATTTGGTGCCTGCTGGGTGTCTCCTCCCCTCGGTAATGAGGGCCCTCTGGCGTCACACCCTAACTCCTGGGCTCCCAATATTTTCTGATATGCGCCCTGTGGTTCGAGTACACTCCTGCCAGGTTCCCAACCCCATGGGAATGTGGGCCTTCTGCTCTGAAGTCCCAACCGTGGGTTGCTCAGTTTCATGATGAGGGCCCTCTGCTGTGAGTTCTCTCCGGCCTGGATCCCATAGCCTCGCTGCTCCTGGCCACCTGCTGGTAGGTTACAACTGCGGGATTCCTCACCTTTTTTCTTCTATGGGCCCTCTGTTTTGAGACTCCTCCTGCCTGCCTCACTCCCAGCCCCTTGGTGATGTGTGTCCTCTGGTTTGAGGCCACGTATGCTGGGTCCCTCGCCTTTCGATGATGTGGCCCCACTGGTGTGAGGACACTCCTGCCTGGTTCCTATCCCCTTGATGATGTGGGCCCTCTGGTGAGAGTCTGATCCTGGCTGGGTTCCTCACCCTTCTGTGAGGGGGGCCCTCTGCTGTGAGGTCACTCCTGCCTGGCTGGCACACCCCACCTGGGCAACATCGGCCCTCTTGTGGCAGTTGGAGCCTGCTGGGAACCTCCCCTCGGTGATGGGGGCCCTCTTGCCTCAGGCCCTAACTGCTGGGTACCCACATTTTCTGATACGTGCTAAGTGGTGCGAGGACACTCCTGCGAGGTTCCCATCCCCATGGGCATGTGGGCCTTCTGCTCTAAGGTCCCAACACCTGTGTTGTTCACCGTTTCATGATGTTGGCTCTCTGGTGTTAGTTCACCCAGGCCTAGATCCCATAGCCTCTGTGCTCTGAGCGGCCTGCTGTGAGGTTCCTACTGCTGGATTCCTTACCTTTTTTATTCTTTGGGTCCTGTGTTTTCATGCTCCTACTTCCTGACTCACTCCCAGCCCATTTGTGATGTAGGTCCTCTTGTTTAAGGCCACATGTACCAGTTTCCTCACCTTTATTGATGTGGCCCCACTGGTGTGAGGACACTCCTGCCTGGTTCCCATCCCCTTGGTGATGTGGGCCCTCTGGTGAGAGTCTGATCCTGTCTGGATTCCTCACACTTCTGTGAGGTGGGCCCTCTGCTGTGAGGTAACTCCTGCCTGGCTTGCTCCCATTGCCTTGGTGACGTCGGCCCTCTGGTGGCATTTGGAGCCTGCTGGTAGCCTCCTCTCCTCCGTGATGAGGGCCCTCTGGCGCCAGGCCATAACTGCTGGGTTCCCACATTTTCTGATACGTGCTAAGTTGTGCGAGGACACTCCTGCGAGGTTCCCATCCCCATGGGGATGTGGGCCTTCTGCTCTGAGGTCCCACTGGCTGGGTTGCTCACAGTTTCATGATGTGGGCCCTCTGCTGTGAGTTCACTGTGGCCTGGATCCCATAGACTCCATGCTCTGGGCCACCTGCTGGGAGGTTCAAACTGCTGGATTCCTCACATTTTTTATTCTGTGGGCCCTGTGTTGTTAGGCTACTCCTGCCTGCCTCACTCGGAGCACCTTGGAAATGTGGGTCCTCTGGTTTAGGCCACATGTGCTGGGTTCCTCACCTTTCTATAATGTGGCCACACTGGTGTGAGGACACTCCTGCCTTGTTCCGATCCCCTTGGTGATGTGGGCCCTCTGGTGAGAGCCTTATCCTGGCTGGGTTCCTCACCCTTCTGTGAGGTAGGCCCTCTGCTGTGAGGTCACTCCTGCCTGGCTGGCACACGTCAACGTGGCGACGTGGGCCCTCAGTTGGGAGTTGGTGCCTGCTGGGAGTCTCCTCCCCTCGGTAATGAGGGCCCTCTGGCGTCAGACCCTAACTCCTGGGCTCCCAAAATTTTCTGATGTGCGCCCTGTGGTGCGAGTACACTCCTGCCAGGATCCCAACCCCATGGGAATGTGGGCCTTCTGCTCTAAGGTCCCAACGGCTGGGTTGCTCACAGTTTCATAATGAGGGCCCTCTGTTTTGAGTTCAGTCAGGCCTGGATCCCATAGCCTCGCTGCTCCTGGCCACCTGCTGGGAGGTTCCAACTGCGGGATTCCTCACCTTTTTTACGCTATGGGCCCTCTGTTTGGAGGCTCCTCCTGCCTGCCTCACTCCCAGCCCCTTGGTGATGTGTGTCCTGTAGTTTGAGGCCACGTGTGCTGGGTCCGTCACATTTCGGTGATGTGACCACACTGGTGTGAGAACACTCCTGCCTGGTTTCCATTCCCTTGGTGATGTGGGCCCTCCGGTGAGAGTCTGATCCTCTTTGGGTTCCTCACACTTTTGTGTGGTTGGCCCTCTGCTCTGAGGTCACTCCTGCCTGGCTGCACACCCTGCATTGGCGACGTCAGCCTTCTGGTAGCAGTTGGAGCTTGCTGGGAGCCTCCTCTCCTCAGTGATGAGGGCCCTCTGGCGTCCGGCCCTAACTGCTGGGCTCCCCACCTTTTCTGATGTGTGCCCACTGGTGCGATGACACTCCTGCTTGGTTCCCTTCCCCATGGGGATGTGGGCCTTGTGCTCTGAGGTTACAATGGCTGGGTTGCTTACAGTATCACGATGAGGGCCCTCTGTTGTGAGTTCATCACTGCCTGGATCCCATAGCCTCGGTGCTCTGGGCCGCCTGCTGGGATGTTCCAACTGCTGGATTCCTAACCTTTTTTATACAATGGGCCATGTGTTTTGAGGTTAATCCTGCCTGCCTCGCTCCGAGACCCATGGTGATGTGGGTCCTCTGGTTTGAGGCCACATGTGCTGGGTACCTCAACTTTCGATGATGTGGCCCCACGGGTGTGAGGACACTCCTGCCTGGTTCCCAGCCCCTTGCTTATGTGGGCACTCTGGTGAGAGTCTGATCTTGACTGGGTTCCTTACCCTTCTGTGAGGTGGGCCCTCTGATGTGAGGTCACTCCTGCCTGGATGGCTCATGTCGCCTTGGCGACGTAGGCCCTCTGTTGGCCACTGAAGCATGCTGGGAGCCTCCTACCCTCTTTAATAAGGGCCCTGGAAGAAACGCATATGCCCTTTTTGACCAAGTGCATCATTGTCGAGGTTCTGCCTCTTCTCCTATACTTTCAGAGGACTTCCCGTCTACCTCCTGAAATCGTATTCCTGGAATTCTGCCCCGCGTTCAAGTCCTCTTTGCAGCCTTACTTCAATATATTTTTGGACGATAGCTGTCATTTATAACTCTGCAGGTTTGTGAATTACAGTGCCCCTGAGCTCCTTTCTTCAACTCGCTTTCTTGTGAGCTGGCCGCAAAACCGCAGGATTGCTTCAGGCCCTAATCTGGTTCCGACACGGCATGCTGAGCCTTTGGCTAATTCCTCCTCCTGGTGGGAAATGAGCGTTAAATTTGTTCGTGCAGACACCTACAGCTAATCTCTCATTGGTTCTCCCTATTCCTGTTCATCTTGCGCAGAAATTCCAAACTGTGCCAAACAGGAGGTTAAAGGCACTGACTCTCCAAGTGGGGAGAGTGTTAGTAAAGCGTCTGGAATGGTAAAACCGAGTACGAGGGGACGAAAACTGAGACGCATTTTAAAAGTTTTCCCGGTCACACAGTGGACCATATTCTGGGTTGCCCATGCATGTTTTACCTGAAGGAAGAATCCCTTCAACCTGGAGAGTTGGGACCCATGGAATGGGTACCACGCAGTATGACTTCAAAGGGTTGCCTTTGCTCACCGAACGTCACCAATGCTATCAGCCCGAAGTGTCCAGCCTTATGTCTCACTCAGCTCGGGGTGTAGATGTGGTAAATCCACGTTGCATCACAAGCCCTGAATGAATTATTTAAGAATTACTCTCTATTTCACTGTCATTGTGTTTTGTTTTTGTAATTTATTTTGATAATGGGATTTATCGGATTTTCACTGCTGCGTTTATGCCGCTGTACACATGCTTGATTCTCTTATGGAGACATATAAATCCATGGGTTTTCAGATTCTTACTAGTCAGGTATATTCCTAGGCATTGAATATGGGGTGTTGAGTCCATTTCGTGGAGCAAGGAGTAGGTCCTGACTATTACATATTTGCTTATGGAAAGGTATCTGTGCTAATTTCAATCTCTGGTTTTATGCAGCACCACAACTCACCTTTCCCCTTAAGCAAGCATAAGTTGGTTTTCTAAATTTGAGACCCTTTTCTGTTTTGTAATTGAGTTCATGTGCAGCCATGTTTGCATTCCGTGTATTTGAGATATCTTATGGTGTTTCTTTTTCTGTGTGACTTAGTTAACTTAGAATGATCGTACCTGAATCCACTCATTATGCCGCGACGGGCCTCATGACATAGATTTCATTGCTGAGTGATATTCCATTGTACGTACGTACAACAACTTCTTTATCCATTTTTTGCTTTCTGGGATATTTCACTTGTACCGTAAATGAGGTTCTTGTAAGCAGAGCCGTCCAAAATTTATGGGTGGCTGTGTCTTTTTGATTTTAATTTCCCTAAGCTATAGAACCATAAGTTGAAGTGCCGTAGGCTCCGTTGCTTAGTTTTTTAGGTGTTTGAGGAAACACCATACACTTCTCCAGAGTGGCTGTTGGCAAGTTACATCCCGCCCATCAGCATAACAAGGCTCCCTGTTCTCCATGGCCTGTCCTGCCTTTCTGGATTTTTCACTTTTTTCAGATGTCCCTTTTGACAGGGGGGCAGTGAGACTTCATTGTAATGCAGATTTCTTTACAGGCTTGCTTGTTTGGCCAAAAAGGGCGTATGTGTTTTTTCTTGAATATATTCAGGAAAAAACGCATACGCCCTTTTTGACCAAGTGCATCATTGTCGACTTTCTGTCTCTTTCCTTATGCTTTAAATGCAATTCCAGTCTGCCCCTGAACTCGTTTTCCTGCAATTCTGCCCCGCTTTCAAGTCCTCTACGCAGCCTTACTTCAATACATTTTTGGACAATAGCTGACATTTATAACTCTGCAGGTTTGTGAATGACAGTGCGCCTGAGCTCCTTTCTTCTACTCGCTTTCTTGTGAGCTGGCCGCAAACCCGCAGCATGTCTTCATGCCCTAATCTGGTTCCGGCACAGCATGCTGATCCTTTGGTAAATTCCTCTTCCTGGTGGGAAATGAGTGTTATATTTGAACGTGCAGACACCTAGAGCTAGTCTCTCATTGGTTCTCCCTATTCTTGTTCATCTTGCGCAGAAATTGCAAACTGTGCCAAACAGGAGGTTAAAGGCACTGACTCTCTAAGTGGGGAGAGTATTAATAAAGGGTCTTGAATCGTGAACCCGAGTAAAAGGGGACGAAAACTGAGATGCATTTGAAAAGGTTTCCCGGTCACACGGTGCACCATACTGTGGGTTTCCCATGCATGTTTTAGCTGAAGGAAGAATCCCTTAAACCTGGAGAGTTGGGACCCATGGAATGGGTACCATGCAGTATGACTCCAAAGGGCCTGCATTTTCGCAACGAACCTCACCAATGCTATCAGGCCGAAGTGTACAGCCTTATGTCTCACTCAGCTCTGGTTGTAGATGTGGTAAATCCAGGTTGCATCACAAGCCCTGAATGAATTATTTAAGAATTGCTCTCTATTTCACTGTCATTGTGTTTGTTTTTGTAATTCATTTTGATAATGGGATTTATCGGATTTTCTCTGCTGCATTCATGCCGCTGTACACACACTTGAGTCTCTTATGGAGACATATAAATCCATGGGTTTGAAGATACTTACTAGTCAGGTGTATTCCTAGGCGTTGAATATGGGGTGTTTAGTCCATTTCGTTGAGCAAGGGCTAGGTCTTGACTATTACATATTTGGCTTATGGAAAGGTATCTGTGCTAATTTCTATCTCTGGTTTTATGCAGCACCCCAACTCACTTTTCCCCTTAAGCAAGCATAAGGTGGTTTTCTAAATTTGAGACCCTGTTCTGTTTTGTAATTCAGTTCATGTGTAGCCAAGTTTACATTCCGTGTATTAGTGATATCTTATGATGTTTCATTTTCTGTGTGACTTATTTCACTTAGAATCATCGTACCTGAATCCACTCATTATGCCACGATGGGCCTGATGACATAGATTTCATTGCTGAGTGATATTCCATTGAATGTGTGTACCACAACTTCTTTATCCATTTTTCACATTCTGGGATATTTAACTTGTACCGTAGACGAGATTCCTGTAAACAGAGCCGTCTGAAACTTTGGGGTGGCTGTCTGTTTTTGATTTTAATTTCCGTGATCTATAAGACCATAAGTGGAAGTGCCGTAGTCTCCGTTGCTTTGTTTCTTAGGTGTTTCAGGAAACACCATACACTTCTCCAGAGTGGCTGTTGGCAATTTACATCCCACCCATCAGCATAACAAGGCTCCCTGTTCTCCATGGCCTGTGCTGTCTTTCTGGATTTTACACTTTTTTCAGATGGCCCTTTTGACCTGGGGGCAGTGAGACTTCTTTGTAGTGCAGATTTCTTTAACATGCTGGCTTGGTTGGCCAAAAAGGGCGTATGCGTTTTTTCCTGAATATATTCAGGAAAAAACGCATACGCCCTTTTTGGCCAAGTGCATCATTGTCGACGTTCTGCCTCTTTTCCTATGCTTTAAATGCAATTCCAGTCTACCCCCTGAAATCGTTTTCCTGCAATTCTGCCCCGCTTTCCAGTCCTCTTCGCAGCCATCCTTCAATATATTTTTGGACGATAGCTGTCATTTATAACTCTGCAGGTTTGTGAATTACAGTGCCCCTGAGCTCCTTTCTTCAACTCGCTTTCTTGTGAGCTGGCCGCAAACCCGCAGGAATGCTTCAGGCCCTAATCTGGTTCCGGCACGGCATGCTGAGCCTTTGGTTAATTCCTCTTCCTGGTGGGAAATGAGCGTTCCATTTGCCCGTCCAGACACCTACAGCTAGTCTCTCATTGGTTCTCCCTATTCCTGTTCATCTTGCGCAGAAATTGCAAACTGTGCCAAACAGGAGGTTAAAGGCACTGACTCTCCAAGTGGGGAGAGTGTTAGTAAACGGTCTGGAATGGTGAACCCGAGTAAAAGGGGACGAAAACTGAGATGCATTTGAAAACGTTTCCCGGTCACACAGTGCACTGTACTGTGGGTTTCCCATGCATGTTTTAGCTGAAGGAAGAATCCCTTAAACCTGGAGAGTTGGGACCCATGGAATGGGTACCATGCAGTATGACTTCAAAGGGTCTGCATTTGCTCATCGAACCTCACCAATGCTATCAGCCCGAAGTGTCCAGCCTTATGTCTCACTCAGCTCTGGGTGTAGATGTGGTAAATCCAGGTCGCATCACAAGCCCTGAATGAATTATTTAAGAATTGCTCTCTATTTCACTGTCATTGTGTTTGTTTTTGTAATTCATTTTGATAATGGGTTTTATCGGATTTTCTCTGCTGCATTCATGCCGCTGTACACACACTTGAGTCTCTTACGGAGACATATAAATCCATGGGTTTGAAGGTTCTTACTACTCATGTGTAATCCTAGGCGTTGAATATGGGGTGTTTAGTCCATTTCATTGAGCAAGGGTTAGGTCTTGACTATTACATATTTGGCTTATGGAAAGGTATCTGTGCTAATTTCTATCTCTGGTTTTATGCAGCACCACAACTCACCTTTCCCCTTAAGCAAGCATAAGTAGGTTTTCTAAATTTGAGACCCTGTTCTGTTTTGTAATTCAGTTCATGTGTAGCCAAGTTTACATTCGGTGTATTAGTGATATCTTATGATGTTTCATTTTCTGTGTGACTTATTTCACTTAGAATCATCGTACGTGAATCCACTCATTATGCCGCGACGGGCCTGATGACATAGATTTCATTGGTGAGTAATATTCCTTTGTACGTACGTACCACACTTCTTTATCCATTTTTCGCTTTCTGGGATATTTAACTTGTACCGTAGACGAGGTTCTTGTAAACAGAGCCGTAAACAGAAACTTTGCGGTGGCTGTGTGTTTTTGATTTTAAATTCCCTAAGCTATAGGAAAATAAGTGGTAATGCCATAGACTCCGTTGCTTTGTTTTTTAGGTTTTTGAGGAAACACCATACACATCTCCAGAGTGGCTGTTGGCAATTTACATCCCGCCCATCAGCATAACAAGGCTCCCTGTTCTCCATGGCCTGTGCTGCCTTTCTGGATTTTACACTTTTTTCAGATGGCCCTTTTGAACGGGGAGCAGTGAGACTTCATTGTAGTGCAGATTTCTTTAACATGCTTGCTTGGTTGGCCAAAAAGGGCGTATGCGTTTTTTCCTGAATATATTCAGGAAAAAACGCATACGCCCTTTTTGGCCAAGTGCATCATTGTCGACGTTCTGCCTCTTTTCCTATGCTTTAAATGCAATTCCAGTCTACCCCCTGAAATCGTTTTCTTGCAATTCTGCCCCACTTTCAAGTCCTCTTCGCAGCCTTCCTTCAATATATTTTTGGGTGATAGCTGTCATTTATAACTCTGCAGGTTTGTGAATTACAGTGTCCCTGAGATCCTTTCTTCAACTCGCTTTCTTGTGAGCTGGCCGCAAACCCGCAGGATTGCTTCAGGCCCTAATCTGGTTCCGGCACGGCATGCTGAGCCTTTGGTTAATTCCTCTTCCTGGTGGGAAATGAGCGTTAAATTTGCCCGTGCAGACACCTTCACACGAGTCTTCATGGTGCCACTTTGCCCCGGGTATCTCTATGGAGGTTGGAGTTGGAGGGCCTCCTCGCTCAATGTCAGTGTGCCCATGGAGCCAACCCTGCAACTTCAGGGCATGGTTGGGTGTTAGGATCACCACGTGGGGTCCTTTTCCCTTTGGAGGGAGGTGGCCTTTTGGGCTGCTGATTTCCAGGTTTTCAGATACTGCCAGTATCTTGGCCAGATGTGGCGGTGGGCCAATCCCCTTGGTGACCGTAGTTTATCCTACCTGGAGCGCATTCTTGCATTGTTCCATTTCAAGTGGTCCCAGGTTTTGCACTAATACTCCAATGGCGATTCACCGTTCACCAGGAATGTAAAGGTCAAAGGGTTTAGCTAAATTAGGGAGTTCCAGGGCAAGGGTCTGAATTGACTGCTCTTTCCATTCTTGAAAGGCCACTTCTGCATTCTATTCAAAAGGATCATCATCTTTTCCTTTCAGTGTTTCATATAGAGGCCCAGCTAGTAGACTGTAGTTAGGGATCCAGAAGCAGCAAACCCTGGCCTCCCCAGGAACCCCTAAGCTGTCTTCTAGGTTCAGAAATGGGTAAGGCTGTAAATTGTTTCTTCCCTTTCCTGGGATGGGCTTCTCCGACCTTCTGTGAGAATGAAGCCCAGGCAGGTCACCGTAGTCTGTGATATTTGAGCTTTTTCTTGGACAACTTGTATCCTTTATTGGCTTGGTAGTTCAGAGGTCTCCTTAGTAGGGCTGGCGATCAGAATGTCGTCTGCATATTGAAGGAGTGTTTCCTTTTCCAGAGGTAGATCTTTTAGTTCTTTAGCTGAGCTTTCTCCAAAGATGGTGTGGGAATTTTTGAACCCTTGGGGCAACACGGCCCAGAAGTATTGTTTTAGTTGTATGTTGAGTCCTGCCACTCACAAGCCAAAATTTCTTGTGACTCTGGGACTAATAGAATACAAAAGAAGGCATCATTGAAGACTAATACAGAATACCATGTCCTGGTGGTTGGTAGAATGACCAGCAGGGTGTAGGATTTAGGAACTACTGGAGGTATATCCTCGGTGGCTTCACTGACTGTCCTGACATCCTTTACCAGGACTCCAGCAGCCCATGGGGCTCTCGAGGTCAGGCCAATCCCAGGATATGGAGCTCACCTGGGCAGGTACCCCACCCCCACCCCAGCCCATGGGGCTCTCGTGTTCAGGCCCATCCCAGGATATGGATCTCACCTGGGCAGGTACCCCACCCCCACCCCAGCCCATGGGGCTCTCGTGTTCAGGCCCCTCCCAGGATATGGGGTTCCCTGGGCAGGTTCCCCTGCAGCCCATGGGGCTCTCGTGGTCAGGCCCCTCCCAGGATACAGAGCTACCCTTGCAGGTACCATGGCAGGGCTGGGAACACAGGAACCGTGCATATCGCCCTCATTGCAGAGCACTCCCAGCTCACCTGTCACTCAGATCTGACACAGAGCACCTCAGAGCAGGACTTGAACTAACAAACAGCAGCTCCGACAGGTCTGTGACCCTGGGCATCACTCTGTGTGGCCTCCCTCCACCTGGTCTTCCAGAGACTTCCACTGCACCCGGGGCACCAGGCCTCTGTCTCCACCCACCAGCCACCCCTCCTCTCCCTGACTCCTGGGTTCCTCTCATTAGGAGAGGGTTTTCTTGAAGTTGTCTCCCACTCATGGGCCAGATAATATAATTAGAAAACAAGCCAGAGCTGCAGCCCCTTGTCTATCCTGACTCTCAGGAGCCCACACCTGTTCCTTAGACCTGGCCGATTCAGCAAGTTCCAGTTTCTGCAACTGTGAGCCCCTGAGGGGTGATTATTGGCTGGCCTGGGAAGCCCGACCGTGCCGGCCAGACCTCCCCAGGTGTGCCTGGGTTCAGATCAATATAAACACCGCTCCAGGCAGCAAGAGCCCCTGCAGCTGTGCCTGACGCCATTTTCTCTGCCCTGTCAGCAGTCTTGGGGCTGGACTGGTGGGAGGGAGTGAGAGGCCACGGCTTTGTTGGTGGCCCAGTGTGAGTGGGGCTCTGCTGGACTTTCTGCAGCAGTTGCCAAGATGCCACCTGCTAAAGAAGAGGATGTGTCACCCATACCTGCCGCTGGAATTTCTCCCTGGGCAGAGGTGAGTGAGGAAGAAAGCAGTGGGGGCCGGGACAGCAGGGGTATCTCAGGCAGGGAAATGGAAAGCTTCCAGAAGAGCACCCATGGCCAGGACCATCCTGGCTGGCCTGCAGGCACCAAGTCGGCTGGCATGCTGTCACTCATGTGGCTCCATGGCCCTTCCTCTAGGCTTTCAAGTCCTTGTACATATTCAGGTGTTTTACCTGGGAAGGGTGGGAACATTTCAGCAGCAGCTGGCCTGGGGCTCAGCCCACGTTTACTCACAGATGCCTCGGCACGGTCCCCCAGCTTTGCAATGAGGACGCTTGTTGCGTGGGGCCTGCTGGCTGAATGGGAGATGATTCCCCACCACTGACCAACTTCAGAATTGTTTACAACTGGAGCAAGTGCCCTGATACGGTTTTCCTCTGTGTAACTGGTGGGTTCTGTGTTTTTTTCTTTTTTTCGTTTTTGGTTCAAGGTAGATTTTATTCCTCTTTTTTGTATTTACAGATATAAGCATGGAAATAATTTATTCATATAAATACATGTATGTGAAGGGAAGAATATTTTTTCTGTTTTACTTTTTGTAATTTGAATTTTATTTTATTTTTTTATACAGCAGGTTCTTTTTGGTTATCTATTTTATACATATAAATGTATACATGCCAATCCCAATCTCTCAACTCCTCCCACCACCACCCCCCAACAGCTTTCCCCCCTTGGTGTCCATACGTTTGTTGTCTACATCTGTTGCTCTATTTCTGCCTGGCAAAACGGTTCATCTGTACAATTTTTCTAGGTTCCACATATATGCATTAATAGACAAGATTTGTTTTTCTCTTTCTGACTTACTTCACTCTGTATGACAGTCTCTAGATCCATCAACGTCTCTACAAATGACCCAATTTCATTCCTTTTTATGGCTTAGTAATATTCCATTTTATATATGTACCACATCTTTATGCATTCGTCTGTCTGTGGGCATTTAGGTTGCTTCCATTACCTGGATATTGTAAATAGTGATGCAATGAACATTGCGGTGAATGTCTCTTTTTGATTTATGGTTTTGTCTGGGTATATGCCCAGTAGTGGGATTGCTGTATCATATGGTAATTCTATTCTTAGTTTTATAAGAAACTCCATAATGTTCTCCACAGTGACTGTATCAATTTACATTCCCAACAATAGTGGAAGAGGGTTCCTTATCTCCACACCCTTTCCAGCATTTGTTGTTTGTAGATTTTCTGATGATGCCCATTCTAACAGGTGTGAGGTGATACACCATGGATGAGTCTATTTCGTTGAGCAAAGAGTAGGTCTTGTCTATTACATATTTGGCTTATGGAACGGTATGTGTGCTAATTTCAATCTCTGGTTTTATACAGCACCCCAACTCAACTTTCCCCTTAAGCAAGCATAAGTTTTTATCTAAATGTGAGACTCTGTTCGGTTTTGGAATTCAGTTTATGTGTAGCCAAGTTTACACTCTCTCTATTAGTGATATCTTATGATAATTCTCTTTCTCTGTGTGACCTATTTCTCTTAGAATCATCATACTTAAATCCACTCAATTTGCTGCTACAGGCCTGATGACATTGATTTCATTGCTGAGTGATATTCCGTTGTACGTAAGTAGCACAACTCCTTTATCCATTTTTTTCTTTCTGGGATATTTAATTTGTACTGGACTCAAGGTTCTTGTAAACACAGCAGCCCTAAATTTTGTGTTGGCTGTGTCTTGTTGATTTTAATTTTCCTAAGCTATAGGGCCAAAAGTGGAAGTGCCCTAGGGTCTGTAGCTTTGTTTTTCAGATGTTTCAGGATACACCATAAACATCTCCAGAGTGTCTGTTGGCAATTTACATCCCGCCCATCAGCATAACAAGGCTCCCTGTTCTCCATGGCCTGTCCTGTGTTTCTGGTTTTTACACTTTTTTCAGATGGCCCTTTTGACGAATGGGAAATGAGACTTCATTGTAGTGCGGATTTCCATTTCTCGAGTGCTTGGTTGGCCAAAAAGGGCATATGTGTTTTTTCCTGAATATATTCAGGAAAAAATGTTTACGCACTTTTGTCCAACTGCATCACTGTCAAAGATCTGCCGCTTTTCACATGCTTTAAATGCAATTCCAATCTACCTCCTGAAATATGATTCCTGCAATTCTGCCTCGTTTTCAAGTCCTCTTTGCAGACTTACTTCCATATAATTTTGCCAATAGCTGTCATTTATAACACTGCAGGTTTGTGAATTACAGTGCCCGTGATTTCCTTTCTTAACTCGTTTCCTTGAAAACTGGCCACAGAACCGCAGGTTTGCTTCAGGCCGTAATCAGGGTCCGGCACGGCACTCTGAGACTTTGGTTCATTCCACTTCCTGGTGGGAAATTAGAGTTAAATGTGCCCCTCCAGACACCTGCCTCACTCCTATCCCCTTGGTGATGTGTGTCCTGTGGTTTGAGGCCACATGTGCTGGGTTCCTCACCTTTGGCTGATGTGGCCCCACTGGTGTGAGGACACTCCTGCCTGGTTCCCATCCCCTTGGTGATGTGGGCCCTCCGGTGAGAGTCTGATCCTGGTTGGGTTCCTCACACTTCTGTGAGGTGGGCCCTCTTCTCTGAGGTCACTCCTGCCTGGCTGGCACACCCCGCCTTGGTGACGTCGGCCCTCTGGTGGGATTTGGTGCCTGCTGGGTGTCTCCTCCCCTCGGTAATGAGGGCCCTCTGGCGTCAGACCCTAACTCCTGGGCTCCCAATATTTTCTGATATGCGCCCTGTGGTTCGAGTACACTCCTGCCAGGTTCCCAACCCCATTGGAATGTGGGCCTTCTGCTCTGAAGTCCCAACCTTGGGTTGCTCAGTTTCATGATGAGGGCCCTCTGCTGTGACTTCTCTCCGGCCTGGATCCCATAGCCTCGCTGCTCCTGGCCACCTGCTGGTAGGTTACAACTGCGGGATTCCTCACCTTTTTTCTTCTATGGGCCCTCTGTTTTGAGACTCCTCCTGCCTGCCTCACTCCCAGCCCCTTGGTGATGTGTGTCCTCTGGTTTGAGGCCACGTATGCTGGGTCCCTCGCCTTTCGATGATGTGGCCCCACTGGTGTGAGGACACTCCTGCCTGGTTCCTATCCCCTTGATGATGTGGGCCCTCTGGTGAGAGTCTGATCCTGGCTGGGTTCCTCACCCTTCTGTGAGGGGGGCCCTCTGCTGTGAGGTCACTCCTGCCTGGCTGGCACACCCCACCTGGGCAACATCGGCCCTCTTGTGGCAGTTGGAGCCTGCTGGGAACCTCCCCTCGGTGATGGGGGCCCTCTTGCCTCAGGCCCTAACTGCTGGGTACCCACATTTTCTGATACGTGCTAAGTGGTGCGAGGACACTCCTGCGAGGTTCCCATCCCCATGGGCATGTGGGCCTTCTGCTCTAAGGTCCCAACACCTGTGTTGTTCACCGTTTCATGATGTTGGCTCTCTGGTGTTAGTTCACCCAGGCCTAGATCCCATAGCCTCTGTGCTCTGAGCAGCCTGCTGGGAGGTTCCTACTGCTGGATTCCTTACCTTTTTTATTCTTTGGGTCCTGTGTTTTCATGCTCCTACTTCCTGACTCACTCCCAGCCCATTTGTGATGTAGGTCCTCTTGTTTAAGGCCACATGTACCAGTTTCCTCACCTTTATTGATGTGGCCCCACTGGTGTGAGGACACTCCTGCCTGGTTCCCATCCCCTTGGTGATGTGGGCCCTCTGGTGAGAGTCTGATCCTGTCTGGATTCCTCACACTTCTGTGAGGTGGGCCCTCTGCTGTGAGGTAACTCCTGCCTGGCTTGCTCCCATTGCCTTGGTGACGTCGGCCCTCTGGTGGCATTTGGAGCCTGCTGGTAGCCTCCTCTCCTCCGTGATGAGGGCCCTCTGGCGCCAGGCCATAACTGCTGGGTTCCCACATTTTCTGATACGTGCTAAGTTGTGCGAGGACACTCCTGCGAGGTTCCCATCCCCATGGGGATGTGGGCCTTCTGCTCTGAGGTCCCACTGGCTGGGTTGCTCACAGTTTCATGATGTGGGCCCTCTGCTGTGAGTTCACTGTGGCCTGGATCCCATAGACTCCATGCTCTGGGCCACCTGCTGGGAGGTTCAAACTGCTGGATTCCTCACATTTTTTATTCTGTGGGCCCTGTGTTGTTAGGCTACTCCTGCCTGCCTCACTCGGAGCACCTTGGAAATGTGGGTCCTCTGGTTTAGGCCACATGTGCTGGGTTCCTCACCTTTCTATAATGTGGCCACACTGGTGTGAGGACACTCCTGCCTTGTTCCGATCCCCTTGGTGATGTGGGCCCTCTGGTGAGAGCCTTATCCTGGCTGGGTTCCTCACCCTTCTGTGAGGTAGGCCCTCTGCTGTGAGGTCACCCCTGCCTGGCTGGCACACGTCAACGTGGCGACGTGGGCCCTCAGTTGGGAGTTGGTGCCTGCTGGGAGTCTCCTCCCCTCGGTAATGAGGGCCCTCTGGCGTCAGACCCTAACTCCTGGGCTCCCAAAATTTTCTGATGTGCGCCCTGTGGTGCGAGTACACTCCTGCCAGGATCCCAACCCCATGGGAATGTGGGCCTTCTGCTCTAAGGTCCCAACGGCTGGGTTTCTCACAGTTTCATAATGAGGGCCCTCTGTTTTGAGTTCAGTCAGGCCTGGATCCCATAGCCTCGCTGCTCCTGGCCACCTGCTGGGAGGTTCCAACTGCGGGATTCCTCACCTTTTTTACGCTATGGGCCCTCTGTTTGGAGGCTCCTCCTGCCTGCCTCACTCCCAGCCCCTTGGTGATGTGTGTCCTGTAGTTTGAGGCCACGTGTGCTGGGTCCGTCACATTTCGGTGATGTGACCACACTGGTGTGAGAACACTCCTGCCTGGTTTCCATTCCCTTGGTGATGTGGGCCCTCCGGTGAGAGTCTGATCCTCTTTGGGTTCCTCACACTTTTGTGTGGTTGGCCCTCTGCTCTGAGGTCACTCCTGCCTGGCTGGCACACCCTGCATTGGCGACGTCAGCCTTCTGGTAGCAGTTGGAGCTTGCTGGGAGCCTCCTCTCCTCAGTGATGAGGGCCCTCTGGCGTCCGGCCCTAACTGCTGGGCTCCCCACCTTTTCTGATGTGTGCCCACTGGTGCGATGACACTCCTGCTTGGTTCCCTTCCCCATGGGGATGTGGGCCTTGTGCTCTGAGGTTACAATGGCTGGGTTGCTTACAGTATCACGATGAGGGCCCTCTGTTGTGAGTTCATCACTGCCTGGATCCCATAGCCTCGGTGCTCTGGGCCGCCTGCTGGGATGTTCCAACTGCTGGATTCCTCACCTTTTTTATACAATGGGCCATGGGTTTTGAGGTTAATCCTGCCTGCCTCGCTCCGAGACCCATGGTGATGTGGGTCCTCTGGTTTGAGGCCACATGTGCTGGGTACCTCAACTTTCGATGATGTGGCCCCACGGGTGTGAGGACACTCCTGCCTGGTTCCCAGCCCCTTGCTTATGTGGGCACTCTGGTGAGAGTCTGATCTTGACTGGGTTCCTTACCCTTCTGTGAGGTGGGCCCTCTGATGTGAGGTCACTCCTGCCTGGATGGCTCATGTCGCCTTGGCGACGTAGGCCCTCTGTTGGCCACTGAAGCATGCTGGGAGCCTCCTACCCTCTTTAATAAGGGCCCTGGAAGAAACGCATATGCCCTTTTTGACCAAGTGCATCATTGTCGAGGTTCTGCCTCTTCTCCTATACTTTCAGAGGACTTCCCGTCTACCTCCTGAAATCGTATTCCTGGAATTCTGCCCCGCGTTCAAGTCCTCTTTGCAGCCTTACTTCAATATATTTTTGGACGATAGCTGTCATTTATAACTCTGCAGGTTTGTGAATTACAGTGCCCCTGAGCTCCTTTCTTCAACTCGCTTTCTTGTGAGCTGGCCGCAAAACCGCAGGATTGCTTCAGGCCCTAATCTGGTTCCGACACGGCATGCTGAGCCTTTGGCTAATTCCTCCTCCTGGTGGGAAATGAGCGTTAAATTTGTTCGTGCAGACACCTACAGCTAATCTCTCATTGGTTCTCCCTATTCCTGTTCATCTTGCGCAGAAATTCCAAACTGTGCCAAACAGGAGGTTAAAGGCACTGACTCTCCAAGTGGGGAGAGTGTTAGTAAAGCGTCTGGAATGGTAAAACCGAGTACGAGGGGACGAAAACTGAGACGCATTTTAAAAGTTTTCCCGGTCACACGGTGGACCATATTCTGGGTTGCCCATGCATGTTTTACCTGAAGGAAGAATCCCTTAAACCTGGAGAGTTGGGACCCATGGAATGGGTACCACGCAGTATGACTTCAAAGGGTTGCCTTTGCTCACCGAACGTCACCAATGCTATCAGCCCGAAGTGTCCAGCCTTATGTCTCACTCAGCTCGGGGTGTAGATGTGGTAAATCCACGTTGCATCACAAGCCCTGAATGAATTATTTAAGAATTACTCTCTATTTCACTGTCATTGTGTTTTGTTTTTGTAATTTATTTTGATAATGGGATTTATCGGATTTTCACTGCTGCGTTTATGCCGCTGTACACATGCTTGATTCTCTTATGGAGACATATAAATCCATGGGTTTTCAGATTCTTACTAGTCAGGTATATTCCTAGGCATTGAATATGGGGTGTTGAGTCCATTTCGTGGAGCAAGGAGTAGGTCCTGACTATTACATATTTGCTTATGGAAAGGTATCTGTGCTAATTTCAATCTCTGGTTTTATGCAGCACCACAACTCACCTTTCCCCTTAAGCAAGCATAAGTTGGTTTTCTAAATTTGAGACCCTTTTCTGTTTTGTAATTGAGTTCATGTGCAGCCATGTTTGCATTCCGTGTATTTGAGATATCTTATGGTGTTTCTTTTTCTGTGTGACTTAGTTAACTTAGAATGATCGTACCTGAATCCACTCATTATGCCGCGACGGGCCTCATGACATAGATTTCATTGCTGAGTGATATTCCATTGTACGTACGTACAACAACTTCTTTATCCATTTTTTGCTTTCTGGGATATTTCACTTGTACCGTAAATGAGGTTCTTGTAAGCAGAGCCGTCCAAAATTTATGGGTGGCTGTGTCTTTTTGATTTTAATTTCCCTAAGCTATAGAACCATAAGTTGAAGTGCCGTAGGCTCCGTTGCTTAGTTTTTTAGGTGTTTGAGGAAACACCATACACTTCTCCAGAGTGGCTGTTGGCAAGTTACATCCCGCCCATCAGCATAACAAGGCTCCCTGTTCTCCATGGCCTGTCCTGCCTTTCTGGATTTTTCACTTTTTTCAGATGTCCCTTTTGACAGGGGGGCAGTGAGACTTCATTGTAATGCAGATTTCTTTACAGGCTTGCTTGTTTGGCCAAAAAGGGCGTATGTGTTTTTTCTTGAATATATTCAGGAAAAAACGCATACGCCCTTTTTGACCAAGTGCATCATTGTCGACTTTCTGTCTCTTTCCTTATGCTTTAAATGCAATTCCAGTCTGCCCCTGAACTCGTTTTCCTGCAATTCTGCCCCGCTTTCAAGTCCTCTACGCAGCCTTACTTCAATACATTTTTGGACAATAGCTGACATTTATAACTCTGCAGGTTTGTGAATGACAGTGCGCCTGAGCTCCTTTCTTCTACTCGCTTTCTTGTGAGCTGGCCGCAAACCCGCAGCATGTCTTCATGCCCTAATCTGGTTCCGGCACAGCATGCTGATCCTTTGGTAAATTCCTCTTCCTGGTGGGAAATGAGTGTTATATTTGAACGTGCAGACACCTAGAGCTAGTCTCTCATTGGTTCTCCCTATTCTTGTTCATCTTGCGCAGAAATTGCAAACTGTGCCAAACAGGAGGTTAAAGGCACTGACTCTCTAAGTGGGGAGAGTATTAATAAAGGGTCTTGAATCGTGAACCCGAGTAAAAGGGGACGAAAACTGAGATGCATTTGAAAAGGTTTCCCGGTCACACGGTGCACCATACTGTGGGTTTCCCATGCATGTTTTAGCTGAAGGAAGAATCCCTTAAACCTGGAGAGTTGGGACCCATGGAATGGGTACCATGCAGTATGACTCCAAAGGGCCTGCATTTTCGCAACGAACCTCACCAATGCTATCAGGCCGAAGTGTACAGCCTTATGTCTCACTCAGCTCTGGTTGTAGATGTGGTAAATCCAGGTTGCATCACAAGCCCTGAATGAATTATTTAAGAATTGCTCTCTATTTCACTGTCATTGTGTTTGTTTTTGTAATTCATTTTGATAATGGGATTTATCGGATTTTCTCTGCTGCATTCATGCCGCTGTACACACACTTGAGTCTCTTATGGAGACATATAAATCCATGGGTTTGAAGATACTTACTAGTCAGGTGTATTCCTAGGCGTTGAATATGGGGTGTTTAGTCCATTTCGTTGAGCAAGGGCTAGGTCTTGACTATTACATATTTGGCTTATGGAAAGGTATCTGTGCTAATTTCTATCTCTGGTTTTATGCAGCACCCCAACTCACTTTTCCCCTTAAGCAAGCATAAGGTGGTTTTCTAAATTTGAGACCCTGTTCTGTTTTGTAATTCAGTTCATGTGTAGCCAAGTTTACATTCCGTGTATTAGTGATATCTTATGATGTTTCATTTTCTGTGTGACTTATTTCACTTAGAATCATCGTACCTGAATCCACTCATTATGCCACGATGGGCCTGATGACATAGATTTCATTGCTGAGTGATATTCCATTGAATGTGTGTACCACAACTTCTTTATCCATTTTTCACATTCTGGGATATTTAACTTGTACCGTAGACGAGATTCCTGTAAACAGAGCCGTCTGAAACTTTGGGGTGGCTGTCTGTTTTTGATTTTAATTTCCGTGATCTATAAGACCATAAGTGGAAGTGCCGTAGTCTCCGTTGCTTTGTTTCTTAGGTGTTTCAGGAAACACCATACACTTCTCCAGAGTGGCTGTTGGCAATTTACATCCCGCCCATCAGCATAACAAGGCTCCCTGTTCTCCATGGCCTGTGCTGTCTTTCTGGATTTTACACTTTTTTCAGATGGCCCTTTTGACCTGGGGGCAGTGAGACTTCTTTGTAGTGCAGATTTCTATAACATGCTGGCTTGGTTGGCCAAAAAGGGCGTATGCGTTTTTTCCTGAATATATTCAGGAAAAAACGCATACGCCCTTTTTGGCCAAGTGCATCATTGTCGACGTTCTGCCTCTTTTCCTATGCTTTAAATGCAATTCCAGTCTACCCCCTGAAATCGTTTTCCTGCAATTCTGCCCCGCTTTCCAGTCCTCTTCGCAGCCATCCTTCAATATATTTTTGGACGATAGCTGTCATTTATAACTCTGCAGGTTTGTGAATTACAGTGCCCCTGAGCTCCTTTCTTCAACTCGCTTTCTTGTGAGCTGGCCGCAAACCCGCAGGAATGCTTCAGGCCCTAATCTGGTTCCGGCACGGCATGCTGAGCCTTTGGTTAATTCCTCTTCCTGGTGGGAAATGAGCGTTCCATTTGCCCGTCCAGACACCTACAGCTAGTCTCTCATTGGTTCTCCCTATTCCTGTTCATCTTGCGCAGAAATTGCAAACTGTGCCAAACAGGAGGTTAAAGGCACTGACTCTCCAAGTGGGGAGAGTGTTAGTAAACGGTCTGGAATGGTGAACCCGAGTAAAAGGGGACGAAAACTGAGATGCATTTGAAAACGTTTCCCGGTCACACAGTGCACTGTACTGTGGGTTTCCCATGCATGTTTTAGCTGAAGGAAGAATCCCTTAAACCTGGAGAGTTGGGACCCATGGAATGGGTACCATGCAGTATGACTTCAAAGGGTCTGCATTTTCTCATCGAACCTGACCAATGCTATCAGCCCGAAGTGTCCAGCCTTATGTCTCACTCAGCTCTGGGTGTAGATGTGGTAAATCCAGGTCGCATCACAAGCCCTGAATGAATTATTTAAGAATTGCTCTCTATTTCACTGTCATTGTGTTTGTTTTTGTAATTCATTTTGATAATGGGTTTTATCGGATTTTCTCTGCTGCATTCATGCCGCTGTACACACACTTGAGTCTCTTACGGAGACATATAAATCCATGGGTTTGAAGGTTCTTACTACTCATGTGTAATCCTAGGCGTTGAATATGGGGTGTTTAGTCCATTTCATTGAGCAAGGGTTAGGTCTTGACTATTACATATTTGGCTTATGGAAAGGTATCTGTGCTAATTTCTATCTCTGGTTTTATGCAGCACCACAACTCACCTTTCCCCTTAAGCAAGCATAAGTAGGTTTTCTAAATTTGAGACCCTGTTCTGTTTTGTAATTCAGTTCATGTGTAGCCAAGTTTACATTCGGTGTATTAGTGATATCTTATGATGTTTCATTTTCTGTGTGACTTATTTCACTTAGAATCATCGTACCTGAATCCACTCATTATGCCGCGACGGGCCTGATGACATAGATTTCATTGGTGAGTGATATTCCTTTGTACGTACGTACCACACTTCTTTATCCATTTTTCGCTTTCTGGGATATCTAACTTGTACCGTAGACGAGGTTCTTGTAAACAGAGCCGTAAACAGAAACTTTGCGGTGGCTGTGTGTTTTTGATTTTAATTTCCCTAAGCTATAGGAAAATAAGTGGTAATGCCATAGGCTCCGTTGCTTTGTTTTTTAGGTTTTTGAGGAAACACCATACACATCTCCAGAGTGGCTGTTGGCAATTTACATCCCGCCCATCAGCATAACAAGGCTCCCTGTTCTCCATGGCCTGTGCTGCCTTTCTGGATTTTACACTTTTTTCAGATGGCCCTTTTGAATGGGGAGCAGTGAGACTTCATTGTAGTGCAGATTTCTTTAACATGCTTGCTTGGTTGGCCAAAAAGGGCGTATGCGTTTTTTCCTGAATATATTCAGGAAAAAACGCATACGCCCTTTTTGGCCAAGTGCATCATTGTCGACGTTCTGCCTCTTTTCCTATGCTTTAAATGCAATTCCAGTCTACCCCCTGAAATCGTTTTCTTGCAATTCTGCCCCGCTTTCAAGTCCTCTTCGCAGCCTTCCTTCAATATATTTTTGGGTGATAGCTGTCATTTATAACTCTGCAGGTTTGTGAATTACAGTGTCCCTGAGCTCCTTTCTTCAACTCGCTTTCTTGTGAGCTGGCCGCAAACCCGCAGGATTGCTTCAGGCCCTAATCTGGTTCCGGCACGGCATGCTGAGCCTTTGGTTAATTCCTCTTCCTGGTGGGAAATGAGCGTTAAATTTGCCCGTGCAGACACCTTCACACGAGTCTTCATGGTGCCACTTTGCCCCGGTTATCTCTATGGAGGTTGGAGTTGGAGGGCCTCCTCGCTCAAGGTCAGTGTGCCCATGGAGCCAACCCTGCAACTTCAGGGCATGGTTGGGTGTTAGGATCACCACGTGGGGTCCTTTTCCCTTCGGAGGGAGGTGGCCTTTTGGGCTGCTGATTTCCAGGTTTTCAGATACTGCCAGTATCTTGGCCAGATGTGGCGGTGGGCCAAGCCCCTTGGTGACCGTAGTTTATCCTACCTGGAGCGCATTCTTGCATTGTTCCATTTCAAGTGGTCCCAGGTTTTGCACTAATACTCCAATGGCGATTCACCGTTCACCAGGAATGTAAAGGTCAAAGGGTTTAGCTAAATTAGGGAGTTCCAGGGCAAGGGTCTGAATTGACTGCTCTTTCCATTCTTGAAAGGCCACTTCTGCATTCTATTCAAAAGGATCATCATCTTTTCCTTTCAGTGTTTCATATAGAGGCCGAGCTAGTAGATTGTAGTTAGGGATCCAGAAGCAGCAAACCCTGGCCTCCCCAGGAACCCCTAAGCTGTCTTCTAGGTTCAGAAATGGGTAAGGCTGTAAATTGTTTCTTCCCTTTCCTGGGATGGGCTTCTCCGACCTTCTGTGAGAATGAAGCCCAGGCAGGTCACCGTAGTCTGTGATATTTGAGCTTTTTCTTGGACAACTTGTATCCTTTATTGGCTTGGTAGTTCAGAGGTCTCCTTAGTAGAGCTGGCGATCAGAATGTCGTCTGCATATTGAAGGAGTGTTTCCTTTTCCAGAGGTAGAACTTTTAGTTCTTTAGCTGAGCTTTCTCCAAAGATGGTGTGGGAATTTTTGAACCCTTGGGGCAACACGGCCCGGAAGTATTGTTTTAGTTGTATGTTGAGTCCTGCCACTCACAAGCCAAAATTTGTTGTGACTCTGGGACTAATAGAATACAAAAGAAGGCATCATTGAAGACTAATACAGAATACCATGTCCTGGTGGTTGGTAGAATGACCAGCAGGGTGTAGGATTTAGGAACTACTGGAGGTATATCCTCGGTGGCTTCACTGACTGTCCTGACATCCTTTACCAGGACTCCAGCAGCCCATGGGGCTCTCGAGGTCAGGCCAATCCCAGGATATGGAGCTCACCTGGGCAGGTACCCCACCCCCACCCCAGCCCATGGGGCTCTCGTGTTCAGGCCCCTCCCAGGATATGGGGTTCCCTGGGCAGGTTCCCCTGCAGCCCATGGGGCTCTCGTGGTCAGGCCCCTCCCAGGATACAGAGCTACCCTTGCAGGTACCATGGCAGGCCTGGGAACAGAGGAACCCTGCATATCGCCCTCATTGCAGAGCACTCCCAGCTCACCTGTCACTCAGATCTGACACAGAGCACCTCAGAGCAGGACTTGAACTAACAAACAGCAGCTCCGACAGGTCTGTGACCCTGGGCATCACTCTGTGTGGCCTCCCTCCACCTGGTCTTCCAGAGACTTCCACTGCACACGGGGCACCAGGCCTCTGTCTCCACCCACCAGCCACCCCTCCTCTCCCTGACTCCTGGGTTCCTCTCATTAGGAGAGGGTTTTCTTGAAGTTGTCTCCCACTCATGGGCCAGATAATATAATTAGAAAACAAGCCAGAGCTGCAGCCCCTTGTCTATCCTGACTCTCAGGAGCCCACACCTGTTCCTTGGACCTGGCCGATTCAGCAAGTTCCAGTTTCGGCAACTGTGAGCCCCTGAGGGGTGATTATTGGCTGGCCTGGGAAGCCCGACCGTGCCAGCCAGCCCTCCCCAGGTGTGCCTGGGTTCAGATCAATATAAACACCGCTCCAGGCAGCAAGAGCCCCTGCAGCTGTGCCTGACGCCATTTTCTCTGCCCTGTCAGCAGTCTTGGGGCTGGACTGGTGGGAGGGAGTGAGAGGCCACGGCTTTGTGGGTGGCCCAGTGTGAGTGGGGCTCTGCTGGACTTTCTGCAGCAGTTGCCAAGATGCCACCTGCTAAAGAAGAGGATGTGTCACCCATACCTGCCGCTGGAATTTCTCCCTGGGCAGAGGTGAGTGAGGAAGAAAGCAGTGGGGGCCGGGACAGAAGGGGTATCTCAGGCAGGGAAATGGAAAGCTTCCAGAAGAGCACCCAGGGCCAGGACCATCCTGGCTGGCCTGCAGGCCCCAAGTCGGCTGGCATGCTGTCACTCATGTGGCTCCATGGCCCTTCCTCTAGGCTTTCAAGTCCTTGTACATATTCAGGTGTTTTACCTGGGAAGGGTGGGAACATTTCAGCAGCAGCTGGCCTGGGGCTCAGCCCACGTTTACTCACAGATGCCTCAGCACGGTCCCCCAGCTTTGCAATGAGGATGCTTGTTGCGTGGGGCCTGCTGGCTGAATGGGAGATGATTCCCCACCACTGACCAACTTCAGAATTGTTTACAACTGGAGCAAGTGCCCTGATACGGTTTTCCTCTGTGTAACTGGTGGGTTCTGTTTTTTTTTCTTTTTTTCGTTTTTGGTTCAAGGTAGATTTTATTCCTCTTTTTTGTATTTACAGATATAAGCATGGAAATAATTTATTCATATAAATACATGTATGTGAAGGAAGAATATTTTTTCTGTTTTACTTTTTGTAATTTGAATTTTATTTTATTTTTTTATACAGCAGGTTCTTTTTGGTTATCTATTTTATACATATAAATGTATATATGCCAATCCCAATCTCTCAACTCCTCCCACCACCACCCCCCAACAGCTTTCCCCCCTTGGTGTCCATACGTTTGTTGTCTACATCTGTTGCTCTATTTCTGCCTGGCAAAACGGTTCATCTGTACAATTTTTCTAGGTTCCACATATATGCATTAATAGACAAGATTTGTTTTTCTCTTTCTGACTTACTTCACTCTGTATGACAGTCTCTAGATCCATCAACGTCTCTACAAATGACCCAATTTCATTCCTTTTTATGGCTTAGTAATATTCCATTTTATATATGTACCACATCTTTATGCATTCGTCTGTCTGTGGGCATTTAGGTTGCTTCCATTACCTGGATATTGTAAATAGTGATGCAATGAACATTGCGGTGAATATCTCTTTTTGAGTTATGGTTTTGTCTGGGTATATGCCCAGTAGTGGGATTGCTGTATCATATGGTAATTCTATTCTTAGTTTTATAAGAAACTCCATAATGTTCTCCACAGTGACTGTATCAATTTACATTCCCAACAATAGTGGAAGAGGGTTCCTTATCTCCACACCCTTTCCAGCATTTGTTGTTTGTAGATTTTCTGATGATGCCCATTCTAACAGGTGTGAGGTGATACACCATGGATGAGTCTATTTCGTTGAGCAAAGAGTAGGTCTTGTCTATTACATATTTGGCTTATGGAACGGTATGTGTGCTAATTTCAATCTCTGGTTTTATACAGCACCCCAACTCAACTTTCCCCTTAATCAAGCATAAGTTTTTATCTAAATGTGAGACTCTGTTCGGTTTTGGAATTCAGTTTATGTGTAGCCAAGTTTACACTCTCTCTATTAGTGATATCTTATGATAATTATCTTTCTCTGTGTGACCTATTTCTCTTAGAATCATCATACTTAAATCCACTCAATTTGCTGCTACAGGCTTGATGACATTGATTTCATTGCTGAGTGATATTCCGTTGTACGTAAGTAGCACAACTCCTTTATCCATTTTTTTCTTTCTGGGATATTTAATTTGTACTGGACTCAAGGTTCTTGTAAACACAGCAGCCCTAAATTTTGTGTTGGCTGTGTCTTGTTGATTTTAATTTTCCTAAGCTATAGTGCCAAAAGTGGAAGTGCCCTAGGGTCTGTAGCTTTGTTTTTCAGATGTTTCAGGATACACCATAAACATCTCCAGAGTGTCTGTTGGCAATTTACATCCCGCCCATCAGCATAACAAGGCTCCCTGTTCTCCATGGCCTGTCCTGTGTTTCTGGTTTTTACACTTTTTTCAGATGGCCCTTTTGACGAATGGGAAATGAGACTTCATTGTAGTGCGGATTTCCATTTCTCGAGTGCTTGGTTGGCCAAAAAGGGCATATGTGTTTTTTCCTGAATATATTCAGGAAAAAATGTTTACGCACTTTTGTCCAAGTGCATCACTGTCAAAGATCTGCCGCTTTTCACATGCTTTAAATGCAATTCCAATCTACCTACTGAAATATGATTCCTGCAATTCTGCCTCGTTTTCAAGGCCTCTTTGCAGACTTACTTCCATATAATTTTGCCAATAGCTGTCATTTATAACACTGCAGGTTTGTGAATTACAGTGCCCGTGATTTCCTTTCTTAACTCGTTTCCTTGAAAACTGGCCACAGAACCGCAGGTTTGCTTCAGGCCGTAATCAGGGTCCGGCACGGCACTCTGAGACTTTGGTTCATTCCACTTCCTGGTGGGAAATTAGAGTTAAATGTGCCCCTCCAGACACCTGCCTCACTCCTAGCCCCTTGGTGATGTGTGTCCTCTGGTTTGAGGCCACATGTGCTGGGTTCCTGACCTTTGGCTGATGTGGCCCCACTGGTGTGAGGACACCCCTGCCTGGTTCCAATCCCCTTGGTGATGTGGGCCCTCCGGTGAGAGTCTGATCCTGGTTGGGTTCCTCACACTTCTGTGAGGTGGGCCCTCTTCTCTGAGGTCACTCCTGCCTGGCTGGCACACCCCGCCTTGGCGACGTCGGCTCTCTGGTGGGATTTGGTGCCTGCTGGGTGTCTCCTCCCCTCGGTAATGAGGGCCCTCTGGCGTCAGACCCTAACTCCTGGGCTCCCAATATTTTCTGATATGCGCCCTGTGGTTCGAGTACACTCCTGCAAGGTTCCCAACCCCATGGGAATGTGGGCCTTCTGCTCTGAGGTCCCAACCGTGTGTTGCTCAGTTTCATGATGAGGGCCCTCTGCTGTGAGTTCTCTCCGGCCTGGATCCCATAGCCTCGCTGCTCCTGGCCACCTGCTGGGAGGTTACAACTGCGGGATTCCTCACCTTTTTTCTTCTATGTGCCCTCTGTTTTGAGACTCCTCCTGCCTGCCTCACTCCCGGCCCCTTGGTGATGTGTGTCCTCTGGTTTGAGGCCATGTATGCTGGGTCCCTCGCCTTTCGATGATGTGGCCCCACTGGTGTGAGGACACTCCTGCCTGGTTCCTATCCCCTTGATGATGTGGGCCCTCTGGTGAGAGTCTGATCCTGGCTGGGTTCCTCACCCTTCTGTGAGGTGGGCCCTCTGCTGTGAGGTCACTCCTGCCTGGCTGGCACACCCCACCTGGGCAACATCGGCCCTCTTGTGGCAGTTGGAGCCTGCTGGGAACCTCCCCTCGGTGATGGGGGCCCTCTTGCCTCAGGCCCTAACTGCTGGGTACCCACATTTTCTGATACGTGCTAAGTGGTGCGAGGACACTCCTGCGAGGTTCCCATCCCCATGGGCATGTGGGCCTTCTGCTCTAAGGTCCCAACACCTGTGTTGTTCACCGTTTCATGATGTTGGCTCTCTGGTGTTAGTTCACCCAGGCCTAGATCCCATAGCCTCTGTGCTCTGAGCGGCCTGCTGGGAGGTTCCTACTGCTGGATTCCTTACCTTTTTTATTCTTTGTGTCCTGTGTTTTCATGCTCCTACTTCCTGACTCACTCCCAGCCCATTTGTGATGTAGGTCCTCTGGTTTAAGGCCACATGTACCGGTTTCCTCACCTTTATTGATGTGGCCCCACTGGTGTGAGGACACTCCTGCCTGGTTCCCATCCCCTTGGTGATGGGGGCCCTCTGGTGAGAGTATGATCCTGTCTGGATTCCTCACACTTCTGGGAGGTGGGCCCTCTGCTGTGAGGTCACTCCTGCCTGGCTGGCACACGTCACCTTGGCGATGTGGGCCCTCAGTTGGGAGTTGGTGCCTGCTGGGAGTCTCCTCCCCTCGGTAATGAGGGCCCTCTGGCGTCAGGCCCTAACTCATGGGCTCCCAAAATTTTCTGATGTGCGCCCTGTCGTGCGAGTACACTCCAGCCAAGGTCCCATCCCCATGGGGATGTGGGCTTTCTGCCCTGAGGTCCCAACGGCTGGGTTGCTCACAGTGTCAGAATGTGGGCCCTCTGCTGTGAGTTCACTCCGGCATGGATCCCATAGCCTCGGTGCTCTGGGCCACCTGCTTGGAGCTTCCAACTGCGGGGTTCCTCACCTTTTTTATTCTATGGGCGCTCTGTTGTGAGTCTCCTCCTGCATGCCTCACTCCCAGCCCTTTCGTGATGTGTGTCCCCTTGTTTGAGGCCACATGTGCTGTGCTCCTCACCTTTCGCTGATGTGGCCCCACTGGTGTGAGGACACTCCTGCCTGGTTTCCATCCCCTTGGTGATGTGGGCGCTCTGGTTAGAGTCTGATCCTGTTTGGGCTCCTCACACTTCTGTGAGGTGGGCCCTCTGCTGTGAGGTAACTCCTGCCTGGCTTGCTCCCATTGCCTTGGTGACGTCGGCCCTCTGGTGGCATTTGGAGCCTGCTGGTAGCCTCCTCTCCTCCGTGATGAGGGCCCTCTGGCGCCAGGCCATAACTGCTGGGTTCCCACATTTTCTGATACGTGCTAAGTTGTGCGAGGACACTCCTGCGAGGTTCCCATCCCCATGGGGATGTGGGCCTTCTGCTCTGAGGTCCCACTGGCTGGGTTGCTCACAGTTTCATGATGTGGGCCCTCTGCTGTGAGTTCACTGTGGCCTGGATCCCATAGACTCCATGCTCTGGGCCACCTGCTGGGAGGTTCAAACTGCTGGATTCCTCACATTTTTTATTCTGTGGGCCCTGTGTTGTTAGGCTACTCCTGCCTGCCTCACTCGGAGCACCTTGGAAATGTGGGTCCTCTGGTTTAGGCCACATGTGCTGGGTTCCTCACCTTTCTATAATGTAGCCACACTGGTGTGAGGACACTCCTGCCTTGTTCCGATCCCCTTGGTGATGTGGGCCCTCTGGTGAGAGTCTTATCCTGGCTGGGTTCCTCACCCTTCTGTGAGGTAGGCCCTCTGCTGTGAGGTCACTCCTGCCTGGCTGGCACACGTCAACTTGGCGATGTGGGCCCTCAGTTGGGAGTTGGTGCCTGCTGGGAGTCTCCTCCCCTCGGTAATGAGGGCCCTCTGGCGTCAGACCCTAACTCCTGGGCTCCCAAAATTTTCTGATGTGCGCCCTGTGGTGCGAGTACACTCCTGCCAGGATCCCAACCCCATGGGAATGTGGGCCTTCTGCTCTAAGGTCCCACCGGCTGGGTTGCTCACAGTTTCATAATGAGGGCCCTCTGTTTTGAGTTCAGTCAGGCCTGGATCCCATAGCCTCGCTGCTCCTGGCCACCTGCTGGGAGGTTCCAACTGCAGGATTCCTCACCTTTTTTACGCTATGGGCCCTCTGTTTGGAGGCTCCTCCTGCCTGCCTCACTCCCAGCCCCTTGGTGATGTGTGTCCTGTAGTTTGAGGCCACGTGTGCTGGGTCCGTCACATTTCGGTGATGTGACCACACTGGTGTGAGAACACTCCTGCCTGGTTTCCATTCCCTTGGTGATGTGGGCCCTCCGGTGAGAGTCTGATCCTCTTTGGGTTCCTCACACTTTTGTGTGGTTGGCCCTCTGCTCTGAGGTCACTCCTGCCTGGCTGGCACACCCTGCATTGGCGACGTCGGCCTTCTGGTAGCAGTTGGAGCTTGCTGGGAGCCTCCTCTCCTCAGTGATGAGGGCCCTCTGGCGTCCGGCCCTAACTGCTGGGCTCCCCACCTTTTCTGATGTGTGCCCACTGGTGCGATGACACTCCTGCTTGGTTCCCTTCCCCATGGGGATGTGGGCCTTGTGCTCTGAGGTTACAACGGCTGGGTTGCTTACAGTATCACGATGAGGGCCCTCTGTTGTGAGTTCATCACTGCCTGGATCCCATAGCCTCGGTGCCCTGGGCCGCCTGCTGGGATGTTCCAACTGCTGGATTCCTAACCTTTTTTATACAATGGGCCATGAGTTTTGAGGTTAATCCTGCCTGCCTCGCTCCGAGACCCATGATGATGTGGGTCCTCTGGTTTGAGGCCACATGTGCTGGGTACCTCAACTTTCGATGATGTGGCCCCACGGGTGTGAGGACACTCCTGCCTGGTTCCCAGCCCCTTGCTTATGTGGGCACTCTGGTGAGAGTCTGATCTTGACTGGGTTCCTTACCCTTCTGTGAGGTGGGCCCTCTGATGTGAGGTCACTCCTGCCTGGATGGCTCATGTCGCCTTGGCGACGTAGGCCCTCTGTTGGCCACTGAAGCATGCTGGGAGCCTCCTACCCTCTTTAATAAGGGCCCTGGAAGAAACGCATATGCCCTTTTTGACCAAGTGCATCATTGTCGAGGTTCTGCCTCTTCTCCTATACTTTCAGAGGACTTCCCGTCTACCTCCTGAAATCGTATTCCTGGAATTCTGCCCCGCGTTCAAGTCCTCTTTGCAGCCTTACTTCAATATATTTTTGGACGATAGCTGTCATTTATAACTCTGCAGGTTTGTGAATTACAGTGCCCCTGAGCTCCTTTCTTCAACTCGCTTTCTTGTGAGCTGGCCGCAAAACCGCAGGATTGCTTCAGGCCCTAATCTGGTTCCGACTCGGCATGCTGAGCCTTTGGCTAATTCCTCTTCCTGGTGGGAAATGAGCGTTAAATTTGTTCGTGCAGACACCTACAGCTAATCTCTCATTGGTTCTCCCTATTCCTGTTCATCTTGCGCAGAAATTCCAAACTGTGCCAAACAGGAGGTTAAAGGCACTGACTCTCGAAGTGGGGAGAGTGTTAGTAAAGCGTCTGGAATGGTAAAACCGAGTACGAGGGGACGAAAACTGAGACGCATTTAAAAAGTTTTCCCGGTCACACGGTGGACCATATTCTGGGTTGCCCATGCATGTTTTACCTGAAGGAAGAATCCCTTCAACCTGGAGAGTTGGGACCCATGGAATGGGTACCACGCAGTATGACTTCAAAGGGTTGCCTTTGCTCACCAAACGTCACCAATGCTATCAGCCCGAAGTGTCCAGCCTTATGTCTCACTCAGCTCGGGGTGTAGATGTGGTAAATCCACGTTGCATCACAAGCCCTGAATGAATTATTTAAGAATTGCTCTCTATTTCACTGTCATTGTGTTTTGTTTTTGTAATTTATTTTGATAATGGGATTTATCGGATTTTCACTGCTGCGTTTATGCCGCTGTACACATGCTTGATTCTCTTATGGAGACATATAAATCCATGGGTTTTCAGATTCTTACTAGTCAGGTATATTCCTAGGCATTGAATATGGGGTGTTGAGTCCATTTCGTGGAGCAAGGAGTAGGTCCTGACTATTACATATTTGCTTATGGAAAGGTATCTGTGCTAATTTCAATCTCTGGTTTTATGCAGCACCACAACTCACCTTTCCCCTTAAGCAAGCATAAGTTGGTTTTCTAAATTTGAGACCCTTTTCTGTTTTGTAATTGAGTTCATGTGCAGCCATGTTTGCATTCCGTGTATTTGAGATATCTTATGGTGTTTCTTTTTCTGTGTGACTTAGTTAACTTAGAATGATCGTACCTGAATCCACTCATTATGCCGCGACGGGCCTCATGACATAGATTTCATTGCTGAGTGATATTCCATTGTACGTACGTACAACAACTTCTTTATCCATTTTTTGCTTTCTGGGATATTTCACTTGTACCGTAAATGAGGTTCTTGTAAGCAGAGCCGTCCAAAATTTATGGGTGGCTGTGTCTTTTTGATTTTAATTTCCCTAAGCTATAGAACCATAAGTTGAAGTGCCGTAGGCTCCGTTGCTTAGTTTTTTAGGTGTTTGAGGAAACACCATACACTTCTCCAGAGTGGCTGTTGGCAAGTTACATCCCGCCCATCAGCATAACAAGGCTCCCTGTTCTCCATGGCCTGTCCTGCCTTTCTGGATTTTTCACTTTTTTCAGATGTCCCTTTTGACAGGGGGGCAGTGAGACTTCATTGTAATGCAGATTTCTTTACAGGCTTGCTTGTTTGGCCAAAAAGGGCGTATGTGTTTTTTCTTGAATATATTCAGGAAAAAACGCATACGCCCTTTTTGACCAAGTGCATCATTGTCGACTTTCTGTCTCTTTCCTTATGCTTTAAATGCAATTCCAGTCTGCCCCTGAACTCGTTTTCCCGCAATTCTGCCCCGCTTTCAAGTCCTCTACGCAGCCTTACTTCAATACATTTTTGGACAATAGTTGACATTTATAACTCTGCAGGTTTGTGAATGACAGTGCGCCTGAGCTCCTTTCTTCTACTCGCTTTCTTGTGAGCTGGCCGCAAACCCGCAGCATTGCTTCATGCCCTAATCTGGTTCCGGCACAGCATGCTGATCCTTTGGTAAATTCCTCTTCCTGGTGGGAAATGAGTGTTATATTTGAACGTGCAGACACCTAGAGCTAGTCTCTCATTGGTTCTCCCTATTCTTGTTCATCTTGCGCAGAAATTGCAAACTGTGCCAAACAGGAGGTTAAAGGCACTGACTCTCTAAGTGGGGAGAGTATTAGTAAAGGGTCTTCAATCGTGAACCCGAGTAAAAGGGGACGAAAACTGAGATGCATTTGAAAAGGTTTCCCGGTCACACGGTGCACCATACTGTGGGTTTCCCATGCATGTTTTAGCTGAAGGAAGAATCCCTTAAACCTGGAGAGTTGGGACCCATGGAATGGGTACCATGCAGTATGACTTCAAAGGGCCTGCATTTTCTCAACGAACCTCACCAATGCTATCAGGCTGAAGTGTACAGCCTTATGTCTCACTCAGCTCTGGTTGTAGATGTGGTAAATCCAGGTTGCATCACAAGCCCTGAATGAATTATTTAAGAATTGCTCTCTATTTCACTGTCATTGTGTTTGTTTTTGTAATTCATTTTGATAATGGGATTTATCGGATTTTCTCTGCTGCATTCATGCCGCTGTACACACACTTGAGTCTCTTATGGAGACATATAAATCCATGGGTTTGAAGATACTTACTAGTCAGGTGTATTCCTAGGCGTTGAATATGGGGTGTTTAGTCCATTTCGTTGAGCAAGGGCTAGGTCTTGACTATTACATATTTGGCTTATGGAAAGGTATCTGTGCTAATTTCTATCTCTGGTTTTATGCAGCACCCCAACTCACTTTTCCCCTTAAGCAAGCATAAGGTGGTTTTCTAAATTTGAGACCCTGTTCTGTTTTGTAATTCAGTTCATGTGTAGCCAAGTTTACATTCCGTGTATTAGTGATATCTTATGATGTTTCATTTTCTGTGTGACTTATTTCACTTAGAATCATCGTACCTGAATCCACTCATTATGCCACGATGGGCCTGATGACATAGATTTCATTGCTGAGTGATATTCCATTGAATGTGTGTACCACAACTTCTTTATCCATTTTTCACATTCTGGGATATTTAACTTGTACCGTAGACGAGATTCCTGTAAACAGAGCCGTCTGAAACTTTGGGGTGGCTGTCTGTTTTTGATTTTAATTTCCGTGATCTATAAGACCATAAGTGGAAGTGCCGTAGTCTCCGTTGCTTTGTTTCTTAGGTGTTTCAGGAAACACCATACACTTCTCCAGAGTGGCTGTTGGCAATTTACATCCCGCCCATCAGCATAACAAGGCTCCCTGTTCTCCATGGCCTGTGCTGTCTTTCTGGATTTTACACTTTTTTCAGATGGCCCTTTTGACCTGGGGGCAGTGAGACTTCTTTGTAGTGCAGATTTCTATAACATGCTGGCTTGGTTGGCCAAAAAGGGCGTATGCGTTTTTTCCTGAATATATTCAGGAAAAAACGCATACGCCCTTTTTGGCCAAGTGCATCATTGTCGACGTTCTGCCTCTTTTCCTATGCTTTAAATGCAATTCCAGTCTACCCCCTGAAATCGTTTTCCTGCAATTCTGCCCCGCTTTCCAGTCCTCTTCGCAGCCATCCTTCAATATATTTTTGGACGATAGCTGTCATTTATAACTCTGCAGGTTTGTGAATTACAGTGCCCCTGAGCTCCTTTCTTCAACTCGCTTTCTTGTGAGCTGGCCGCAAACCCGCAGGAATGCTTCAGGCCCTAATCTGGTTCCGGCACGGCATGCTGAGCCTTTGGTTAATTCCTCTTCCTGGTGGGAAATGAGCGTTCCATTTGCCCGTCCAGACACCTACAGCTAGTCTCTCATTGGTTCTCCCTATTCCTGTTCATCTTGCGCAGAAATTGCAAACTGTGCCAAACAGGAGGTTAAAGGCACTGACTCTCCAAGTGGGGAGAGTGTTAGTAAACGGTCTGGAATGGTGAACCCGAGTACAAGGGGACGAAAACTGAGATGCATTTGAAAACGTTTCCCGGTCACACAGTGCACTGTACTGTGGGTTTCCCATGCATGTTTTAGCTGAAGGAAGAATCCCTTAAACCTGGAGAGTTGGGACCCATGGAATGGGTACCATGCAGTATGACTTCAAAGGGTCTGCATTTTCTCATCGAACCTCACCAATGCTATCAGCCCGAAGTGTCCAGCCTTATGTCTCACTCAGCTCTGGGTGTAGATGTGGTAAATCCAGGTCGCATCACAAGCCCTGAATGAATTATTTAAGAATTGCTCTCTATTTCACTGTCATTGTGTTTGTTTTTGTAATTCATTTTGATAATGGGTTTTATCGGATTTTCTCTGCTGCATTCATGCCGCTGTACACACACTTGAGTCTCTTACGGAGACATATAAATCCATGGGTTTGAAGGTTCTTACTACTCATGTGTAATCCTAGGCGTTGAATATGGGGTGTTTAGTCCATTTCATTGAGCAAGGGTTAGGTCTTGACTATTACATATTTGGCTTATGGAAAGGTATCTGTGCTAATTTCTATCTTTGGTTTTATGCAGCACCACAACTCACCTTTCCCCTTAAGCAAGCATAAGTAGGTTTTCTAAATTTGAGACCCTGTTCTGTTTTGTAATTCAGTTCATGTGTAGCCAAGTTTACATTCGGTGTATTAGTGATATCTTATGATGTTTCATTTTCTGTGTGACTTATTTCACTTAGAATCATCGTACCTGAATCCACTCATTATGCCGCGACGGGCCTGATGACATAGATTTCATTGGTGAGTGATATTCCTTTGTACGTACGTACCACACTTCTTTATCCATTTTTCGCTTTCTGGGATATTTAACTTGTACCGTAGACGAGGTTCTTGTAAACAGAGCCGTAAACAGAAACTTTGCGATGGCTGTGTGTTTTTGATTTTAAATTCCCTAAGCTATAGGAAAATAAGTGGTAATGCCATAGACTCCGTTGCTTTGTTTTTTAGGTTTTTGAGGAAACACCATACACATCTCCAGAGTGGCTGTTGGCAATTTACATCCCGCCCATCAGCATAACAAGGCTCCCTGTTCTCCATGGCCTGTGCTGCCTTTCTGGATTTTACACTTTTTTCAGATGGCCCTTTTGAATGGGGAGCAGTGAGACTTCATTGTAGTGCAGATTTCTTTAACATGCTTGCTTGGTTGGCCAAAAAGGGCGTATGCGTTTTTTCCTGAATATATTCAGGAAAAAACGCATACGCCCTTTTTGGCCAAGTGCATCATTGTCGACGTTCTGCCTCTTTTCCTATGCTTTAAATGCAATTCCAGTCTACCCCCTGAAATCGTTTTCTTGCAATTCTGCCCCGCTTTCAAGTCCTCTTCGCAGCCTTCCTTCAATATATTTTTGGGTGATAGCTGTCATTTATAACTCTGCAGGTTTGTGAATTACAGTGTCCCTGAGCTCCTTTCTTCAACTCGCTTTCTTGTGAGCTGGCCGCAAACCCGCAGGATTGCTTCAGGCCCTAATCTGGTTCCGGCACGGCATGCTGAGCCTTTGGTTAATTCCTCTTCCTGGTGGGAAATGAGCGTTAAATTTGCCCGTGCAGACACCTTCACACGAGTCTTCATGGTGCCACTTTGCCCCGGGTATCTCTATGGAGGTTGGAGTTGGAGGGCCTCCTCGCTCAATGTCAGTGTGCCCATGGAGCCAACCCTGCAACTTCAGGGCATGGTTGGGTGTTAGGATCACCACGTGGGGTCCTTTTCCCTTTGGAGGGAGGTGGCCTTTTGGGCTGCTGATTTCCAGGTTTTCAGATACTGCCAGTATCTTGGCCAGATGTGGCGGTGGGCCAAGCCCCTTGGTGACCGTAGTTTATCCTACCTGGAGCGCATTCTTGCATTGTTCCATTTCAAGTGGTCCCAGGTTTTGCACTAATACTCCAATGGCGATTCACCGTTCACCAGGAATGTAAAGGTCAAAGGGTTTAGCTAAATTAGGGAGTTCCAGGGCAAGGGTCTGAATTGACTGCTCTTTCCATTCTTGAAAGGCCACTTCTGCATTCTATTCAAAAGGATCATCATCTTTTCCTTTCAGTGTTTCATATAGAGGCCCAGCTAGTAGACTGTAGTTAGGGATCCAGAAGCAGCAAACCCTGGCCTCCCCAGGAACCCCTAAGCTGTCTTCTAGGTTCAGAAATGGGTAAGGCTGTAAATTGTTTCTTCCCTTTCCTGGGATGGGCTTCTCCGACCTTCTGTGAGAATGAAGCCCAGGCAGGTCACCGTAGTCTGTGATATTTGAGCTTTTTCTTGGACAACTTGTATCCTTTATTGGCTTGGTAGTTCAGAGGTCTCCTTAGTAGGGCTGGCGATCAGAATGTCGTCTGCATATTGAAGGAGTGTTTCCTTTTCCAGAGGTAGATCTTTTAGTTCTTTAGCTGAGCTTTCTCCAAAGATGGTGTGGGAATTTTTGAACCCTTGGGGCAACACGGCCCGGAAGTATTGTTTTAGTTGTATGTTGAGTCCTGCCACTCACAAGCCAAAATTTCTTGTGACTCTGGGACTAATAGAATACAAAAGAAGGCATCATTGAAGACTAATACAGAATACCATGTCCTGGTGGTTGGTAGAATGACCAGCAGGGTGTAGGGTTTAGGAACTACTGGAGGTATATCCTCGGTGGCTTCACTGACTGTCCTGACATCCTTTACCAGGACTCCAGCAGCCCATGGGGCTCTCGAGGTCAGGCCAATCCCAGGATATGGAGCTCACCTGGGCAGGTACCCCACCCCCACCCCAGCCCATGGGGCTCTCGTGTTCAGGCCCATCCGAGGATATGGATCTCACCTGGGCAGGTACCCCACCCCCACCCCAGCCCATGGGGCTCTCGTGTTCAGGCCCCTCCCAGGATATGGGGTTCCCTGGGCAGGTTCCCCTGCAGCCCATGGGGCTCTCGTGGTCAGGCCCCTCCCAGGATACAGAGCTACCCTTGCAGGTACCATGGCAGGGCTGGGAACACAGGAACCGTGCATATCGCCCTCATTGCAGAGCACTCCCAGCTCACCTGTCACTCAGATCTGACACAGAGCACCTCAGAGCAGGACTTGAACTAACAAACAGCAGCTCTGACAGGTCTGTGACCCTGGGCATCACTCTGTGTGGCCTCCCTCCACCTGGTCTTCCAGAGACTTCCACTGCACCCGGGGCACCAGGCCTCTGTCTCCACCCACCAGCCACCCCTCCTCTCCCTGACTCCTGGGTTCCTCTCATTAGGAGAGGGTTTTCTTGAAGTTGTCTCCCACTCATGGGCCAGATAATATAATTAGAAAACAAGCCAGAGCTGCAGCCCCTTGTCTATCCTGACTCTCAGGAGCCCACACCTGTTCCTTAGACCTGGCCGATTCAGCAAATTCCAGTTTCTGCAACTGTGAGCCCCTGAGGGGTGATTATTGGCTGGCCTGGGAAGCCCGACCGTGCCGGCCAGACCTCCCCAGGTGTGCCTGGGTTCAGATCAATATAAACACCGCTCCAGGCAGCAAGAGCCCCTGCAGCTGTGCCTGACGCCATTTTCTCTGCCCTGTCAGCAGTCTTGGGGCTGGACTGGTGGGAGGGAGTGAGAGGCCACGGCTTTGTGGGTGGCCCAGTGTGAGTGGGGCTCTGCTGGACTTTCTGCAGCAGTTGCCAAGATGCCACCTGCTAAAGAAGAGGATGTGTCACCCATACCTGCCGCTGGAATTTCTCCCTGGGCAGAGGTGAGTGAGGAAGAAAGCAGTGGGGGCCGGGACAGCAGGGGTATCTCAGGCAGGGAAATGGAAAGCTTCCAGAAGAGCACCCATGGCCAGGACCATCCTGGCTGGCCTGCAGGCACCAAGTCGGCTGGCATGCTGTCACTCATGTGGCTCCATGGCCCTTCCTCTAGGCTTTCAAGTCCTTGTACATATTCAGGTGTTTTACCTGGGAAGGGTGGGAACATTTCAGCAGCAGCTGGCCTGGGGCTCAGCCCACGTTTACTCACAGATGCCTCGGCACGGTCCCCCAGCTTTGCAATGAGGACGCTTGTTGCGTGGGGCCTGCTGGCTGAATGGGAGATGATTCCCCACCACTGACCAACTTCAGAATTGTTTACAACTGGAGCAAGTGCCCTGATACGGTTTTCCTCTGTGTAACTGGTGGGTTCTGTGTTTTTTTCTTTTTTTCGTTTTTGGTTCAAGGTAGATTTTATTCCTCTTTTTTGTATTTACAGATATAAGCATGGAAATAATTTATTCATATAAATACATGTATGTGAAGGGAAGAATATTTTTTCTGTTTTACTTTTTGTAATTTGAATTTTATTTTATTTTTTTATACAGCAGGTTCTTTTTGGTTATCTATTTTATACATATAAATGTATACATGCCAATCCCAATCTCTCAACTCCTCCCACCACCACCCCCCAACAGCTTTCCCCCCTTGGTGTCCATACGTTTGTTGTCTACATCTGTTGCTCTATTTCTGCCTGGCAAAACGGTTCATCTGTACAATTTTTCTAGGTTCCACATATATGCATTAATAGACAAGATTTGTTTTTCTCTTTCTGACTTACTTCACTCTGTATGACAGTCTCTAGATCCATCAACGTCTCTACAAATGACCCAATTTCATTCCTTTTTATGGCTTAGTAATATTCCATTTTATATATGTACCACATCTTTATGCATTCGTCTGTCTGTGGGCATTTAGGTTGCTTCCATTACCTGGATATTGTAAATAGTGATGCAATGAACATTGCGGTGAATGTCTCTTTTTGATTTACGGTTTTGTCTGGGTATATGCCCAGTAGTGGGATTGCTGTATCATATGGTAATTCTATTCTTAGTTTTATAAGAAACTCCATAATGTTCTCCACAGTGACTGTATCAATTTACATTCCCAACAATAGTGGAAGAGGGTTCCTTATCTCCACACCCTTTCCAGCATTTGTTGTTTGTAGATTTTCTGATGATGCCCATTCTAACAGGTGTGAGGTGATACACCATGGATGAGTCTATTTCGTTGAGCAAAGAGTAGGTCTTGTCTATTACATATTTGGCTTATGGAACGGTATGTGTGCTAATTTCAATCTCTGGTTTTATACAGCACCCCAACTCAACTTTCCCCTTAAGCAAGCATAAGTTTTTATCTAAATGTGAGACTCTGTTCGGTTTTGGAATTCAGTTTATGTGTAGCCAAGTTTACACTCTCTCTATTAGTGATATCTTATGATAATTCTCTTTCTCTGTGTGACCTATTTCTCTTAGAATCATCATACTTAAATCCACTCAATTTGCTGCTACAGGCCTGATGACATTGATTTCATTGCTGAGTGATATTCCGTTGTACGTAAGTAGCACAACTCCTTTATCCATTTTTTTCTTTCTGGGATATTTAATTTGTACTGGACTCAAGGTTCTTGTAAACACAGCAGCCCTAAATTTTGTGTTGGCTGTGTCTTGTTGATTTTAATTTTCCTAAGCTATAGTGCCAAAAGTGGAAGTGCCCTAGGGTCTGTAGCTTTGTTTTTCAGATGTTTCAGGATACACCATAAACATCTCCAGAGTGTCTGTTGGCAATTTACATCCCGCCCATCAGCATAACAAGGCTCCCTGTTCTCCATGGCCTGTCCTGTGTTTCTGGTTTTTACACTTTTTTCAGATGGCCCTTTTGACGAATGGGAAATGAGACTTCATTGTAGTGCGGATTTCCATTTCTCGAGTGCTTGGTTGGCCAAAAAGGGCATATGTGTTTTTTCCTGAATATATTCAGGAAAAAATGTTTACGCACTTTTGTCCAACTGCATCACTGTCAAAGATCTGCCGCTTTTCACATGCTTTAAATGCAATTCCAATCTACCTCCTGAAATATGATTCCTGCAATTCTGCCTCGTTTTCAAGTCCTCTTTGCAGACTTACTTCCATATAATTTTGCCAATAGCTGTCATTTATAACACTGCAGGTTTGTGAATTACAGTGCCCGTGATTTCCTTTCTTAACTCGTTTCCTTGAAAACTGGCCACAGAACCGCAGGTTTGCTTCAGGCCGTAATCAGGGTCCGGCACGGCACTCTGAGACTTTGGTTCATTCCACTTCCTGGTGGGAAATTAGAGTTAAATGTGCCCCTCCAGACACCTGCCTCACTCCTATCCCCTTGGTGATGTGTGTCCTGTGGTTTGAGGCCACATGTGCTGGGTTCCTCACCTTTGGCTGATGTGGCCCCACTGGTGTGAGGACACTCCTGCCTGGTTCCCATCCCCTTGGTGATGTGGGCCCTCCGGTGAGAGTCTGATCCTGGTTGGGTTCCTCACACTTCTGTGAGGTGGGCCCTCTTCTCTGAGGTCACTCCTGCCTGGCTGGCACACCCCGCCTTGGTGACGTCGGCCCTCTGGTGGGATTTGGTGCCTGCTGGGTGTCTCCTCCCCTCGGTAATGAGGGCCCTCTGGCGTCAGACCCTAACTCCTGGGCTCCCAATATTTTCTGATATGCGCCCTGTGGTTCGAGTACACTCCTGCCAGGTTCCCAACCCCATGGGAATGTGGGCCTTCTGCTCTGAAGTCCCAACCTTGGGTTGCTCAGTTTCATGATGAGGGCCCTCTGCTGTGAGTTCTCTCCGGCCTGGATCCCATAGCCTCGCTGCTCCTGGCCACCTGCTGGGAGGTTACAACTGCGGGATTCCTCACCTTTTTTCTTCTATGGGCCCTCTGTTTTGAGACTCCTCCTGCCTGCCTCACTCCCAGCCCCTTGGTGATGTGTGTCCTCTGGTTTGAGGCCACGTATGCTGGGTCCCTCGCCTTTCGATGATGTGGCCCCACTGGTGTGAGGACACTCCTGCCTGGTTCCTATCCCCTTGATGATGTGGGCCCTCTGGTGAGAGTCTGATCCTGGCTGGGTTCCTCACCCTTCTGTGAGGGGGGCCCTCTGCTGTGAGGTCACTCCTGCCTGGCTGGCACACCCCACCTGGGCAACATTGGCCCTCTTGTGGCAGTTGGAGCCTGCTGGGAACCTCCCCTCGGTGATGGGGGCCCTCTTGCCTCAGGCCCTAACTGCTGGGTACCCACATTTTCTGATACGTGCTAAGTGGTGCGAGGACACTCCTGCGAGGTTCCCATCCCCATGGGCATGTGGGCCTTCTGCTCTAAGGTCCCAACACCTGTGTTGTTCACCGTTTCATGATGTTGGCTCTCTGGTGTTAGTTCACCCAGGCCTAGATCCCATAGCCTCTGTGCTCTGAGCGGCCTGCTGTGAGGTTCCTACTGCTGGATTCCTTACCTTTTTTATTCTTTGGGTCCTGTGTTTTCATGCTCCTACTTCCTGACTCACTCCCAGCCCATTTGTGATGTAGGTCCTCTTGTTTAAGGCCACATGTACCAGTTTCCTCACCTTTATTGATGTGGCCCCACTGGTGTGAGGACACTCCTGCCTGGTTCCCATCCCCTTGGTGATGTGGGCCCTCTGGTGAGAGTCTGATCCTGTCTGGATTCCTCACACTTCTGTGAGGTGGGCCCTCTGCTGTGAGGTAACTCCTGCCTGGCTTGCTCCCATTGCCTTGGTGACGTCGGCCCTCTGGTGGCATTTGGAGCCTGCTGGTAGCCTCCTCTCCTCCGTGATGAGGGCCCTCTGGCGCCAGGCCATAACTGCTGGGTTCCCACATTTTCTGATACGTGCTAAGTTGTGCGAGGACACTCCTGCGAGGTTCCCATCCCCATGGGGATGTGGGCCTTCTGCTCTGAGGTCCCACTGGCTGGGTTGCTCACAGTTTCATGATGTGGGCCCTCTGCTGTGAGTTCACTGTGGCCTGGATCCCATAGACTCCATGCTCTGGGCCACCTGCTGGGAGGTTCAAACTGCTGGATTCCTCACATTTTTTATTCTGTGGGCCCTGTGTTGTTAGGCTACTCCTGCCTGCCTCACTCGGAGCACCTTGGAAATGTGGGTCCTCTGGTTTAGGCCACATGTGCTGGGTTCCTCACCTTTCTATAATGTGGCCACACTGGTGTGAGGACACTCCTGCCTTGTTCCGATCCCCTTGGTGATGTGGGCCCTCTGGTGAGAGCCTTATCCTGGCTGGGTTCCTCACCCTTCTGTGAGGTAGGCCCTCTGCTGTGAGGTCACCCCTGCCTGGCTGGCACACGTCAACGTGGCGACGTGGGCCCTCAGTTGGGAGTTGGTGCCTGCTGGGAGTCTCCTCCCCTCGGTAATGAGGGCCCTCTGGCGTCAGACCCTAACTCCTGGGCTCCCAAAAGTTTCTGATGTGCGCCCTGTGGTGCGAGTACACTCCTGCCAGGATCCCAACCCCATGGGAATGTGGGCCTTCTGCTCTAAGGTCCCAACGGCTGGGTTTCTCACAGTTTCATAATGAGGGCCCTCTGTTTTGAGTTCAGTCAGGCCTGGATCCCATAGCCTCGCTGCTCCTGGCCACCTGCTGGGAGGTTCCAACTGCGGGATTCCTCACCTTTTTTACGCTATGGGCCCTCTGTTTGGAGGCTCCTCCTGCCTGCCTCACTCCCAGCCCCTTGGTGATGTGTGTCCTGTAGTTTGAGGCCACGTGTGCTGGGTCCGTCACATTTCGGTGATGTGACCACACTGGTGTGAGAACACTCCTGCCTGGTTTCCATTCCCTTGGTGATGTGGGCCCTCCGGTGAGAGTCTGATCCTCTTTGGGTTCCTCACACTTTTGTGTGGTTGGCCCTCTGCTCTGAGGTCACTCCTGCCTGGCTGGCACACCCTGCATTGGCGACGTCAGCCTTCTGGTAGCAGTTGGAGCTTGCTGGGAGCCTCCTCTCCTCAGTGATGAGGGCCCTCTGGCGTCCGGCCCTAACTGCTGGGCTCCCCACCTTTTCTGATGTGTGCCCACTGGTGCGATGACACTCCTGCTTGGTTCCCTTCCCCATGGGGATGTGGGCCTTGTGCTCTGAGGTTACAATGGCTGGGTTGCTTACAGTATCACGATGAGGGCCCTCTGTTGTGAGTTCATCACTGCCTGGATCCCATAGCCTCGGTGCTCTGGGCCGCCTGCTGGGATGTTCCAACTGCTGGATTCCTCACCTTTTTTATACAATGGGCCATGGGTTTTGAGGTTAATCCTGCCTGCCTCGCTCCGAGACCCATGGTGATGTGGGTCCTCTGGTTTGAGGCCACATGTGCTGGGTACCTCAACTTTCGATGATGTGGCCCCACGGGTGTGAGGACACTCCTGCCTGGTTCCCAGCCCCTTGCTTATGTGGGCACTCTGGTGAGAGTCTGATCTTGACTGGGTTCCTTACCCTTCTGTGAGGTGGGCCCTCTGATGTGAGGTCACTCCTGCCTGGATGGCTCATGTCGCCTTGGCGACGTAGGCCCTCTGTTGGCCACTGAAGCATGCTGGGAGCCTCCTACCCTCTTTAATAAGGGCCCTGGAAGAAACGCATATGCCCTTTTTGACCAAGTGCATCATTGTCGAGGTTCTGCCTCTTCTCCTATACTTTCAGAGGACTTCCCGTCTACCTCCTGAAATCGTATTCCTGGAATTCTGCCCCGCGTTCAAGTCCTCTTTGCAGCCTTACTTCAATATATTTTTGGACGATAGCTGTCATTTATAACTCTGCAGGTTTGTGAATTACAGTGCCCCTGAGCTCCTTTCTTCAACTCGCTTTCTTGTGAGCTGGCCGCAAAACCGCAGGATTGCTTCAGGCCCTAATCTGGTTCCGACACGGCATGCTGAGCCTTTGGCTAATTCCTCCTCCTGGTGGGAAATGAGCGTTAAATTTGTTCGTGCAGACACCTACAGCTAATCTCTCATTGGTTCTCCCTATTCCTGTTCATCTTGCGCAGAAATTCCAAACTGTGCCAAACAGGAGGTTAAAGGCACTGACTCTCCAAGTGGGGAGAGTGTTAGTAAAGCGTCTGGAATGGTAAAACCGAGTACGAGGGGACGAAAACTGAGACGCATTTTAAAAGTTTTCCCGGTCACACAGTGGACCATATTCTGGGTTGCCCATGCATGTTTTACCTGAAGGAAGAATCCCTTCAACCTGGAGAGTTGGGACCCATGGAATGGGTACCACGCAGTATGACTTCAAAGGGTTGCCTTTGCTCACCGAACGTCACCAATGCTATCAGCCCGAAGTGTCCAGCCTTATGTCTCACTCAGCTCGGGGTGTAGATGTGGTAAATCCACGTTGCATCACAAGCCCTGAATGAATTATTTAAGAATTACTCTCTATTTCACTGTCATTGTGTTTTGTTTTTGTAATTTATTTTGATAATGGGATTTATCGGATTTTCACTGCTGCGTTTATGCCGCTGTACACATGCTTGATTCTCTTATGGAGACATATAAATCCATGGGTTTTCAGATACTTACTAGTCAGGTATATTCCTAGGCATTGAATATGGGGTGTTGAGTCCATTTCGTGGAGCAAGGAGTAGGTCCTGACTATTACATATTTGCTTATGGAAAGGTATCTGTGCTAATTTCAATCTCTGGTTTTATGCAGCACCACAACTCACCTTTCCCCTTAAGCAAGCATAAGTTGGTTTTCTAAATTTGAGACCCTTTTCTGTTTTGTAATTGAGTTCATGTGCAGCCATGTTTGCATTCCGTGTATTTGAGATATCTTATGGTGTTTCTTTTTCTGTGTGACTTAGTTAACTTAGAATGATCGTACCTGAATCCACTCATTATGCCGCGACGGGCCTCATGACATAGATTTCATTGCTGAGTGATATTCCATTGTACGTACGTACAACAACTTCTTTATCCATTTTTTGCTCTCTGGGATATTTCACTTGTACCGTAAATGAGGTTCTTGTAAGCAGAGCCGTCCAAAATTTATGGGTGGCTGTGTCTTTTTGATTTTAATTTCCCTAAGCTATAGAACCATAAGTTGAAGTGCCGTAGGCTCCGTTGCTTAGTTTTTTAGGTGTTTGAGGAAACACCATACACTTCTCCAGAGTGGCTGTTGGCAAGTTACATCCCGCCCATCAGCATAACAAGGCTCCCTGTTCTCCATGGCCTGTCCTGCCTTTCTGGATTTTTCACTTTTTTCAGATGTCCCTTTTGACAGGGGGGCAGTGAGACTTCATTGTAATGCAGATTTCTTTACAGGCTTGCTTGTTTGGCCAAAAAGGGCGTATGTGTTTTTTCTTGAATATATTCAGGAAAAAACGCATACGCCCTTTTTGACCAAGTGCATCATTGTCGACTTTCTGTCTCTTTCCTTATGCTTTAAATGCAATTCCAGTCTGCCCCTGAACTCGTTTTCCTGCAATTCTGCCCCGCTTTCGAGTCCTCTACGCAGCCTTACTTCAATACATTTTTGGACAATAGCTGACATTTATAACTCTGCAGGTTTGTGAATGACAGTGCGCCTGAGCTCCTTTCTTCTACTCGCTTTCTTGTGAGCTGGCCGCAAACCCGCAGCATGTCTTCATGCCCTAATCTGGTTCCGGCACAGCATGCTGATCCTTTGGTAAATTCCTCTTCCTGGTGGGAAATGAGTGTTATATTTGAACGTGCAGACACCTAGAGCTAGTCTCTCATTGGTTCTCCCTATTCTTGTTCATCTTGCGCAGAAATTGCAAACTGTGCCAAACAGGAGGTTAAAGGCACTGACTCTCTAAGTGGGGAGAGTATTAATAAAGGGTCTTGAATCGTGAACCCGAGTAAAAGGGGACGAAAACTGAGATGCATTTGAAAAGGTTTCCCGGTCACACGGTGCACCATACTGTGGGTTTCCCATGCATGTTTTAGCTGAAGGAAGAATCCCTTAAACCTGGAGAGTTGGGACCCATGGAATGGGTACCATGCAGTATGACTCCAAAGGGCCTGCATTTTCGCAACGAACCTCACCAATGCTATCAGGCCGAAGTGTACAGCCTTATGTCTCACTCAGCTCTGGTTGTAGATGTGGTAAATCCAGGTTGCATCACAAGCCCTGAATGAATTATTTAAGAATTGCTCTCTATTTCACTGTCATTGTGTTTGTTTTTGTAATTCATTTTGATAATGGGATTTATCGGATTTTCTCTGCTGCATTCATGCCGCTGTACACACACTTGAGTCTCTTATGGAGACATATAAATCCATGGGTTTGAAGATACTTACTAGTCAGGTGTATTCCTAGGCGTTGAATATGGGGTGTTTAGTCCATTTCGTTGAGCAAGGGCTAGGTCTTGACTATTACATATTTGGCTTATGGAAAGGTATCTGTGCTAATTTCTATCTCTGGTTTTATGCAGCACCCCAACTCACTTTTCCCCTTAAGCAAGCATAAGGTGGTTTTCTAAATTTGAGACCCTGTTCTGTTTTGTAATTCAGTTCATGTGTAGCCAAGTTTACATTCCGTGTATTAGTGATATCTTATGATGTTTCATTTTCTGTGTGACTTATTTCACTTAGAATCATCGTACCTGAATCCACTCATTATGCCACGATGGGCCTGATGACATAGATTTCATTGCTGAGTGATATTCCATTGAATGTGTGTACCACAACTTCTTTATCCATTTTTCACATTCTGGGATATTTAACTTGTACCGTAGACGAGATTCCTGTAAACAGAGCCGTCTGAAACTTTGGGGTGGCTGTCTGTTTTTGATTTTAATTTCCGTGATCTATAAGACCATAAGTGGAAGTGCCGTAGTCTCCGTTGCTTTGTTTCTTAGGTGTTTCAGGAAACACCATACACTTCTCCAGAGTGGCTGTTGGCAATTTACATCCCGCCCATCAGCATAACAAGGCTCCCTGTTCTCCATGGCCTGTGCTGTCTTTCTGGATTTTACACTTTTTTCAGATGGCCCTTTTGACCTGGGGGCAGTGAGACTTCTTTGTAGTGCAGATTTCTATAACATGCTGGCTTGGTTGGCCAAAAAGGGCGTATGCGTTTTTTCCTGAATATATTCAGGAAAAAACGCATACGCCCTTTTTGGCCAAGTGCATCATTGTCGACGTTCTGCCTCTTTTCCTATGCTTTAAATGCAATTCCAGTCTACCCCCTGAAATCGTTTTCCTGCAATTCTGCCCCGCTTTCCAGTCCTCTTCGCAGCCATCCTTCAATATATTTTTGGACGATAGCTGTCATTTATAACTCTGCAGGTTTGTGAATTACAGTGCCCCTGAGCTCCTTTCTTCAACTCGCTTTCTTGTGAGCTGGCCGCAAACCCGCAGGAATGCTTCAGGCCCTAATCTGGTTCCGGCACGGCATGCTGAGCCTTTGGTTAATTCCTCTTCCTGGTGGGAAATGAGCGTTCCATTTGCCCGTCCAGACACCTACAGCTAGTCTCTCATTGGTTCTCCCTATTCCTGTTCATCTTGCGCAGAAATTGCAAACTGTGCCAAACAGGAGGTTAAAGGCACTGACTCTCCAAGTGGGGAGAGTGTTAGTAAACGGTCTGGAATGGTGAACCCGAGTACAAGGGGACGAAAACTGAGATGCATTTGAAAACGTTTCCCGGTCACACAGTGCACTGTACTGTGGGTTTCCCATGCATGTTTTAGCTGAAGGAAGAATCCCTTAAACCTGGAGAGTTGGGACCCATGGAATGGGTACCATGCAGTATGACTTCAAAGGGTCTGCATTTTCTCATCGAACCTCACCAATGCTATCAGCCCGAAGTGTCCAGCCTTATGTCTCACTCAGCTCTGGGTGTAGATGTGGTAAATCCAGGTCGCATCACAAGCCCTGAATGAATTATTTAAGAATTGCTCTCTATTTCACTGTCATTGTGTTTGTTTTTGTAATTCATTTTGATAATGGGTTTTATCGGATTTTCTCTGCTGCATTCATGCCGCTGTACACACACTTGAGTCTCTTACGGAGACATATAAATCCATGGGTTTGAAGGTTCTTACTACTCATGTGTAATCCTAGGCGTTGAATATGGGGTGTTTAGTCCATTTCATTGAGCAAGGGTTAGGTCTTGACTATTACATATTTGGCTTATGGAAAGGTATCTGTGCTAATTTCTATCTCTGGTTTTATGCAGCACCACAACTCACCTTTCCCCTTAAGCAAGCATAAGTAGGTTTTCTAAATTTGAGACCCTGTTCTGTTTTGTAATTCAGTTCATGTGTAGCCAAGTTTACATTCGGTGTATTAGTGATATCTTATGATGTTTCATTTTCTGTGTGACTTATTTCACTTAGAATCATCGTACCTGAATCCACTCATTATGCCGCGACGGGCCTGATGACATAGATTTCATTGGTGAGTGATATTCCTTTGTACGTACGTACCACACTTCTTTATCCATTTTTCGCTTTCTGGGATATCTAACTTGTACCGTAGACGAGGTTCTTGTAAACAGAGCCGTAAACAGAAACTTTGCGGTGGCTGTGTGTTTTTGATTTTAATTTCCCTAAGCTATAGGAAAATAAGTGGTAATGCCATAGGCTCCGTTGCTTTGTTTTTTAGGTTTTTGAGGAAACACCATACACATCTCCAGAGTGGCTGTTGGCAATTTACATCCCGCCCATCAGCATAACAAGGCTCCCTGTTCTCCATGGCCTGTGCTGCCTTTCTGGATTTTACACTTTTTTCAGATGGCCCTTTTGAATGGGGAGCAGTGAGACTTCATTGTAGTGCAGATTTCTTTAACATGCTTGCTTGGTTGGCCAAAAAGGGCGTATGCGTTTTTTCCTGAATATATTCAGGAAAAAACGCATACGCCCTTTTTGGCCAAGTGCATCATTGTCGACGTTCTGCCTCTTTTCCTATGCTTTAAATGCAATTCCAGTCTACCCCCTGAAATCGTTTTCTTGCAATTCTGCCCCGCTTTCAAGTCCTCTTCGCAGCCTTCCTTCAATATATTTTTGGGTGATAGCTGTCATTTATAACTCTGCAGGTTTGTGAATTACAGTGTCCCTGAGCTCCTTTCTTCAACTCGCTTTCTTGTGAGCTGGCCGCAAACCCGCAGGATTGCTTCAGGCCCTAATCTGGTTCCGGCACGGCATGCTGAGCCTTTGGTTAATTCCTCTTCCTGGTGGGAAATGAGCGTTAAATTTGCCCGTGCAGACACCTTCACACGAGTCTTCATGGTGCCACTTTGCCCCGGTTATCTCTATGGAGGTTGGAGTTGGAGGGCCTCCTCGCTCAAGGTCAGTGTGCCCATGGAGCCAACCCTGCAACTTCAGGGCATGGTTGGGTGTTAGGATCACCACGTGGGGTCCTTTTCCCTTCGGAGGGAGGTGGCCTTTTGGGCTGCTGATTTCCAGGTTTTCAGATACTGCCAGTATCTTGGCCAGATGTGGCGGTGGGCCAAGCCCCTTGGTGACCGTAGTTTATCCTACCTGGAGCGCATTCTTGCATTGTTCCATTTCAAGTGGTCCCAGGTTTTGCACTAATACTCCAATGGCGATTCACCGTTCACCAGGAATGTAAAGGTCAAAGGGTTTAGCTAAATTAGGGAGTTCCAGGGCAAGGGTCTGAATTGACTGCTCTTTCCATTCTTGAAAGGCCACTTCTGCATTCTATTCAAAAGGATCATCATCTTTTCCTTTCAGTGTTTCATATAGAGGCCGAGCTAGTAGATTGTAGTTAGGGATCCAGAAGCAGCAAACCCTGGCCTCCCCAGGAACCCCTAAGCTGTCTTCTAGGTTCAGAAATGGGTAAGGCTGTAAATTGTTTCTTCCCTTTCCTGGGATGGGCTTCTCCGACCTTCTGTGAGAATGAAGCCCAGGCAGGTCACCGTAGTCTGTGATATTTGAGCTTTTTCTTGGACAACTTGTATCCTTTATTGGCTTGGTAGTTCAGAGGTCTCCTTAGTAGGGCTGGCGATCAGAATGTCGTCTGCATATTGAAGGAGTGTTTCCTTTTCCAGAGGTAGAACTTTTAGTTCTTTAGCTGAGCTTTCCCCAAAGATGGTGTGGGAATTTTTGAACCCTTGGGGCAACACGGCCCGGAAGTATTGTTTTAGTTGTATGTTGAGTCCTGCCACTCACAAGCCAAAATTTCTTGTGACTCTGGGACTAATAGAATACAAAAGAAGGCATCATTGAAGACTAATACAGAATACCATGTCCTGGTGGTTGGTAGAATGACCAGCAGGGTGTAGGATTTAGGAACTACTGGAGGTATATCCTCGGTGGCTTCACTGACTGTCCTGACATCCTTTACCAGGACTCCAGCAGCCCATGGGGCTCTCGAGGTCAGGCCAATCCCAGGATATGGAGCTCACCTGGGCAGGTACCCCACCCCCACCCCAGCCCATGGGGCTCTCGTGTTCAGGCCCCTCCCAGGATATGGGGTTCCCTGGGCAGGTTCCCCTGCAGCCCATGGGGCTCTCGTGGTCAGGCCCCTCCCAGGATACAGAGCTACCCTTGCAGGTACCATGGCAGGCCTGGGAACACAGGAACCCTGCATATCGCCCTCATTGCAGAGCACTCCCAGCTCACCTGTCACTCAGATCTGACACAGAGCACCTCAGAGCAGGACTTGAACTAACAAACAGCAGCTCCGACAGGTCTGTGACCCTGGGCATCACTCTGTGTGGCCTCCCTCCACCTGGTCTTCCAGAGACTTCCACTGCACCCGGGGCACCAGGCCTCTGTCTCCACCCACCAGCCACCCCTCCTCTCCCTGACTCCTGGGTTCCTCTCATTAGGAGAGGGTTTTCTTGAAGTTGTCTCCCACTCATGGGCCAGATAATATAATTATAAAACAAGCCAGAACTGCAGCCCCTTGTCTATCCTGACTCTCAGGAGCCCACACCTGTTCCTTGGACCTGGCCGATTCAGCAAGTTCCAGTTTCTGCAACTGTGAGACCCTGAGGGGTGATTATTGGCTGGCCTGGGAAGCCCGACCGTGCGGGCCAGCCCTCCCCAGGTGTGCCTGGGTTCAGATCAATATAAACACCGCTCCAGGCAGCAAGAGCCCCTGCAGCTGTGCCTGACGCCATTTTCTCTGCCCTGTCAGCAGTCTTGGGGCTGGACTGGTGGGAGGGAGTGAGTGGCCACGGCTTTGTGGGTGGCCCAGTGTGAGTGGGGCTCTGCTGGACTTTCTGCAGCAGTTGCCAAGATGCCACCTGCTAAAGAAGAGGATGTGTCACCCATACCTGCCGCTGGAATTTCTCCCTGGGCAGAGGTGAGTGAGGAAGAAAGCAGTGGGGGCCGGGACAGCAGGGGTATCTCAGGCAGGGAAATGGAAAGCTTCCAGAAGAGCACCCATGGCCAGGACCATCCTGGCTGGCCTGCAGGCACCAAGTCGGCTGGCATGCTGTCACTCATGTGGCTCCATGGCCCTTCCTCTAGGCTTTCAAGTCCTTGTACATATTCAGGTGTTTTACCTGGGAAGGGTGGGAACATTTCAGCAGCAGCTGGCCTGGGGCTCAGCCCACGTTTACTCACAGATGCCTCGGCACGGTCCCCCAGCTTTGCAATGAGGACGCTTGTTGCGTGGGGCCTGCTGGCTGAATGGGAGATGATTCCCCACCACTGACCAACTTCAGAATTGTTTACAACTGGAGCAAGTGCCCTGATACGGTTTTCCTCTGTGTAACTGGTGGGTTCTGTGTTTTTTTCTTTTTTTCGTTTTTGGTTCAAGGTAGATTTTATTCCTCTTTTTTGTATTTACAGATATAAGCATGGAAATAATTTATTCATATAAATACATGTATGTGAAGGGAAGAATATTTTTTCTGTTTTACTTTTTGTAATTTGAATTTTATTTTATTTTTTTATACAGCAGGTTCTTTTTGGTTATCTATTTTATACATATAAATGTATACATGCCAATCCCAATCTCTCAACTCCTCCCACCACCACCCCCCAACAGCTTTCCCCCCTTGGTGTCCATACGTTTGTTGTCTACATCTGTTGCTCTATTTCTGCCTGGCAAAACGGTTCATCTGTACAATTTTTCTAGGTTCCACATATATGCATTAATAGACAAGATTTGTTTTTCTCTTTCTGACTTACTTCACTCTGTATGACAGTCTCTAGATCCATCAACGTCTCTACAAATGACCCAATTTCATTCCTTTTTATGGCTTAGTAATATTCCATTTTATATATGTACCACATCTTTATGCATTCGTCTGTCTGTGGGCATTTAGGTTGCTTCCATTACCTGGATATTGTAAATAGTGATGCAATGAACATTGCGGTGAATGTCTCTTTTTGATTTATGGTTTTGTCTGGGTATATGCCCAGTAGTGGGATTGCTGTATCATATGGTAATTCTATTCTTAGTTTTATAAGAAACTCCATAATGTTCTCCACAGTGACTGTATCAATTTACATTCCCAACAATAGTGGAAGAGGTTTCCTTATCTCCACACCCTTTCCAGCATTTGTTGTTTGTAGATTTTCTGATGATGCCCATTCTAACAGGTGTGAGGTGATACACCATGGATGAGTCTATTTCGTTCAGCAAAGAGTAGGTCTTGTCTATTACATATTTGGCTTATGGAACGGTATGTGTGCTAATTTCAATCTCTGGTTTTATACAGCACCCCAACTCAACTTTCCCCTTAAGCAAGCATAAGTTTTTATCTAAATGTGAGACTCTGTTCGGTTTTGGAATTCAGTTTATGTGTAGCCAAGTTTACACTCTCTCTATTAGTGATATCTTATGATAATTCTCTTTCTCTGTGTGACCTATTTCTCTTAGAATCATCATACTTAAATCCACTCAATTTGCTGCTACAGGCCTGATGACATTGATTTCATTGCTGAGTGATATTCCGTTGTACGTAAGTAGCACAACTCCTTTATCCATTTTTTTCTTTCTGGGATATTTAATTTGTACTGGACTCAAGGTTCTTGTAAACACAGCAGCCCTAAATTTTGTGTTGGCTGTGTCTTGTTGATTTTAATTTTCCTAAGCTATAGGGCCAAAAGTGGAAGTGCCCTAGGGTCTGTAGCTTTGTTTTTCAGATGTTTCAGGATACACCATACACATCTCCAGAGTGTCTGTTGGCAATTTACATCCCGCCCATCAGCATAACAAGGCTCCCTGTTCTCCATGGCCTGTCCTGTGTTTCTGGTTTTTACACTTTTTTCAGATGGCCCTTTTGACGAATGGGAAATGAGACTTCATTGTAGTGCGGATTTCCATTTCTCGAGTGCTTGGTTGGCCAAAAAGGGCATATGTGTTTTTTCCTGAATATATTCAGGAAAAAATGTTTACGCACTTTTGTCCAAGTGCATCACTGTCAAAGATCTGCCGCTTTTCACATGCTTTAAATGCAATTCCAATCTACCTCCTGAAATATGATTCCTGCAATTCTGCCTCGTTTTCAAGTCCTCTTTGCAGACTTACTTCCATATAATTTTGCCAATAGCTGTCATTTATAACACTGCAGGTTTGTGAATTACAGTGCCCGTGATTTCCTTTCTTAACTCGTTTCCTTGAAAACTGGCCACAGAACCGCAGGTTTGCTTCAGGCCGTAATCAGGGTCCGGCACGGCACTCTGAGACTTTGGTTCATTCCACTTCCTGGTGGGAAATTAGAGTTAAATGTGCCCCTCCAGACACCTGCCTCACTCCTAGGCCCTTGGTGATGTGTGTCCTGTGGTTTGAGGTCACATGTGCTGGGTTCCTCACCTTTGGCTGATGTGGCCCCACTGGTGTGAGGACACTCCTGCCTGGTTCCCATCCCCTTGGTGTTGTGGGCCCTCCGGTGAGAGTCTGATCCTGGTTGGGTTCCTCACACTTCTGTGAGGTGGGCCCTCTTCTCTGAGGTCACTCCTGCCTGGCTGGCACACCCCGCCTTGGTGACGTCGGCCCTCTGGTGGGATTTGGTGCCTGCTGGGTGTCTCCTCCCCTCGGTAATGAGGGCCCTCTGGCGTCAGACCCTAACTCCTGGGCTCCCAATATTTTCTGATATGCGCCCTGTGGTTCGAGTACACTCCTGCCAGGTTCCCAACCCCATGGGAATGTGGGCCTTCTGCTCTGAGGTCCCAACCGTGGGTTGCTCAGTTTCATGATGAGGGCCCTCTGCTGTGAGTTCTCTCTGGCCTGGATCCCATAGCCTCGCTGCTCCTGGCCACCTGCTGGGAGGTTACAACTGCGGGATTCCTCACCTTTTTTCTTCTATGGGCCCTCTGTTTTGAGACTCCTCCTGCCTGCCTCACTCCCAGCCCCTTGGTGATGTGTGTCCTCTGGTTTGAGGCCACGTATGCTGGGTCCCTCGCCTTTCGATGATGTGGCCCCACTGGTGTGAGGACACTCCTGCCTGGTTCCTATCCCCTTGATGATGTGGGCCCTCTGGTGAGAGTCTGATCCTGGCTGGGTTCCTCACCCTTCTGTGAGGGGGGCCCTCTGCTGTGAGGTCACTCCTGCCTGGCTGGCACACCCAACCTGGGCAACATCGGCCCTCTTGTGGCAGTTGGAGCCTGCTGGGAACCTCCCCTCGGTGATGGGGGCCCTCTTGCCTCAGGCCCTAACTGCTGGGTACCCACATTTTCTGATACGTGCTAAGTGGTGCGAGGACACTCCTGCGAGGTTCCCATCCCCATGGGCATGTGGGCCTTCTGCTCTAAGGTCCCAACACCTGTGTTGTTCACCGTTTCATGATGTTGGCTCTCTGGTGTTAGTTCACCCAGGCCTAGATCCCATAGCCTCTGTGCTCTGAGCGGCCTGCTGTGAGGTTCCTACTGCTGGATTCCTTACCTTTTTTATTCTTTGGGTCCTGTGTTTTCATGCTCCTACTTCCTGACTCACTCCCAGCCCATTTGTGATGTAGGTCCTCTTGTTTAAGGCCACATGTACCAGTTTCCTCACCTTTATTGATGTGGCCCCACTGGTGTGAGGACACTCCTGCCTGGTTCCCATCCCCTTGGTGATGTGGGCCCTCTGGTGAGAGTCTGATCCTGTCTGGATTCCTCACACTTCTGTGAGGTGGGCCCTCTGCTGTGAGGTAACTCCTGCCTGGCTTGCTCCCATTGCCTTGGTGACGTCGGCCCTCTGGTGGCATTTGGAGCCTGCTGGTAGCCTCCTCTCCTCCGTGATGAGGGCCCTCTGGCGCCAGGCCATAACTGCTGGGTTCCCACATTTTCTGATACGTGCTAAGTTGTGCGAGGACACTCCTGCGAGGTTCCCATCCCCATGGGGATGTGGGCCTTCTGCTCTGAGGTCCCACTGGCTGGGTTGCTCACAGTTTCATGATGTGGGCCCTCTGCTGTGAGTTCACTGTGGCCTGGATCCCATAGACTCCATGCTCTGGGCCACCTGCTGGGAGGTTCAAACTGCTGGATTCCTCACATTTTTTATTCTGTGGGCCCTGTGTTGTTAGGCTACTCCTGCCTGCCTCACTCGGAGCACCTTGGAAATGTGGGTCCTCTGGTTTAGGCCACATGTGCTGGGTTCCTCACCTTTCTATAATGTGGCCACACTGGTGTGAGGACACTCCTGCCTTGTTCCGATCCCCTTGGTGATGTGGGCCCTCTGGTGAGAGCCTTATCCTGGCTGGGTTCCTCACCCTTCTGTGAGGTAGGCCCTCTGCTGTGAGGTCACTCCTGCCTGGCTGGCACACGTCAACGTGGCGACGTGGGCCCTCAGTTGGGAGTTGGTGCCTGCTGGGAGTCTCCTCCCCTCGGTAATGAGGGCCCTCTGGCGTCAGACCCTAACTCCTGGGCTCCCAAAATTTTCTGATGTGCGCCCTGTGGTGCGAGTACACTCCTGCCAGGATCCCAACCCCATGGGAATGTGGGCCTTCTGCTCTAAGGTCCCAACGGCTGGGTTGCTCACAGTTTCATAATGAGGGCCCTCTGTTTTGAGTTCAGTCAGGCCTGGATCCCATAGCCTCGCTGCTCCTGGCCACCTGCTGGGAGGTTCCAACTGCGGGATTCCTCACCTTTTTTACGCTATGGGCCCTCTGTTTGGAGGCTCCTCCTGCCTGCCTCACTCCCAGCCCCTTGGTGATGTGTGTCCTGTAGTTTGAGGCCACGTGTGCTGGGTCCGTCACATTTCGGTGATGTGACCACACTGGTGTGAGAACACTCCTGCCTGGTTTCCATTCCCTTGGTGATGTGGGCCCTCCGGTGAGAGTCTGATCCTCTTTGGGTTCCTCACACTTTTGTGTGGTTGGCCCTCTGCTCTGAGGTCACTCCTGCCTGGCTGCACACCCTGCATTGGCGACGTCAGCCTTCTGGTAGCAGTTGGAGCTTGCTGGGAGCCTCCTCTCCTCAGTGATGAGGGCCCTCTGGCGTCCGGCCCTAACTGCTGGGCTCCCCACCTTTTCTGATGTGTGCCCACTGGTGCGATGACACTCCTGCTTGGTTCCCTTCCCCATGGGGATGTGGGCCTTGTGCTCTGAGGTTACAATGGCTGGGTTGCTTACAGTATCACGATGAGGGCCCTCTGTTGTGAGTTCATCACTGCCTGGATCCCATAGCCTCGGTGCTCTGGGCCGCCTGCTGGGATGTTCCAACTGCTGGATTCCTAACCTTTTTTATACAATGGGCCATGTGTTTTGAGGTTAATCCTGCCTGCCTCGCTCCGAGACCCATGGTGATGTGGGTCCTCTGGTTTGAGGCCACATGTGCTGGGTACCTCAACTTTCGATGATGTGGCCCCACGGGTGTGAGGACACTCCTGCCTGGTTCCCAGCCCCTTGCTTATGTGGGCACTCTGGTGAGAGTCTGATCTTGACTGGGTTCCTTACCCTTCTGTGAGGTGGGCCCTCTGATGTGAGGTCACTCCTGCCTGGATGGCTCATGTCGCCTTGGCGACGTAGGCCCTCTGTTGGCCACTGAAGCATGCTGGGAGCCTCCTACCCTCTTTAATAAGGGCCCTGGAAGAAACGCATATGCCCTTTTTGACCAAGTGCATCATTGTCGAGGTTCTGCCTCTTCTCCTATACTTTCAGAGGACTTCCCGTCTACCTCCTGAAATCGTATTCCTGGAATTCTGCCCCGCGTTCAAGTCCTCTTTGCAGCCTTACTTCAATATATTTTTGGACGATAGCTGTCATTTATAACTCTGCAGGTTTGTGAATTACAGTGCCCCTGAGCTCCTTTCTTCAACTCGCTTTCTTGTGAGCTGGCCGCAAAACCGCAGGATTGCTTCAGGCCCTAATCTGGTTCCGACACGGCATGCTGAGCCTTTGGCTAATTCCTCTTCCTAGTGGGAAATGAGCATTAAATTTGTTCGTTCAGACACCTACAGCTAATCTCTCATTGGTTCTCCCTATTCCTGTTCATCTTGCGCAGAAATTCCAAACTGTGCCAAACAGGAGGTTAAAGGCACTGACTCTCCAAGTGGGGAGAGTGTTAGTAAAGCGTCTGGAATGGTAAAACCGAGTACGAGGGGACGAAAACTGAGACGCATTTAAAAAGGTTTCCCGGTCACACGGTGGACCATATTCTGGGTTGCCCATGCATGTTTTACCTGAAGGAAGAATCCCTTCAACCTGGAGAGTTGGGACCCATGGAATGGGTACCACGCAGTATGACTTCAAAGGGTTGCCTTTGCTCACCGAACGTCACCAATGCTATCAGCCCGAAGTGTCCAGCCTTATGTCTCACTCAGCTCGGGGTGTAGATGTGGTAAATCCACGTTGCATCACAAGCCCTGAATGAATTATTTAAGAATTACTCTCTATTTCACTGTCATTGTGTTTTGTTTTTGTAATTTATTTTGATAATGGGATTTATCGGATTTTCACTGCTGCGTTTATGCCGCTGTACACATGCTTGATTCTCTTATGGAGACATATAAATCCATGGGTTTTCAGATTCTTACTAGTCAGGTATATTCCTAGGCATTGAATATGGGGTGTTGAGTCCATTTCGTGGAGCAAGGAGTAGGTCCTGACTATTACATATTTGCTTATGGAAAGGTATCTGTGCTAATTTCAATCTCTGGTTTTATGCAGCACCACAACTCACCTTTCCCCTTAAGCAAGCATAAGTTGGTTTTCTAAATTTGAGACCCTTTTCTGTTTTGTAATTGAGTTCATGTGCAGCCATGTTTGCATTCCGTGTATTTGAGATATCTTATGGTGTTTCTTTTTCTGTGTGACTTAGTTAACTTAGAATGATCGTACCTGAATCCACTCATTATGCCGTGACGGGCCTCATGACATAGATTTCATTGCTGAGTGATATTCCATTGTACGTACGTACAACAAATTCTTTATCCATTTTTTGCTTTCTGGGATATTTCACTTGTACCGTAAATGAGGTTCTTGTAAGCAGAGCCGTCCAAAATTTATGGGTGGCTGTGTCTTTTTGATTTTAATTTCCCTAAGCTATAGAACCATAAGTTGAAGTGCCGTAGGCTCCGTTGCTTAGTTTTTTAGGTGTTTGAGGAAACACCATACACTTCTCCAGAGTGGCTGTTGGCAAGTTACATCCCGCCCATCAGCATAACAAGGCTCCCTGTTCTCCATGGCCTGTCCTGCCTTTCTGGATTTTTCACTTTTTTCAGATGTCCCTTTTGACAGGGGGGCAGTGAGACTTCATTGTAATGCAGATTTCTTTACAGGCTTGCTTGTTTGGCCACAAAGGGCGTATGTGTTTTTTCTTGAATATATTCAGGAAAAAACGCATACGCCCTTTTTGACCAAGTGCATCATTGTTGACTTTCTGTCTCTTTCCTTATGCTTTAAATGCAATTCCAGTCTGCCCCTGAACTCGTTTTCCTGCAATTCTGCCCCGCTTTCAAGTCCTCTACGCAGCCTTACTTCAATACATTTTTGGACAATAGCTGACATTTATAACTCTGCAGGTTTGTGAATGACAGTGCGCCTGAGCTCCTTTCTTCTACTCGCTTTCTTGTGAGCTGGCCGCAAACCCGCAGCATGTCTTCATGCCCTAATCTGGTTCCGGCACAGCATGCTGATCCTTTGGTAAATTCCTCTTCCTGGTGGGAAATGAGTGTTATATTTGAACGTGCAGACACCTAGAGCTAGTCTCTCATTGGTTCTCCCTATTCTTGTTCATCTTGCGCAGAAATTGCAAACTGTGCCAAACAGGAGGTTAAAGGCACTGACTCTCTAAGTGGGGAGAGTATTAGTAAAGGGTCTTCAATCGTGAACCCGAGTAAAAGGGGACGAAAACTGAGATGCATTTGAAAAGGTTTCCCGGTCACACGGTGCACTGTACTGTGGGTTTCCCATGCATGTTTTAGCTGAAGGAAGAATCCCTTAAACCTGGAGAGTTGGGACCCATGGAATGGGTACCATGCAGTATGACTTCAAAGGGCCTGCATTTTCTCAACGAACCTCACCAATGCTATCAGGCCGAAGTGTACAGCCTTATGTCTCACTCAGCTCTGGTTGTAGATGTGGTAAATCCAGGTTGCATCACAAGCCCTGAATGAATTATTTAAGAATTGCTCTCTATTTCACTGTCATTGTGTTTGTTTTTGTAATTCATTTTGATAATGGGATTTATCGGATTTTCTCTGCTGCATTCATGCCGCTGTACACACACTTGAGTCTCTTATGGAGACATATAAATCCATGGGTTTGAAGATACTTACTAGTCAGGTGTATTCCTAGGCGTTGAATATGGGGTGTTTAGTCCATTTCGTTGAGCAAGGGCTAGGTCTTGACTATTACATATTTGGCTTATGGAAAGGTATCTGTGCTAATTTCTATCTCTGGTTTTATGCAGCACCCCAACTCACTTTTCCCCTTAAGCAAGCATAAGGTGGTTTTCTAAATTTGAGACCCTGTTCTGTTTTGTAATTCAGTTCATGTGTAGCCAAGTTTACATTCCGTGTATTAGTGATATCTTATGATGTTTCATTTTCTGTGTGACTTATTTCACTTAGAATCATCGTACCTGAATCCACTCATTATGCCACGATGGGCCTGATGACATAGATTTCATTGCTGAGTGATATTCCATTGAATGTGTGTACCACAACTTCTTTATCCATTTTTCACATTCTGGGATATTTAACTTGTACCGTAGACGAGATTCCTGTAAACAGAGCCGTCTGAAACTTTGGGGTGGCTGTCTGTTTTTGATTTTAATTTCCGTGATCTATAAGACCATAAGTGGAAGTGCCGTAGTCTCCGTTGCTTTGTTTCTTAGGTGTTTCAGGAAACACCATACACTTCTCCAGAGTGGCTGTTGGCAATTTACATCCCGCCCATCAGCATAACAAGGCTCCCTGTTCTCCATGGCCTGTGCTGCCTTTCTGGATTTTACACTTTTTTCAGATGGCCCTTTTGAACGGGGGGCAGTGAGACTTCTTTGTAGTGCAGATTTCTTTAACATGCTGGCTTGGTTGGCCAAAAAGGGCGTATGCGTTTTTTCCTGAATATATTCAAGAAAAAACGCATACGCCCTTTTTGGCCAAGTGCATCATTGTCGACGTTCTGCCTCTTTTCCTATGCTTTAAATGCAATTCCAGTCTACCCCCTGAAATCGTTTTCCTGCAATTCTGCCCCGCTTTCCAGTCCTCTTCGCAGCCTTCCTTCAATATATTTTTGGACGATAGCTGTCATTTATAACTCTGCAGGTTTGTGAATTACAGTGCCCCTGAGCTCCTTTCTTCAACTCGCTTTCTTGTGAGCTGGCCGCAAACCCGCAGGAATGCTTCAGGCCCTAATCTTGTTCCGGCACGGCATGCTGAGCCTTTGGTTAATTCCTCTTCCTGGTGGGAAATGAGCGTTCCATTTGCCCGTCCAGACACCTACAGCTAGTCTCTCATTGGTTCTCCCTATTCCTGTTCATCTTGCGCAGAAATTGCAAACTGTGCCAAACAGGAGGTTAAAGGCACTGACTCTCCAAGTGGGGAGAGTGTTAGTAAACGGTCTGGAATGGTGAACCCGAGTAAAAGGGGACGAAAACTGAGATGCATTTGAAAACGTTTCCCGGTCACACAGTGCACTGTACTGTGGGTTTCCCATGCATGTTTTAGCTGAAGGAAGAATCCCTTAAACCTGGAGAGTTGGGACCCATGGAATGGGTACCATGCAGTATGACTTCAAAGGGTCTGCATTTGCTCATCGAACCTCACCAATGCTATCAGCCCGAAGTGTCCAGCCTTATGTCTCACTCAGCTCTGGGTGTAGATGTGGTAAATCCAGGTCGCATCACAAGCCCTGAATGAATTATTTAAGAATTGCTCTCTATTTCACTGTCATTGTGTTTGTTTTTGTAATTCATTTTGATAATGGGTTTTATCGGATTTTCTCTGCTGCATTCATGCCGCTGTACACACACTTGAGTCTCTTACGGAGACATATAAATCCATGGGTTTGAAGGTTCTTACTAGTCATGTGTAATCCTAGGCGTTGAATATGGGGTGTTTAGTCCATTTCATTGAGCAAGGGCTAGGTCTTGACTATTACATATTTGGCTTATGGAAAGGTATCTGTGCTAATTTCTATCTCTGGTTTTATGCAGCACCACAACTCACCTTTCCCCTTAAGCAAGCATAAGTTGGTTTTCTAAATTTGAGACCCTGTTCTGTTTTGTAATTCAGTTCATGTGTAGCCAAGTTTACATTCCGTGTATTAGTGATATCTTATGATGTTTCATTTTCTGTGTGACTTATTTCACTTAGAATCATCGTACGTGAATCCACTCATTATGCCGCGACGGGCCTGATGACATAGATTTCATTGGTGAGTGATATTCCTTTGTACGTACGTACCACACTTCTTTATCCATTTTTCGCTTTCTGGGATATTTAACTTGTACCGTAGACGAGGTTCTTGTAAACAGAGCCGTAAACAGAAACTTTGCGGTGGCTGTGTGTTTTTGATTTTAATTTCCCTAAGCTATAGGAAAAAAGTGGTAATGTCGTAGGCTCCGTTGCTTTGTTTTTTAGGTTTTTGAGGAAACACCATACACATCTCCAGAGTGGCTGTTGGCAATTTACATCCCGCCCATCAGCATAACAAGGCTCCCTGTTCTCCATGGCCTGTGCTGCCTTTCTGGATTTTACACTTTTTTCAGATGGCCCTTTTGAACGGGGGGCAGCGAGACTTCATTGTAGTGCAGATTTCTTTAACATGCTTGCTTGGTTGGCCAAAAAGGGCGTATGCGTTTTTTCCTGAATATATTCAGGAAAAAACGCATACGCCCTTTTTGGCCAAGTGCATCATTGTCGACGTTCTGCCTCTTTTCCTATGCTTTAAATGCAATTCCAGTCTACCCCCTGAAATCGTTTTCTTGCAATTCTGCCCCGCTTTCAAGTCCTCTTCGCAGCCTTCCTTCAATATATTTTTGGACGATAGCTGTCATTTATAACTCTGCAGGTTTGTGAATTACAGTGTCCCTGAGCTCCTTTCTTCAACTCGCTTTCTTGTGAGCTGGCCGGAAACCCGCAGGATTGCTTCAGGCCCTAATCTGGTTCCGGCACGGCATGCTGAGCCTTTGGTTAATTCCTCTTCCTGGTGGGAAATGAGCGTTAAATTTGCCCGTGCAGACACCTTCACACGAGTTTTCATGGTGCCACTTTGCCCCGGTTATCTCTATGGAGGTTGGAGTTGGAGGGCCTCCTCGCTCAAGGTCAGTGTGCCCATGGAGCCAACCCTGCAACTTCAGGGCATGGTTGGGTGTGAGGATCACCACGTGGGGTCCTTTTCCCTTCGGAGGGAGGTGGCCTTTTGGGCTGCTGATTTCCAGGTTTTCAGATACTGCCAGTATCTTGGCCAGATGTGGCGGTGGGCCAAGCCCCTTGGTGACCGTAGTTTATCCTACCTGGATCGCATTCTTGCATTGTTCCATTTCAAGTGGTCCCAGGTTTTGCACTAATACTCCAATGGCGATTCACCGTTCACCAGGAATGTAAAGGTCAAAGGGTTTAGCTAAATTAGGGAGTTCCAGGGCAAGGGTCTGAATTGACTGCTCTTTCCATTCTTGAAAGGCCACTTCTGCATTCTATTCAAAAGGATCATCATCTTTTCCTTTCAGTGTTTCATATAGAGGCCCAGCTAGTAGACTGTAGTTAGGGATCCAGAAGCAGCAAACCCTGGCCTCCCCAGGAACCCCTAAGCTGTCTTCTAGTTTCAGAAATGGGTAAGGCTGTAAATTGTTTCTTCCCTTTCCTGGGATGGGCTTCTCCGACCTTCTGTGAGAATGAAGCCCAGGCAGGTCACCGTAGTCTGTGATATTTGAGCTTTTTCTTGGACAACTTGTATCCTTTATTGGCTTGGTAGTTCAGAGGTCTCCTTAGTAGGGCTGGCGATCAGAATGTCGTCTGCATATTGAAGGAGTGTTTCCTTTTCCAGAGGTAGAACTTTTAGTTCTTTAGCTGAGCTTTCCCCAAAGATGGTGTGGGAATTTTTGAACCCTTGGGGCAACACGGCCCGGAAGTATTGTTTTAGTTGTATGTTGAGTCCTGGCACTCACAAGCCAAAATTTCTTGTGACTCTGGGACTAATAGAATACAAAAGAAGGCATCATTGAAGACTAATACAGAATACCATGTCCTGGTGGTTGGTAGAATGACCAGCAGGGTGTAGGATTTAGGAACTACTGGAGGTATATCCTCGGTGGCTTCACTGACTGTCCTGACATCCTTTACCAGGACTCCAGCAGCCCATGGGGCTCTCGAGGTCAGGCCAATCCCAGGATATGGAGCTCACCTGGGCAGGTATCCCACCCCAACCCCAGCCCATGGGGCTCTCGTGTTCAGGCCCCTCCCAGGATATGGGGTTCCCTGGGCATGTTCCCCTCAGCCCATGGGGCTCTCGTGGTCAGGCCCCTCCCAGGATACAGAGCTACCCTTGCAGGTACCATGGCAGGGCTGGGAACACAGGAACCCTGCATATCGCCCTCATTGCAGAGCACTCCCAGCCACCTGTCACTCAGATCTGACACAGAGCACCTCAGAGCAGGACTTGACCTAACAAACAGCAGCTCCGACAGGTCTGTGACCCTGGGCATCACTCTGTGTGGCCTCCCTCCACCTGGTCTTCCAGAGACTTCCACTGCACCCGGGGCACCAGGCCTCTGTCTCCACCCACCAGCCACCCCTCCTCTCCCTGACTCCTGGGTTCCTCTCATTAGGAGAGGGTTTTCTTGAAGTTGTCTCCCACTCATGGGCCAGATAATATAATTAGAAAACAAGCCAGAGCTGCAGCCCCTTGTCTATCCTGACTCTCAGGAGCCCACACCTGTTCCTTGGACCTGGCCGATTCAGCAAGTTCCAGTTTCTGCAACTGTGAGCCCCTGAGGGGTGATTATTGGCTGGCCTGGGAAGCCCGACCGTGCCGGCCAGACCTCCCCAGGTGTGCCTGGGTTCAGATCAATATAAACACCGCTCCAGGCAGCAAGAGCCCCTGCAGCTGTGCCTGACGCCATTTTCTCTGCCCTGTCAGCAGTCTTGGGGCTGGACTGGTGGGAGGGAGTGAGAGGCCACGGCTTTGTGGGTGGCCCAGTGTGAGTGGGGCTCTGCTGGACTTTCTGCAGCAGTTGCCAAGATGCCACCTGCTAAAGAAGAGGATGTGTCACCCATACCTGCCGCTGGAATTTCTCCCTGGGCAGAGGTGAGTGAGGAAGAAAGCAGTGGGGGCCGGGACAGCAGGGGTATCTCAGGCAGGGAAATGGAAAGCTTCCAGAAGAGCACCCAGGGCCAGGACCATCCTGGCTGGCCTGCAGGCACCAAGTCGGCTGGCATGCTGTCACTCATGTGGCTCCATGGCCCTTCCTCTAGGCTTTCAAGTCCTTGTACATATTCAGGTGTTTTACCTGGGAAGGGTGGGAACATTTCAGCAGCAGCTGGCCTGGGGCTCAGCCCACGTTTACTCACAGATGCCTCGGCACGGTCCCCCAGCTTTGCAATGAGGACGCTTGTTGCGTGGGGCCTGCTGGCTGAATGGGAGATGATTCCCCACCACTGACCAACTTCAGAATTGTTTACAACTGGAGCAAGTGCCCTGATACGGTTTTCCTCTGTGTAACTGGTGGGTTCTGTTTTTTTTTCTTTTTTTCGTTTTTGGTTCAAGGTAGATTTTATTCCTCTTTTTTGTATTTACAGATATAAGCATGGAAATAATTTATTCATATAAATACATGTATGTGAAGGGAAGAATATTTTTTCTGTTTTACTTTTTGTAATTTGAATTTTATTTTATTTTTTTATACAGCAGGTTCTTTTTGGTTATCTATTTTATACATATAAATGTATACATGCCAATCCCAATCTCTCAACTCCCCCCACCACCACCCCCCAACAGCTTTCCCCCCTTGGTGTCCATACGTTTGTTGTCTACATCTGTTGCTCTATTTCTGCCTGGCAAAACGGTTCATCTGTACAATTTTTCTAGGTTCCACATATATGCATTAATAGACAAGATTTGTTTTTCTCTTTCTGACTTACTTCACTCTGTATGACAGTCTCTAGATCCATCAACGTCTCTACAAATGACCCAATTTCATTCCTTTTTATGGCTTAGTAATATTCCATTTTATATATGTACCACATCTTTATGCATTCGTCTGTCTGTGGGCATTTAGGTTGCTTCCATTACCTGGATATTGTAAATAGTGATGCAATGAACATTGCGGTGAATGTCTCTTTTTGATTTATGGTTTTGTCTGGGTATATGCCCAGTAGTGGGATTGCTGTATCATATGGTAATTCTATTCTTAGTTTTATAAGAAACTCCATAATGTTCTCCACAGTGACTGTATCAATTTACATTCCCAACAATAGTGGAAGAGGGTTCCTTATCTCCACACCCTTTCCAGCATTTGTTGTTTGTAGATTTTCTGATGATGCCCATTCTAACAGGTGTGAGGTGATACACCATGGATGAGTCTATTTCGTTGAGCAAAGAGTAGGTCTTGTCTATTACATATTTGGCTTATGGAACGGTATGTGTGCTAATTTCAATCTCTGGTTTTATACAGCACCCCAACTCAACTTTCCCCTTAAGCAAGCATAAGTTTTTATCTAAATGTGAGACTCTGTTCGGTTTTGGAATTCAGTTTATGTGTAGCCAAGTTTACACTCTCTCTATTAGTGATATCTTATGATAATTCTCTTTCTCTGTGTGACCTATTTCTCTTAGAATCATCATACTTAAATCCACTCACTTTGCTGCTACAGGCCTGATGACATTGATTTCATTGCTGAGTGATATTCCGTTGTACGTAAGTAGCACAACTCCTTTATCCATTTTTTTCTTTCTGGGATATTTAATTTGTACTGGACTCAAGGTTCTTGTAAACACAGCAGCCCTAAATTTTGTGTTGGCTGTGTCTTGTTGATTTTAGTTTTCCTAAGCTATAGGGCCAAAAGTGGAAGTGCCCTAGGGTCTGTAGCTTTGTTTTTCAGATGTTTCAGGATACACCATAAACATCTCCAGAGTGTCTGTTGGCAATTTACATCCCGCCCATCAGCATAACAAGGCTCCCTGTTCTCCATGGCCTGTCCTGTGTTTCTGGTTTTTACACTTTTTTCAGATGGCCCTTTTGACGAATGGGAAATGAGACTTCATTGTAGTGCGGATTTCCATTTCTCGAGTGCTTGGTTGGCCAAAAAGGGCATATGTGTTTTTTCCTGAATATATTCAGGAAAAAATGTTTACGCACTTTTGTCCAAGTGCATCACTGTCAAAGATCTGCCGCTTTTCACATGCTTTAAATGCAATTCCAATCTACCTCCTGAAATATGATTCCTGCAATTCTGCCTCGTTTTCAAGTCCTCTTTGCAGACTTACTTCCATATAATTTTGCCAATAGCTGTCATTTATAACACTGCAGGTTTGTGAATTACAGTGCCCGTGATTTCCTTTCTTAACTCGTTTCCTTGAAAACTGGCCACAGAACCGCAGGTTTGCTTCAGGCCGTAATCAGGGTCCGGCACGGCACTCTGAGACTTTGGTTCATTCCACTTCCTGGTGGGAAATTAGAGTTAAATGTGCCCCTCCAGACACCTGCCTCACTCCTAGCCCCTTGGTGATGTGTGTCCTGTGGTTTGAGGCCACATGTGCTGGGTTCCTCACCTTTGGCTGATGTGGCCCCACTGGTGTGAGGACACTCCTGCCTGGTTCCCATCCCCTTGGTGATGTGGGCCCTCCGGTGAGAGTCTGATCCTGGTTGGGTTCCTCACACTTCTGTGAGGTGGGCCCTCTTCTCTGAGGTCACTCCTGCCTGGCTGGCACACCCCGCCTTGGCGACGTCGGCCCTCTGGTGGGATTTGGTGCCTGCTGGGTGTCTCCTCCCCTCGGTAATGAGGGCCCTCTGGCGTCAGACCCTAACTCCTGGGCTCCCAATATTTTCTGATATGCGCCCTGTGGTTCGAGTACACTCCTGCCAGGTTCCCAACCCCATGGGAATGTGGGCCTTCTGCTCTGAGGTCCCAACGGTGGGTTGCTCAGTTTCATGATGAGGGCCCTCTGCTGTGAGTTCTCTCCGGCCTGGATCCCATAGCCTCGCTGCTCCTGGCCACCTGCTGGGAGGTTACAACTGCGGGATTCCTCACCTTTTTTCTTCTATGGGCCCTCTGTTTTGAGACTCCTCCTGCCTGCCTCACTCCCAGCCCCTTGGTGATGTGTGTCCTCTGGTTTGAGGCCACGTATGCTGGGTCCCTCGCCTTTCGATGATGTGGCCCCACTGGTGTGGGGACACTCCTGCCTGGTTCCTATCCCCTTGATGATGTGGGCCCTCTGGTGAGAGTCTGATCCTGGCTGGGTTCCTCACCCTTCTGTGAGGGGGGCCCTCTGCTGTGAGGTCACTCCTGCCTGGCTGGCACACCCCACCTGGGCAACATCGGCCCTCTTGTGGCAGTTGGAGCCTGCTGGGAACCTCCCCTCGGTGATGGGGGCCCTCTTGCCTCAGGCCCTAACTTCTGGGTACCCACATTTTCTGATACGTGCTAAGTGGTGCGAGGACACTCCTGCGAGGTTCCCATCCCCATGGGCATGTGGGCCTTCTGCTCTAAGGTCCCAACACCTGTGTTGTTCACCGTTTCATGATGTTGGCTCTCTGGTGTTAGTTCACCCAGGCCTAGATCCCATAGACTCTGTGCTCTGAGCGGCCTGCTGGGAGGTTCCTACTGCTGGATTCCTTAGCTTTTTTATTCTTTGTGTCCTGTGTTTTCATGCTCCTACTTCCTGACTCACTCCCAGCCCATTTGTGATGTAGGTCCTCTTGTTTAAGGCCACATGTACCGGTTTCCTCACCTTTATTGATGTGGCCCCACTGGTGTGAGGACACTCCTGCCTGGTTCCCATCCCCTTGGTGATGTGGGCCCTCTGGTGAGAGTCTGATCCTGTCTGGATTCCTCACACTTCTGTGAGGTGGGCCCTCTGCTGTGAGGTAACTCCTGCCTGGCTTGCTCCCATTGCCTTGGTGACGTCGGCCCTCTGGTGGCATTTGGAGCCTGCTGGTAGCCTCCTCTCCTCCGTGATGAGGGCCCTCTGGCGCCAGGCCATAACTGCTGGGTTCCCACATTTTCTGATACGTGCTAAGTTGTGCGAGGACACTCCTGCGAGGTTCCCATCCCCATGGGGATGTGGGCCTTCTGCTCTGAGGTCCCACTGGCTGGGTTGCTCACAGTTTCATGATGTGGGCCCTCTGCTGTGAGTTCACTGTGGCCTGGATCCCATAGACTCCATGCTCTGGGCCACCTGCTGGGAGGTTCAAACTGCTGGATTCCTCACATTTTTTATTCTGTGGGCCCTGTGTTGTTAGGCTACTCCTGCCTGCCTCACTCGGAGCACCTTGGAAATGTGGGTCCTCTGGTTTAGGCCACATGTGCTGGGTTCCTCACCTTTCTATAATGTGGCCACACTGGTGTGAGGACACTCCTGCCTTGTTCCGATCCCCTTGGTGATGTGGGCCCTCTGGTGAGAGTCTTATCGTGGCTGGGTTCCTCACCCTTCTGTGCGGTAGGCCCTCTGCTGTGAGGTCACTCCTGCCTGGCTGGCACACGTCAACTTGGCGATGTGGGCCCTCAGTTGGGAGTTGGTGCCTGCTGGGAGTCTCCTCCCCTCGGTAATGAGGGCCCTCTGGCGTCAGACCCTAACTCCTGGGCTCCCAAAATTTTCTGATGTGCGCCCTGTGGTGCAAGTACACTCCTGCCAGGATCCCAACCCCATGGGAATGTGTGTCTTCTGCTCTGAGGTCCCAATGGTACGTTGTTCAGTTTCATGATGAGGGCCCTCTGGTGTGAGTTCACTCCGGCATGGACCCCATAGCCTCGCTGCTCCTGGCCACCTGCGGGGAGGTTCCAACTGCGGGATTCCTCACCTTTTTCCTTCTATGGGCCCTCTGTTTTGAGACTCCTCCTGCCTGCCTCACTCCCAGCCCCTTGGTGATGTGTGTCCTGTAGTTTGAGGCCACGTGTGCTGGGTCCGTCACATTTCGGTGATGTGACCACACTGGTGTGAGAACAGTCCTGCCTGGTTTCCATTCCGTTGGTGATGTGGGCCCTCCGGTGAGAGTCTGATCCTCTTTGGGTTCCTCACACTTTTGTGTGGTTGGCCCTCTGCTCTGAGGTCACTCCTGCCTGGCTGGCACACCCTGCATTGGCGACGTCGGCCTTCTGGTAGCAGTTGGAGCTTGCTGGGAGCCTCCTCTCCTCAGTGATGAGGGCCCTCTGGCGTCCGGCCCTAACTGCTGGGCTCCCCACCTTTTCTGATGTGTGCCCACTGGTGCGATGACACTCCTGCTTGGTTCCCTTCCCCATGGGGATGTGGGCCTTGTGCTCTGAGGTTACAACGGCTGGGTTGCTTACAGTATCACGATGAGGGCCCTCTGTTGTGAGTTCATCACTGCCTGGATCCCATAGCCTCGGTGCTCTGGGCCACCTGCTGGGATGTTCCAACTGCTGGATTCCTCACCTTTTTTATACAATGGGCCATGTGTTTTGAGGTTAATCCTGCCTGCCTCGCTCCGAGACCCATGGTGATGTGGGTCCTCTGGTTTGAGGCCACATGTGCTGGGTACCTCAACTTTCGATGATGTGGCCCCACGGGTGTGAGGACACTCCTGCCTGGTTCCCAGCCCCTTGCTTATGTGGGCACTCTGGTGAGAGTCTGATCTTGACTGGGTTCCTTACCCTTCTGTGAGGTGGGCCCTCTGATGTGAGGTCACTCCTGCCTGGATGGCTCATGTCGCCTTGGCGACGTAGGCCCTCTGTTGGCCACTGAAGCATGCTGGGAGCCTCCTACCCTCTTTAATAAGGGCCCTGGAAGAAACGCATATGCCCTTTTTGACCAAGTGCATCATTGTCGAGGTTCTGCCTCTTCTCCTATACTTTCAGAGGACTTCCCGTCTACCTCCTGAAATCGTGTTCCTGGAATTCTGCCCCGCGTTCAAGTCCTCTTTGCAGCCTTACTTCAATATATTTTTGGACGATAGCTGTCATTTATAACTCTGCAGGTTTGTGAATTACAGTGCCCCTGAGCTCCTTTCTTCAACTCGCTTTCTTGTGAGCTGGCCGCAAAACCGCAGGATTGCTTCAGGCCCTAATCTGGTTCCGACACGGCATGCTGAGCCTTTGGCTAATTCCTCTTCCTGGTGGGAAATGAGCGTTAAATTTGTTCGTGCAGACACCTACAGCTAATCTCTCATTGGTTCTCCCTATTCCTGTTCATCTTGCGCAGAAATTCCAAACTGTGCCAAACAGGAGGTTAAAGGCACTGACTCTCCAAGTGGGGAGAGTGTTAGTAAAGCGTCTGGAATGGTAAAACCGAGTACGAGGGGACGAAAACTGAGACGCATTTAAAAAGTTTTCCCGGTCACATGGTGGACCATATTCTGGGTTGCCCATGCATGTTTTACCTGAAGGAAGAATCCCTTCAACCTGGAGAGTTGGGACCCATGGAATGGGTACCACGCAGTATGACTTCAAAGGGTTGCCTTTGCTCACCGAACGTCACCAATGCTATCAGCCCAAAGTGTCCAGCCTTATGTCTCACTCAGCTCGGGGTGTAGATGTGGTAAATCCACGTTGCATCACAAGCCCTGAATGAATTATTTAAGAATTGCTCTCTATTTCACTGTCATTGTGTTCTGTTTTTGTAATTTATTTTGATAATGGGATTTATCGTATTTTCACTGCTGCGTTTATGCCGCTGTACACATGCTTGATTCTCTTATGGAGACATATAAATCCATGGGTTTTCAGATTCTTACTAGTCAGGTATATTCCTAGGCATTGAATATGGGGTGTTGAGTCCATTTCGTGGAGCAAGGAGTAGGTCCTGACTATTACATATTTGCTTATGGAAAGGTATCTGTGCTAATTTCAATCTCTGGTTTTATGCAGCACCACAACTCACCTTTCCCCTTAAGCAAGCATAAGTTGGTTTTCTAAATTTGAGACCCTTTTCTGTTTTGTAATTGAGTTCATGTGCAGCCATGTTTGCATTCCGTGTATTTGAGATATCTTATGGTGTTTCTTTTTCTGTGTGACTTAGTTAACTTAGAATGATCGTACCTGAATCCACTCATTATGCCGCAACGGGCCTCATGACATAGATTTCATTGCTGAGTGATATTCCATTGTACGTACGTACAACAACTTCTTTATCCATTTTTTGCTTTCTGGGATATTTCACTTGTACCGTAAATGAGGTTCTTGTAAGCAGAGCCGTCCAAAATTTATGGGTGGCTGTGTCTTTTTGATTTTAATTTCCCTAAGCTATAGAACCATAAGTTGAAGTGCCGTAGGCTCCGTTGCTTAGTTTTTTAGGTGTTTGAGGAAACACCATACATTTCTCCAGAGTGGCTGTTGGCAATTTACATCCCGCCCATCAGCATAACAAGGCTCCCTGTTCTCCATGGCCTGTGCTGTCTTTCTGGATTTTACACTTTTTTCAGATGGCCCTTTTGAACCGGGGGCAGTGAGACTTCTTTGTAGTGCAGATTTCTTTAACATGCTGGCTTGGTTGGCCAAAAAGGGCGTATGCGTTTTTTCCTGAATATATTCAGGAAAAAACGCATACGCCCTTTTTGGCCAAGTGCATCATTGTCGACGTTCTGCCTCTTTTCCTATGCTTTAAATGCAATTCCAGTCTACCCCCTGAAATGGTTTTCCTGCAATTCTGCCCCGCTTTCCAGTCCTCTTCGCAGCCTTCCTTCAATATATTTTTGGACGATAGCTGTCATTTATAACTCTGCAGGTTTGTGAATTACAGTGCCCCTGAGCTCCTTTCTTCAACTCGCTTTCTTGTGAGCTGGCCGCAAAGCCGCAGGAATGCTTCAGGCCCTAATCTGGTTCCGGCACGGCATGCTGAGCCTTTGGTTAATTCCTCTTCCTGGTGGGAAATGAGCGTTCCATTTGCCCGTCCAGACACCTACAGCTAGTCTCTCATTGGTTCTCCCTATTCCTGTTCATCTTGCGCAGAAATTGCAAACTGTGCCAAACAGGAGGTTAAAGGCACTGACTCTCCAAGTGGGGAGAGTGTTAGTAAACGGTCTGGAATGGTGAACCCGAGTAAAAGGGGAGGAAAACTGAGATGCATTTGAAAACGTTTCCCGGTCACACAGTGCACTGTACTGTGGGTTTCCCATGCATGTTTTAGCTGAAGGAAGAATCCCTTAAACCTGGAGAGTTGGGACCCATGGAATGGGTACCATGCAGTATGACTTCAAAGGGTCTGCATTTGCTCATCGAACCTCACCAATGCTATCAACCTGAAGTGTCCAGCCTTATGTCTCACTCAGCTCTGGGTGTAGATGTGGTAAATCCAGGTTGCATCACAAGCCCTGAATGAATTATTTAAGAATTGCTCTCTATTTCACTGTCATTGTGTTTGTTTTTGTAATTCATTTTGATAATGGGTTTTATCGGATTTTCTCTGCTGCATTCATGCCGCTGTACACACACTTGAGTCTCTTACGGAGACATATACATCCATGGGTTTGAAGGTTCTTACTAGTCATGTGTAATCCTATCGTTGAATATGGGGTTTTTAGTCCATTTCGTTGAGCAAGGGCTAGGTCTTGACTATTACATATTTGGCTTATGGAAAGGTATCTGTGCTAATTTCTATCTCTGGTTTTATGCAGCACCACAACTCACATTTCCCCTTAAGCAAGCATAAGTTGGTTTTCTAAATTTGAGACCCTGTTCTGTTTTGTAATTCAGTTCATGTGTAGCCAAGTTTACATTCCGTGTATTAGTGATATCTTATGATGTTTCATTTTCTGTGTGACTTATTTCACTTAGAATCATCGTACCTGAATCCACTCATTATGCCGCGACGGGCCTGATGACATAGATTTCATTGGTGAGTGATATTCCTTTGTACGTACGTACCACACTTCTTTATCCATTTTTCGCTTTCTGGGATAGTTAACTTGTACCGTAGACAAGGTTCTTGTAAACAGAGCTGTAAACAGAAACTTTGCGGTGGCTGTGTGTTTTTGATTTTAATTTCCCTAAGCTATAGGAAAATAAGTGGTAATGCCGTAGGCTCCGTTGCTTTGTTTTTTAGGCTTTTGAGGAAACACCATACACATCTCCAGAGTGGCTGTTGGCAATTTACATCCCGCCCATCAGCATAACAAGGCTCCCTGTTCTCCATGGCCTGTGCTGCCTTTCTGGATTTTACACTTTTTTCAGATGGCCCTTTTGAACGGGGGGCAGTGAGACTTCATTGTAGTGCAGATTTCTTTAACATGCTTGCTTGGTTGGCCAAATAGGGCGTATGCGTTTTTTCCTGAATATATTCAGGAAAAAACGCATACGCCCTTTTTGGCCAAGTGCATCATTGTCGACGTTCTGCCTCTTTTCCTATGCTTTAAATGCAATTCCAGTCTACCCCCTGAAATCGTTTTCTTGCAATTCTGCCCCGCTTTCCAGTCCTCTTCGCAGCCTTCCTTCAATATATTTTTGGGTGATAGCTGTCATTTATAACTCTGCAGGTTTGTGAATTACAGTGTCCCTGAGCTCCTTTCTTCAACTCGCTTTCTTGTGAGCTGGCCGCAAACCCGCAGGATTGCTTCAGGCCCTAATCTGGTTCCGGCACGGCATGCTGAGCCTTTGGTTAATTCCTCTTCCTGGTGGGAAATGAGCGTTAAGTTTGCCCGTGCAGACACCTTCACACGAGTCTTCATGGTGCCACTTTGCCCCGGTTATCTCTATGGAGGTTGGAGTTGGAGGGCCTCCTCGCTCAAGGTCAGTGTGCCCATGGAGCCAACCCTGCAACTTCAGGGCATGGTTGGGTGTTAGGATCACCACGTGGGGTCCTTTTCCCTTCGGAGGGAGGTGGCCTTTTGGGCTGCTGATTTCCAGGTTTTCAGATACTGCCAGTATCTTGGCCAGATGTGGCGGTGGGCCAAGCCCCTTGGTGACCGTAGTTTATCCTACCTGGATCGCATTCTTGCATTGTTCCATTTCAAGTGGTCCCAGGTTTTGCACTAATACTCCAATGGCGATTCACCGTTCACCAGGAATGTAAAGGTCAAAGGGTTTAGCTAAATTAGGGAGTTCCAGGGCAAGGGTCTGAATTGACTGCTCTTTCCATTCTTGAAAGGCCACTTCTGCATTCTATTCAAAAGGATCATCATCTTTTCCTTTCAGTGTTTCATATAGAGGCCCAGCTAGTAGACTGTAGTTAGGGATCCAGAAGCAGCAAACCCTGGCCTCCCCAGGAACCCCTAAGCTGTCTTCTAGGTTCAGAAATGGGTAAGGCTGTAAATTGTTTCTTCCCTTTCCTGGGATGGGCTTCTCCGACCTTCTGTGAGAATGAAGCCCAGGCAGGTCACCGTAGTCTGTGATATTTGAGCTTTGTCTTGGACAACTTGTATCTTTTATTGGCTTGGTAGTTCAGAGGTCTCCTTAGTAGGGCTGGCGATCAGAATGTCGTCTGCATATTGAAGGACTGTTTCCTTTTCCAGACGTAGAACTTTTAGTTCTTTAGCTGAGCTTTCCCCAAAGATGGTGTGGGAATTTTTGAACCCTTGGGGCAACACGGCCCGGAAGTATTGTTTTAGTTGTATGTTGAGTCCTGCCACTCACAAGCCAAAATTTCTTGTGACTCTGGGACTAATAGAATACAAAAGAAGGCATCATTGAAGACTAATACAGAATACCATGTCCTGGTGGTTGGTAGAATGACCAGCAGGGTGTAGGATTTAGGAACTACTGGAGGTATATCCTCGGTGGCTTCACTGACTGTCCTGACATCCTTTACCAGGACTCCAGCAGCCCATGGGGCTCTCGAGGTCAGGCCAATCCCAGGATATGGAGCTCACCTGGGCAGGTACCCCACCCCCACCCCAGCCCATGGGGCTCTCGTGTTCAGGCCCCTCCCAGGATATGGGGTTCCCTGGGCAGGTTCCCCTGCAGCCCATGGGGCTCTCGTGGTCAGGCCCCTCCCAGGATACAGAGCTACCCTTGCAGGTACCATGGCAGGGCTGGGAACACAGGAGCCCTGCATATCGCCCTCTTTGCAGAGCACTCCCAGCTCACCTGTCACTCAGATCTGACACAGAGCACCTCAGAGCAGGACTTGAACTAACAAACAGCAGCTCCCACAGGTCTGTGACCCTGGGCATCACTCTGTGTGGCCTCCCTCCACCTGGTCTTCCAGAGACTTCCACTGCACCCGGGGCACCAGGCCTCTGTCTCCACCCACCAGCCACCCCTCCTCTCCCTGACTCCTGGGTTCCTCTCATTAGGAGAGGGTTTTCTTGAAGTTGTCTCCCACTCATGGGCCAGATAATATAATTAGAAAACAAGCCAGAGCTGCAGCCCCTTGTCTATCCTGACTCTCAGGAGCCCACACCTGTTCCTTGGACCTGGCCGATTCAGCAAGTTCCAGTTTCTGCAACTGTGAGCCCCTGAGGGGTGATTATTGGCTGGCCTGGGAAGCCCGACCGTACCGGCCAGACCTCCCCAGGTGTGCCTGGGTTCAGATCAATATAAACACCGCTCCAGGCAGCAAGAGCCCCTGCAGCTGTGCCTGACGCCATTTTCTCTGCCCTGTCAGCAGTCTTGGGGCTGGACTGGTGGGAGGGAGTGAGAGGCCACGGCTTTGTGGGTGGCCCAGTGTGAGTGGGGCTCTGCTGGACTTTCTGCAGCAGTTGCCAAGATGCCACCTGCTAAAGAAGAGGATGTGTCACCCATACCTGCCGCTGGAATTTCTCCCTGGGCAGAGGTGAGTGAGGAAGAAAGCAGTGGGGGCCGGGACAGCAGGGGTATCTCAGGCAGGGAAATGGAAAGCTTCCAGAAGAGCACCCAGGGCCAGGACCATCCTGGCTGGCCTGCAGGCCCCAAGTCGGCTGGCATGCTGTCACTCATGTGGCTCCATGGCCCTTCCTCTAGGCTTTCAAGTCCTTGTACATATTCAGGTGTTTTACCTGGGAAGGGTGGGAACATTTCAGCAGCAGCTGGCCTGGGGCTCAGCCCACGTTTACTCACAGATGCCTCGGCACGGTCCCCCAGCTTTGCAATGAGGACGCTTGTTGCGTGGGGCCTGCTGGCTGAATGGGAGATGATTCCCCACCACTGACCAACTTCAGAATTGTTTACAACTGGAGCAAGTGCCCTGATACGGTTTTCCTCTGTGTAACTGGTGGGTTCTGTTTTTTTTTCTTTTTTTCGTTTTTGGTTCAAGGTAGATTTTATTCCTCTTTTTTGTATTTACAGATATAAGCATGGAAATAATTTATTCATATAAATACATGTATGTGAAGGGAAGAATATTTTTTCTGTTTTACTTTTTGTAATTTGAATTTTATTTTATTTTTTTATACAGCAGGTTCTTTTTGGTTATCTATTTTATACATATAAATGTATACATGCCAATCCCAATCTCTCAACTCCTCCCACCACCACCCCCCAACAGCTTTCCCCCCTTGGTGTCCATACGTTTGTTGTCTACATCTGTTGCTCTATTTCTGCCTGGCAAAACGGTTCATCTGTACAATTTTTCTAGGTTCCACATATATGCATTAATAGACAAGATTTGTTTTTCTCTTTCTGACTTACTTCACTCTGTATGACAGTCTCTAGATCCATCAACGTCTCTACAAATGACCCAATTTCATTCCTTTTTATGGCTTAGTAATATTCCATTTTATATATGTACCACATCTTTATGCATTCGTCTGTCTGTGGGCATTTAGGTTGCTTCCATTACCTGGATATTGTAAATAGTGATGCAATGAACATTGCGGTGAATGTCTCTTTCTGATTTATGGTTTTGTCTGGGTATATGCCCAGTAGTGGGATTGCTGTATCATATGGTAATTCTATTCTTAGTTTTATAAGAAACTCCATAATGTTCTCCACAGTGACTGTATCAATTTACATTCCCAACAATAGTGGAAGAGGGTTCCTTATCTCCACACCCTTTCCAGCATTTGTTGTTTGTAGATTTTCTGATGATGCCCATTCTAACATGTGTGAGGTGATATACCATGGATGAGTCTATTTCGTTGAGCAAAGAGTAGGTCTTGTCTATTACATATTTGGCTTATGGAACGGTATGTGTGCTAATTTCAATCTCTGGTTTTATACAGCACCCCAACTCAACTTTCCCCTTAAGCAAGCATAAGTTTTTATCTAAATGTGAGACTCTGTTCGGTTTTGGAATTCAGTTTATGTGTAGCCAAGTTTACACTCTCTCTATTAGTGATATCTTATGATAATTCTCTTTCTCTGTGTGACCTATTTCTCTTAGAATCATCATACTTAAATCCACTCAATTTGCTGCTACAGGCCTGATGACATTGATTTCATTGCTGAGTGATATTCCGTTGTACGTAAGTAGCACAACTCCTTTATCCATTTTTTTCTTTCTGGGATATTTAATTTGTACTGGACTCAAGGTTCTTGTAAACACAGCAGCCCTAAATTTTGTGTTGGCTGTGTCTTGTTGATTTTAATTTTCCTAAGCTATAGTGCCAAAAGTGGAAGTGCCCTAGGGTCTGTAGCTTTGTTTTTCAGATGTTTCAGGATACACCATAAACATCTCCAGAGTGTCTGTTGGCAATTTACATCCCGCCCATCAGCATAACAAGGCTCCCTGTTCTCCATGGCCTGTCCTGTGTTTCTGGTTTTTACACTTTTTTCAGATGGCCCTTTTGACGAATGGGAAATGAGACTTCATTGTAGTGCGGATTTCCATTTCTCGAGTGCTTGGTTGGCCAAAAAGGGCATATGTGTTTTTTCCTGAATATATTCAGGAAAAAATGTTTACGCACTTTTGTCCAAGTGCATCACTGTCAAATATCTGCCGTTTTTCACATGCTTTAAATGCAATTCCAATCTACCTCCTGAAATATGATTCCTGCAATTCTGCCTCGTTTTCAAGTCCTCTTTGCAGACTTACTTCCATATAATTTTGCCAATAGCTGTCATTTATAACACTGCAGGTTTGTGAATTACAGTGCCCGTGATTTCCTTTCTTAACTCGTTTCCTTGAAAACTGGCCACAGAACCGCAGGTTTGCTTCAGGCCGTAATCAGGGTCCGGCACGGCACTCTGAGACTTTGGTTCATTCCACTTCCTGGTGGGAAATTAGAGTTAAATGTGCCCCTCCAGACACCTGCCTCACTCCTAGCCCCTTGGTGATGTGTGTCCTGTGGTTTGAGGCCACATGTGCTGGGTTCCTCACCTTTGGCTGATGTGGCCCCACTGGTGTGAGGACACTCCTGCCTGGTTCCCATCCCCTTGGTGATGTGGGCCCTCCGGTGAGAGTCTGATCCTGGTTGGGTTCCTCACACTTCTGTGAGGTGGGCCCTCTTCTCTGAGGTCACTCCTGCCTGGCTGGCACACCCCGCCTTGGCGACGTCGGCCCTCTGGTGGGATTTGGTGCCTGCTGGGTGTCTCCTCCCCTCGGTAATGAGGGCCCTCTGGCGTCAGACCCTAACTCCTGGGCTCCCAATATTTTCTGATATGCGCCCTGTGGTTCGAGTACACTCCTGCCAGGTTCCCAACCCCATGGGAATGTGGGCCTTCTGCTCTGAGGTCCCAACGGTGGGTTGCTCAGTTTCATGATGAGGGCCCTCTGCTGTGAGTTCTCTCCGGCCTGGATCCCATAGCCTCGCTGCTCCTGGCCACCTGCTGGGAGGTTACAACTGCGGGATTCCTCACCTTTTTTCTTCTATGGGCCCTCTGTTTTGAGACTCCTCCTGCCTGCCTCACTCCCAGCCCCTTGGTGATGTGTGTCCTCTGGTTTGAGGCCACGTATGCTGGGTCCCTCGCCTTTCGATGATGTGGCCCCACTGGTGTGAGGACACTCCTGCCTGGTTCCCATCCCCTTGGTGATGTGGGCCCTCTGGTGAGAGTCTGATCCTGGCTGGGTTCCTCACCCTTCTGTGAGGGGGGCCCTCTGCTGTGAGGTCACTCCTGCCTGGCTGGCACACCCCACCTGGGCAACATCGGCCCTCTTGTGGCAGTTGGAGCCTGCTGGGAACCTCCCCTCGGTGATGGGGGCCCTCTTGCCTCAGGCCCTAACTGCTGGGTACCCACATTTTCTGATACGTGCTAAGTGGTGCGAGGACACTCCTGCGCGGTTCCCATCCCCATGGGCATGTGGGCCTTCTGCTCTAAGGTCCCAACACCTGTGTTGTTCACCGTTTCATGATGTTGGCTCTCTGGTGTTAGTTCACCCAGGCCTAGATCCCATAGCCTCTGTGCTCTGAGCGGCCTGCTGGGAGGTTCCTACTGCTGGATTCCTTAGCTTTTTTATTCTTTGGGTCCTGTGTTTTCATGCTCCTACTTCCTGACTCACTCCCAGCCCATTTGTGATGTAGGTCCTCTGGTTTAAGGCCACATGTACCAGTTTCCTCACCTTTATTGATGTGGCCCCACTGGTGTGAGGACACTCCTGCCTGGTTCCCATCCCCTTGGTGATGGGGGCCCTCTGGTGAGAGTCTGATCCTGTCTGGATTCCTCACACTTCTGTGAGGTGGGCCCTCTGCTGTGAGGTCACTCCTGCCTGGCTGGCACACATCACCTTGGCGACGTGGGCCCTCAGTTGGGAGTTGGTGCCTGCTGGGAGTCTCCTCCCCTCGGTAATGAGGGCCCTCTGGCGTCAGGCCCTAACTCATGGGCTCCCAAAATTTTCTGATGTGCCCCCTGTCGTGCGAGTACACTCCAGCCAGGGTCCCATCCCCATGGGGATGTGGGCTTTCTGCCCTGAGGTCCCAACGGCTGGGTTGCTCACAGTGTCAGAATGTGGGCCCTCTGCTGTGAGTTCACTCCGGCATGGATCCCATAGCCTCGGTGCTCTGGGCCACCTGCTTGGAGCTTCCAACTGCGGGGTTCCTCACCTTTTTTATTCTATGGGCGCTCTATTGTGAGTCTCCTCCTGCATGCCTCACTCCCAGCCCTTTCGTGATGTGTGTCCCCTTGTTTGAGGCCACATGTGCTGTGTTCCTCACCTTTCGCTGATGTGGCCCCACTGGTGTGAGGACACTCCTGCCTGGTTTCCATCCCCTTGGTGATGTGGGCGCTCTGGTTAGAGTCTGATCCTGTTTGGGCTCCTCACACTTCTGTGAGGTGGGCCCTCTGCTGTGAGGTAACTCCTGCCTGTCTTGCTCCCATTGCCTTGGAGACGTCGGCCCTCTGGTGGCATTTGGAGCCTGCTGGTAGCCTCCTCTCCTCCGTGATGAGGGCCCTCTGGCGCCAGGCCATAACTGCTGGGTTCCCACATTTTCTGATACGTGCTAAGTTGTGCGAGGACACTCCTGCGAGGTTCCCATCCCCATGGGGATGTGGGCCTTCTGCTCTGAGGTCCCACTGGCTGGGTTGCTCACAGTTTCATGATGTGGGCCCTCTGCTGTGAGTTCACTGTGGCCTGGATCCCATAGACTCCATGCTCTGGGCCACCTGCTGGGAGGTTCAAACTGCTGGATTCCTCACATTTTTTATTCTGTGGGCCCTGTGTTGTTAGGCTACTCCTGCCTGCCTCACTCGGAGCACCTTGGAAATGTGGGTCCTCTGGTTTAGGCCACATGTGCTGGGTTCCTCACCTTTCTATAATGTGGCCACACTGGTGTGAGGACACTCCTGCCTTGTTCCGATCCCCTTGGTGATGTGGGCCCTCTGGTGAGAGTCTTATCCTGGCTGGGTTCCTCACCCTTCTGTGAGGTAGGCCCTCTGCTGTGAGGTCACTCCTGCCTGGCTGGCACACGTCAACGTGGCGACGTGGGCCCTCAGTTGGGAGTTGGTGCCTGCTGGGAGTCTCCTCCCCTCGGTAATGAGGGCCCTCTGGCGTCAGACGCTAATTCCTGGGCTCCCAAAATTTTCTGATGTGCGCCCTGTGGTGCGAGTACACTCCTGCCAGGATCCCAACCCCATGGGAATGTGGTCCTTATGCTCTAAGGCCCCAACACCTGTGTTGTTCACCGTTTCATGATGTTGGCTCTCTGGTGTTAGTTCACCCAGGCCTAGATCCCATAGCCTCTGTGCTCTGAGCGGCCTGCTGGGAGGTTCCTACTGCTGGATTCCTTACCTTTTTTATTCTTTGGGTCCTGTGTTTTCATGCTCCTTCTTCCTGACTCACTCCCAGCCCATTTGTGATGTAGGTCCTCTGGTTTAAGACCACATGTACCAGTTTCCTCACCTTTATTGATGTGGCCCCACTGGTGTGAGGACACTCCTGCCTGGTTCCCATCCCCTTGGTGATGGGGGCCCTCTGGTGAGAGTCTGATCCTGTCTAGATTCCTCACACTTCTGGGAGGTGGGCCCTCTGCTGTGAGGTCACTCCTGCCTGGCTGGCACACGTCTCCTTGGCGATGTGGGCCCTCAGTTGGGAGTTGGTGCCTGCTGGGAGTCTCCTCCCCTCGGTAATGAGGGCCCTCTGGCGTCAGGCCCTAACTCATGGGCTCCCAAAATTTTCTGATGTGCGCCCTGTGGTGCGAGTACACTCCTGCCAGGATCCCAACCCCATGGGAATGTGGGTCTTCTGCTCTAAGGTCCCAAAGGCTGGGTTGCTCACAGTTTCATAATGAGGGCCCTCTGTTTTGAGTTCAGTCAGGCCTGGATTCCATAGCCTCGCTGCTCCTGGCCACCTGCTGGGAGGTTCCAACTGCGGGATTCCTCACCTTTTTTACGCTATGGGCCCTCTGTTTGGAGGCTCCTCCTGCCTGCCTCACTCCCAGCCCCTTGGTGATGTGTGTCCTGTAGTTTGAGGCCACGTGTGCTGGGTCCGTCACATTTCGGTGATGTGACCACACTGGTGTGAGAACACTCCTGCCTGGTTTCCATTCCCTTGGTGATGTGGGCCCTCCGGTGAGAGTCTGATCCTCTTTGGGTTCCTCACACTTTTGTGTGGTTGGCCCTCTGCTCTGAGGTCACTCCTGCCTGGCTGGCACACCCTGCATTGGCGACGTAGGTCTTCTGGTAGCAGTTGGAGCTTGCTGGGAGCCTCCTCTCCTCAGTGATGAGGGCCCTCTGGCGTCCGGCCCTAACTGCTGGGCTCCCCACCTTTTCTGATGTGTGCCCACTGGTGCGATGACACTCCTGCTTGGTTCCCTTCCCCATGGGGATGTGGGCCTTGTGCTCTGAGGTTACAAAGGCTGGGTTGCTTACAGTATCACGATGAGGGCCCTCTGTTGTGAGTTCATCACTGCCTGGATCCCATAGCCTCGGTGCTCTGGGCCGCCTGCTGGGATGTTCCAACTGCTGGATTCCTCACCTTTTTTATACAATGGGCCATGGGTTTTGAGGTTAATCCTGCCTGCCTCGCTCCGAGACCCATGGTGATGTGGGTCCTCTGGTTTGAGGCCACATGTGCTGGGTACCTCAACTTTCGATGATGTGGCCCCACGGGTGTGAGGACACTCCTGCCTGGTTCCCAGCCCCTTGCTTATGTGGGCACTCTGGTGAGAGTCTGATCTTGACTGGGTTCCTTACCCTTCTGTGAGGTGGGCCCTCTGATGTGAGGTCACTCCTGCCTGGATGGCTCATGTCGCCTTGGCGACGTAGGCCCTCTGTTGGCCACTGAAGCATGCTGGGAGCCTCCTACCCTCTTTAATAAGGGCCCTGGAAGAAACGCATATGCACTTTTTGACCAAGTGCATCATTGTCGAGGTTCTGCCTCTTCTCCTATACTTTCAGAGGACTTCCCGTCTACCTCCTGAAATCGTATTCCTGGAATTCTGCCCCGCGTTCAAGTCCTCTTTGCAGCCTTACTTCAATATATTTTTGGACGATAGCTGTCATTTATAACTCTGCAGGTTTGTGAATTACAGTGCCCCTGAGCTCCTTTCTTCAACTCGCTTTCTTGTGAGCTGGCCGCAAAACCGCAGGATTGCTTCAGGCCCTAATCTGGTTCCGACACGGCATGCTGAGCCTTTGGCTAATTCCTCTTCCTGGTGGGAAATGAGCGTTAAGTTTGCCCGTGCAGATACCTTCACACGAGTCTTCATGGTGCCACTTTGCCCCGGTTAACTCTATGGAGGTTGGAGTTGGAGGGCCTCCTCGCTCAAGGTCAGTGTGCCCATGGAGCCAACCCTGCAACTTCAGGGCATGGTTGGGTGTTAGGATCACCACGTGGGGTCCTTTTCCCTTCGGAGGGAGGTGGCCTTTTGGGCTGCTGATTTCCAGGTTTTCAGATACTGCCAGTATCTTGGCCAGATGTGGCGGTGGGCCAAGCCCCTTGGTGACCGTAGTTTATCCTACCTGGATCGCATTCTTGCATTGTTCCATTTCAAGTGGTCCCAGGTTTTGCACTAATACTCCAATGGCGATTCACCGTTCACCAGGAATGTAAAGGTCAAAGGGTTTAGCTAAATTAGGGAGTTCCAGGGCAAGGGTCTGAATTGACTGCTCTTTCCATTCTTGAAAGGCCACTTCTGCATTCTATTCAAAAGGATCATCATCTTTTCCTTTCAGTGTTTCATATAGAGGCCCAGCTAGTAGACTGTAGTTAGGGATCCAGAAGCAGCAAACCCTGGCCTCCCCAGGAGCCCCTAAGCTGTCTTCTAGTTTCAGAAATGGGTAAGGCTGTAAATTGTTTCTTCCCTTTCCTGGGATGGGCTTCTCCGACCTTCTGTGAGAATGAAGCCCAGGCAGGTCACCGTAGTCTGTGATATTTGAGCTTTTTCTTGGACAACTTGTATCCTTTATTGGCTTGGTAGTTCAGAGGTCTCCTTAGTAGGGCTGGCGATCAGAATGTCGTCTGCATATTGAAGGAGTGTTTCCTTTTCCAGAGGTAGAACTTTTAGTTCTTTAGCTGAGCTTTCCCCAAAGATGGTGTGGGAATTTTTGAACCCTTGGTGCAACACGGCCCGGAAGTATTGTTTTAGTTGTATGTTGAGTCCTGCCACTCACAAGCCAAAATTTCTTGTGACTCTGGGACTAATAGAATACAAAAGAAGGCATCATTGAAGACTAATACAGAATACCATGTCCTGGTGGTTGGTAGAATGACCAGCAGGGTGTAGGATTTAGGAACTACTGGAGGTATATCCTCGGTGGCTTCACTGACTGTCCTGACATCCTTTACCAGGACTCCAGCAGCCCATGGGGCTCTCGAGGTCAGGCCAATCCCAGGATATGGAGCTCACCTGGGCAGGTACCCCACCCCCACCCCAGCCCATGGGGCTCTCGTGTTCAGGCCCCTCCCAGGATATGGGGTTCCCTGGGCAGGTTCCCCTGCAGCCCATGGGGCTCTCGTGGTCAGGCCCCTCCCAGGATACAGAGCTACCCTTGCAGGTACCATGGCAGGGCTGGGAACACAGGAACCCTGCATATCGCCCTCATTGCAGAGCACTCCCAGCTCACCTGTCACTCAGATCTGACACAGAGCACCTCAGAGCAGGACTTGAACTAACAAACTGCAGCTCCGACAGGTCTGTGACCCTGGGCATCACTCTGTGTGGCCTCCCTCCACCTGGTCTTCCAGAGACTTCCACTGCACCTGGGGCACCAGGCCTCTGTCTCCACCCACCAGCCACCCCTCCTCTCCCTGACTCCTGGGTTCCTCTCATTCGGAGAGGGTTTTCTTGAAGTTGTCTCCCACTCATGGGCCAGATAATATAATTAGAAAACAAGCCAGAGCTGCAGCCCCTTGTCTATCCTGACTCTCAGGAGCCCACACCTGTTCCTTGGACCTGGCCGATTCAGCAAGTTCCAGTTTCTGCAACTGTGAGCCCCTGAGGGGTGATTATTGGCTGGCCTGGGAAGCCCGACCGTGCCGGCCAGCCCTCCCCAGGTGTGCCTGGGTTCAGATCAATATAAACACCGCTCCAGGCAGCAAGAGCCCCTTCAGCTCTGCCTGACGCCATTTTCTCTGCCCTGTCAGCAGTCTTGGGGCTGGACTGGTGGGAGGGAGTGAGAGGCCACGGCTTTGTGGGTGGCCCAGTGTGAGTGGGGCTCTGCTGGACTTTCTGCAGCAGTTGCCAAGATGCCACCTGCTAAAGAAGAGGATGTGTCACCCATACCTGCTGCTGGAATTTCTCCCTGGGCAGAGGTGAGTGAGGAAGAAAGCAGTGGGGGCCGGGACAGCAGGGGTATCTCAGGCAGGGAAATGGAAAGCTTCCAGAAGAGCACCCAGGGCCAGGACCATCCTGGCTGGCCTGCAGGCACCAAGTCGGCTGGCATGCTGTCACTCATGTGGCTCCATGGCCCTTCCTCTAGGCTTTCAAGTCCTTGTACATATTCAGGTGTTTTACCTGGGAAGGGTGGGAACATTTCAGCAGCAGCTGGCCTGGGGCTCAGCCCACGTTTACTCACAGATGCCTCGGCACGGTCCCCCAGCTTTGCAATGAGGACGCTTGTTGCGTGGGGCCTGCTGGCTGAATGGGAGATGATTCCCCACCACTGACCAACTTCAGAATTGTTTACAACTGGAGCAAGTGCCCTGATACGGTTTTCCTCTGTGTAACTGGTGGGTTCTGTTTTTTTTTCTTTTTTTCGTTTTTGGTTCAAGGTAGATTTTATTCCTCTTTTTTGTATTTACAGATATAAGCATGGAAATAATTTATTCATATAAATACATGTATGTGAAGGGAAGAATATTTTTTCTGTTTTACTTTTTGTAATTTGAATTTTATTTTATTTTTTTATACAGCAGGTTCTTTTTGGTTATCTATTTTATACATATAAATGTATACATGCCAATCCCAATCTCTCAACTCCTCCCACCACCACCCCCCAACAGCTTTCCCCCCTTGGTGTCCATACGTTTGTTGTCTACATCTGTTGCTCTATTTCTGCCTGGCAAAACGGTTCATCTGTACAATTTTTCTAGGTTCCACATATATGCATTAATAGACAAGATTTGTTTTTCTCTTTCTGACTTACTTCACTCTGTATGACAGTCTCTAGATCCATCAACGTCTCTACAAATGACCCAATTTCATTCCTTTTTATGGCTTAGTAATATTCCATTTTATATATGTACCACATCTTTATGCATTCGTCTGTCTGTGGGCATTTAGGTTGCTTCCATTACCTGGATATTGTAAATAGTGATGCAATGAACATTGCGGTGAATGTCTCTTTTTGATTTATGGTTTTGTCTGGGTATATGCCCAGTAGTGGGATTGCTGTATCATATGGTAATTCTATTCTTAGTTTTATAAGAAACTCCATAATGTTCTCCACAGTGACTGTATCAATTTACATTCCCAACAATAGTGGAAGAGGGTTCCTTATCTCCACACCCTTTCCAGCATTTGTTGTTTGTAGATTTTCTGATGATGCCCATTCGAACAGGTGTGAGGTGATACACCATGGATGAGTCTATTTCGTTGAGCAAAGAGTAGGTCTTGTCTATTACATATTTGGCTTATGGAACGGTATGTGTGCTAATTTCAATCTCTGGTTTTATACAGCACCCCAACTCAACTTTCCCCTTAAGCAAGCATAAGTTTTTATCTAAATGTGAGACTCTGTTCGGTTTTGGAATTCAGTTTATGTGTAGCCAAGTTTACACTCTCTCTATTAGTGATATCTTATGATAATTCTCTTTCTCTGTGTGACCTATTTCTCTTAGAATCATCATACTTAAATCCACTCAATTTGCTGCTATAGGCCTGATGACATTGATTTCATTGCTGAGTGATATTCCGTTGTACGTAAGTAGCACAACTCCTTTATCCATTTTTTTCTTTCTGGGATATTTAATTTGTACTGGACTCAAGGTTCTTGTAAACACAGCAGCCCTAAATTTTGTGTTGGCTGTGTCTTGTTGATTTTAATTTTTCCTAAGCTATAGGGCCAAAAGTGGAAGTGCCCTAGGGTCTGTAGCTTTGTTTTTCAGATGTTTCAGGATACACCATAAACATCTCCAGAGTGTCTGTTGGCAATTTACATCCCGCCCATCAGCATAACAAGGCTCCCTGTTCTCCATGGCCTGTCCTGTGTTTCTGGTTTTTACACTTTTTTCAGATGGCCCTTTTGACGAATGGGAAATGAGACTTCATTGTAGTGCGGATTTCCATTTCTCGAGTGCTTGGTTGGCCAAAAAGGGCATATGTGTTTTTTCCTGAATATATTCAGGAAAAAATGTTTACGCACTTTTGTCCAAGTGCATCACTGTCAAAGATCTGCCGCTTTTCACATGCTTTAAATGCAATTCCAATCTACCTCCTGAAATATGATTCCTGCAATTCTGCCTCGTTTTCAAGTCCTCTTTGCAGACTTACTTCCATATAATTTTGCCAATAGCTGTCATTTATAACACTGCAGGTTTGTGAATTACAGTGCCCGTGATTTCCTTTCTTAACTCGTTTCCTTGAAAACTGGCCACAGAACCGCAGGTTTGCTTCAGGCCGTAATCAGGGTCTGGCACGGCACTCTGAGACTTTGGTTCATTCCACTTCCTGGTGGGAAATTAGAGTTAAATGTGCCCCTCCAGACACCTGCCTCACTCCTAGGCCCTTAGTGATGTGTGTCCTGTGGTTTGAGGCCACATGTGCTGGGTTCCTCACCTTTGGCTGATGTGGCCCCACTGGTGTGAGGACACTCCTGCCTGGTTCCCATCCCCTTGGTGATGTGGGCCCTCCGAGGAGAGTCTGATCCTGGTTGGGTTCCTCACACTTCTGTGAGGTGGGCCCTCTTCTCTGAGGTCACTCCTGCCTGGCTGGCACACCCCGCCTTGGCGACGTCGGCTCTCTGGTGGGATTTGGTGCCTGATGGGTGTCTCCTCCCCTCGGTAATGAGGGCCCTCTGGTGTCAGGCCCTAACTCCTGGGCTCCCAATATTTTCTGATATGCGCCCTGTGGTTCGAGTACACTCCTGCCAGGTTCCCAACGGCATGGGAATGTGGGCCTTCTGCTCTGAGGTCCCAACCGTGGGTTGCTCAGTTTCATGATGAGGGCCCTCTGCTGTGAGTTCTCTCCGGCCTGGATCCCATAGCCTCGCTGCTCCTGGCCACCTGCTGGGAGGTTACAACTGCGGGATTCCTCACCTTTTTTCTTCTATGGACCCGCTGTTTTGAGACTCCTCCTGCCTGCCTCACTCCCAGCCCCTTGGTGATGTGTGTCCTCTGGTTTGAGGCCATGTATGCTGGGTCCCTCGCCTTTCGATGATGTGGCCCCACTGGTGTGAGGACACTCCTGCCTGGTTCCTATCCCCTTGATGATGTGGGCCCTCTGGTGAGAGTCTGATCCTGGCTGGGTTCCTCACCCTTCTGTGAGGGGGGCCCTCTGCTGTGAGGTCACTCCTGCCTGGCTGGCACACCCCACCTGGGCAACATCGGCCCTCTTGTGGCAGTTGGAGCCTGCTGGGAACCTCCCCTCGGTGATGGGGGCCCTCTTGCCTCAGGCCCTAACTGCTGGGTACCCACATTTTCTGATACGTGCTAAGTGGTGCGAGGACACTCCTGCGAGGTTCCCATCCCCATGGGCATGTGGGCCTTCTGCTCTAAGGTCCCAACACCTGTGTTGTTCACCGTTTCATGATGTTGGCTCTCTGGTGTTAGTTCACCCAGGCCTAGATCCCATAGCCTCTGTGCTCTGAGCGGCCTGCTGGGAGGTTCCTACTGCTGGATTCCTTAGCTTTTTTATTCTTTGGGTCCTGTGTTTTCATGCTCCTACTTCCTGACTCACTCCCAGCCCATTTGTGATGTAGGTCCTCTGGTTTAAGGCCACATGTACCAGTTTCCTCACCTTTATTGATGTGGCCCCACTGGTGTGAGGACACTCCTGCCTGGTTCCCATCCCCTTGGTGATGGGGGCCCTCTGGTGAGAGTCTGATCCTGTCTGGATTCCTCACACTTCTGGGAGGTGGGCCCTCTGCTGTGAGGTCACTCCTGCCTGGCTGGCACACGTCACCTTGGCGATGTGGGCCCTCAGTTGGGAGTTGGTGCCTGCTGGGAGTCTCCTCCCCTCGGTAATGAGGGCCCTCTGGCGTCAGGCCCTAACTCATGGGCTCCCAAAATTTTCTGATGTGCGCCCTGTCGTGCGAGTACACTCCTGCCAGGATCCCAACCCCATGGGAATGTGGGCCTTCTGCTCTAAGGTCCCAACGGCTGGGTTGCTCACAGTTTCATAATGAGGGCCCTCTGTTTTGAGTTCAGTCAGGCCTGGATCCCATAGCCTCGCTGCTCCTGGCCACCTGCTGGGAGGTTCCAACTGCGGGATTCCTCACCTTTTTTACGCTATGGGCCCTCTGTTTGGAGGCTCCTCCTGCCTGCCTCACTCCCAGCCCCTTGGTGATGTGTGTCCTGTAGTTTGAGGCCACGTGTGCTGGGTCCGTCACATTTCGGTGATGTGACCACACTGGTGTGAGAACACTCCTGCCTGGTTTCCATTCCCTTGGTGATGTGGGCCCTCCGGTGAGAGTCTGATCCTCTTTGGGTTCCTCACACTTTTGTGTGGTTGGCCCTCTGCTCTGAGGTCACTCCTGCCTGGCTGGCACACCCTGCATTGGCGACGTCGGCCTTCTGGTAGCAGTTGGAGCTTGCTGGGAGCCTCCTCTCCTCAGTGATGAGGGCCCTCTGGCGTCCGGCCCTAACTGCTGGGCTCCCCACCTTTTCTGATGTGTGCCCACTGGTGCGATGACACTCCTGCTTGGTTCCCTTCCCCATGGGGATGTGGGCCTTGTGCTCTGAGGTTACAGCGGCTGGGTTGCTTACAGTATCACGATGAGGGCCCTCTGTTGTGAGTTCATCACTGCCTGGATCCCATAGCCTCGGTGCTCTGGGCCGCCTGTTGGGATGTTCCAACTGCTGGATTCCTCACCTTTTTTATACAATGGGCCATGTGTTTTGAGGTTAATCCTGCCTGCCTCGCTCCGAGACCCATGGTGATGTGGGTCCTCTGGTTTGAGGCCACATGTGCTGGGTACCTCAACTTTCGATGTTGTGGCCCCACAGGTGTGAGGACACTCCTGCCTGGTTCCCAGTCCCTTGCTTATGTGGGCACTCTGGTGAGAGTCTGATCTTGACTGGGTTCCTTACCCTTCTGTGAGGTGGGCCCTCTGATGTGAGGTCACTCCTGCCTGGATGGCTCATGTCGCCTTGGTGACATAGGCCCTCTGTTGGCCACTGAAGCATGCTGGGAGCCTCCTACCCTCTTTAATAAGGGCCCTGGAAGAAACGCATATGCCCTTTTTGACCAAGTGCATCATTGTCGAGGTTCTGCCTCTTCTCCTATACTTTCAGAGGACTTCCCGTCTACCTCCTGAAATCGTATTCCTGGAATTCTGCCCCGCGTTCAAGTCCTCTTTGCAGCCTTACTTCAATATATTTTTGGACGATAGCTGTCATTTATAACTCTGCAGGTTTGTGAATTACAGTGCCCCTGAGCTCCTTTCTTCAACTCGCTTTCTTGTGAGCTGGCCGCAAAACCGCAGGATTGCTTCAGGCCCTAATCTGGTTCCGACTCGGCATGCTGAGCCTTTGGCTAATTCCTCTTCCTGGTGGGAAATGAGCGTTAAATTTGTTCGTGCAGACACCTACAGCTAATCTCTCATTGGTTCTCCCTATTCCTGTTCATCTTGCGCAGAAATTCCAAACTGTGCCAAACAGGAGGTTAAAGGCACTGACTCTCCAAGTGGGGAGAGTGTTAGTAAAGCGTCTGGAATGGTAAAACCGAGTACGAGGGGACGAAAACTGAGACGCATTTAAAAAGTTTTCCCGGTCACACGGTGGACCATATTCTGGGTTGCCCATGCATGTTTTACCTGAAGGAAGAATCCCTTCAACCTGGAGAGTTGGGACCCATGGAATGGGTACCACGCAGTATGACTTCAAAGGATTGCCTTTGCTCACCGAACGTCAGCAATGCTATCAGCCCGAAGTGTCCAGCCTTATGTCTCACTCAGCTCGGGGTGTAGATGTGGTAAATCCACGTTGCATCACAAGCCCTGAATGAATTATTTAAGAATTGCTCTCTATTTCACTGTCATTGTGTTCTGTTTTTGTAATTTATTTTGATAATGGGATTTATCGTATTTTCACTGCTGCGTTTATGCCGCTGTACACATGCTTGATTCTCTTATGGAGACATATAAATCCATGGGTTTTCAGATTCTTACTAGTCAGGTATATTCCTAGGCATTGAATATGGGGTGTTGAGTCCATTTCGTGGAGCAAGGAGTAGGTCCTGACTATTACATATTTGCTTATGGAAAGGTATCTGTGCTAATTTCAATCTCTGGTTTTATGCAGCACCACAACTCACCTTTCCCCTTAAGCAAGCATAAGTTGGTTTTCTAAATTTGAGACCCTTTTCTGTTTTGTAATTGAGTTCATGTGCAGCCATGTTTGCATTCCGTGTATTTGAGATATCTTATGGTGTTTCTTTTTCTGTGTGACTTAGTTAACTTAGAATGATCGTACCTGAATCCACTCATTATGCCGCGACGGGCCTCATGACATAGATTTCATTGCTGAGTGATATTCCATTGTACGTACGTACAACAACTTCTTTATCCATTTTTTGCTTTCTGGGATATTTCACTTGTACCGTAAATGAGGTTCTTGTAAGCAGAGCCGTCCAAAATTTATGGGTGGCTGTGTCTTTTTGATTTTAATTTCCCTAAGCTATAGAACCATAAGTTGAAGTGCCGTAGGCTCCGTTGCTTAGTTTTTTAGGTGTTTGAGGAAACACCATACACTTCTCCAGAGTGGCTGTTGGCAAGTTACATCCCGCCCATCAGCATAACAAGGCTCCCTGTTCTCCATGGCCTGTCCTGCCTTTCTGGATTTTTCACTTTTTTCAGATGTCCCTTTTGACAGGGGGGCAGTGAGACTTCACTGTAATGCAGATTTCTTTACAGGCTTGCTTGTTTGGCCAAAAAGGGCGTATGTGTTTTTTCTTGAATATATTCAGGAAAAAACGCATACGCCCTTTTTGACCAAGTGCATCATTGTCGACTTTCTGTCTCTTTCCTTATGCTTTAAATGCAATTCCAGTCTGCCCCTGAACTCGTTTTCCTGCAATTCTGCCCCGCTTTCAAGTCCTCTACGCAGCCTTACTTCAATACATTTTTGGACAATAGTTGACATTTATAACTCTGCAGGTTTGTGAATGACAGTGCGCCTGAGCTCCTTTCTTCTACTCGCTTTCTTGTGAGCTGGCCGCAAACCCGCAGCATTGCTTCATGCCCTAATCTGGTTCCGGCACAGCATGCTGATCCTTTGGTAAATTCCTCTTCCTGGTGGGAAATGAGTGTTATATTTGAACGTGCAGACACCTAGAGCTAGTCTCTCATTGGTTCTCCCTATTCTTGTTCATCTTGCGCAGAAATTGCAAACTGTGCCAAACAGGAGGTTAAAGGCACTGACTCTCTAAGTGGGGAGAGTATTAGTAAAGGGTCTTCAATCGTGAACCCGAGTAAAAGGGGACGAAATCTGAGATGAATTTGAAAAGGTTTCCCGGTCACACGGTGCACCATACTGTGGGTTTCCCATGCATGTTTTAGCTGAAGGAAGAATCCCTTAAACCTGGAGAGTTGGGACCCATGGAATGGGTACCATGCAGTATGACTTCAAAGGGCCTGCATTTTCTCAACGAACCTCACCAATGCTATCAGGCCGAAGTGTACAGCCTTATGTCTCACTCAGCTCTGGTTGTAGATGTGGTAAATCCAGGTTGCATCACAAGCCCTGAATGAATTATTTAAGAATTGCTCTCTATTTCACTGTCATTGTGTTTGTTTTTGTAATTCATTTTGATAATGGGATTTATCGGATTTTCTCTGCTGCATTCATGCCGCTGTACACACACTTGAGTCTCTTATGGAGACATATAAATCCATGGGTTTGAAGATACTTACTAGTCAGGTGTATTCCTAGGCGTTGAATATGGGGTGTTTAGTCCATTTCGTTGAGCAAGGGCTAGGTCTTGACTATTACATATTTGGCTTATGGAAAGGTATCTGTGCTAATTTCTATCTCTGGTTTTATGCAGCACCCCAACTCACTTTTCCCCTTAAGCAAGCATAAGGTGGTTTTCTAAATTTGAGACCCTGTTCTGTTTTGTAATTCAGTTCATGTGTAGCCAAGTTTACATTCCGTGTATTAGTGATATCTTATGATGTTTCATTTTCTGTGTGACTTATTTCACTTAGAATCATCGTACCTGAATCCACTCATTATGCCACGATGGGCCTGATGACATAGATTTCATTGCTGAGTGATATTCCATTGAATGTGTGTACCACAACTTCTTTATCAATTTTTCACATTCTGGGATATTTAACTTGTACCGTAGACGAGATTCCTGTAAACAGAGCCGTCTGAAACTTTGGGGTGGCTGTCTGTTTTTGATTTTAATTTCCGTGATCTATAAGACCATAAGTGGAAGTGCCGTAGTCTCCGTTGCTTTGTTTCTTAGGTGTTTCAGGAAACACCATACACTTCTCCAGAGTGGCTGTTGGCAATTTACATCCCGCCCATCAGCATAACAAGGCTCCCTGTTCTCCATGGCCTGTGCTGTCTTTCTGGATTTTACACTTTTTTCAGATGGCCCTTTTGACCTGGGGGCAGTGAGACTTCTTTGTAGTGCAGATTTCTTTAACATGCTGGCTTGGTTGGCCAAAAAGGGCGTATGCGTTTTTTCCTGAATATATTCAGGAAAAAACGCATACGCCCTTTTTGGCCAAGTGCATCATTGTCGACCTTCTGCCTCTTTTCCTATGCTTTAAATGCAATTCCAGTCTACCCCCTGAAATGGTTTTCCTGCAATTCTGCCCCGCTTTCCAGTCCTCTTCGCAGCCTTCCTTCAATATATTTTTGGACGATAGCTGTCATTTATAACTCTGCAGGTTTGTGAATTACAGTGCCCCTGAGCTCCTTTCTTCAACTCGCTTTCTTGTGAGCTGGCCGCAAACCCGCAGGAATGCTTCAGGCCCTAATCTGGTTCCGGCACGGCATGCTGAGCCTTTGGTTAATTCCTCTTCCTGGTGGGAAATGAGCGTTCCATTTGCCCGTCCAGACACCTACAGCTAGTCTCTCATTGGTTCTCCCTATTCCTGTTCATCTTGCGCAGAAATTGCAAACTGTGCCAAACAGGAGGTTAAAGGCACTGACTCTCCAAGTGGGGAGAGTGTTAGTAAACGGTCTGGAATGGTGAACCCGAGTAAAAGGGGACGAAAACTGAGATGCATTTGAAAACGTTTCCCGGTCACACAGTGCACTGTACTGTGGGTTTCCCATGCATGTTTTAGCTGAAGGAAGAATCCCTTAAACCTGGAGAGTTGGGACCCATGGAATGGGTACCATGCAGTATGACTTCAAAGGGTCTGCATTTGCTCATCGAACCTCACCAATGCTATCAGCCCGAAGTGTCCAGCCTTATGTCTCACTCAGCTCTGGGTGTAGATGTGGTAAATCCAGGTTGCATCACAAGCCCTGAATGAATTATTTAAGAATTGCTCTCTATTGCACTGTCATTGTGTTTGTTTTTGTAATTCATTTTGATAATGGGTTTTATCGGATTTTCTCTGCTGCATTCATGCCGCTGTACACACACTTGAGTCTCTTACGGAGACATATAAATCCATGGGTTTGAAGGTTCTTACTAGTCATGTGTAATCCTAGGCATTGAATATGGGGTGTTTAGTCCATTTCGTTGAGCAAGGGCTAGGTCTTGACTATTACATATTTGGCTTATGGAAAGGTATCTGTGCTAATTTCTATCTCTGGTTTTATGCAGCACCACAACTCACCTTTCCCCTTAAGCAAGCATAAGTTGGTTTTCTAAATTTGAGACCCTGTTCTGTTTTGTAATTCAGTTCATGTGTAGCCAAGTTTACATTCCGTGTATTAGTGATATCTTATGATGTTTCATTTTCTGTGTGACTTATTTCACTTAGAATCATCGTACCTGAATCCACTCATTATGCCGCGACGGGCCTGATGACATAGATTTCATTGGTGAGTGATATTCCTTTGTACGTACGTACCACACTTCTTTATCCATTTTTCGCTTTCTGGGATATTTAACTTGTACCGTAGACGAGGTTCTTGTAAACAGAGCCGTAAACAGAAACTTTGCGGTGGCTGTGTGTTTTTGATTTTAATTTCCCTAAGCTATAGGAAAAAAAGTGGTAATGCCGTAGGCTCCGTTGCTTTGTTTTTTAGGCTTTTGAGGAAACACCATACACATCTCCAGAGTGGCTGTTGCCAATTTACATCCCGCCCATCAGCATAACAAGGCTCCCTGTTCTCCATGGCCTGTGCTGCCTTTCTGGATTTTACACTTTTTACAGATGGCCCTTTTGAACGGGGGGCAGTGAGACTTCATTGTAGTGCAGATTTCTTTAACATGCTTGCTTGGTTGGCCAAAAAGGGCGTATGCGTTTTTTCCTGAATATATTCAGGAAAAAATGCATACGCTCTTTTTGGCCAAGTGCATCATTGTCGACGTTCTGCCTCTTTTCCTATGCTTTAAATGCAATTCCAGTCTACCCCCTGAAATCGTTTTCTTGCAATTCTGCCCCGCTTTCAAGTCCTCTTCGCAGCCTTCCTTCAATATATTTTTGGGTGATAGCTGTCATTTATAACTCTGCAGGTTTGTGAATTACAGTGTCCCTGAGCTCCTTTCTTCAACTCGCTTTCTTGTGAGCTGGCCGCAAACCCGCAGGATTGCTTCAGGCCCTAATCTGGTTCCGGCACGGCATGCTGAGCCTTTGGTTAATTCCTCTTCCTGGTGGGAAATGAGCGTTAAATTTGCCCGTGCAGACACCTTCACACGAGTCTTCATGGTGCCACTTTGCCCCGGTTATCTCTATGGAGGTTGGAGTTGGAGGGCCTCCTCGCTCAAGGTCAGTGTGCCCATGGAGCCAACCCTGCAACTTCAGGGCATGGTTGGGTGTTAGGATCACCACGTGGGGTCCTTTTCCCTTAGGAGGGAGGTGGCCTTTTGGGCTGCTGATTTCCAGGTTTTCAGATACTGCCAGTATCTTGGCCAGATGTGGCGGTGGGCCAAGCCCCTTGGTGACCGTAGTTTATCCTACCTGGATCGCATTCTTGCATTGTTCCATTTCAAGTGGTCCCAGGTTTTGCACTAATACTCCAATGGCGATTCACCATTCACCAGGAATGTAAAGGTCAAAGGGTTTAGCTAAATTAGGGAGTTCCAGGGCAAGGGTCTGAATTGACTGCTCTTTCCATTCTTGAAAGGCCACTTCTGCATTCTATTCAAAAGGATCATCATCTTTTCCTTTCAGTGTTTCATATAGAGGCCCAGCTAGTAGACTGTAGTTAGGGATCCAGAAGCAGCAAACCCTGGCCTCCCCAGGAACCCCTAAGCTGTCTTCTAGGTTCAGAAATGGGTAAGGCTGTAAATTGTTTCTTCCCTTTCCTGGGATGGGCTTCTCCGACCTTCTGTGAGAATGAAGCCCAGGCAGGTCACCGTAGTCTGTGATATTTGAGCTTTTTCTTGGACAACTTGTATCCTTTATTGGCTTCGTAGTTCAGAGGTCTCCTTAGTAGGGCTGGCGATCAGAATGTCGTCTGCATATTGAAGGAGTGTTTCCTTTTCCAGAGGTAGAACTTTTAGTTCTTTAGCTGAGCTTTCCCCAAAGATGGTGTGGGAATTTTTGAACCCTTGGGGCAACACGGCCCGGAAGTATTGTTTTAGTTGTATGTTGAGTCCTGCCACTCACAAGCCAAAATTTCTTGTGACTCTGGGACTAATAGAATACAAAAGAAGGCATCATTGAAGACTAATACAGAATACCATGTCCTGGTGGTTGGTAGAATGACCAGCAGTGTGTAGGATTTAGGAACTACTGGAGGTATATCCTCGGTGGCTTCACTGACTGTCCTGACATCCTTTACCAGGACTCCAGCAGCCCATGGGGCTCTCGAGGTCAGGCCAATCCCAGGATATGGAGCTCACCTGGGCAGGTACCCCACCCCAGCCCATGGGGCTCTCGTGTTCAGGCCCCTCCCAGGATATGGGGTTCCCTGGGCAGGTTCCCCTGCAGCCCATGGGGCTCTCGTGGTCAGGCCCCTCCCAGGATACAGAGCTACCCTTTCAGGTACCATGGCAGGGCTGGGAACACAGGAACCGTGCATATCGCCCTCATTGCAGAGCACTCCCAGCTCACCTGTCACTCAGATCTGACACAGAGCACCTCAGAGCAGGACTTGAACTAACAAACAGCAGCTCCGACAGGTCTGTGACCCTGGGCATCACTCTGTGTGGCCTCCCTCCACCTGGTCTTCCAGAGACTTCCACTGCACCCGGGGCACCAGGCCTCTGTCTCCACCCACCAGCCACCCCTCCTCTCCCTGACTCCTGGGTTCCTCTCATTAGGAGAGGGTTTTCTTGAAGTTGTCTCCCACTCATGGGCCAGATAATATAATTAGAAAACAAGCCAGAGCTGCAGCCCCTTGTCTATCCTGACTCTCAGGAGCCCACACCTGTTCCTTGGACCTGGCCGATTCAGCAAGTTCCAGTTTCTGCAACTGTGAGCCCCTGAGGGGTGATTATTGGCTGGCCTGGGAAGCCCGACCGTGCCGGCCAGCCCTCCCCAGGTGTGCCTGGGTTCAGATCAATATAAACACCGCTCCAGGCAGCAAGAGCCCCTGCAGCTGTGCCTGACGCCATTTTCTCTGCCCTGTCAGCAGTCTTGGGCCTGGACTGGTGGGAGGGAGTGAGAGGCCACGGCTTTGTGGGTGGCCCAGTGTGAGTGGAGCTCTGCTGGACTTTCTGCAGCAGTTGCCAAGATGCCACCTGCTAAAGAAGAGGATGTGTCACCCATACCTGCCGCTGGAATTTCTCCCTGGGCAGAGGTGAGTGAGGAAGAAAGCAGTGGGGGCCGGGACAGCAGGGGTATCTCAGGCAGGGAAATGGAAAGCTTCCAGAAGAGCACCCAGGGCCAGGACCATCCTGGCTGGCCTGCAGGCACCAAGTCGGCTGGCATGCTGTCACTCATGTGGCTCCATGGCCCTTCCTCTAGGCTTTCAAGTCCTTGTACATATTCAGGTGTTTTACCTGGGAAGGGTGGGAACATTTCAGCAGCAGCTGGCCTGGGGCTCAGCCCACGTTTACTCACAGATGCCTCGGCACGGTCCCCCAGCTTTGCAATGAGGACGCTTGTTGCGTGGGGCCTGCTGGCTGAATGGGAGATGATTCCCCACCACTGACCAACTTCAGAATTGTTTACAACTGGAGCAAGTGCCCTGATACGGTTTTCCTCTGTGTAACTGGTGGGTTCTGTTTTTTTTTCTTTTTTTCGTTTTTGGTTCAAGGTAGATTTTATTCCTCTTTTTTGTATTTACAGATATAAGCATGGAAATAATTTATTCATATAAATACATGTATGTGAAGGGAAGAATATTTTTTCTGTTTTACTTTTTGTAATTTGAATTTTATTTTATTTTTTTATACAGCAGGTTCTTTTTGGTTATCTATTTTATACATACAAATGTATACATGCCAATCCCAATCTCTCAACTCCTCCCACCACCACCCCCCAACAGCTTTCTCCCCTTGGTGTCCATACGTTTGTTGTCTACATCTGTTGCTCTATTTCTGCCTGGCAAAACGGTTCATCTGTACAATTTTTCTAGGTTCCACATATATGCATTAATAGACAAGATTTGTTTTTCTCTTTCTGACTTACTTCACTCTGTATGACAGTCTCTAGATCCATCAACGTCTCTACAAATGACCCAATTTCATTCCTTTTTATGGCTTAGTAATATTCCATTTTATATATGTACCACATCTTTATGCATTCGTCTGTCTGTGGGCATTTAGGTTGCTTCCATTACCTGGATATTGTAAATAGTGATGCAATGAACATTGCGGTGAATGTCTCTTTTTGATTTATGGTTTTGTCTGGGTATATGCCCAGTAGTGGGATTGCTGTATCATATGGTAATTCTATTCTTAGTTTTATAAGAAACTCCATAATGTTCTCCACAGTGACTGTATCAATTTACATTCCCAACAATAGTGGAAGAGGGTTCCTTATCTCCACACCCTTTCCAGCATTTGTTGTTTGTAGATTTTCTGATGATGCCCATTCGAACAGGTGTGAGGTGATACACCATGGATGAGTCTATTTCGTTGAGCAAAGAGTAGGTCTTGTCTATTACATATTTGGCTTATGGAACGGTATGTGTGCTAATTTCAATCTCTGGTTTTATACAGCACCCCAACTCAACTTTCCCCTTAAGCAAGCATAAGTTTTTATCTAAATGTGAGACTCTGTTCGGTTTTGGAATTCAGTTTATGTGTAGCCAAGTTTACACTCTCTCTATTAGTGATATCTCATGATAATTCTCTTTCTCTGTGTGACCTATTTCTCTTAGAATCATCATACTTAAATCCACTCACTTTGCTGCTACAGGCCTGATGACATTGATTTCATTGCTGAGTGATATTCCGTTGTACGTAAGTAGCACAACTCCTTTATCCATTTTTTTCTTTCTGGGATATTTAATTTGTACTGGATTCAAGGTTCTTGTAAACACAGCAGCCCTAAATTTTGTGTTGGCTGTGTCTTGTTGATTTTAATTTTCCTAAGCTATAGTGCCAAAAGTGGAAGTGCCCTAGGGTCTGTAGCTTTGTTTTTCAGATGTTTCAGGATACACCATAAACATCTCCAGAGTGTCTGTTGGCAATTTACATCCCGCCCATCAGCATAACAAGGCTCCCTGTTCTCCATGGCCTGTCCTGTGTTTCTGGTTTTTACACTTTTTTCAGATGGCCCTTTTGACGAATGGGAAATGAGACTTCATTGTAGTGCGGATTTCCATTTCTCGAGTGCTTGGTTGGCCAAAAAGGGCATATGTGTTTTTTCCTGAATATATTCAGGAAAAAATGTTTACGCACTTTTGTCCAAGTGCATCACTGTCAAAGATCTGCCGCTTTTCACATGCTTTAAATGCAATTCCAATCTACCTCCTGAAATATGATTCCTGCAATTCTGCCTCGTTTTCAAGTCCTCTTTGCAGACTTACTTCCATATAATTTTGCCAATAGCTGTCATTTATAACACTGCAGGTTTGTGAATTACAGTGCCCGTGATTTCCTTTCTTAACTCGTTTCCTTGAAAACTGGCCACAGAACCGCAGGTTTGCTTCAGGCCGTAATCAGGGTCCGGCACGGCACTCTGAGACTTTGGTTCATTCCACTTCCTGGTGGGAAATTAGAGTTAAATGTGCCCCTCCAGACACCTGCCTCACTCCTAGCCCCTTGGTGATGTGTGTCCTGTGGTTTGAGGCCACATGTGCTGGGTTCCTCACCTTTGGCTGATGTGGCCCCACTGGTGTGAGGACACTCCTGCCTGGTTCCCATCCCCTTGGTGATGTGGGCCCTCCGGTGAGAGTCTGATCCTGGTTGGGTTCCTCACACTTCTGTGAGGTGGGCCCTCTTCTCTGAGGTCACTCCTGCCTGGCTGGCACACCCCGCCTTGGCGACGTCGGCCCTCTGGTGGGATTTGGTGCCTGCTGGGTGTCTCCTCCCCTCGGTAATGAGGGCCCTCTGGCGTCAGGCCCTAACTCCTGGGCTCCCAATATTTTCTGATATGCGCCCTGTGGTTCGAGTACACTCCTGCCAGGTTCCCAACCCCATGGGAATGTGGGCCTTCTGCTCTGAGGTCCCAACGGTGGGTTGCTCAGTTTCATGATGAGGGCCCTCTGCTGTGAGTTCTCTCCGGCCTGGATCCCATAGCCTCGCTGCTCCTGGCCACCTGCTGGGAGGTTACAACTGCGGGATTCCTCACCTTTTTTCTTCTATGGGCCCTCTGTTTTGAGACTCCTCCTGCCTGCCTCACTCCCAGCCCCTTGGTGATGTGTGTCCTCTGGTTTGAGGCCACGTATGCTGGGTCCCTCGCCTTTCGATGATGTGGCCCCACTGGTGTGAGGACACTCCTGCCTGGTTCCCATCCCCTTGTTGATGTGGGCCCTCTGGTGAGAGTCTGATCCTGGCTGGGTTCCTCACCCTTCTGTGAGGGGGGCCCTCTGCTGTGAGGTCACTCCTGCCTGGCTGGCACACCCCACCTGGGCAACATCGGCCCTCTTGTGGCAGTTGGAGCCTGCTGGGAACCTCCCCTCGGTGATGGGGGCCCTCTTGCCTCAGGCCCTAACTGCTGGGTACCCACATTTTCTGATACGTGCTAAGTGGTGCGAGGACACTCCTGCGAGGTTCCCATCCCCATGGGCATGTGGGCCTTCTGCTCTAAGGTCCCAACACCTGTGTTGTTCACCGTTTCATGATGTTGGCTCTCTGGTGTTAGTTCACCCAGGCCTAGATCCCATAGCCTCTGTGCTCTGAGCGGCCTGCTGGGAGGTTCCTACTGCTGGATTCCTTAGCTTTTTTATTCTTTGGGTCCTGTGTTTTCATGCTCCTACTTCCTGACTCACTCCCAGCCCATTTGTGATGTAGGTCCTCTGGTTTAAGGCCACATGTACCAGTTTCCTCACCTTTATTGATGTGGCCCCACTGGTGTGAGGACACTCCTGCCTGGTTCCCATCCCCTTGGTGATGGGGGCCCTCTGGTGAGAGTCTGATCCTGTCTGGATTCCTCACACTTCTGTGAGGTGGGCCCTCTGCTGTGAGGTCACTCCTGCCTGGCTGGCACACATCACCTTGGCGACGTGGGCCCTCAGTTGGGAGTTGGTGCCTGCTGGGAGTCTCCTCCCCTCGGTAATGTGGGCCCTCTGGCGTCAGGCCCTAACTCATGGGCTCCCAAAATTTTCTGATGTGCCCCCTGTCGGGCGAGTACACTCCAGCCAGGGTCCCATCCCCATGGGGATGTGGGCTTTCTGCCCTGAGGTCCCAACGGCTGGGTTGCTCACAGTGTCAGAATGTGGGCCCTCTGCTGTGAGTTCACTCCGGCATGGATCCCATAGCCTCGGTGCTCTGGGCCACCTGCTTGGAGCTTCCAACTGCGGGGTTCCTCACCTTTTTTATTCTATGGGCGCTCTATTGTGAGTCTCCTCCTGCATGCCTCACTCCCAGCCCTTTCGTGATGTGTGTCCCCTTGTTTGAGGCCACATGTGCTGTGTTCCTCACCTTTCGCTGATGTGGCCCCACTGGTGTGAGGACACTCCTGCCTGGTTTCCATCCCCTTGGTGATGTGGGCGCTCTGGTTAGAGTCTGATCCTGTTTGGGCTCCTCACACTTCTGTGAGGTGGGCCCTCTGCTGTGAGGTAACTCCTGCCTGTCTTGCTCCCATTGCCTTGGAGACGTCGGCCCTCTGGTGGCATTTGGAGCCTGCTGGTAGCCTCCTCTCCTCCGTGATGAGGGCCCTCTGGCGCCAGGCCATAACTGCTGGGTTCCCACATTTTCTGATACGTGCTAAGTTGTGCGAGGACACTCCTGCGAGGTTCCCATCCCCATGGGGATGTGGGCCTTCTGCTCTGAGGTCCCACTGGCTGGGTTGCTCACAGTTTCATGATGTGGGCCCTCTGCTGTGAGTTCACTGTGGCCTGGATCCCATAGACTCCATGCTCTGGGCCACCTGCTGGGAGGTTCAAACTGCTGGATTCCTCACATTTTTTATTCTGTGGGCCCTGTGTTGTTAGGCTACTCCTGCCTGCCTCACTCGGAGCACCTTGGAAATGTGGGTCCTCTGGTTTAGGCCACATGTGCTGGGTTCCTCACCTTTCTATAATGTGGCCACACTGGTGTGAGGACACTCCTGCCTTGTTCCGATCCCCTTGGTGATGTGGGCCCTCTGGTGAGAGTCTTATCCTGGCTGGGTTCCTCACCCTTCTGTGAGGTAGGCCCTCTGCTGTGAGGTCACTCCTGCCTGGCTGGCACACGTCAACGTGGCGACGTGGGCCCTCAGTTGGGAGTTGGTGCCTGCTGGGAGTCTCCTCCCCTCGGTAATGAGGGCCCTCTGGCGTCAGACGCTAATTCCTGGGCTCCCAAAATTTTCTGATGTGCGCCCTGTGGTGCGAGTACACTCCTGCCAGGATCCCAACCCCATGGGAATGTGGTCCTTATGCTCTAAGGCCCCAACACCTGTGTTGTTCACCGTTTCATGATGTTGGCTCTCTGGTGTTAATTCACCCAGGCCTAGATCCCATAGCCTCTGTGCTCTGAGCGGCCTGCTGGGAGGTTCCTACTGCTGGATTCCTTACCTTTTTTATTCTTTGGGTCCTGTGTTTTCATGCTCCTTCTTCCTGACTCACTCCCAGCCCATTTGTGATGTAGGTCCTCTGGTTTAAGACCACATGTACCAGTTTCCTCACCTTTATTGATGTGGCCCCACTGGTGTGAGGACACTCCTGCCTGGTTCCCATCCCCTTGGTGATGGGGGCCCTCTGGTGAGAGTCTGATCCTGTCTAGATTCCTCACACTTCTGGGAGGTGGGCCCTCTGCTGTGAGGTCACTCCTGCCTGGCTGGCACATGTCTCCTTGGCGATGTGGGCCCTCAGTTGGGAGTTGGTGCCTGCTGGGAGTCTCCTCCCCTCGGTAATGAGGGCCCTCTGGCGTCAGGCCCTAACTCATGGGCTCCCAAAATTTTCTGATGTGCGCCCTGTGGTGCGAGTACACTCCTGCCAGGATCCCAACCCCATGGGAATGTGGGTCTTCTGCTCTAAGGTCCCAAAGGCTGGGTTGCTCACAGTTTCATAATGAGGGCCCTCTGTTTTGAGTTCAGTCAGGCCTGGATTCCATAGCCTCGCTGCTCCTGGCCACCTGCTGGGAGGTTCCAACTGCGGGATTCCTCACCTTTTTTACGCTATGGGCCCTCTGTTTGGAGGCTCCTGCTGCCTGCCTCACTCCCAGCCCCTTGGTGATGTGTGTCCTGTAGTTTGAGGCCACGTGTGCTGGGTCCGTCACATTTCGGTGATGTGACCACACTGGTGTGAGAACACTCCTGCCTGGTTTCCATTCCCTTGGTGATGTGGGCCCTCCGGTGAGAGTCTGATCCTCTTTGGGTTCCTCACACTTTTGTGTGGTTGGCCCTCTGCTCTGAGGTCACTCCTGCCTGGCTGGCACACCCTGCATTGGCGACGTAGGTCTTCTGGTAGCAGTTGGAGCTTGCTGGGAGCCTCCTCTCCTCAGTGATGAGGGCCCTCTGGCGTCCGGCCCTAACTGCTGGGCTCCCCACCTTTTCTGATGTGTGCCCACTGGTGCGATGACACTCCTGCTTGGTTCCCTTCCCCATGGGGATGTGGGCCTTGTGCTCTGAGGTTACAAAGGCTGGGTTGCTTACAGTATCACGATGAGGGCCCTCTGTTGTGAGTTCATCACTGCCTGGATCCCATAGCCTCGGTGCTCTGGGCCGCCTGCTGGGATGTTCCAACTGCTGGATTCCTCACCTTTTTTATACAATGGGCCATGGGTTTTGAGGTTAATCCTGCCTGCCTCGCTCCGAGACCCATGGTGATGTGGGTCCTCTGGTTTGAGGCCACATGTGCTGGGTACCTCAACTTTCGATGATGTGGCCCCACGGGTGTGAGGACACTCCTGCCTGGTTCCCAGCCCCTTGCTTATGTGGGCACTCTGGTGAGAGTCTGATCTTGACTGGGTTCCTTACCCTTCTGTGAGGTGGGCCCTCTGATGTGAGGTCACTCCTACCTGGATGGCTCATGTCGCCTTGGCGACGTAGGCCCTCTGTTGGCCACTGAAGCATGCTGGGAGCCTCCTACCCTCTTTAATAAGGGCCCTGGAAGAAACGCATATGCACTTTTTGACCAAGTGCATCATTGTCGAGGTTCTGCCTCTTCTCCTATACTTTCAGAGGACTTCCCGTCTACCTCCTGAAATCGTATTCCTGGAATTCTGCCCCGCGTTCAAGTCCTCTTTGCAGCCTTACTTCAATATATTTTTGGACGATAGCTGTCATTTATAACTCTGCAGGTTTGTGAATTACAGTGCCCCTGAGCTCCTTTCTTCAACTCGCTTTCTTGTGAGCTGGCCGCAAAACCGCAGGATTGCTTCAGGCCCTAATCTGGTTCCGACACGGCATGCTGAGCCTTTGGCTAATTCCTCTTCCTGGTGGGAAATGAGCGTTAAATTTGCCCGTGCAGACACCTTCACACGAGTCTTCATGGTGCCACTTTGCCCCGGTTATCTCTATGGAGGTTGGAGTTGGAGGGCCTCCTCGCTCAAGGTCAGTGTGCCCATGGAGCCAACCCTGCAACTTCAGGGCATGGTTGGGTGTTAGGATCACCACGTGGGGTCCTTTTCCCTTCGGAGGGAGGTGGCCTTTTGGGCTGCTGATTTCCAGGTTTTCAGATACTGCCAGTATCTTGGCCAGATGTGGCGGTGGGCCAAGCCCCTTGGTGACCGTAGTTTATCCTACCTGGATCGCATTCTTGCATTGTTCCATTTCAAGTGGTCCCAGGTTTTGCACTAATACTCCAATGGCGATTCACCGTTCACCAGGAATGTAAAGGTCAAAGGGTTTAGCTAAATTAGGGAGTTCCAGGGCAAGGGTCTGAATTGACTGCTCTTTCCATTCTTGAAAGGCCACTTCTGCATTCTATTCAAAAGGATCATCATCTTTTCCTTTCAGTGTTTCATATAGAGGCCCAGCTAGTAGACTGTAGTTAGGGATCCAGAAGCAGCAAACCCTGGCCTCCCCAGGAGCCCCTAAGCTGTCTTCTAGTTTCAGAAATGGGTAAGGCTGTAAATTGTTTCTTCCCTTTCCTGGGATGGGCTTCTCCGACCTTCTGTGAGAATGAAGCCCAGGCAGGTCACCGTAGTCTGTGATATTTGAGCTTTTTCTTGGACAACTTGTATCCTTTATTGGCTTGGTAGTTCAGAGGTCTCCTTAGTAGGGCTGGCGATCAGAATGTCGTCTGCATATTGAAGGAGTGTTTCCTTTTCCAGAGGTAGAACTTTTAGTTCTTTAGCTGAGCTTTCCCCAAAGATGGTGTGGGAATTTTTGAACCCTTGGGGCAACACGGCCCGGAAGTATTGTTTTAGTTGTATGTTGAGTCCTGCCACTCACAAGCCAAAATTTCTTGTGACTCTGGGACTAATAGAATACAAAAGAAGGCATCATTGAAGACTAATACAGAATACCATGTCCTGGTGGTTGGTAGAATGACCAGCAGGGTGTAGGATTTAGGAACTACTGGAGGTATATCCTCGGTGGCTTCACTGACTGTCCTGACATCCTTTACCAGGACTCCAGCAGCCCATGGGGCTCTCGAGGTCAGGCCAATCCCAGGATATGGAGCTCACCTGGGCAGGTACCCCACCCCCACCCCAGCCCATGGGGCTCTCGTGTTCAGGTCCCTCCCAGGATATGGGGTTCCCTGGGCAGGTCCCCCTGCAGCCCATGGGGCTCTCGTGGTCAGGCCCCTCCCAGGATACAGAGCTACCCTTGCAGGTACCATGGCAGGGCTGGGAACACAGGAACCGTGCATATCGCCCTCATTGCAGAGCACTCCCAGCTCACCTGTCACTCAGATCTGACACAGAGCACCTCAGAGCAGGACTTGAACTAACAAACAGCAGCTCCGACAGGTCTGTGACCCTGGGCATCACTCTGTGTGGCCTCCCTCCACCTGGTCTTCCAGAGACTTCCACTGCACCCGGGGCACCAGGCCTCTGTCTCCACCCACCAGCCACCCCTCCTCTCCCTGACTCCTGGGTTCCTCTCATTAGGAGAGGGTTTTCTTGAAGTTGTCTCCCACTCATGGGCCAGATAATATAATTAGAAAACAAGCCAGAGCTGCAGCCCCTTGTCTATCCTGACTCTCAGGAGCCCACACCTGTTCCTTGGACCTGGCCGATTCAGCAAGTTCCAGTTTCTGCAACTGTGAGCCCCTGAGGGGTGATTATTGGCTGGCCTGGGAAGCCCGACCGTGCCGGCCAGCCCTCCCCAGGTGTGCCTGGGTTCAGATCAATATAAACACCGCTCCAGGCAGCAAGAGCCCCTGCAGCTGTGCCTGACGCCATTTTCTCTGCCCTGTCAGCAGTCTTGGGGCTGGACTGGTGGGAGGGAGTGAGAGGCCACGGCTTTGTGGGTGGCCCAGTGTGAGTGGAGCTCTGCTGGACTTTCTGCAGCAGTTGCGAAGATGACACCTGCTAAAGAAGAGGATGTGTCACCCATACCTGCCGCTGGAATTTCTCCCTGGGCAGAGGTGAGTGAGGAAGAAAGCAGTGGGGGCCGGGACAGCAGGGGTATCTCAGGCAGGGAAATGGAAAGCTTCCAGAAGAGCACCCAGGGCCAGGACCATCCTGGCTGGCCTGCAGGCACCAAGTCGGCTGGCATGCTGTCACTCATGTGGCTCCATGGCCCTTCCTCTAGGCTTTCAAGTCCTTGTACATATTCAGGTGTTTTACCTGGGAAGGGTGGGAACATTTCAGCAGCAGCTGGCCTGGGGCTCAGCCCACGTTTACTCACAGATGCCTCGGCACGGTCCCCCAGCTTTGCAATGAGGACGCTTGTTGCGTGGGGCCTGCTGGCTGAATGGGAGATGATTCCCCACCACTGACCAACTTCAGAATTGTTTACAACTGGAGCAAGTGCCCTGATACGGTTTTCCTCTGTGTAACTGGTGGGTTCTGTTTTTTTTTCTTTTTTTCGTTTTTGGTTCAAGGTAGATTTTATTCCTCTTTTTTGTATTTACAGATATAAGCATGGAAATAATTTATTCATATAAATACATGTATGTGAAGGGAAGAATATTTTTTCTGTTTTACTTTTTGTAATTTGAATTTTATTTTATTTTTTTATACAGCAGGTTCTTTTTGGTTATCTATTTTATACATACAAATGTATACATGCCAATCCCAATCTCTCAACTCCTCCCACCACCACCCCCCATCAGCTTTCTCCCCTTGGTGTCCATACGTTTGTTGTCTACATCTGTTGCTCTATTTCTGCCTGGCAAAACGGTTCATCTGTACAATTTTTCTAGGTTCCACATATATGCATTAATAGACAAGATTTGTTTTTCTCTTTCTGACTTACTTCACTCTGTATGACAGTCTCTAGATCCATCAACGTCTCTACAAATGACCCAATTTCATTCCTTTTTATGGCTTAGTAATATTCCATTTTATATATGTACCACATCTTTATGCATTCGTCTGTCTGTGGGCATTTAGGTTGCTTCCATTACCTGGATATTGTAAATAGTGATGCAATGAACATTGCGGTGAATGTCTCTTTTTGATTTATGGTTTTGTCTGGGTATATGCCCAGTAGTGGGATTGCTGTATCATATGGTAATTCTATTCTTAGTTTTATAAGAAACTCCATAATGTTCTCCACAGTGACTGTATCAATTTACATTCCCAACAATAGTGGAAGAGGGTTCCTTATCTCCACACCCTTTCCAGCATTTGTTGTTTGTAGATTTTCTGATGATGCCCATTCTAACAGGTGTGAGGTGATACACCATGGATGAGTCTATTTCGTTGAGCAAAGAGTAGGTCTTGTCTATTACATATTTGGCTTATGGAACGGTATGTGTGCTAATTTCAATCTCTGGTTTTATACAGCACCCCAACTCAACTTTCCCCTTAAGCAAGCATAAGTTTTTATCTAAATGTGAGACTCTGTTCGGTTTTGGAATTCAGTTTATGTGTAGCCAAGTTTACACTCTCTCTATTAGTGATATCTTATGATAATTCTCTTTCTCTGTGTGACCTATTTCTCTTAGAATCATCATACTTAAATCCACTCAATTTGCTGCTACAGGCCTGATGACATTGATTTCATTGCTGAGTGATATTCCGTTGTACGTAAGTAGCACAACTCCTTTATCCATTTTTTTCTTTCTGGGATATTTAATTTGTACTGGACTCAAGGTTCTTGTAAACACAGCAGCCCTAAATTTGGTGTTGGCTGTGTCTTGTTGATTTTAATTTTCCTAAGCTATAGTGCCAAAAGTGGAAGTGCCCTAGGGTCTGTAGCTTTGTTTTTCAGATGTTTCAGGATACACCATAAACATCTCCAGAGTGTCTGTTGGCAATTTACATCCCGCCCATCAGCATAACAAGGCTCCCTGTTCTCCATGGCCTGTCCTGTGTTTCTGGTTTTTACACTTTTTTCAGATGGCCCTTTTGACGAATGGGAAATGAGACTTCATTGTAGTGCGGATTTCCATTTCTCGAGTGCTTGGTTGGCCAAAAAGGGCATATGTGTTTTTTCCTGAATATATTCAGGAAAAAATGTTTACGCACTTTTGTCCAAGTGCATCACTGTCAAAGATCTGCCGCTTTTCACATGCTTTAAATGCAATTCCAATCTACCTCCTGAAATATGATTCCTGCAATTCTGCCTCGTTTTCAAGTCCTCTTTGCAGACTTACTTCCATATAATTTTGCCAATAGCTGTCATTTATAACACTGCAGGTTTGTGAATTACAGTGCCCGTGATTTCCTTTCTTAACTCGTTTCCTTGAAAACTGGCCACAGAACCGCAGGTTTGCTTCAGGCCGTAATCAGGGTCCGGCACGGCACTCTGAGACTTTGGTTCATTCCACTTCCTGGTGGGAAATTAGAGTTAAATGTGCCCCTCCAGACACCTGCCTCACTCCTAGCCCCTTGGTGATGTGTGTCCTGTGGTTTGAGGCCACATGTGCTGGGTTCCTCACCTTTGGCTGATGTGGCCCCACTGGTGTGAGGACACTCCTGCCTGGTTCCCATCCCCTTGGTGATGTGGGCCCTCCGGTGAGAGTCTGATCCTGGTTGGGTTCCTCACACTTCTGTGAGGTGGGCCCTCTTCTCTGAGGTCACTCCTGCCTGGCTGGCACACCCCGCCTTGGCGACGTCGGCCCTCTGGTGGGATTTGGTGCCTGCTGGGTGTCTCCTCCCCTCGGTAATGAGGGCCCTCTGGCGTCAGACCCTAACTCCTGGGCTCCCAATATTTTCTGATATGCGCCCTGTGGTTCGAGTACACTCCTGCCAGGTTCCCAACCCCATGGGAATGTGGGCCTTCTGCTCTGAGGTCCCAACCGTGGGTTGCTCAGTTTCATGATGAGGGCCCTCTGCTGTGAGTTCTCTCCGGCCTGGATCCCATAGCCTCGCTGCTCCTGGCCACCTGCTGGGAGGTTACAACTGCGGGATTCCTCACCTTTTTTCTTCTATGGACCCTCTGTTTTGAGACTCCTCCTGCCTGCCTCACTCCCAGCCCCTTGGTGATGTGTGTCCTCTGGTTTGAGGCCACGTATGCTGGGTCCCTCGCCTTTCGATGATGTGGCCCCACTGGTGTGAGGACACTCCTGCCTGGTTCCTATCCCCTTGATGATGTGGGCCCTCTGGTGAGAGTCTGATCCTGGCTGGGTTCCTCACCCTTCTGTGAGGGGGGCCCTCTGCTGTGAGGTCACTCCTGCCTGGCTGGCACACCCCACCTGGGCAACATCGGCCCTCTTGTGGCAGTTGGAGCCTGCTGGGAACCTCCCCTCGGTGATGGGGGCCCTCTTGCCTCAGGCCCTAACTGCTGGGTACCCACATTTTCTGATACGTGCTAAGTGGTGCGAGGACACTCCTGCGAGGTTCCCATCCCCATGGGCATGTGGGCCTTCTGCTCTAAGGTCCCAACACCTGTGTTGTTCACCGTTTCATGATGTTGGCTCTCTGGTGTTAGTTCACCCAGGCCTAGATCCCATAGCCTCTGTGCTCTGAGCGGCCTGCTGGGAGGTTCCTACTGCTGGATTCCTTACCTTTTTTATTCTTTGGGTCCTGTGTTTTCATGCTCCTATTTCCTGACTCACTCCCAGCCCATTTGTGATGTAGGTCCTCTGGTTTAAGGCCACATGTACCGGTCTCCTCACCTTTATTGATGTGGCCCCACTGGTGTGAGGACACTCCTGCCTGGTTCCCATCCCCTTGGTGATGGGGGCTCTCTGGTGAGAGTCTGATCCTGGCTGGGTCCCTCACCCTTCTGTGAGGGGTCCCTCTGCTGTGAGGTCACTCCTGCCTGGCTGGCACACGTCACCTTGGCGATGTGGGCCCTCAGTTGGGAGTTGGTGCCTGCTAGGAGTCTCCTCCCCTCGGTAATGAGGGCCCTCTGGCGTCAGGCCCTAACTCATGGGCTCCCAAAATTTTCTGATGTGCGCCCTGTCAAGCGAGTACACTCTAGCCAGGGTCCCATCCCCTTGGGGATGTGGGCTTTCTGCCCTGAGGTCCCAACGGCTGGGTTGCTCACAGTGTCAGAATGTGGGCCCTCTGCTGTGAGTTCACTCCGGCATGGATCCCATAGCCTCGGTGCTCTCGGCCACCTGCTTGGAGCTTCCAACTGTGGGGTTCCTCACCTTTTTTATTCTATGGGCGCTCTGTTGTGAGTCTCCTCCTGCATGCCTCACTCCCAGCCCTTTCGTGATGTGTGTCCCCTTGTTTGAGGCCACATGTGCTGTGCTCCTCACCTTTCGCTGATGTGGTCCCACTGGTGTGAGGACACTCCTGCCTGGTTTCCATCCCCTTGGTGATGTGGGCGCTCTGGTTAGAGTCTGATCCTGTTTGGGCTCCTCACACTTCTGTGAGGTGGGCCCTCTGCTGTGAGGTAACTCCTGCCTGGCTTGCTCCCATTGCCTTGGTGACGTCGGCCCTCTGGTGGCATTTGGAGCCTGCTGGTAGCCTCCTCTCCTCCGTGATGAGGGCCCTCTGGCGCCAGGCCATAACTGCTGGGTTCCCACATTTTCTGATACGTGCTAAGTTGTGCGAGGACACTCCTGCGAGGTTCCCATCCCCATGGGGATGTGGGCCTTCTGCTCTGAGGTCCCACTGGCTGGGTTGCTCACAGTTTCATGATGTGGGCCCTCTGCTGTGAGTTCACTGTGGCCTGGATCCCATAGACTCCATGCTCTGGGCCACCTGCTGGGAGGTTCAAACTGCTGGATTCCTCACATTTTTTATTCTGTGGGCCCTGTGTTGTTAGGCTACTCCTGCCTGCCTCACTCGGAGCACCTTGGAAATGTGGGTCCTCTGGTTTAGGCCACATGTGCTGGGTTCCTCACCTTTCTATAATGTGGCCACACTGGTGTGAGGACACTCCTGCCTTGTTCCGATCCCCTTGGTGATGTGGGCCCTCTGGTGAGAGCCTTATCCTGGCTGGGTTCCTCACCCTTCTGTGAGGTAGGCCCTCTGCTGTGAGGTCACTCCTGCCTGGCTGGCACACGTCAACGTGGTGACGTGGGCCCTCAGTTGGGAGTTGGTGCCTGCTGGGAGTCTCCTCCCCTCGGTAATGAGGGCCCTCTGGCGTCAGACCCTAACTCCTGGGCTCCCAAAAGTTTCTGATGTGCGCCCTGTGGTGCGAGTACACTCCTGCCAGGATCCCAACCCCATGGGAATGTGGGCCTTCTGCTCTAAGGTCCCAACGGCTGGGTTGCTCACAGTTTCATAATGAGGGCCCTCTGTTTTGAGTTCAGTCAGGCCTGGATCCCATAGCCTCGCTGCTCCTGGCCACCTTCTGGGAGGTTCCAACTGCGGGATTCCTCACCTTTTTTACGCTATGGGCCCTCTGTTTGGAGGCTCCTCCTGCCTGCCTCACTCCCAGCCCCTTGGTGATGTGTGTCCTGTAGTTTGAGGCCACGTGTGCTGGGTCCGTCACATTTCGGTGATGTGACCACACTGGTGTGAGAACACTCCTGCCTGGTTTCCATTCCCTTGGTGATGTGGGCCCTCCGGTGAGAGTCTGATCCTCTTTGGGTTCCTCACACTTTTGTGTGGTTGGCCCTCTGCTCTGAGGTCACTCCTGCCTGGCTGGCACACCCTGCATTGGCGACGTCGGCCTTCTGGTAGCAGTTGGAGCTTGCTGGGAGCCTCCTCTCCTCAGTGATGAGGGCCCTCTGGCGTCCGGCCCTAACTGCTGGGCTCCCCACCTTTTCTGATGTGTGCCCACTGGTGCGATGACACTCCTGCTTGGTTCCCTTCCCCATGGGGATGTGGGCCTTGTGCTCTGAGGTTACAGCGGCTGGGTTGCTTACAGTATCACGATGAGGGCCCTCTGTTGTGAGTTCATCACTGCCTGGATCCCATAGCCTCGGTGCTCTGGGCCGCCTGCTGGGATGTTCCAACTGCTGGATTCCTCACCTTTTTTATACAATGGGCCATGTGTTTTGAGGTTAATCCTGCCTGCCTCGCTCCGAGACCCATGGTGATGTGGGTCCTCTGGTTTGAGGCCACATGTGCTGGGTACCTCAACTTTCGATGATGTGGCCCCACGGGTGTGAGGACACTCCTGCCTGGTTCCCAGCCCCTTGCTTATGTGGGCACTCTGGTGAGAGTCTGATCTTGACTGGGTTCCTTACCCTTCTGTGAGGTGGGCCCTCTGATGTGAGGTCACTCCTGCCTGGATGGCTCATGTCGCCTTGGCGACATAGGCCCTCTGTTGGCCACTGAAGCATGCTGGGAGCCTCCTACCCTCTTTAATAAGGGCCCTGGAAGAAACGCATATGCCCTTTTTGACCAAGTGCATCATTGTCGAGGTTCTGCCTCTTCTCCTATACTTTCAGAGGACTTCCCGTCTACCTCCTGAAATCGTATTCCTGGAATTCTGCCCCGCGTTCAAGTCCTCTTTGCAGCCTTACTTCAATATATTTTTGGACGATAGCTGTCATTTATAACTCTGCAGGTTTGTGAATTACAGTGCCCCTGAGCTCCTTTCTTCAACTCGCTTTCTTGTGAGCTGGCCGCAAAACCAGAGGATTGCTTCAGGCCCTAATCTGGTTCCGACAGGGCATGCTGAGCCTTTGGCTAATTCCTCTTCCTGGTGGGAAATGAGCGTTAAATTTGTTCGTGCAGACACCTACAGCTAATCTCTCATTGGTTCTCCCTATTCCTGTTCATCTTGCGCAGAAATTCCAAACTGTGCCAAACAGGAGGTTAAAGGCACTGACTCTCCAAGTGGGGAGAGTGTTAGTAAAGCGTCTGGAATGGTAAAACCGAGTACGAGGGGACAAAAACTGAGACGCATTTAAAAAGTTTTCCCGGTCACACGGTGGACCATATTCTGGGTTGCCCATGAATGTTTTACCTGAAGGAAGAATCCCTTAAACCTGGAGAGTTGGGACCCATGGAATGGGTACCACGCAGTATGACTTCAAAGGGTTGCCTTTGCTCACCGAACGTCACCAATGCTATCAGCCCGAAGTGTCCAGCCTTATGTCTCACTCAGCTCGGGGTGTAGATGTGGTAAATCCACGTTGCATCACAAGCCCTGAATGAATTATTTAAGAATTGCTCTCTATTTCACTGTCATTGTGTTTTGTTTTTGTAATTTATTTTGATAATGGGATTTATCGGATTTTCACTGCTGCGTTTATGCCGCTGTACACATGCTTGATTCTCTTATGGAGACATATAAATCCATGGGTTTTCAGATTCTTACTAGTCAGGTATATTCCTAGGCATTGAATATGGGGTGTTGAGTCCATTTCGTGGAGCAAGGAGTAGGTCCTGACTATTACATATTTGCTTATGGAAAGGTATCTGTGCTAATTTCAATCTCTGGTTTTATGCAGCACCACAACTCACCTTTCCCCTTAAGCAAGCATAAGTTGGTTTTCTAAATTTGAGACCCTTTTCTGTTGTGTAATTGAGTTCATGTGCAGCCATGTTTGCATTCCGTGTATTTGAGATATCTTATGGTGTTTCTTTTTCTGTGTGACTTAGTTAACTTAGAATGATCGTACCTGAATCCACTCATTATGCCGCGACGGGCGTCATGACATAGATTTCATTGCTGAGTGATATTCCATTGTACGTACGTACAACAACTTCTTTATCCATTTTTTGCTTTCTGGGATATTTCACTTGTACCGTAAATGAGGTTCTTGTAAGCAGAGCCGTCCAAAATTTATGGGTGGCTGTGTCTTTTTGATTTTAATTTCCCTAAGCTATAGAACCATAAGTTGAAGTGCCGTAGGCTCCGTTGCTTAGTTTTTTAGGTGTTTGAGGAAACACCATACACTTCTCCAGAGTGGCTGTTGGCAAGTTACATCCCGCCCATCAGCATAACAAGGCTCCCTGTTCTCCATGGCCTGTCCTGCCTTTCTGGATTTTTCACTTTTTTCAGATGTCCCTTTTGACAGGGGGGCAGTGAGACTTCATTGTAATGCAGATTTCTTTACAGGCTTGCTTGTTTGGCCAAAAAGGGCGTATGTGTTTTTTCTTGAATATATTCAGGAAAAAACGCATACGCCCTTTTTGACCAAGTGCATCATTGTCGACTTTCTGTCTCTTTCCTTATGCTTTAAATGCAATTCCAGTCTGCCCCTGAACTCGTTTTCCTGCAATTCTGCCCCGCTTTCAAGTCCTCTACGCAGCCTTACTTCAATACATTTTTGGACAATAGCTGACATTTATAACTCTGCAGGTTTGTGAATGACAGTGCGCCTGAGCTCCTTTCTTCTACTCGCTTTCTTGTGAGCTGGCCGCAAACCCGCAGCATGTCTTCATGCCCTAATCTGGTTCCGGCACAGCATGCTGATCCTTTGGTAAATTCCTCTTCCTGGTGGGAAATGAGTGTTATATTTGAACGTGCAGACACCTAGAGCTAGTCTCTCATTGGTTCTCCCTATTCTTGTTCATCTTGCGCAGAAATTGCAAACTGTGCCAAACAGGAGGTTAAAGGCACTGACTCTCTAAGTGGGGAGAGTATTAATAAAGGGTCTTCAATCGTGAACCCGAGTAAAAGGGGACGAAAACTGAGATGCATTTGAAAAGGTTTCCCGGTCACACGGTGCACCATACTGTGGGTTTCCCATGCATGTTTTAGCTGAAGGAAGAATCCCTTAAACCTGGAGAGTTGGGACCCATGGAATGGGTACCATGCACTATGACTTCAAAGGGCCTGCATTTTCTCAACGAACCTCACCAATGCTATCAGGCCGAAGTGTACAGCCTTATGTCTCACTCAGCTCTGGTTGTAGATGTGGTAATTCCAGGTTGCATCACAAGCCCTGAGTGAATTATTTAACAATTGCTCTCTATTTCACTGTCATTGTGTTTGTTTTTGTAATTCATTTTGATAATGGGTTTTATCGGATTTTCTCTGCTGCATTCATGCCGCTGTACACACACTTGAGTCTCTTACGGAGACATATAAATCCATGGGTTTGAAGGTTCTTACTAGTCATGTGTAATCCTAGGCGTTGAATATGGGGTGTTTAGTCCATTTCGTTGAGCAAGGGCTAGGTCTTGACTATTACATATTTGGCTTATGGAAAGGTATCTGTGCTAATTTGTATCTCTGGTTTTATGCAGCACCACAACTCACCTTTCCCCTTAAGCAAGCATAAGTTGGTTTTCTAAATTTGAGACCCTGTTCTGTTTTGTAATTCAGTTCATGTGTAGCCAAGTTTACATTCTGTGTATTAGTGATATCTTATGATGTTTCATTTTCTGTGTGACTTATTTCACTTAGAATCATCGTACCTGAATCCACTCATTATGCCGCGACGGGCCTGATGACATAGATTTCATTGGTGAGTGATATTCCTTTGTACGTACGTACCACACTTCTTTATCCATTTTTCGCTTTCTGGGATATTTAACTTGTACCGTAGACGAGGTTCTTGTAAACAGAGCCGTAAACAGAAACTTTGCGGTGGCTGTGTGTTTTTGATTTTAATTTCCCTAAGCTATAGGAAAATAAGTGGTAATGCCGTAGGCTCCGTTGCTTTGTTTTTTAGGCTTTTGAGGAAACACCATACACATCTCCAGAGTGGCTGTTGGCAATTTACATCCCGCCCATCAGCATAACAAGGCTCCCTGTTCTCCATGGCCTGTGCTGCCTTTCTGGATTTTACACTTTTTTCAGATGGCCCTTTTGAACGGGGGGCAGTGAGACTTCATTGTAGTGCAGATTTCTTTAACATGCTTGCTTGGTTGGCCAAAAAGGGCGTATGCGTTTTTTCCTGAATATATTCAGGAAAAAACGCATACGCCCTTTTTGGCCAAGTGCATCATTGTCGACGTTCTGCCTCTTTTCCTATGCTTTAAATGCAATTCCAGTCTACCCCCTGAAATCGTTTTCTTGCAATTCTGCCCCGCTTTCAAGTCCTCTTCGCAGCCTTCCTTCAATATATTTTTGGGTGATAGCTGTCATTTATAACTCTGCAGGTTTGTGAATTACAGTGTCCCTGAGCTCCTTTCTTCAACTCGCTTTCTTGTGAGCTGGCCGCAAACCCGCAGGATTGCTTCAGGCCCTAATCTGGTTCCGGCACGGCATGCTGAGCCTTTGGTTAATTCCTCTTCCTGGTGGGAAATGAGCGTTAAATTTGCCCGTGCAGACACCTTCACACGAGTCTTCATGGTGCCACTTTGCCCCGGTTATCTCTATGGAGGTTGGAGTTGGAGGGCCTCCTCGCTCAAGGTCAGTGTGCCCATGGAGCCAACCCTGCAACTTCAGGGCATGGTTGGGTGTTAGGATCACCACGTGGGGTCCTTTTCCCTTCGGAGGGAGGTGGCCTTTTGGGCTGCTGATTTCCAGGTTTTCAGATACTGCCAGTATCTTGGCCAGATGTGGCGGTGGGCCAAGCCCCTTGGTGACCGTAGTTTATCCTACCTGGATCGCATTCTTGCATTGTTCCATTTCAAGTGGTCCCAGGTTTTGCACTAATACTCCAATGGCGATTCACCGTTCACCAGGAATGTAAAGGTCAAAGGGTTTAGCTAAATTAGGGAGTTCCAGGGCAAGGGTCTGAATTGACTGCTCTTTCCATTCTTGAAAGGCCACTTCTGCATTCTATTCAAAAGGATCATCATCTTTTCCTTTCAGTGTTTCATATAGAGGCCCAGCTAGTAGACTGTAGTTAGGGATCCAGAAGCAGCAAACCCTGGCCTCCCCAGGAACCCCTAAGCTGTCTTCTAGGTTCAGAAATGGGTAAGGCTGTAAATTGTTTCTTCCCTTTCCTGGGATGGGCTTCTCCGACCTTCTGTGAGAATGAAGCCCAGGCAGGTCACCGTAGTCTGTGATATTTGAGCTTTTTCTTGGACAACTTGTATCCTTTATTGGCTTCGTAGTTCAGAGGTCTCCTTAGTAGGGCTGGCGATCAGAATGTCGTCTGCATATTGAAGGAGTGTTTCCTTTTCCAGAGGTAGAACTTTTAGTTCTTTAGCTGAGCTTTCCCCAAAGATGGTGTGGGAATTTTTGAACCCTTGGGGCAACATGGCCCGGAAGTATTGTTTTAGTTGTATGTTGAGTCCTGCCACTCACAAGCCAAAATTTCTTGTGACTCTGGGACTAATAGAATACAAAAGAAGGCATCATTGAAGACTAATACAGAATACCATGTCCTGGTGGTTGGTAGAATGACCAGCAGGGTGTAGGATTTAGGAACTACTGGAGGTATATCCTCGGTGGCTTCACTGACTGTCCTGACATCCTTTATCAGGACTCCAGCAGCCCATGGGGTTCTCGAGGTCAGGCCAATCCCAGGATATGGAGCTCACCTGGGCAGGTACCCCACCCCCACCCCAGCCCATGGGGCTCTCGTGTTCAGGCCCCTCCCAGGATATGGGGTTCCCTGGGCAGGTTCCCCGGCAGCCCATGGGGCTCTCGTGGTCAGGCCCCTCCCAGGATACAGAGCTACCCTTGCAGGTACCATGGCAGGGCTGGGAACACAGGAACCCTGCATATCGCCCTCATTGCAGAGCACTCCCAGCTCACCTGTCACTCAGATCTGACACAGAGCACCTCAGAGCAGGACTTGAACTAACAAACAGCAGCTCCGACAGGTCTGTGACCCTGGGCATCACTCTGTGTGGCCTCCCTCCACCTGGTCTTCCAGAGACTTCCACTGCACCCGGGGCACCAGGCCTCTGTCTCCACCCACCAGCCACCCCTCCTCTCCCTGACTCCTGGGTTCCTCTCATTAGGAGAGGGTTTTCTTGAAGTTGTCTCCCACTCATGGGCCAGATAATATAATTAGAAAACAAGCCAGAGCTGCAGCCCCTTGTCTATCCTGACTCTCAGGAGCCCACACCTGTTCCTTGGACCTGGCCGATTCAGCAAGTTCCAGTTTCTGCAACTGTGAGCCCCTGAGGGGTGATTATTGGCTGGCCTGGGAAGCCCGACCGTGCCGGCCAGCCCTCCCCAGGTGTGCCTGGGTTCAGATCAATATAAACACCGCTCCAGGCAGCAAGAGCCCCTGCAGCTGTGCCTGACGCCATTTTCTCTGCCCTGTCAGCAGTCTTGGGGCTGGACTGGTGGGAGGGAGTGAGAGGCCACGGCTTTGTGGGTGGCCCAGTGTGAGTGGGGCTCTGCTGGACTTTCTGCAGCAGTTGCCAAGATGCCACCTGCTAAAGAAGAGGATGTGTCACCCATACCTGCCGCTGGAATTTCTCCCTGGACAGAGGTGAGTGAGGAAGAAAGCAGTGGGGGCCGGGACAGCAGGGGTATCTCAGGCAGGGAAATGGAAAGCTTCCAGAAGAGCACCCAGGGCCAGGACCATCCTGGCTGGCCTGCAGGCACCAAGTCGGCTGGCATGCTGTCACTCATGTGGCTCCATGGCCCTTCCTCTAGGCTTTCAAGTCCTTGTACATATTCAGGTGTTTTACCTGGGAAGGGTGGGAACATTTCAGCAGCAGCTGGCCTGGGGCTCAGCCCACGTTTACTCACAGATGCCTCGGCACGGTCCCCCAGCTTTGCAATGAGGACGCTTGTTGCGTGGGGCCTGCTGGCTGAATGGGAGATGATTCCCCACCACTGACCAACTTCAGAATTGTTTACAACTGGAGCAAGTGCCCTGATACGGTTTTCCTCTGTGTAACTGGTGGGTTCTGTGTTTTTTTCTTTTTTTCGTTTTTGGTTCAAGGTAGATTTTATTCCTCTTTTTTGTATTTACAGATATAAGCATGGAAATAATTTATTCATATAAATACATGTATGTGAAGGGAAGAATATTTTTTCTGTTTTACTTTTTGTAATTTGAATTTTATTTTATTTTTTTATACAGCAGGTTCTTTTTGGTTATCTATTTTATACATATAAATGTATATATGCCAATCCCAATCTCTCAACTCCTCCCACCACCACCCCCCAAATGCTTTCCCCCCTTGGTGTCCATACGTTTGTTGTCTACATCTGTTGCTCTATTTCTGCCTGGCAAAACGGTTCATCTGTACAATTTTTCTAGGTTCCACATATATGCATTAATAGACAAGATTTGTTTTTCTCTTTCTGACTTACTTCACTCTGTATGACAGTCTCTAGATCCATCAACATCTCTACAAATGACCCAATTTCATTCCTTTTTATGGCTTAGTAATATTCCATTTTATATATGTACCACATCTTTATGCATTCGTCTGTCTGTGGGCATTTAGGTTGCTTCCATTACCTGGATATTGTAAATAGTGATGCAATGAACATTGCGGTGAATATCTCGTTTTGATTTATGGTTTTGTCTGGGTATATGCCCAGTAGTGGGATTGCTGTATCATATGGTAATTCTATTCTTAGTTTTATAAGAAACTCCATAATGTTCTCCACAGTGACTGTATCAATTTACATTCCCAACAATAGTGGAAGAGGGTTCCTTATCTCCACACCCTTTCCAGCATTTGTTGTTTGTAGATTTTCTGATGATGCCCATTCTAACAGGTGTGAGGTGATACACCATGGATGAGTCTATTTCGTTGAGCAAAGAGTAGGTCTTGTCTATTACATATTTGGCTTATGGAACGGTATGTGTGCTAATTTCAATCTCTGGTTTTATACAGCACCCCAACTCAACTTTCCCCTTAAGCAAGCATAAGTTTTTATCTAAATGTGAGACTCTGTTCGGTTTTGGAATTCAGTTTATGTGTAGCCAAGTTTACACTCTCTCTATTAGTGATATCTTATGATAATTCTCTTTCTCTGTGTGACCTATTTCTCTTAGAATCATCATACTTAAATCCACTCAATTTGCTGCTACAGGCTTGATGACATTGATTTCATTGCTGAGTGATATTCCGTTGTACGTAAGTAGCACAACTCCTTTATCCATTTTTTTCTTTCTGGGATATTTAATTTGTACTGGACTCAAGGTTCTTGTAAACACAGCAGCCCTAAATTTGGTGTTGGCTGTGTCTTGTTGATTTTAATTTTCCTAAGCTATAGGGCCAAAAGTGGAAGTGCCCTAGGGTCTGTAGCTTTGTTTTTCAGATGTTTCAGGATACACCATAAACATCTCCAGAGTGTCTGTTGGCAATTTACATCCCGCCCATCAGCATAACAAGGCTCCCTGTTCTCCATGGCCTGTCCTGTGTTTCTGGTTTTTACACTTTTTTCAGATGGCCCTTTTGACGAATGGGAAATGAGACTTCATTGTAGTGCGGATTTCCATTTCTCGAGTGCTTGGTTGGCCAAAAAGGGCATATGTGTTTTTTCCTGAATATATTCAGGAAAAAATGTTTACGCACTCTTGTCCAAGTTCATCACTGTCAAAGATCTGCCGCTTTTCACAAGCTTTAAATGCAATTCCAATCTACCTACTGAAATATGATTCCTGCAATTCTGCCTCGTTTTCAAGGCCTCTTTGCAGACTTACTTCCATATAATTTTGCCAATAACTGTCATTTATAAAACTGCAGGTTTGTGAATTACAGTGCCCGTGATTTCCTTTCTTAACTCGTTTCCTTGAAAACTGGCCACAGAACCGCAGGTTTGCTTCAGGCCGTAATCAGGGTCCGGCACGGCATTCTGAGACTTTGGTTCATTCCAATTCCTGGTGGGAAATTAGAGTTAAATGTGCCCCTCCAGACACCTGCCTCACTCCTAGCCCCTTGGTGATGTGTGTCCTCTGGTTTGAGGCCACATGTGCTGGGTTCCTCACCTTTGGCTGATGTGGCCCCACTGGTGTGAGGACACCCCTGCCTGGTTCCAATCCCCTTGGTGATGTGGGCCCTCCGGTGAGAGTCTGATCCTGGTTGGGTTCCTCACACTTCTGTGAGGTGGGCCCTCTTCTCTGAGGTCAATCCTGCCTGGCTGGCACACCCCGCCTTGGCGACGTCGGCTCTCTGGTGGGATTTGGTGCCTGCTGGGTGTCTCCTCCCCTCGGTAATGAGGGCCCTCTGGCGTCAGGCCCTAACTCCTGGGCTCCCAATATTTTCTGATATGCGCCCTGTGGTTCGAGTACACTCCTGCCAGGTTCCCAACCCCATGGGAATGTGGGCCTTCTGCTCTGTGGTCCCAACCTTGGGTTGCTCAGTTTCATGATGAGGGCCCTCTGCTGTGAGTTCTCTCCGGCCTGGATCCCATAGCCTCGCTGCTCCTGGCCACCTGCTGGGAGGTTACAACTGCGGGATTCCTCACCTTTTTTCTTCTATGGGCCCTCTGTTTTGAGACTCCTCCTGCCTGCCTCACTCCCAGCCCCTTGGTGATGTGTGTCCTCTGGTTTGAGGCCACGTATGCTGGGTCCCTCGCCTTTCGATGATGTGGCCCCACTGGTGTGAGGACACTCCTGCCTGGTTCCTATCCCCTTGATGATGTGGGCCCTCTGGTGAGAGTCTGATCCTGGCTGGGTTCCTCACCCTTCTGTGAGGGGGGCCCTCTGCTGTGAGGTCACTCCTGCCTGGCTGGCACACCCCACCTGGGCAACATCGGCCCTCTTGTGGCAGTTGGAGCCTGCTGGGAACCTCCCCTCGGTGATGGGGGCCCTCTTGCCTCAGGCCCTAACTGCTGGGTACCCACATTTTCTGATACGTGCTAAGTGGTGCGAGGACACTCCTGCGAGGTTCCCATCCCCATGGGCATGTGGGCCTTCTGCTCTAAGGTCCCAACACCTGTGTTGTTCACCGTTTCATGATGTTGGCTCTCTAGTGTTAGTTCACCCAGGCCTAGATCCCATAGCCTCTGTGCTCTGAGCGGCCTGCTGGGAGGTTCCTACTGCTGGATTCCTTACCTATTTTATTCTTTGTGTCCTGTGTTTTCATGCTCCTATTTCCTGACTCACTCCCAGCCCATTTGTGATGTAGGTCCTCTTGTTTAAGGCCACATGTACCAGTTTCTTCACCTTTATTGATGTGGCCCCACTGGTGAGAGGACACTCCTGCCTGGTTCCCATCCCCTTGGTGATGTGGGCCCTCTGGTCAGAGTCTGATCCTGTCTGGATTCCTCACACTTCTGTGAGGTGGGCCCTCTGCTGTGAGGTAACTCCTGCCTGGCTTGCTCCCATTGCCTTGGTGACGTCGGCCCTCTGGTGGCATTTGGTGCCTGCTGGTAGCCTCCTCTCCTCCGTGATGAGGGCCCTCTGGCGCCAGGCCATAACTGCTGGGTTCCCACATTTTCTGATACGTGCTAAGTTGTGCGAGGACACTCCTGCGAGGTTCCCATCCCCATGGGGATGTGGGCCTTCTGCTCTGAGGTCCCACTGGCTGGGTTGCTCACAGTTTCATGATGTGGGCCCTCTGCTGTGAGTTCACTGTGGCCTGGATCCCATAGACTCCATGCTCTGGGCCACCTGCTGGGAGGTTCAAACTGCTGGATTCCTCACATTTTTTATTCTGTGGGCCCTGTGTTGTTAGGCTACTCCTGCCTGCCTCACTCGGAGCACCTTGGAAATGTGGGTCCTCTGGTTTAGGCCACATGTGCTGGGTTCCTCACCTTTCTATAATGTGGCCACACTGGTGTGAGGACACTCCTGCCTTGTTCCGATCCCCTTGGTGATGTGGGCCCTCTGGTGAGAGTCTTATCCTGGCTGGGTTCCTCACCCTTCTGTGAGGTAGGCCCTCTGCTGTGAGGTCACTCCTGCCTGGCTGGCACACGTCAACGTGGCGACGTGGGCCCTCAGTTGGGAGTTGGTGCCTGCTGGGAGTCTCCTCCCCTCAGTAATGAGGGCCCTCTGGCGTCAGACCCTAACTCCTGGGCTCCCAAAAGTTTCTGATGTGCGCCCTGTGGTGCGAGTACACTCCTGCCAGGATCCCAACCCCATGGGAATGTGGGCCTTCTGCTCTAAGGTCCCAACGGCTGGGTTGCTCACAGTTTCATAATGAGGGCCCTCTGTTTTGAGTTCAGTCAGGCCTGGATCCCATAGCCTCGCTGCTCCTGGCCACCTTCTGGGAGGTTCCAACTGCGGGATTCCTCACCTTTTTTACGCTATGGGCCCTCTGTTTGGAGGCTCCTCCTGCCTGCCGCACTCCCAGCCCCTTGGTGATGTGTGTCCTGTAGTTTGAGGCCACGTGTGCTGGGTCCGTCACATTTCGGTGATGTGACCACACTGGTGTGAGAACACTCCTGCCTGGTTTCCATTCCCTTGGTGATGTGGGCCCTCCGGTGAGAGTCTGATCCTCTTTGGGTTCCTCACACTTTTTTGTGGTTGGCCCTCTGCTCTGAGGTCACTCCTGCCTGGCTGGCACACCCTGCATTGGCGACGTCGGCCTTCTGGTAGCAGTTGGAGCTTGCTGGGAGCCTCCTCTCCTCAGTGATGAGGGCCCTCTGGCGTCCGGCCCTAACTGCTGGGCTCCCCACCTTTTCTGATGTGTGCCCACTGGTGCGATGACACTCCTGCTTGGTTCCCTTCCCCATGGGGATGCGGGCCTTGTGCTCTGAAGTTACAGCGGCTGGGTTGCTTACAGTATCACGATGAGGGCCCTCTGTTGTGAGTTCATCACTGCCTGGATCCCATAGCCTCGGTGCTCTGGGCCGCCTGCTGGGATGTTCCAACTGCTGGATTCCTCACCTTTTTTATACAATGGGCCATGTGTTTTGAGGTTGATCCTGCCTGCCTCGCTCCGAGACCCATGGTGATGTGGGTCCTCTGGTTTGAGGCCACATGTGCTGGGTACCTCAACTTTCGATGATGTGGCCCCACGGGTGTGAGGACACTCCTGCCTGGTTCCCAGCCCCTTGCTTATGTGGGCACTCTGGTGAGAGTCTGATCTTGACTGGGTTCCTTACCCTTCTGTGAGGTGGGCCCTCTGATGTGAGGTCACTCCTGCCTGGATGGCTCATGTCGCCTTGGCGACGTAGGCCCTCTGTTGGCCACTGAAGCATGCTGGGAGCCTCCTACCCTCTTTAATAAGGGCCCTGGAAGAAACGCATATGCCCTTTTTGACCAAGTGCATCATTGTCGAGGTTCTGCCTCTTCTCCTATACTTTCAGAGGACTTCCCGTCTACCTCCTGAAATCGTATTCCTGGAATTCTGCCCCGCGTTCAAGTCCTCTTTGCAGCCTTACTTCAATATATTTTTGGACGATAGCTGTCATTTATAACTCTGCAGGTTTGTGAATTACAGTGCCCCTGAGCTCCTTTCTTCAACTCGCTTTCTTGTGAGCTGGCCGCAAAACCGCAGGATTGCTTCAGGCCCTAATCTGGTTCCGACACGGCATGCTGAGCCTTTGGCTAATTCCTCTTCCTGGTGGGAAATGAGCGTTAAATTTGTTCGTGCAGACACCTACAGCTAATCTCTCATTGGTTCTCCCTATTCCTGTTCATCTTGCGCAGAAATTCCAAACTGTGCCAAACAGGAGGTTAAAGGCACTGACTCTCCAAGTGGGGAGAGTGTTAGTAAAGCGTCTGGAATGGTAAAACCGAGTACGAGGGGACGAAAACTGAGATGCATTTAAAAAGGTTTCCCGGTCACACGGTGGACCATATTCTGGGTTGCCCATGCATGTTTTACCTGAAGGAAGAATCCCTTAAACCTGGAGAGTTGGGACCCATGGAATGGGTACCATGCAGTATGACTTCAAAGGGTTGCCTTTGCTCACCGAACGTCACCAATGCTATCAGCCCGAAGTGTCCAGCCTTATGTCTCACTCAGCTCGGGGTGTAGATGTGGTAACTCCACGTTGCATCACAAGCCCTGAATGAATTATTTAAGAATTGCTCTCTATTTCACTGTCATTGTGTTCTGTTTTTGTAATTTATTTTGATAATGGGATTTATCGGATTTTCACTGCTGCGTTTATGCCGCTGTACACATGCTTGATTCTCTTATGGAGACATATAAATCCATGGGTTTTTAGATACTTACTAGTCAGGTATATTCCTAGGCATTGAATATGGGGTGTTGAGTCCATTTCGTGGAGCAAGGAGTAGGTCCTGACTATTACATATTTGCTTATGGAAAGGTATCTGTGCTAATTTCAATCTCTGGTTTTATGCAGCACCACAACTCACCTTTCCCCTTAAGCAAGCATAAGTTGGTTTTCTAAATTTGAGACCCTTTTCTGTTTTGTAATTGAGTTCATGTGCAGCCATGTTTGCATTCCGTGTATTTGAGATATCTTATGGTGTTTCTTTTTCTGTGTGACTTAGTTAACTTAGAATGATCGTACCTGAATCCACTCATTGCCGCGATGGGCCTCATGACATAGATTTCATTGCTGAGTGATATTCCATTGTACGTACGTACAACAACTTCTTTATCCATTTTTTGCTTTCTGGGATATTTCACTTGTACCGTAAATGAGGTTCTTGTAAGCAGAGCCGTCCAAAATTTATGGGTGGCTGTGTCTTTTTGATTTTAATTTCCCTAAGCTATAGAACCGTAAGTTGAAGTGCCGTAGGCTCCGTTGCTTAGTTTTTTAGGTGTTTGAGGAAACACCATACACTTCTCCAGAGTGGCTGTTGGCAATTTACATCCCGCCCATCAGCATAACAAGGCTCCCTGTTCTCCATGGCCTGTCCTGCCTTTCTGGATTTTTCACTTTTTTCAGATGTCCCTTTTGACAGGGGGGCAGTGAGACTTCATTGTAATGCAGATTTCTTTACAGGCTTGCTTGTTTGGCCAAAAAGGGCATATGTGTTTTTTCTTGAATATATTCAGGAAAAAACGCATACGCCCTTTTTGACCAAGTGCATCATTGTCGACTTTCTGTCTCTTTCCTTATGCTTTAAATGCAATTCCAGTCTGCCCCTGAACTCGTTTTCCTGCAATTCTGCCCCGCTTTCAAGTCCTCTACGCAGCTTTACTTCAATACGTTTTTGGACAATAGCTGACATTTATAACTCTGCAGGTTTGTGAATGACAGTGCGCCTGAGCTCCTTTCTTCTACTCGCTTTCTTGTGAGCTGGCCGCAAACCCCCAGGATTGCTTCATGCCCTAATCTGGTTCTGGCACAGCATGCTGATCCTTTGGTAAATTCCTCTTCCTGGTGGGAAATGAGTGTTATATTTGAACGTGCAGACACCTAGAGCTAGTCTCTCATTGGTTCTCCCTATTCTTGTTCATCTTGCGCAGAAATTGCAAACTGTGCCAAACAGGAGGTTAAAGGCACTGACTCTCGAAGTGGGGAGAGTATTAGTAAAGGGTCTTCAATCGTGAACCCGAGTAAAAGGGGACGAAAACTGAGATGCATTTGAAAAGGTTTCCCGGTCACACGGTGCACCATACTGTGGGTTTCCCATGCATGTTTTAGCTGAAGGAAGATTCCCTTAAACCTGGAGAGTTGGGACCCATGGAATGGGTACCATGCAGTATGACTTCAAAGGGCCTGCATTTTCTCAACGAACCTCACCAATGCTATCAGGCCGAAGTGTACAGCCTTATGTCTCACTCAGCTCTGGTTGTAGATGTGGTAAATCCAGGTTGCATCACAAGCCCTGAATGAATTATTTAAGAATTGCTCTCTATTTCACTGTCATTGTGTTTGTTTTTGTAATTCATTTTGATAATGGGATTTATCGGATTTTCTCTGCTGCATTCATGCCGCTGTACACACACTTGAGTCTCTTATGGAGACATATAAATCCATGGGTTTGAAGATACTTACTAGTCAGGTGTATTCCTAGGCGTTGAATATGGGGTGTTTAGTCCATTTCGTTGAGCAAGGGCTAGGTGTTGACTATTACATATTTGGCTTATGGAAAGGTATCTGTGCTAATTTCTATCTCTGGTTTTATGCAGCACCCCAACTCACTTTTCCCCTTAAGCAAGCATAAGGTGGTTTTCTAAATTTGAGACCCTGTTCTGTTTTGTAATTCAGTTCATGTGTAGCCAAGTTTACATTCCGTGTATTAGTGATATCTTATGATGTTTCATTTTCTGTGTGACTTATTTCACTTAGAATCATCGTACCTGAATCCACTCATTATGCCACGATGGGCCTGATGACATAGATTTCATTGCTGAGTGATATTCCATTGAATGTGTGTACCACAACTTCTTTATCCATTTTTCACATTCTGGGATATTTAACTTGTACCGTAGACGAGATTCCTGTAAACAGAGCCGTCTGAAACTTTGGGGTGGCTGTCTGTTTTTGATTTTAATTTCCGTGATCTATAAGACCATAAGTGGAAGTGCCGTAGTCTCCGTTGCTTTGTTTCTTAGGTGTTTCAGGAAACACCATACACTTCTCCAGAGTGGCTGTTGGCAATTTACATCCCGCCCATCAGCATAACAAGGCTCCCTGTTCTCCATGGCCTGTGCTGTCTTTCTGGATTTTACACATTTTTCAGATGGCCCTTTTGACCTGGGGGCAGTGAGACTTCTTTGTAGTGCAGATTTCTTTAACATGCTGGCTTGGTTGGCCAAAAAGGGCGTATGCGTTTTTTCCTGAATATATTCAGGAAAAAACGCATACGCCCTTTTTGGCCAAGTGCATCATTGTCGACGTTCTGCCTCTTTTCCTATGCTTTAAATGCAATTCCAGTCTACCCCCTGAAATCGTTTTCCTGCAATTCTGCCCCGCTTTCCAGTCCTCTTCGCAGCCTTCCTTCAATATATTTTTGGACGATAGCTGTCATTTATAACTCTGCAGGTTTGTGAATTACAGTGCCCCTGAGCTCCTTTCTTCAACTCGCTTTCTTGTGAGCTGGCCGCAAACCCGCAGGAATGCTTCAGGCCCTAATCTGGTTCCGGCACGGCATGCGGAGCCTTTGGTTAATTCCTCTTCCTGGTGGGAAATGAGCGTTCCATTTGCCCGTCTAGACACCTACAGCTGGTCTCTCATTGGTTCTCCGTATTCCTGTTCATCTTGCCCAGAAATTGCAAACTGTGCCAAACAGGAGGTTAAAGGCACTGACTCTCCAAGTGGGGAGAGTGTTAGTAAACTGTCTGGAATGGTGAACCCGAGTAAAAGGGGACGAAAACTGAGATGCATTTGAAAACGTTTCCCGGTCACACAGTGCACTGTACTGTGGGTTTCCCATGCATGTTTTAGCTGAAGGAAGAATCCCTTAAACCTGGAGAGTTGGGACCCATGGAATGGGTACCATGCAGTATGACTTCAAAGGGTCTGCATTTGCTCATCGAACCTCACCAATGCTATCAGCCCGAAGTGTCCAGCCTTATGTCTCACTCAGCTCTGGGTGTAGATGTGGTAAATCCAGGTTGCATCACAAGCCCTGAATGAATTATTTAAGAATTGCTCTCTATTGCACTGTCATTGTGTTTGTTTTTGTAATTCATTTTGATAATGGGTTTTATCGGATTTTCTCTGCTGCATTCATGCCGCTGTACACACACTTGAGTCTCTTAAGGAGACATATAAATCCATGGGTTTGAAGATTCTTACTACTCATGTGTAATCCTAGACGTTGAATATGGGGTGTTTAGTCCATTTCGTTGAGCAAGGGCTAGGTCTTGACTATTACATATTTGGCTTATGGAAAGGTATCTGTGCTAATTTCTATCTCTGGTTTTATGCAGCACCACAACTCACCTTTCCCCTTAAGCAAGCATAAGTTGGTTTTCTAAATTTGAGACCCTGTTCTGTTTTGTAATTCAGTTCATGTGTAGCCAAGTTTACATTCCGTGTATTAGTGATATCTTATGATGTTTCATTTTCGTGTGACTTATTTCACTTAGAATCATCGTACCTGAATCCACTCATTATGCCGCGACGGGCCTGATGACATAGATTTCATTGGTGAGTGATATTCCTTTGTACGTACGTACCACACTTCTTTATCCATTTTTCGCTTTCTGGGATATTTAACTTGTACCGTAGACGAGGTTCTTGTAAACAGAGCCGTAAACAGAAACTTGGCGGTGGCTGTGTGTTTTTGATTTTAATTTCACTAAGCTATAGGAAAATAAGTGGTAATGCCATAGGCTCCGTTGCTTTGTTTTTTAGGTTTTTGAGGAAACACCATACACATCTCCAGAGTGGCTGTTGCCAATTTACATCCCGCCCATCAGCATAACAAGGCTCCCTGTTCTCCATGGCCTGTGCTGCCTTTCTGGATTTTACACCTTTTTCAGATGGCCCTTTTGAACGGGGGGCAGTGAGACTTCATTGTAGTGCAGATTTCTTTAACATGCTTGCTTGGTTGGCCAAAAAGGGCGTATGCGTTTTTTCCTGAATATATTCAGGAAAAAACGCATACGCCCTTTTTGGCCAAGTGCATCATTGTCGACGTTCTGCCTCTTTTCCTATGCTTTAAATGCAATTCCAATCTACCTCCTGAAATATGATTCCTGCAATTCTGCCTCGTTTTCAAGTCCTCTTTGCAGATTTACTTCCATATATTTTTGCCAATAGCTGTCATTTATAACTCTGCAGGTTTGTGAATTACAGTGCCCGTGATTTCCTTTCTTAACTCGTTTCCTTGAAAACTGGCCACAGAACCGCAGGTTTGCTTCAGGCCGTAATCAGGGTCCGGCAGGGCACTCTGAGACTTTGGTTCATTCCACTTCCTGGTGGGAAATTAGAGTTAAATGTGCCCATCCAGACACCTGCCTCACTCCTAGCCCCTTGGTGATGTGTGTCCTCTGGTTTGAGGCCACATGTGCTGGGTTCCTCACCTTTGGCTGATGTGGCCCCACTGGTGTGAGGACACTCCTGCCTGGTTCCCATCCCCTTGGTGATGTGGGCCCTCCGGTGAGAGTCTGATCCTGGTTGGGTTCCTCACACTTCTGTGAGGTGGGCCCTCTTCTCTGAGGTCACTCCTGCCTGGCTGGCACACCCCGCCTTGGCGACGTCGGCCCTCTGGTGGGATTTGGTGCCTGCTGGGTGTCTCCTCCCCTCGGTAATGAGGGCCCTCTGGCGTCAGGCCCTAACTCCTGGGCTCCCAATATTTTCTGATATGCGCCCTGTGGTTCGAGTACACTCCTGCCAGGTTCCCAACCCCATGGGAATGTGGGCCTTCTGCTCTGAGGTCCCAACCGTGGGTTGCTCAGTTTCATGATGAGGGCCCTCTGCTGTGAGTTCTCTCCGGCCTGGATCCCATAGCCTCGCTGCTCCTGGCCACCTGCTGGGAGGTTACAACTGCGGGATTCCTCACCTTTTTTCTTCTATGGGCCCTCTGTTTTGAGACTCCTCCTGCCTGCCTCACTCCCAGCCCCTTGGTGATGTGTGTCCTCTGGTTTGAGGCCATGTATGCTGGGTCCCTCGCCTTTCGATGATGTGGCCCCACTGGTGTGAGGACACTCCTGCCTGGTTCCTATCCCCTTGATGATGTGGGCCCTCTGGTGAGAGTCTGATCCTGGCTGGGTTCCTCACCCTTCTGTGAGGGGGGCCCTCTGCTGTGAGGTCACTCCTGCCTGGCTGGCACACCCCACCTGGGCAACATCGGCCCTCTTGTGGCAGTTGGAGCCTGCTGGGAACCTCCCCTCGGTGATGGGGGCCCTCTTGCCTCAGGCCCTAACTGCTGGGTACCCACATTTTCTGATACGTGCTAAGTGGTGCGAGGACACTCCTGCGAGGTTCCCATCCCCATGGGCATGTGGGCCTTCTGCTCTAAGGTCCCAACACCTGTGTTGTTCACCGTTTCATGATGTTGGCTCTCTGGTGTTAGTTCACCCAGGCCTAGATCCCATAGCCTCTGTGCTCTGAGCGGCCTGCTGGGAGGTTCCTACTGCTGGATTCCTTAGCTTTTTTATTCTTTGGGTCCTGTGTTTTCATGCTCCTACTTCCTGACTCACTCCCAGCCCATTTGTGATGTAGGTCCTCTGGTTTAAGGCCACATGTACCGGTTTCCTCACCTTTATTGATGTGGCCCCACTGGTGTGAGGACACTCCTGCCTGGTTCCCATCCCCTTGGTGATGGGGGCCCTCTGGTGAGAGTCTGATCCTGTCTGGATTCCTCACACTTCTGGGAGGTGGGCCCTCTGCTGTGAGGTCACTCCTGCCTGGCTGGCACACGTCACCTTGGCGATGTGGGCCCTCAGTTGGGAGTTGGTGCCTGCTGGGAGTCTCCTCCCCTCGGTAATGAGGGCCCTCTGGCGTCAGGCCCTAACTCATGGGCTCCCAAAATTTTCTGATGTGCGCCCTGTCGTGCGAGTACACTCCAGCCAGGGTCCCATCCCCATGGGGATGTGGGCTTTCTGCCCTGAGGTCCCAACGGCTGGGTTGCTCACAGTGTCAGAATGTGGGCCCTCTGCTGTGAGTTCACTCTGGCATGGATCCCATAGCCTCGGTGCTCTGGGCCACCTGCTTGGAGCTTCCAACTGCGGGGTTCCTCACCTTTTTTATTCTATGGGCGCTCTGTTGTGAGTCTCCTCCTGCATGCCTCACTCCCAGCCCTTTCGTGATGTGTGTCCCCTTGTTTGAGGCCACATGTGCTGTGCTCCTCAACTTTCGCTGATGTGGCCCCACTGGTGTGAGGACACTCCTGCCTGGTTTCCATCCCCTTGGTGATGTGGGCGCTCTGGTTAGAGTCTGATCCTGTTTGGGCTCCTCACACTTCTGTGAGGTGGGCCCTCTGCTGTGAGGTAACTCCTGCCTGGCTTGCTCCCATTGCCTTGGTGACGTCGGCCCTCTGGTGGCATTTGGAGCCTGCTGGTAGCCTCCTCTCCTCCGTGATGAGGGCCCTCTGGCACCAGGCCATAACTGCTGGGTTCCCACATTTTCTGATACGTGCTAAGTTGTGCGAGGACACTCCTGCGAGGTTCCCATCCCCATGGGGATGTGGGCCTTCTGCTCTGAGGTCCCACTGGCTGGGTTGCTCACAGTTTCATGATGTGGGCCCTCTGCTGTGAGTTCACTGTGGCCTGGATCCCATAGACTCCATGCTCTGGGCCACCTGCTGGGAGGTTCAAACTGCTGGATTCCTCACATTTTTTATTCTGTGGGCCCTGTGTTGTTAGGCTACTCCTGCCTGCCTCACTCGGAGCACCTTGGAAATGTGGGTCCTCTGGTTTAGGCCACATGTGCTGGGTTCCTCACCTTTCTATAATGTGGCCACACTGGTGTGAGGACACTCCTGCCTTGTTCCGATCCCCTTGGTGATGTGGGCCCTCTGGTGAGAGTCTTATCCTGGCTGGGTTCCTCACCCTTCTGTGAGGTAGGCCCTCTGCTGTGAGGTCACTCCTGCCTGGCTGGCACACGTCAACGTGGCGACGTGGGCCCTCAGTTGGGAGTTGGTGCCTGCTGGGAGTCTCCTCCCCTCAGTAATGAGGGCCCTCTGGCGTCAGACCCTAACTCCTGGGCTCCCAAAAGTTTCTGATGTGCGCCCTGTGGTGCGAGTACACTCCTGCCAGGATCCCAACCCCATGGGAATGTGGGCCTTCTGCTCTAAGGTCCCACCGGCTGGGTTGCTCACAGTTTCATAATGAGGGCCCTCTGTTTTGAGTTCAGTCAGGCCTGGATCCCATAGCCTCGCTGCTCCTGGCCACCTGCTGGGAGGTTCCAACTGCAGGATTCCTCACCTTTTTTACGCTATGGGCCCTCTGTTTGGAGGCTCCTCCTGCCTGCCTCACTCCCAGCCCCTTGGTGATGTGTGTCCTGTAGTTTGAGGCCACGTGTGCTGGGTCCGTCACATTTCGGTGATGTGACCACACTGGTGTGAGAACACTCCTGCCTGGTTTCCATTCCCTTGGTGATGTGGGCCCTCCGGTGAGAGTCTGATCCTCTTTGGGTTCCTCACACTTTTGTGTGGTTGGCCCTCTGCTCTGAGGTCACTCCTGCCTGGCTGGCACACCCTGCATTGGCGACGTCGGCCTTCTGGTAGCAGTTGGAGCTTGCTGGGAGCCTCCTCTCCTCAGTGATGAGGTCCCTCTGGCGTCCGGGCCTAACTGCTGGGCTCCCCACCTTTTCTGATGTGTGCCCACTGGTGCTATGACACTCCTGCTTGATTCCCTTCCCCATGGGGATGTGGGCCTTGTGCTCTGAGGTTACAACGGCTGGGTTGCTTACAGTATCACGATGAGGGCCCTCTGTTGTGAGTTCATCACTGCCTGGATCCCATAGCCTCGGTGCTCTGGGCCGCCTGCTGGGATGTTCCAACTGCTGGATTCCTCACCTTTTTTAAACAATGGGCCATGTGTTTTGAGGTGAATCCTGCCTGCCTCGCTCCGAGACCCATGGTGATGTGGGTCCTCTTGTTTGAGGCCACATGTGCTGGGTACCTCAACTTTCGATGATGTGGCCCCACGGGTGTGAGGACACTCCTGCCTGGTTCCCAGCCCCTTGCTTATGTGGGCACTCTGGTGAGAGTCTGATCTTGACTGGGTTCTTTGCCCTTCTGTGAGGTGGGCCCTCTGATGTGAGGTCACTCCTGCCTGGATGGCTCATGTCGCCTTGGCGACGTAGGCCCTCTGTTGGCCACTGAAGCATGCTGGGAGCCTCCTACCCTCTTTAATAAGGGCCCTGGAAGAAACGCATATGCCCTTTTTGACCAAGTGCATCATTGTCGAGGTTCTGCCTCTTCTCCTATACTTTCAGAGGACTTCCCGTCTACCTCCTGAAATCGTATTCCTGGAATTCTGCCCCGCGTTCAAGTCCTCTTTGCAGCCTTACTTCAATATATTTTTGGACGATAGCTGTCATTTATAACTCTGCAGGTTTGTGAATTACAGTGCCCCTGAGCTCCTTTCTTCAACTCGCTTTCTTGTGAGCTGGCCGCAAAACCGCAGGATTGCTTCAGGCCCTAATCTGGTTCCGACACGGCATGCTGAGCCTTTGGCTAATTCCTCTTCCTGGTGGGAAATGAGCGTTAAATTTGTTCGTGCAGACACCTACAGCTAATCTCTCATTGGTTCTCCCTATTCCTGTTCATCTTGCGCAGAAATACCAAACTGTGCCAAACAGGAGGTTAAAGGCACTGACTCTCCAAGTGGGGAGAGTGTTAGTAAAGCGTCTGGAATGGTAAAACCGAGTACGAGGGGACGAAAACTGAGACGCATTTAAAAAGGTTTCCCGGTCACACGGTGGACCATATTCTGGGTTGCCCATGCATGTTTTACCTGAAGGAAGAATCCCTTCAACCTGGAGAGTTGGGACCCATGGAATGGGTATCACGCAGTTTGAGTTCAAAGGGTTGCCTTTGCTCACTGAACGTCACCAATGCTATCAGCCCGAAGTGTCCAGCCTTATATCTCACTCAGCTCGGGGTGTAGATGTGGTAAATCCACGTTGCATCACAAGCCCTGAATGAATTATTTAAGAATTGCTCTCTATTTCACTGTCATTGTGTTTTGTTTTTGTAATTTATTTTGATAATGGGATTTATCGGATTTTCACTGCTGCGTTTATGCCGCTGTACACATGCTTGATTCTCTTATGGAGACATATAAATCCATGGGTTTTCAGATTCTTACTAGTCAGGTATATTCCTAGGCATTGAATATGGGGTGTTGAGTCCATTTCGTGGAGCAAGGAGTAGGTCCTGACTATTACATATTTGCTTATGGAAAGGTATCTGTGCTAATTTCAATCTCTGGTTTTATGCAGCACCACAACTCACCTTTCCCCTTAAGCAAGCATAAGTTGGTTTTCTAAATTTGAGACCCTTTTCTGTTTTGTAATTGAGTTCATGTGCAGCCATGTTTGCATTCCGTGTATTTGAGATATCTTATGGTGTTTCTTTTTCTGTGTGACTTAGTTAACTTAGAATGATCGTACCTGAATCCACTCATTATGCCGCGACGGGCCTCATGACATAGATTTCATTGCTGAGTGATATTCCATTGTACGTACGTACAACAACTTCTTTATCCATTTTTTGCTTTCTGGGATATTTCACTTGTACCGTAAATGAGGTTCTTGTAAGCAGAGCCGTCCAAAATTTATGGGTGGCTCTGTCTTTTTGATTTTAATTTCCCTAAGCTATAGGACCATAAGTTGAAGTGCCGTAGGCTCCATTGCTTAGTTTTTTAGGTGTTTGAGGAAACACCATACACTTCTCCAGAGTGGCTGTTGGCAAGTTACATCCCGCCCATCAGCATAACAAGGCTCCCTGTTCTCCATGGCCTGTCCTGCCTTTCTGGATTTTTCACTTTTTTCAGATGTCCCTTTTGACAGGGGGGCAGTGAGACTTCATTGTAATGCAGATTTCTTTACAGGCTTGCTTGTTTGGCCAAAAAGGGCGTATGTGTTTTTTCTTGAATATATTCAGGAAAAAACGCATACGCCCTTTTTGACCAAGTGCATCATTGTCAACTTTCTGTCTCTTTCCTTATGCTTTAAATGCAATTCCAGTCTGCCCCTGAACTCGTTTTCCTGCAATCCTGCCCAGCTTTCAAGTCCTCTACGCAGCCTTACTTCAATACATTTTTGGACAATAGCTGACATTTATAACGCTGCAGGTTTGTGAATGACAGTGCGCCTGAGCTCCTTTCTACTACTCGCTTTCTTGTGAGCTGGCCGCAAACCCGCAGGATTGCTTCATGCCCTAATCTGGTTCCGGCACAGCATGCTGATCCTTTGGTAAATTCCTCTTCCTGGTGGGAAATGAGTGTTATATTTGAACGTGCAGACACCTAGAGCTAGTCTCTCATTGGTTCTCCCTATTCTTGTTCATCTTGCGCAGAAATTGCAAACTGTGCCAAACAGGAGGTTAAAGGCACTGACTCTCTTAGTGGGGAGAGTATTAGTAAAGGGTCTTCAATCGTGAACCCGAGTAAAAGGGGACGAAAACTGAGATGCATTTGAAAAGGTTTCCCGGTCACACGGTGCACCATACTGTGGGTTTCCCATGCATGCTTTAGCTGAAGGAAGAATCCCTTAAACCTGGAGAGTTGGGACCCATGGAATGGGTACCATGCAGTATGACTTCAAAGGGCCTGCATTTTCTCAACGAACCTCACCAATGCTATCAGGCCGAAGTGTACAGCCTTATGTCTCACTCAGCTCTGGTTGTAGATGTGGTAAATCCAGGTTGCATCACAAGCCCTGAATGAATTATTTAAGAATTGCTCTCTATTTCACTGTCATTGTGTTTGTTTTTGTAATTCATTTTGATAATGGGATTTATCGGATTTTCTCTGCTGCATTCATGCCGCTGTACACACACTTGAGTCTCTTATGGAGACATATAAATCCATGGGTTTGAAGATACTTACTAGTCAGGTGTATTCCTAGGCGTTGAATATGGGGTGTTTAGTCCATTTCGTTGAGCAAGGGCTAGGTCTTGACTATTACATATTTGGCTTATGGAAAGGTATCTGTGCTAATTTCTATCTCTGGTTTTATGCAGCACCCCAACTCACTTTTCCCCTTAAGCAAGCATAAGGTGGTTTTCTAAATTTGAGACCCTGTTCTGTTTTGTAATTCAGTTCATGTGTAGCCAAGTTTACATTCTGTGTATTAGTGATATCTTATGATGTTTCATTTTCTGTGTGACTTATTTCACTTAGAATCATCGTACCTGAATCCACTCATTATGCCACGATGGGCCTGATGACATAGATTTCATTGCTGAGTGATATTCCATTGAATGTGTGTACCACAACTTCTTTATCCATTTTTCACATTCTGGGATATTTAACTTGTACCGTAGATGAGATTCCTGTAAACAGAGCCGTCTGAAACTTTGGGGTGGCTGTATGTTTTTGATTTTAATTTCCGTGATCTATAAGACCATAAGTGGAAGTGCCGTAGTCTCCGTTGCTTTGTTTCTTAGGTGTTTCAGGAAACACCATACACTTCTCCAGAGTGGCTGTTGGCAATTTACATCCCGCCCATCAGCATAACAAGGCTCCCTGTTCTCCATGGCCTGTGCTGTCTTTCTGGATTTTACACTTTTTTCAGATGGCCCTTTTGACCTGGGGGCAGTGAGACTTCTTTGTAGTGCAGATTTCTTTAACATGCTGGCTTGGTTGGCCAAAAAGGGCGTATGCGTTTTTTCCTGAATATATTCAGGAAAAAACGCATACGCCCTTTTTGGCCAAGTGCATCATTGTCGACGTTCTGCCTCTTTTCCTATGCTTTAAATGCAATTCCAGTCTACCCCCTGAAATCGTTTTCCTGCAATTCTGCCCCGCTTTCCAGTCCTCTTCGCAGCCTTCCTTCAATATATTTTTGGACGATAGCTGTCATTTATAACTCTGCAGGTTTGTGAATTACAGTGCCCCTGAGCTCCTTTCTTCAACTCGCTTTCTTGTGAGCTGGCCGCAAACCCGCAGGAATGCTTCAGGCCCTAATCTGGTTCCGGCACGGCATGCTGAGCCTTTGGTTAATTCCTCTTCCTGGTGGGAAATGAGCGTTCCATTTGCCCGTCCAGACACCTACAGCTAGTCTCTCATTGGTTCTCCCTATTCCTGTTCATCTTGCGCAGAAATTGCAAACTGTGCCAAACAGGAGGTTAAAGGCACTGACTCTCCAAGTGGGGAGAGTGTTAGTAAACGGTCTGGAATGGTGAACCCGAGTAAAAGGGGACGAAAACTGAGATGCATTTGAAAACGTTTCCCGGTCACACAGTGCACTGTACTGTGGGTTTCCCATGCATGTTTTAGCTGAAGGAAGAATCCCTTAAACCTGGAGAGTTGGGACCCATGGAATGGGTACCATGCAGTATGACTTCAAAGGGTCTGCATTTGCTCATCGAACCTCACCAATGCTATCAGCCCGAAGTGTCCAGCCTTATGTCTCACTCAGCTCTGGGTGTAGATGTGGTAAATCCAGGTTGCATCACAAGCCCTGAATGAATTATTTAAGAATTGCTCTCTATTTCACTGTCATTGTGTTTGTTTTTGTAATTCATTTTGATAATGGGTTTTATCGGATTTTCTCTGCTGCATTCATGCCGCTGTACACACACTTGAGTCTCTTACGGAGACATATAAATCCATGGGTTTGAAGGTTCTTACTAGTCATGTGTAATCCTAGGCGTTGAATATGGGGTGTTTAGTCCATTTCGTTGAGCAAGGGCTAGGTGTTGACTATTACATATTTGGCTTATGGAAAGGTATCTGTGCTAATTTCTATCTCTGGTTTTATGCAGCACCACAACTCACCTTTCCCCTTAAGCAAGCATAAGTTGGTTTTCTAAATTTGAGACCCTGTTCTGTTTTGTAATTCAGTTCATGTGTAGCCAAGTTTACATTCCGTGTATTAGTGATATCTTATGATGTTTCATTTTCTGTGTGACTTATTTCACTTAGAATCATCGTACCTGAATCCACTCATTATGCCGCGACGAGCCTGATGACATAGATTTCATTGGTGAGTGATATTCCTTTGTACGTACGTACCACACTTCTTTATCCATTTTTCGCTTTCTGGGATATTTAACTTGTACCGTAGACGAGGTTCTTGTAAACAGAGCCGTAAACAGAAACTTTGCGGTGGCTGTGTGTTTTTGATTTTAATTTCCCTAAGCTATAGGAAAATAAGTGGTAATGCCGTAGGCTCCGTTGCTTTGTTTTTTAGGTTTTTGAGGAAACACCATACACATCTCCAGAGTGGCTGTTGGCAATTTACATCCCGCCCATCAGCATAACAAGGCTCCCTGTTCTCCATGGCCTGTGCTGCCTTTCTGGATTTTACACTTTTTTCAGATGGCCCTTTTGACCAGGGGGCAGTGAGACTTCATTGTAGTGCAGATTTCTTTAACATGCTTGCTTGGTTGGCCAAAAAGGGCGTATGCGTTTTTTCCTGAATATATTCAGGAAAAAACGCATACGCCCTTTTTGGCCAAGTGCATCATTGTCGACGTTCTGCCTCTTTTCCTATGCTTTAAATGCAATTCCAGTCTACCCCCTGAAATCATTTTCTTGCAATTCTGCCCCGCTTTCAAGTCCTCTTCGCAGCCTTCCTTCAATATATTTTTGGGTGATAGCTGTCATTTATAACTCTGCAGGTTTGTGAATTACAGTGTCCCTGAGCTCCTTTCTTCAACTCGCTTTCTTGTGAGCTGGCCGCAAACCCGCAGGATTGCTTCAGGCCCTAATCTGGTTCCGGCACGGCATGCTGAGCCTTTGGTTAATTCCTCTTCCTGGTGGGAAATGAGCGTTAAATTTGCCCGTGCAGACACCTTCACACGAGTCGTCATGGTGCCACTTTGCCCCGGTTATCTCTATGGAGGTTTGAGTTGGAGGGCCTCCTCACTCAAGGTCAGTGTGCCCATGGAGCCAACCCTGCAACTTCAGGGCATGGTTGGGTGTTAGGATCACCACGTGGGGTCCTTTTCCCTTAGGAGGGAGGTGGCCTTTTGGGCTGCTGATTTCCAGGTTTTCAGATACTGCCAGTATCTTGGTCAGATGTGGCGGTGGGCCAAGCCCCTTGGTGACCGTAGTTTATCCTACCTGGATCGCGTTCTTGCATTGTTCCATTTCAAGTGGTCCCAGGTTTTGCACTAATACTCCAATGGCGATTCACCGTTCACCAGGAATGTAAAGGTCAAAGGGTTTAGCTAAATTAGGGAGTTCCAGGGCAATGGTCTGAATTGACTGCTCTTTCCATTCTTGAAAGGCCTCTTCTGCATTCTATTCAAAAGGATCATCATCTTTTCCTTTCAGTGTTTCATATAGAGGCCCAGCTAGTAGACTGTAGTTAGGGATCCAGAAGCAGCAAACCCTGGCCTCCCCAGGAACCCCTAAGCTGTCTTCTAGTTTCAGAAATGGGTAAGGCTGCAAATTGTTTCTTCCCTTTCCTGGGATGGGCTTCTCCGACCTTCTGTGAGAATGAAGCCCAGGCAGGTCACCGTAGTCTGTGATATTTGAGCTTTTTCTTGGACAACTTGTATCCTTTATTGGCTTGGTAGTTCAGAGGTCTCCTTAGTAGGGCTGGCGATCAGAATGTCGTCTGCATATTGAAGGAGTGTTTCCTTTTCCAGAGGTAGAACTTTTAGGTCTTTAGCTGAGCTTTCCCCAAAGATGGTGTGGGAATTTTTGAACCCTTGGGGCAACACGGCCCGGAAGTATTGTTTTAGTTGTATGTTGAGTCCTGCCACTCACAAGCCAAAATTTCTTGTGACTCTGGGACTAATAGAATACAAAAGAAGGCATCATTGAAGACTAATACAGAATACCATGTCCTGGTGGTTGGTAGAATGACCAGCAGGGTGTAGGATTTAGGAACTACTGGAGGTATATCCTCGGTGGCTTCACTGACTGTCCTGACATCCTTTACCAGGACTCCAGCAGCCCATGGGGCTCTCGAGGTCAGGCCAATCCCAGGATATGGAGCTCACCTGGGCAGGTACCCCACCCCCACCCCAGCCCATGGGGCTCTCGTGTTCAGGCCCCTCCCAGGATATGGTGTTCCCTGGGCAGGTTCCCCTGCAGCCCATGGGGCTCTCGTGGTCAGGCCCCTCCCAGGATACAGAGCTACCCTTGCAGGTACCATGGCAGGGCTGGGAACACAGGAACCGTGCATATCGCCCTCATTGCAGAGCACTCCCAGCTCACCTGTCACTCAGATCTGACACAGAGCACCTCAGAGCAGGACTTGAACTAACAAACAGCAGCTCCGACAGGTCTGTGACCCTGGGCATCACTCTGTGTGGCCTCCCTCCACCTGGTCTTCCAGAGACTTCCACTGCACCCGGGGCACCAGGCCTCTGTCTCCACCCACCAGCCACCCCTCCTCTCCCTGACTCCTGGGTTCCTCTCATTAGGAGAGGGTTTTCTTGAAGTTGTCTCCCACTCATGGGCCAGATAATATAATTAGAAAACAAGCCAGAGCTGCAGCCCCTTGTCTATCCTGACTCTCAGGAGCCCACACCTGTTCCTTGGACCTGGCCGATTCAGCAAGTTCCAGTTTCTGCAACTGTGAGCCCCTGAGGGGTGATTATTGGCTGGCCTGGGAAGCCCGACCGTGCCGGCCAGCCCTCCCCAGGTGTGCCTGGGTTCAGATCAATATAAACACCGCTCCAGGCAGCAAGAGCCCCTGCAGCTGTGCCTGACGCCATTTTCTCTGCCCTGTCAGCAGTCTTGGGGCTGGACTGGTGGGAGGGAGTGAGAGGCCACGGCTTTGTGGGTGGCCCAGTGTGAGTGGGGCTCTGCTGGACTTTCTGCAGCAGTTGCCAAGATGCCACCTGCTAAAGAAGAGGATGTGTCACCCATACCTGCCGCTGGAATTTCTCCCTGGGCAGAGGTGAGTGAGGAAGAAAGCAGTGGGGGCCGGGACAGCAGGGGTATCTCAGGCAGGGAAATGGAAAACTTCCAGAAGAGCACCCAGGGCCAGGACCATCCTGGCTGGCCTGCAGGCACCAAGTCGGCTGGCATGCTGTCACTCATGTGGCTCCATGGCCCTTCCTCTAGGCTTTCAAGTCCTTGTACATATTCAGGTGTTTTACCTGGGAAGGGTGGGAACATTTCAGCAGCAGCTGGCCTGGGGCTCAGCCCACGTTTACTCACAGATGCCTCGGCACGGTCCCCCAGCTTTGCAATGAGGACGCTTGTTGCGTGGGGCCTGCTGGCTGAATGGGAGATGATTCCCCACCACTGACCAACTTCAGAATTGTTTACAACTGGAGCAAGTGCCCTGATACGGTTTTCCTCTGTGTAACTGGTGGGTTCTGTTTTTTTTTCTTTTTTTCGTTTTTGGTTCAAGGTAGATTTTATTCCTCTTTTTTGTATTTACAGATATAAGCATGGAAATAATTTATTCATATAAATACATGTATGTGAAGGGAAGAATATTTTTTCTGTTTTACTTTTTGTAATTTGAATTTTATTTTATTTTTTTATACAGCAGGTTCTTTTTGGTTATCTATTTTATACATATAAATGTATACATGCCAATCCCAATCTCTCAACTCCTCCCACCACCACCCCCCAACAGCTTTCCCCCCTTGGTGTCCATACGTTTGTTGTCTACATCTGTTGCTCTATTTCTGCCTGGCAAAACGGTTCATCTGTACAATTTTTCTAGGTTCCACATATATGCATTAATAGACAAGATTTGTTTTTCTCTTTCTGACTTACTTCACTCTGAATGACAGTCTCTAGATCCATCAACGTCTCTACAAATGACCCAATTTCATTCCTTTTTATGGCTTAGTAATATTCCATTTTATATATGTACCACATCTTTATGCATTCGTCTGTCTGTGGGCATTTAGGTTGCTTCCATTACCTGGATATTGTAAATAGTGATGCAATGAACATTGCGGTGAATGTCTCTTTTTGATTTATGGTTTTGTCTGGGTATATGCCCAGTAGTGGGATTGCTGTATCATATGGTAATTCTATTCTTAGTTTTATAAGAAACTCCATAATGTTCTCCACAGTGACTGTATCAATTTACATTCCCAACAATAGTGGAAGAGGGTTCCTTATCTCCACACCCTTTCCAGCATTTGTTGTTTGTAGATTTTCTGATGATGCCCATTCTAACAGGTGTGAGGTGATACACCATGGATGAGTCTATTTCGTTGAGCAAAGAGTAGGTCTTGTCTATTACATATTTGGCTTATGGAACGGTATGTGTGCTAATTTCAATCTCTGGTTTTATACAGCACCCCAACTCAACTTTCCCCTTAAGCAAGCATAAGTTTTTATCTAAATGTGAGACTCTGTTCGGTTTTGGAATTCAGTTTATGTGTAGCCAAGTTTACACTCTCTCTATTAGTGATATCTTATGATAATTCTCTTTCTCTGTGTGACCTATTTCTCTTAGAATCATCATACTTAAATCCACTCAATTTGCTGCTACAGGCCTGATGACATTGATTTCATTGCTGAGTGATATTCCGTTGTACGTAAGTAGCACAACTCCTTTATCCATTTTTTTCTTTCTGGGATATTTAATTTGTACTGGACTCAAGGTTCTTGTAAACACAGCAGCCCTAAATTTTGTGTTGGCTGTGTCTTGTTGATTTTAATTTTCCTAAGCTATAGGGCCAAAAGTGGAAGTGCCCTAGGGTCTGTAGCTTTGTTTTTCAGATGTTTCAGGATACACCATACACATCTCCAGAGTGTCTGTTGGCAATTTACATCCCGCCCATCAGCATAACAAGGCTCCCTGTTCTCCATGGCCTGTCCTGTGTTTCTGGTTTTTACACTTTTTTCAGATGGCCCTTTTGACGAATGGGAAATGAGACTTCATTGTAGTGCGGATTTCCATTTCTCGAGTGCTTGGTTGGCCAAAAAGGGCATATGTGTTTTTTCCTTAATATACTCAGGAAAAAATGTTTACGCACTTTTGTCCAAGTGCATCACTGTCAAAGATCTGCCGCTTTTCACATGCTTTAAATGCAATTCCAATCTACCTCCTGAAATATGATTCCTGCAATTCTGCCTCGTTTTCAAGTCCTCTTTGCAGACTTACTTCCATATATTTTTGCCAATAGCTGTCATTTATAACTCTGCAGGTTTGTGAATTACAGTGCCCGTGATTTCCTTTCTTAACTCGTTTCCTTGAAAACTGGCCACAGAACCGCAGGTTTGCTTCAGGCCGTAATCAGGGTCCGGCACGGCACTCTGAGACTTTGGTTCATTCCACTTCCTGGTGGGAAATTAGAGTTAAATGTGCCCCTCCAGACACCTGCCTCACTCCTAGCCCCTTGGTGATGTGTGTCCTCTGGTTTGAGGCCACATGTGCTGGGTTCCTCACCTTTGGCTGATGTGGCCCCACTGGTGTGAGGACACTCCTGCCTGGTTCCCATCCCTTTGGTGATGTGGGCCCTCCGGTGAGAGTCTGATCCTGGTTGGGTTCCTCACACTTCTGTGAGGTGGGCCCTCTTCTCTGAGGTCACTCCTGCCTGGCTGGCACACCCCGCCTTGGCGACGTCCGCCCTCTGGTGGGATTTGGTGCCTGCTGGGTGTCTCCTCCCCTCGGTAATGAGGGCCCTCTGGCGTCAGACCCTAACTCCTGGGCTCCCAATATTTTCTGATATGCGCCCTGTGGTTCGAGTACACTCCTGCCAGGTTCCCAACCCCATGGGAATGTGGGCCTTCTGCTCTGAGGTCCCAACCGTGGGTTGCTCAGTTTCATGATGAGGGCCCTCTGCTGTGAGTTCTCTCAGGCCTGGATCCCATAGCCTCGCTGCTCCTGGCCACCTGCTGGGAGGTTACAACTGCGGGATTCCTCACCTTTTTTCTTCTATGGGCCCTCTGTTTTGAGACTCCTCCTGCCTGCCTCACTCCCAGTCCCTTGGTGATGAGTGTCCTCTGGTTTGAGGCCACGTATGCTGGGTCCCTCGCCTTTCGATGATGTGGCCCCACTGGTGTGGGGACACTCCTGCCTGGTTCCTATCCCCTTGATGATGTGGGCCCTCTGGTGAGAGTCTGATCCTGGCTGGGTTCCTCACCCTTCTGTGAGGGGGGCCCTCTGCTGTGAGGTCACTCCTGCCTGGCTGGCACACCCCACCTGGGCAACATCGGCCCTCTTGTGGCAGTTGGAGCCTGCTGGGAACCTCCCCTCGGTGATGGGGGCCCTCTTGCCTCAGGCCCTAACTGCTGGGTACCCACATTTTCTGATACGTGCTAAGTGGTGCGAGGACACTCCTGCGAGGTTCCCATCCCCATGGGCATGTGGGCCTTCTGCTCTAAGGTCCCAACACCTGTGTTGTTCACCGTTTCATGATGTTGGCTCTCTGGTGTTAGTTCACCCAGGCCTAGATCCCATAGACTCTGTGCTCTGAGCGGCCTGCTGGGAGGTTCCTACTGCTGGATTCCTTACCTTTTTTATTCTTTGGGTCCTGTGTTTTCATGCTCCTACTTCCTGACTCACTCCCAGCCCATTTGTGATGTAGGTCCTCTGGTTTAAGGCCACATGTACCGGTTTCCTCACCTTTATTGATGTGGCCCCACTGGTGTGAGGACACTCCTGCCTGGTTCCCATCCCCTTGGTGATGGGGGCCCTCTTGTGAGAGTCTGATCCTGTCTGGATTCCTCACACTTCTGGGAGGTGGGCCCTCTGCTGTGAGGTCACTCCTGCCTGGCTGGCACACGTCACCTTGGCGATGTGGGCCCTCAGTTGGGAGTTGGTGCCTGCTGGGAGTCTCCTCCCCTTGGTAATGAGGGCCCTCTGGCGTCAGGCCCTAACTCATGGGCTCCCAAAATTTTCTGATGTGCACCCTGTCGTGCGAGTACACTCCAGCCAGGGTCCCATCCCCATGGGGATGTGGGCTTTCTGCTCTGAGGTCCCAACGGCTGGGTTGCTCACAGTGTCAGAATGTGGGCCCTCTGCTGTGAGTTCACTCCGGCATGGATCCCATAGCCTCGGTGCTCTGGGCCACCTGCTTGGAGCTTCCAACTGTGGGGTTCCTCACCTTTTTTATTCTATGGGCGCTCTGTTGTGAGTCTTCTCCTGCATGCCTCACTCCCAGCCCTTTCGTGATGTGTGTCCCCTTGTTTGAGGCCACATGTGCTGTGTTCCTCACCTTTCGCTGATGTGGCCCCACTGGTGTGAGGACACTCCTGCCTGGTTTCCATCCCCTTGGTGATGTGGGCGCTCTGGTTAGAGTCTGATCCTGTTTGGGCTCCTCACACTTCTGTGAGGTGAGCCCTCTGCTGTGAGGTAACTCCTGCCTGGCTTGCTCCCATTGCCTTGGTGACGTCGGCCCTCTGGTGGCATTTGGAACCTGCTGGTAGCCTCCTCTCCTCCGTGATGAGGGCCCTCTGGCGTCAGGCCATAACTGCTGGGTTCCCACATTTTCTGATACGTGCTAAGTTGTGCGAGGACACTCCTGCGAGGTTCCCATCCCCATGGGGATGTGGGCCTTCTGCTCTGAGGTCCCACTGGCTGGGTTGCTCACAGTTTCATGATGTGGGCCCTCTGCTGTGAGTTCACTGTGGCCTGGATCCCATAGACTCCATACTCTGGGCCACCTGCTGGGAGGTTCAAACTGCTGGATTCCTCACATTTTTTATTCTGTGGGCCCTGTGTTGTTAGGCTACTCCTGCCTGCCTCACTCGGAGCACCTTTGAAATGTGGGTCCTCTGGTTTAGGCCACATGTACTGGGTTCCTCACCTTTCTATAATGTGGCCAAACTGGTGTGAGGACACTCCTGCCTTGTTCCGATCCCCTTGGTGATGTGGGCCCTCTGGTGAGAGTCTTATCCTGGCTGGGTTCCTCACCCTTCTGTGAGGTAGGCCCTCTGCTGTGAGGTCACTCCTGCCTGGCTGGCACACGTCAACTTGGCGACGTGGGCCCTCAGTTGGGAGTTGGTGCCTGCTGGGTGTCTCCTCCCCTCGGTAATGAGGGCCCTCTGGCGTCAGACCCTAACTCCTGGGCTCCCAAAATTTTCTGATGTGCACCCTGTGGTGCAAGTACACTCCTGCCAGGATCCCAACCCCATGTGAATGTGGGTCTTCTGCTCTGAAGTCCCAATGGTACGTTGTTCAGTTTCATGATGAGGGCCCTCTGGTGTGAGTTCACTCCGGCATGGGCCCCATAGCCTCGCTGCTCCTGGCCACCTGCGGGGAGGTTCCAACTGCGGGATTCCTCACCTTTTTCCTTCTATGGGCCCTCTGTTTTGAGACTTCTCTTGCCTGCCTCACTCCCAGCCCCTTGGTGATGTGTGTCCTGTAGTTTGAGTCCACGTGTGCTGGGTCCGTCACATTTCGGTGATGTGGCCCCACTGGTGTGAGGACACTCCTGCCTGGTTTCCATTCCCTTGGTGATGTGGGCCCTCCGGTGAGAGTCTGATCCTCTTTGGGTTCCTCACACTTTTGTGTGGTTGGCCCTCTGCTCTGAGGTCACTCCTGCCTGGCTGGCACACCCCGCATTGGTGACGTCGGCCTTCTGGTAGCAGTTGGAGCTTGCTGGGAGCCTCCTCTCCTCAGTGATGAGGGCCCTCTGGCGTCCGGCCCTAACTGCTGGGCTCCCCACCTTTTCTGATGTGTGCCCACTGGTGCGATGACACTCCTGCTTGGTTCCGTTCCCCATGGGGATGTGGGCATTGTGCTCTGAGGTTACAACGGCTGGGTTGCTTACAGTATCACGATGAGTGCCCTCTGTTGTGAGTTCATCACTGCCTGGATCCCATAGCCTCGGTGCTCTGGGCCGCCTGCTGGGATGTTCCAACTGCTGGTTTCCTCACCTTTTTTATACAATGGGCCATGTGTTTTGAGGTTAATCCTGCCTGCCTCGCTCCGAGACCCATGGTGATGTTGGTCCTCTGGTTTGAGGCCACATGTGCTGGGTACCTCAACTTTCGATGATGTGGCCCCACGGGTGTGAGGACACTCCTGCCTGGTTCCCAGCCCCTTGCTTATGTGGGCACTCTGGTGAGAGTCTGATCGTGACTGGGTTCCTTACCCTTCTGTGAGGTGGGCCCTCTGATGTGAGGTCACTCCTGCCTGGATGTCTCATGTCGCCTTGGCGACGTAGGCCCTCTGTTGGCCACTGAAGCATGCTGGGAGCCTCCTACCCTCTTTAATAAGGGCCCTGGAAGAAACGCATGTGCCCTTTTTGACCAAGTGCATCATTGTCGATGTTCTGCCTCTTCTCCTATACTTTCAGAGGACTTCCCGTCTACCTCCTGAAATCGTATTCCTGGAATTCTGCCCCGCGTTCAAGTCCTCTTTGCAGCCTTACTTCAATATATTTTTGGACGATAGCTGTCATTTATAACTCTGCAGGTTTGTGAATTACAGTGCCCCTGAGCTCCTTTCTTCAACTCGCTTTCTTGTGAGCTGGCCGCAAAACCGCAGGATTGCTTCAGGCCCTAATCTGGTTCCGGCACGGCATGCTGAGCCTTTGGCTAATTCCTCTTCCTGGTGGGAAATGAGTGTTAAATTTGTTCGTGCAGACACCTACAGCTAATCTCTCATTGGTTCTCCCTATTCCTGTTCATCTTGCGCAGAAATTGCAAACTGTGCCAAACAGGAGGTTAAAGGCACTGACTCTCCAAGTGGGGAGAGAGTTAGTAAAGGGTCTGGAATGGTAAAACCGAGTACGAGGGGACGAAAACTGAGATGCATTTAAAAAGGTTTCCCGGTCACATGGTGGACCATATTCTGTGTTGCCCATGCATGTTTTACCTGAAGGAAGAATCCCTTCAACCTGGAGAGTTGGGACCCATGGAATGGGTACCATGCAGTATGACTTCAAAGGGTTGCCTTTGCTCACCGAACGTCACCAATGTTATCAGCCCGAAGTGTCCAGCCTTATGTCTCACTCAGCTCGGGGTGTAGATGTGGTAAATCCACGTTGCATCACAAGCCCTGAATGAATTATTTAAGAATTGCTCTCTATTTCACTGTCATTGTGTTTTGTTTTTGTAATTTATTTTGATAATGGGATTTATCGGATTTTCACTGCTGCGTTTATGCCGCTGTACACATGCTTGATTCTCTTATGGAGACATATAAATCCATGGGTTTTCAGATTCTTACTAGTCAGGTATATTCCTAGGCATTGAATATGGGGTGTTGAGTCCATTTCATGGAGCAAGGAGTAGGTCCTGACTATTACATATTTGCTTATGGAAAGGTATCTGTGCTAATTTCAATCTCTGGTTTTATGCAGCACCACAACTCACCTTTCCCCTTAAGCAAGCATTAGTTGGTTTTCTAAATTTGAGACCCTTTTCTGTTTTGTAATTGAGTTCATGTGCAGCCATGTTTGCATTCCGTGTATTTGAGATATCTTATGGTGTTTCTTTTTCTGTGTGACTTAGTTAACTTAGAATGATCGTACCTGAATCCACTCATTATGCCGCGACGGGCCTCATGACATAGATTTCATTGCTGAGTGATATTCCATTGTACGTACGTACAACAACTTCTTTATCCATTTTTGCTTTCTGGGATATTTCACTTGTACCGTAAATGAGGTTCTTGTAAGCAGAGCCGTCCAAAATTTATGGGTGGCTGTGTCTTTTTGATTTTAATTTCCCTAAGCTATAGAACCATAAGTTGAAGTGCTGTAGGCTCCGTTGCTTAGTTTTTAGGTGTTTGAGGAAACACCATACACTTCTCCAGAGTGGCTGTTGGCAATTTACATCCCGCCCATCAGCATAACAAGGCTCCCTGTTCTCCATGGCCTGTCCTGCCTTTCTGGATTTTTCACTTTTTTCAGATGTCCCTTTTGACAGGGGGGCAGTGAGACTTCATTGGAATGCAGATTTCTTTACAGGCTTGCTTGTTTGGCCAAAAAGGGCATATGTGTTTTTTCTTGAATATATTCAGGAAAAAACGCATACGCCCTTTTAGACCAAGTGCATCATTGTCGACTTTCTGTCTCTTTCCCTATGCTTTAAATGCAATTCCTGTCTGCCCCTGAAATCATTTTCCTGCAATTCTGCCCCGCTTTCCAGTCCTCTTCGCAGCCTTCCTTCAATATATTTTTGGACGATAGCTGTCATTTATAACTCTGCAGGTTTGTGAATTACAGTGCCCCTGAGCTCCTTTCTTCAACTCGCTTTCTTGTGAGCTGGCCGCAAACCCGCAGGATTGCTTCAGGCCTTAATCAGGTTCCGGCATGGCATGCTGAGCCTTTGGTTAATTCTTCTTCCTGGTGGGAAATGAGCGTTAAATTTCCAGTGCAGACACCTACAGCTAGTCTCTCATTGGTTCTCCCTATTCCTTTTCATCTTGCGCAGAAATTGCAAACTGTGCCAAACAGGAGGTTAAAGGCACTGACTCTCCAAGTGGGGAGAGTGTTAGTAAAGGTCTGGAATGGTGAACCCGAGTAAAAGGGGATGAAAACTGAGATGCATTTGAAAACGTTTCCAGGTCACACGGTGCACCATACTGTGGGTTTCCCATGCACGTTTTAGCTGAAGGAAGAATCCCTTAAAACTGGACAGTTGGGACCCATGGAATGGGTACCATGCAGTATGACTTCAAAGGGTCTGCATTTGCTCATCGAACCTCACCAATGCTATCAGCCCGAAGTGTCCAACCTTATGTCTCACTCAGCTCTGGGTGTAGATGTGGTAAATCCAGGTTGCATCACATGCCCTGAATGAATTATTTAAGAATTGCTCTCTATTTCACTGTCATTGTGTTTTGTTTTTGTAATTCATTTTGATAATGGGATTTATTGGATTTTCTCTGCTGCGTTCATGCAGCTGTACACACGCTTGATTGTCTTACGGAGACATATAAATCCATGGGTTTGAAGATTCTTACTAGTCAGGTGTATTCCTAGGTGTTGAATATGAGGTGTTTAGTCCATTTCGTTGAGCAAGGGGTAGGTCTTGACTGTTACATATTTGGCTTATGGAAAGGTATCTGTGCTAATTTCTATCTCTGCTTTTATGCAGCACCCCAACTCACTTTTCCCCTTAAGCAAACATAAGGTGGTTTTCTAAATTTGAGACCCTGTTCTGTTTTGTAATTCAGTTCATGTGTAGCCAAGTTTACATTCCGTGTATTAGTGATAACTTATGATGTTTCATTTTCTGTGTGACTTATTTCACTTAGAATCATCGTACCTGAATCCACTCATTATGCCGCGACGGGCCTGATGAAATAGATTTCATTGGTGAGTGATATTCCTTTGTACGTACGTACCGCACTTCTTTATCCATTTTTCGCTTTCTGGGATATTTAACTTGTACCGTAGACGAGGTTTTTGTAAACAGAGCCATAAACAGAAACTTTGGGGTGGCTGTGTGTTTTTGATTTTAATTTCCCTAAGCTATAGGAAAATAAGTGGTAATGCCGTAGGCTCCGTTGCTTTGTTTTTTAGGTTTTTGAGGAAACACCATACACAACTCCAGAGTGGCAGTTGGCAATTTACATCCCGCCCATCAGCATAACAAGGCTCCCTGTTCTCCATGGCCTGTCCTGTGTTTCTGGTTTTTACACTTTTTTCAGATGGCCCTTTTGAACGGGGGGCAGTGAGACTTCATTGTAGTGCAGATTTCTTTAACATGCTTGCTTGGTTGGCCAAAAAGGGCGTATGCGTTTTTTCCTGAATATATTCAGGAAAAAACGCATACGCCCTTTTTGGCCAAGTGCATCATTGTCGACGTTCTGCCTCTTTTCCTATGCTTTAAATGCAATTCCAGTCTACCCCCTGAAATCGTTTTCCAGAAATTCTGCCCCGCTTTCAAGTCCTCTTCGAAGACTTACTTCAATACATTTTTGGACGATAGCTGTCATTCATAACTCTGCAGGTTTGTGAATTTCAGTGGCCCTGAGCTCCTTTCTTCAACTCACTTTCTTGTGAGCTGGCTGCAAAACCGCAGGAGTGCTTCAGGCCCTAATCTGTTTCCGGCAGGGCACGCTGAGCCTTTGGTTAATTCGTCTTCCTGGTGGGAAATGAGCGTTCCATTTGCCCGTGCAGACACCTACAGCTAGTCTCTCATTGGTTCTCCCTATTCCTGTTCATCTTGTGCAGAAATTGCAAACTGTGCCAAACAGGAGTTTAAAGGCACTGACTCTCCAAGTGGGGAGAGTGTTAGTAAAGCGTCTGGAATTGTGAACCCGAGTACCAGGGTTCGAAAACTGAGATGCATTTGAAAACGTTTCCCAATCACACGGTGGACCATATTCTGGGTTTCCCATGCATGATTTAGCTGAAGGAAGAATCCCTTAAACCTGGAAAGTTGGGACCCATGGAATGGATACCAGGCAGTATGACTTCAAAGGGTCTGCGTTTGCTCACCGAACCTCACCAATGCTATCAGCCTGAAGTGTCCAGCCTTATGTCTCACACAGCTCTGCGTGTAGATGTGGTAAATCCAGGTTGCATCACAAGCCCTGAATGAATTATTTAAGAATTGCTCTCTATTTCACTCTCATTGTGTTTTGTTTTCGAAATTTATCTTGATAATGGGATTTATCTGATTTTCACTGCTGCGTTTAGGCCCCTTTACACATGCTTGATTTCCTTATGGAGACATATAAATCCATGGGTTTTAAGATTCTTACTTGTCAGATATGTTCCCAGGCGTTGAATATGGGCTGTTGAGTCCATTTCGCTGAGCAAGGAGTAGGTCTTGTCTATTATATATTTGGCTTATGGAATGGTATCTGTGCTAATTTCAATCTCTGTTTTTATGCAGCACCCCAACTCACCTTTCCCCATAAGCAAGCATAAGTTGGTTGTCTCAATTTGAGACCCTTTTCTGTTTTGTAATTCAGTTCATGTGTAGCCAAGTTTACATTCCGTGTATTAGTCATATGTTATGATGTTTCTTTTTCTGTGTGACTTATTTCTCGTAGAATCATCGTACCTGAATCCACTCATTATGGCGCTACGGGCCTGATGACGTAGATTTCATTGCTGTGTGATATTCCATTGTACATACGTAGCACTATTTCTTTATCCATTTTTTGCTTTCTCGGATATTTAACTTGTACCGTCGACGAGGTTCCTGTAAACGGAGCCGTCCCAAACTTTGGGGTAGCTGTGTGTTTTTGATTTTAATTTCCCTAAGCTATAGATCCATAAGTGGAAGTGCCATAGGCTGTGTTGTTTTGTTTCCTACGTGTTTCAGGAAACACCATACACTTCTCCAGAGTGGCTGTTGGCAATTTACATCCTGCCCATCAGCATAACAAGGCTCCCTGTTCTCCATGACCTGTCCTGCCTTTCTGGATTTTACACTTTTTTCAGATGGCCCTTTTGACCGGTGGGCAGTGAGACTTCATTGTAGTGCAGATTTCCTTTACACGCTTGCTTGGTTGGCCAAAAAGTGCGTATGCGTTTTTTCAGGAAAAAACGCATATGCCCTTTTTGGCCAAGTGCATCATTGTCGACATTCTGCCTCTTTTCCTATGCTTTAAGTGCAATTCCTGTCTACCTCCTGAAATCGTTTTCCTGAAATTCTTCCGCGCTTTCAAGTCCTCTTCGAAGACTTACTTCAATACATTTTTGGACGATAGCTGTCATTCATAACTCTGCAGGTTTGTGAATTACAGTGCCCCTGAGCTCCTTTCCTCAACACGCTTTCTTGTGAGCTGGCCGCAAAACCACAGGATTGCTTCAGGCCCTAATCTCTTTCCGGTAGGGCACGATGAGCCTTTGGTTAATTCCACTTCCTGGTGGGAAATGAGCGTTCCATTTGCCAGTGCAGACACCTACAGCTAGTCTCTCATTGGTTCTCCCAATTCCTGTTCATCTTGCGCAGAAATTGCAAACTGTGCCTAACAGGAGTTTAAAGTCCCTGACTCTCCAAGTGGGGAGAGTGTTAGTAAAGCGTCTGGAATGGTGAACCCGAGTACCAGGGTTCGAAAACTGAGATGCATTTGAAAACGTTTCCCAATCACTCGGTTGACCATACTCTGGGTTTCCCATGCATGTTTTAGCTGAAGGAAGAATCCCTTAAACCTTGAGAGTTGGGACCCATGGAATGGGTACCATGCAGTATGACTTCAAAGGGTTTGCGTTTGCTCATCGAACCTCAGCAATGCTATCAGCCCGAAGTGTCCAGCCTTATGTCTCACCCAGCTCTGGGTGTAGATGTGGTAAATCCAGGTTGCATCACAAGCCCTGAATGAATTATTTAAGAATTGCTCTCTATTTCACTGTCATTGTGTTTTGTTTTTGAAATTTATTTTGATAATGGGATTTATCGGATTTTCACTGCTGCGTTTAGCCGCTATACACATGCTTGGTTTCCTTATGGACACATATAAATCCATGGGTTTTAAGATTCTTACTTGTCAGGTATCTTGCCAGGCGTTGAATATGGGGTGTTGAGTCCATTTCGTTGAGCAAGGAGTAGGTCTTGTCTATTATATATTTGGCTTATGGTACGGTATCTGTGCTAATTTCAATCTCTGGTTTTATGCAGCACCCCAACTCACCTTTCCCAATAAGCAAGCATAAGTTGGTTTTCTAACATTGAGACCCTGTTCTGTTTTGTAATTCAGTTCATGTGTAGCCAGGTTTACATTCCGTGTATTAGTGATATCTTATGATGTTTCATTTTCTGTGTGACTTAATTCTTGTAGAATCATCGTACCTGAATCCACTCATTATGCCGCCACGGGCCTGATGACGTAGATTTCATTGCTGAGTGATATTCCATTGTACGTGCGTACCACAACTTCTTTATCCATTTTTTGTATTATCAGATATTTAACTAGTATCATAGATGACGTTCTTGTAAACAGAGCCTTCCCAAACTTTGGGGTGGCTGTGTGTTTTTTATTTTAATTTCCCTAAGCTATAGGACCATAAGTGGAAGTGCCATAGGCTGTGTTGCTTTGTTTCCTACGTGTTTCAGGAAACACCATACACTTCTCCAGAGTGGCTGTTGGCAATTTACATCTCGCCCATCAGCATAACAAGGCTCCGTGTTCTCCATGACCTGTCCTGCCTTTCTGGATTTTACACTTTTTTCAGATGGCCCTTTTGACCGGGGGGCAGTGAGACTTCATTGTAGTGCAGATTTCCTTTACATGCCGGCTTGGTTGGCCAAAAAGTGCGTATGCGTTTTTTCCTGAATATATTCAGGAAAAAACGCATATGCCCTTTTTGGCCAAGTGCATCATTGTCGACATTCTGCCTCTAATCCTATTCTTTAAGTGCAATTCCAGTCTACCCCCTGAAATCGTTTTCCTGAAATTCTTCCCCGCTTTCAAGTCCTCTTCGAAGACTTACTTCAAAACATTTTTGGACGATAGCTGTCATTCATTACTCTGCAGGTTTGTGAATTACAGTGCCCCTGAGCTCCTTTCTTCAACTCGCTTTCTTATGAGCTGGCCGCAAACCCACAGGATTGCTTCAGGCCCTAATCTGGTTCCTGCATGGCATGCTGAGCCTTTGGTTAATTCCTCTTCCTGGTGGGAAATTAGCGTTAAATTTGCACGTGCAGACACCTTCACATGAGTCGTCATGGTGCCCCTTTGCCCCGGTTATCTCTATGGAGGTTGGAGTTGGAGGGCCTCCTCACTCAAGATCAGTGTGCCCACGGAGCCAACCCTGCAACTTCAGGGCATGGTTGGGGGTTAGGTTCACCACGAGGGTTCCTTTTCCCTTAGGAAGGAGGTGGCCATTTGGGCTGCTGATTTCCAGGTTATCAGATACTGCCAGTATCTTGGTCAGATGTGGCGGTGGGCCAAGCCCCTTGGTGACCGTAGTTTTTCCTACCTGGATCGCATTCTTGCATTGTTCCATTTCAAGTGGTCCCAGGTTTTGCACTAATACTCCAATGGCGATTCACCGTTCACCAGGAATGTAAAGGTCAAAGGGTTTAGCTAAATTAGGGAGTTCCAGGGCAAGGGTCTGAATTGACTGCTCTTTCCATTCTTAAAAGGCCACTTCTGCATTCTATTCAAAAGGATCATCACCTTTTCCTTTCAGTGTTTCATATAGAGGCCGAGCTAGTAGACTGTAGTTAGGGATCCAGAAGCAGCAAACCCTGGCCTCCCCAGGAACCCCTAAGCTGTCTTCTAGTTTTAGAAATGGGTAAGGCTGTAAATTGTTTCTTCCCTTTCCTGGGATGGGCTTCTCCGACCTTCTGTGAGAATGAAGCCCAGGCAGGTCACCGTAGTCTGTGATATTTGAGCTTTTTCTTGGACAACTTGTATCTTTTATTGGCTTGGTAGTTCAGAGGTCTCCTTAGTAGGGATGGCGATCAGAATGTCGTCTGCATATTGAAGGAGTGTTTCCTTTTCCAGACGTAGAACTTTTAGGTCTTTAGCTGAGCTTTCCCCAAAGATGGTGTGGGAATTTTTGAACCCTTGGGGCAACACGGCCCGGAAGTATTGTTTTAGTTGTATGTTGAGCCCTGCCACTCGCAAGCCAAAATTTCTTGTGACTCTGGGACTAATAGAATACAAAAGAAGGCATCATTGAAGACTAATACAGAATACCATGTCCTGGTGGTTGGTAGAATGACCAGCAGGGTGTAGGGTTTAGGAACTACTGGAGGTATATCCTCGGTGGCTTCACTGACTGTCCTGACATCCTTTACCAGGACTCCAGCAGCCCATGGGGCTCTCGAGGTCAGGCCAATCCCAGGATATGGAGCTCACCTGGGCAGGTACCCCACCCCAGCCCACGGGGCTCTCGTGTTCAGGACCCTCCCAGGATATGGGGTTCCCTGGGCAGGTCCCCCTGCAGCCCATGGGGCTCTCGTGGTCAGGCCCCTCCCAGGATACAGAGCTACCCTTGCAGGTACCATGGCAGGGCTGGGAACACAGGAACCGTGCATATCGCCCTCATTGCAGAGCACTCCCAGCTCACCTGTCACTCAGATCTGACACAGAGCACCTCAGAGCAGGACTTGAACTAACAAACAGCAGCTCCGACAGGTCTGTGACCCTGGGCATCACTCTGTGTGGCCTCCCTCCACCTGGTCTTCCAGAGACTTCCACTGCACCCGGGGCACCAGGCCTCTGTCTCCACCCACCAGCCACCCCTCCTCTCCCTGACTCCTGGGTTCCTCTCATTAGGAGAGGGTTTTCTTGAAGTTGTCTCCCACTCATGGGCCAGATAATATAATTAGAAAACAAGCCAGAGCTGCAGCCCCTTGTCTATCCTGACTCTCAGGAGCCCACACCTGTTCCTTGGACCTGGCCGATTCAGCAAGTTCCAGTTTCTGCAACTGTGAGCCCCTGAGGGGTGATTATTGGCTGGCCTGGGAAGCCTGACCGTGCCGGCCAGCCCTCCTCAGGTGTGCCTGGGTTCAGATCAATATAAACACCGCTCCAGGCAGCAAGAGCCCCTGCAGCTGTGCCTGACGCCATTTTCTCTGCCCTGTCAGCAGTCTTGGGGCTGGACTGGTGGGAGGGAGTGAGAGGCCACGGATTTGTGGGTGGCCCAGTGTGAGTGGGGCTCTGCTGGACTTTCTGCAGCAGTTGCCAAGATGCCACCTGCTAAAGAAGAGGATGTGTCACCCATACCTGCCGCTGGAATTTCTCCCTGGGCAGAGGTGAGTGAGGAAGAAAGCAGTGGGGGCCGGGACAGCAGGGGTATCTCAGGCAGGGAAATGGAAAGCTTCCAGAAGAGCACCCAGGGCCAGGACCATCCTGGCTGGCCTGCAGGCACCAAGTCGGCTGGCATGCTGTCGCTCATGTGGCTCCATGGCCCTTCCTCTAGGCTTTCAAGTCCTTGTACATATTCAGGTGTTTTACCTGGGAAGGGTGGGAACATTTCAGCAGCAACTGGCCTGGGGCTCAGCCCACGTTTACTCACAGATGCCTCGGCACTGTCCCCCAGCTTTGCAATGAGGACGCTTGTTGCGTGGGACCTGCTGGCTGAATGGGAGATGATTCCTCACCACTGACCAACTTCAGAATTGTTTACAACTGGAGCAAGTGCCCTGATACGGTTTTCCTCTGTGTAGCTGGTGGGTTCTGTTTTTTTTTCTTTTTTTCTTTTTTGGTTCAAGGTAGATTTTATTCCTCTTTTTTGTATTTCCAGATATAAGCATGGAAATAATTTATTCATATAAATACATGTATGTGAAGGGAAGAATAATTTTTCTGTTTTACTTTTTGTAATTTGAATTTTATTTTATTTTTTTATACAGCAGGTTCTTTTTGGTTATCTATTTTATACATATAAATGTATACATGCCAATCCCAATCTCTCAACTCCTCCCACCACCACCCCCCAACATCTTTACCCCCTTGGTGTCCATACGTTTGTTGTCTACATCTGTTGCTCTATTTCTGCCTTGCAAAACGGTTCATCTGTACAATTTGTCTAGGTTCCACATATAGGCATTAATAGACAAGATTTCTTTTTCTCTTTCTGACTTACTTCACTCTGTATGACAATCTCTAGAGCCATCAACGTCTCTACAAATGACCCAATTTCATTCCTTTTTATGGCTTAGTAATATTCCATTTTATATATGTACCACATCTTTATGCATTCGTCTGTCTGTGGGCATTTAGGTTGCTTCCATTACCTGGATATTGTAAATAGTGATGCAATGAACATTGCGGTGAATGTCTCTTTTTGATTTATGGTTTTGTCTGGGTATATGCCCAGTAGTGGGACTGCTGTATCATATGGTAATTCTATTCTTAGTTTTATAAGAAACTCCATAACGTTCTCCACAGTGACTTTATCAATTTCATTCCCAACAATAGCGGAGGAGGGTTCCTTATCTCCACACCCTTTCCAGCATTTGTTGTTTGTAGATTTTCTGATGATGCCCATTCTAACAGGTGTGAGGTGATACACCATGGATGAGTCTATTTCGTTGAGCAAAGAGTAGGTCTTGTCTATTACATATTTGGCTTATGGAACGGTATGTGTGCTAATTTCAATCTCTGGTTTTATACAGCACCGCAACTCAACTTTCCCCTTAAGCAAGCATAAGTTTTTATCTAAATGTGAGACTCTGTTCGGTTTTGGAATTCAGTTTATGTGTAGCCAAGTTTACACTCTCTCTATTAGTGATATCTTATGATAATTCTCTTTCTCTGTGTGACCTATTTCTCTTAGAATCATCATACTTAAATCCACTCAATTTGCTGCTACAGACCTGATGACATTGATTTCATTGCTGAGTGATATTCCGTTGTACGTAAGTAGCACAACTCCTTTATCCATTTTTTTCTTTCTGGGATATTTAATTTGTACTGGACTCAAGGTTCTTGAAAACACAGCAGCCCTAAATTTTGTGTTGGCTGTGTCTTGTTGATTTTAATTTTCCTAAGCTATAGGGCCAAAAGTGGAAGTGCCCTAGTGTCTGTAGCTTTGTTTTTCAGATGTTTCAGGATACACCATAAACATCTCCAGAGTGTCTGTTGGCAATTTACATCCCGCCCATCAGCATAACAAGGCTCCCTGTTCTTCATGGCCTGTCCTGTGTTTCTGGTTTTTACACTTTTCTCAGATGGCCCTTTTGACGAATGGGAAATGAGACTTCATTGTAGTGCGGATTTCCATTGCTCGAGTGCTTGGTTGGCCAAAAAGGGCATATGTGTTTTTTCCTGAATATATTCAGGAAAATATGTTTACGCACTTTTGTCCAAGTGCATCACTGTCAAAGATCTGCAGCTTTTCACATGCTTTAAATGCAATTCCAATCTACTTCCTGAAATATGATTCCTGCAATTCTGCCTCGTTAAGAAGTCCTCTTTGCAGACTTACTTCAGTATATTTTTGCGAATAGCTGTCATTTATAACTCTGCAGGTTTGTGAATTACAGTGCCCGTGATTTCCTTTCTTAACTCGTTTCCTTGAAAGCTGGCCACAGAACCGCAGGTTTGCTTTAGGCCATAATCAGGGTCTGGCACGGCACTCTGAGCCTTTGGTTAATTCCTCTTCCTGGTGGGAATTTAGAGTTAAATGTGCCCCTCTGGACACCTGCCTCACTCCCAGCCCCTTGGTGATGTGTGTCCTGTGGTTTGAGGCCACATGTGCTGGGTTCCTCACCTTTGGCTGATGTGGCCCCACTGGTGTGAGGACACTCCTGCCTGGTTCCCATCCCCTTGGTGATGTGGGCCATCCGGTGAGAGTCTGATCCTGGTTGGGTTCCTCACACTTCTGTGAGGTGGGCCCTCTTCTCTGAGGTCACTCCTGCCTGGCTGGCACACCCCGCCTTGGCGACGTCGGCCCTCTGGTGGGATTTGGTGCCTGCTGGGTGTCTCCTCCCCTCGGTAATGAGGGCCCTCTGGCGTCAGGCCCTAATTCCTGGGCTCCCAATATTTTCTGATATGCACCCTGTGGTTCGAGTACACTCCTGCCAGGTTCCCAACCCCATGGGAATGTGGGCCTTCTGCTCTGAGGTCCCAACCGTGGGTTGCTCAGTTTCATGATGAGGGCCCTCTGCTGTGAGTTCTCTCCGGCCTGGATCCCATAGCCTCGCTGCTCCTGGCCACCTGCTGGGAGGTTCCAACTGCGGGATTCCTCACCTTTTTTCTTCTATGGACCCTCTGTTTTGAGACTCCACCTGCCTGCCTCACTCCCAGTCCCTTGGTGATGTGTGTCCTCTGGTGTGAGGCCACGTGTGCTGGGTCCCTCGCCTTTCGATGATGTGGCCCCACTGGTGTGAGGACTCTCCTGCCTGCTTCCTATCCCCTTGGTGATGTGGGCCCTCTGGTGAGAGTCTGATCCTGGCTGGGGTCCTCACCCTTCTGTGAGGTGGGCCCTCTGCTGTGAGCTCACTCCTGCCTGGCTGGCACACCCCACCTGGGCAACATCGGCCCTCTTGTGGCACTTGGAGCCTGCTGGGAGCCTCCTCCCCTCAGTGATGGGGCCCCTCTAGCGTCAGGACCGAACTGCTGGGTACCCACATTTTCTGATACGTGCTAAGTGGTGCGAGGACACTCCTGCGAGGTTCCCATCCCCATGGGCATGTGGGCCTTCTGCTCTAAGGTCCCAACACCTGTGTTGTTCACCGTTTCATGATGTTGTCTCTCTGGTGTTAGTTCACTCAGGCCTAGATCCCATAGACTCTGTGCTCTGAGCCGACTGCTGGGAGGTTCCTACTGCTGGATTCCTTACCTTTTTTATTCTTTGGGTCCTGTGTTTTTATGCTCCTACTTCCTGACTCACTCCAAGCCCCTTTGTGATGTAGGTCCTCTGGTTTAAGGCCACATGTACCGGTTTCCTCACCTTTATTGATGTGGCCCCACTGGTGTGAGGACACTCCTGCCTGGTTCCCATCCCCTTGGTGATGGGGACCCTCTGGTGAGAGTCTGATCCTGTCTGGATTCCTCACACTTCTGGGAGGTGGGCCCTCTGCTGTGAGGTCACTCCTGCCTGGCTGGCACACGTCACCTTGGCGATGTGGGCCCTCAGTTGGTAGTTGGTGCCTGCTGGGAGTCTCCTCCCCTCGGTAATGAGGGCCCTCTGTCGTCAGGCCCTAACTCATGGGCTCCCAAAATTTTCTGATGTGCGCCCTGTCGTGTGAGTACACTCCAGCCAGGGTCTCTTCCCTAGGGGATGTGGGCTTTCTGCTCTGTGGTCCCAACGGCTGGGTTGCTCACAGTGTCAGAATGTGGGCCCTCTGCTCTGAGTTCACTCCGGCATGGATCCCATAACCTCGGTGCTCTGGGCCACCTGCTTGGAGCTTCCAACTGCGGGGTTCCTCACCTTTTTTATTCTATTGGCCCTCTGTTCTGAGTCTCCTCCTGCATGCCTCACTCCCAGCCCTTTCGTGATGTATGTCCCCTTTTTTGAGGCCACATGTGCTGTGTTCCTCACCTTTCGCTGATGTGGCCCCACTGGTGTGAGGACACTCCTGCCTTGTTCCGATCCCCTTGGTGATGTGGGCCCTCTGGTGAGAGTCTTATCCTGGCTGGGTTCCTCACCCTTCTGTGAGGTAGGCCCTCTGCTGTGAGGTCACTCCTACCTGGCTGGCCCACGTCACCTTGGCGACGTGGGCCCTCAGTTGGGAGATGGTGCCTGCTGCGAGTCTCCTCCCCTCGGTAATGAGGGCCCTCTGGCGTCAGACCCTAACTCCTGGGCTCCCAAAATTTTCTGTTGTGCGCCCTGTGGTGCTAGTACACTCCTACCAGGTTCCAAACCCCATGGGAATGTGGGCCTTCTGCTCTGAGGTTCCAACCTTGGGTTGCTCAGTTTCTTGATGAGGGCCCTCTGGTGTGAGTTCACTCCAGCATGGATCCCATAGCCTCGCTGCTCCTGGCCACCTGCGGGGAAATTCCAACTGCGGGATTCCTCACCTTTTTCCTTCTATGGGCCCTCTGTTTTGAGACTCCTCCTGCCTGCCTCACTCCCAGCCCCTTGGTGATGTGTGTCCTCTGGTTTGAGGCCACGTGTGCTGGGTCCCTCACCTTTCGATGATGTGGCCCCACTGGTGTGAGGACACTCCTGCCTGGTTCCTATCCCCTTGGTGACGTGGGCCCTCTGGTGAGAGTCTGATCCTGGCTGGGTTCCTCACACTTCTGTGAGGTGGGCCCTCTGCTGTGAGGTCACTCCTGCCTGGCTGTCACACCCCGCCTTGGCAATGTCGGCCCTCTTGTGGCAGTTGGAGCCTACTGGGAGCCTCCTCCCCTCGGTGATGAGGGCCCTCTGGCGTCAGGCCCTAACTGCTGGGTACCCACATTTTCTGATACGTGCTAAGTTGTGCGAGGACACTCGTGCCATGTTCCCAACCCCATGGTGATGTGGGCCTTCTGCTCTGAGGTCCAAACGGCTGGGTTGCTCACAGTTTCATGATGTGGGCCCTCTGCTGTGAGTTCACTGTGGCCTGGATCGCATAGACTCAGTGCTCTGGGCCGCCTGCTGGGAGGTTCCCACTGCAGGATTCCTCAGCTTTTTTATTCTATTCGCCCTGTGTTGTGAGGCTACTCATGCCTGCCTCACTCCGAACCCCTTGGAGATCTGGGTCCTCTGGTTTAGGCCACATGTGCTGGGTTCCTCACCTTTCTATGATGTGGTCACCCTGGTGTGAAGACAGTCCTGCCTGGTTCTGATGCCCTTGGTGATGTGGGCCCTCTGGTGAGAGTCTTATCCTGGCTGGGTTCCTCACCATTCTGTGAGGTAGGCCCTCAGCTGTGAGGTCACTCCTGCCTGGCTGTTGCACGTCACCTTGGCGACATGGTCCCTCCGTAGGGAGTTGGTGCCTGCTTGGGGTCTCCTCCCCTTGGTAATGAGGGCCCTCTGGCATCAGGCCCTAATTTCTGGGTTCCCAAAATTCTCTGATGTGCGCCCTGTGGTGCGAGTACCCTTCTGCCAAGTTCCCAACCACATGGGAATGTGGGCCTTCTGCTCTATGGTCCCAACGGCTGGGTTGCTCACAGTTTCATGATGAGGGCCCTCTGTTTTGAGTTCAGTCAAGCCTGGATCCCATAGCCTCGCTGCTCCTGGCCGCCTGCTGGGAGGTTCCAACTGTGGGATTCCTCACCTTTTTTACGCAATGGTCCCCCTGTTTTGAGGCTCCCCCTGCCTGCCTCACTCCCAGCCCCTTGGTGATGTGTGTCCTGTAGTTTGAGGCCACGTGTGCTGGGTCCGTCACATTTCGGTGATGTGGCCCCACTGGTGTGAGGACACTCCTGCCTGGTTTCCATTCCCTTGTTGATGTGGGCCCTCTGGTGAGAGTCTGATCCTCTTTGGGTTCCTCACACTTTTGTGTGGTTGGCCCTCTGCTCTGAGGTCACTCCTGCCTGGCTGGCACACCCCGCATTGGCGACGTCGGCCCTCTGGTAGCAGTTGGAGCTTGCTGGGAGCCTCCTCTCCTCAGTGATGAGAGCCCTCTGGCGTCCGGCCCTAACTGCTGGGCTCCCCACATTTTCTGTTGTGTGCCCACTGGTGCGATGACACTCCTGCTTGGTTCCCTTCCCCATGGGGATGTGGGCCTTGTGCTCTGAAGTCACAACGGCTGGGTTGCTTACAGTATCACGATGAGGGCCCTCTGTTGTGAGGTCATCACTGCCTGGATCCCATAGCCTCGGAGCTCTGGGCCGCCTGCTGGGATGTTCCAACTGCTGGATTCCTCACCTTTTTATACAATGTGCCATGTGTTTTGAGGTTAATCCTGCCTGCCTCGCTCTGAGACCCATGGTGATGTGGGTCCTCTGGTTTGAGGCCACATGTGCTGGGTACCTCAACTTTCGATGATGTGGCCCCACGGGTGTGAGGACACTCGTGCCTGATTCCCAGCCCCTTGCTTCTGTGGGCACTCTGGTGAGAGTCTGATCATGACTGGGTTCCTTACCCTTCTGTGAGGTGGGCGCTCTGATGTGAGGTCACTCCTGCCTGGATGGCTCACGTCGCCTTGGCGACGTAGGCCCTCTGTTGGCCACTGAAGCATGCTGGGAGCCTCCTACCCTCTTTAATGAGGGCCCTGGAAGAAACGCATATGCCCTTTTTGACCAAGTGCATCATTGTCGAAGTTCTGCCTCTTCTCCTATACTTTCAGAGGACTTCCCGTCTACCTCCTGAAATCGTATTCCTGGAATTCTGCCCCGCGTTCAAGTCCTCTTTGCAGCCTTACTTCAATATATTTTTGGACGATAGCTGTCATTTATAACTCTGCAGGTTTGTGAATTACAGTGCCCCTGAGCTCCATTCTTCAACTCGCTTTCTTGTGAGCTGGCCGCAAAACCGCAGGATTGCTTCAGGCCCTAATCTGGTTCCGGCACGGCATGCTGAGCCTTTGGCTAATTCCTCTTCCTGGTGGGAAATGAGCGTTAAATTTGCTCGTGCAGACACCTACAGCTAATCTCTTATTTGTTCTCCCTATTCCTGTTCATCTTGCGCAGAAATTCCAAACTGTGCCAAACAGGAGGTTAAAGGCACTGACTCTCCAATTGGGGAAAGGGTTAGTAAAGCGTCTGGAATGGTAAAACCGAGTATGAGGGGACGAAAACTGAGATGCCTTTAAAAAGTTTTCCCGGTCACACGGTGGACCATATTCTGGGTTTCCCATGCGTGTTTTACCTGAAGGAATAATCCCTTAAACCTGGAGAGGTGGGACCCATGGAATGGGTACCATGCAGTATGACTTCAAAGGGCCTGTATTTTCTCACCGAACCTCAGCAATGCTATCAGCCCAAAGTGTCGAACCTTATGTCTCACTCAGCTCTAGGTGTAGATGTGGTAAATCCAGGTTGCATCACAAGCCCTGAATGAATTATATAAGAATTGCTCTCTATTTCACTGTCATTGTGTTTGTTTTTGTAGTTTATTTTGATAATGGGATTTATCGGATTTTCTCTGCTGCATTCATGCCGCTGTACACACACTTGATTCTCTTACGGAGACATATAAATCCATGGGTTTGAAAATTCTTACTAGTCATGTGTAATCCTAGGACTTGAATATGGTGTGTTTAGTCCATTTCGTTGAGCAAGGTGTAGGTCTTGACTATTACATATTTGGCTTATGGAAAGGTATGCGTGCTAATTTCTATCTCTGGTTTTATGCAGCACCCCACCTCATCTTTCCCCATAAACAAGCATAAGTTGGTTTTCTAAATTTGAGACCCTGTTCTGTTTTGTAATTCAGTTCATGTGTAGCCAAGTTTACATTCCGTTTATTAGTGATATCTTATGATGTTTCATTTTCTGTGTGACTTATTTCACTTAGAATCATCGTACCTGGATCCACTCAATATGCCGCGACGGGCCTGATGACATAGATTTCATTGGTGAGTGATATTCCATTGTACGTACGTACCACAACTTCTTTAACCATTTTTCACATTCTGGGATATTTCACTTGTACCGTAGACGAGGTTCTTGTAAAGAGAGCCGTCCCAAACTTTGGGGTGGCTGTGTGTTTTTGATTTTAATTTCCCTAAGCTATAGGACCATAAGTGGAAGTGCCATAGGCTCTGTTGCTTTGTTTCCTACCTGTTTCAGGAAACCCCATACACTTCTCCAGAGTGGCTGTTTTCAATTTACATCACCCCCATCAGCATAACAAGGCTCCCTGTTCTCCATGACCTGTCCTGCCTTTCTGGATTTTACACTTTTTCAGATGGCCCTTTTGACCGGGGGGCAGTGAGACTTCATTGTAGTGCAGATTTCACTTACATGCTTGCTTGCTTGGCCAAAAATGGCGTATGCGTTTTTTCATGAATATATTCAGGAAAAAAACGCATACGCCCTTTTTGGCCAAGTGCATCATTGTCGACATTCTGCCTCATTTCCTATGCTTTAAGTGCAATTCCAGTCTACCCCCTGAAATCGTTTTCCTGAAATTCTGCCCCGCTTTCAAGTCCTCTTCGAAGACTTACTTCAATACATTTTTGGACGATAGCTGTCATTCATAACTCTGCAGGTTTGTGAATTACAGTGCCCCTGAGCTCGTTTCCTCAACTCGCTTTCTTGTGAGCTGGCCCAAAAACCCCAGGATTGCTTCAGGCCCTAATCTGTTTCTGGCAGGGCACATTGAGCCTTTGGTTAATTCCTCTTCCTGGTGGGAAATGAGCGTTCCATTTGCCCGTGCAGACACCTACAGCTAGTCTCTCATTGGTTCTCCCTATTCCTGTTAATCTTACGTAGAAATTGCAAACTGTGCCAAACAGGAGGTTAAAGGCACTGACTCTCCAAGTGGGGAGAATGTTAGTAAAGTGTCTGGAATGGTGAACCCGAGTACCAGGGTTCGAAAACTGAGATATATTTGCAAAGGTTTCCCAATCACACGGTGGACAATACTCTGCGTTTCCCATGCATGTTTTAGCTGAAGGAAGAATCCCTTAAACCTGGAGAGCTGGGAACCATGGAATGGGTACCATGCAGTATGACTTCAAAGGGTCTGCGTTTGCTCACCGAACCTCACAAATGCTATCAGCCTGAAGTGTCCAGCCTTATGTCTCACCCAGCTCTGGGTGTAGATGTGGTAAATCCAGGTTGCATCACAAGCCCTGAATGAATTATTTAAGAATTGCTCTCTATTTCACTGTCAATGTGTTTTGGTTTTGAAATTTATTTTGATAATGGGATTTATCGGATTTTCACTGTTGCGTTTAGGCCGCTGTTCACACGCTTGATTTCCTTATGGAGACATATAAATCCATGGGTTTTAAGATTCTTACTTGTCAGGTATATTCCCAGGCGTTGAGTCCGTTTCGCTGAGCAAGGAGTAGGTCTTTTCTATTATATATTTGGCTTATGGAACGGTATCTGTGCTAATTTCAATCTCTGTTTTTATGCAGCACCCCAACTCACCTTTCCCCATAAGCAAGCATAAGTTGGTTGTCTCAATTTGAGACCCTTTTCTGTTTTGTAATTCAGTTCATGTGTAGCCAAGTTTACATTCCCTGTATTAGTCATATCTTATGATGTTTCTTTTTCTGTGTGACTTATTTCTCGTAGAATCATCGTACCTGAATCCACTCATTATGGCGCTACAGGCCTGATGACGTAGATTTCATTGCTGTGTGATATTCCATTGTACGTACGTAGCACTACTTCTTTATCCATTTTTTGCTTTCTAGGATATTTAACTTGTACTGTAGACGAGGTTCCTGTAAACGGAGCCGTCCCAAACTTTGGGGTGGCTGTGTGTTTTTGTTTTTAATTACCCTAAGCTATAGATCCATAAGTGGAAGTGCCATAGGCTGTGTTGTTTTGTTTCCTACGTGTTTCAGGAAACACCATACACTTCTCCAGAGTGGCTGTTGGCAATTTACTTCCTGCCCATAAGCATAACAAGGCTCCCTGTTCTCCATGACCTGTCCTGCCTTTCTGGATTTTACACTTTTTTCAGATGGCCATTTTGACCGGGGGGCAGTGAGACTTCATTGTAGTGCAGATTTCCTTTACACGCTTGCTTGGTTGACCAAAAAGTGCGTATGCGTTTTTTCCTGAATATATTCAGGAAAAAACACATACGCCCTTTTTGGCCAAGTGCATCATTGTCGACATTCTGCCTCATTTCCTATGCTTTAAGTGCAATTCCAGTCTACCCCCTGAAATCGTTTTCCTGAAATTCTGCCCCGCATTCAAGTCCTCTTCGAAGACTTACTTCAATACATTTTTGGACGATAGCTATCATTCATAACTCTGCAGGTTTGTGAATTTCAGTGGCCCTGAGCTCCTTTCTTCAACTCACTTTCTTGTGAGCTGGCTGCAAAACCGCAGGATTGCTTCAGGCCCTAATCTGTTTCCGGCAGGGCACGCTGAGCCTTTGGTTTATTCGTCTTCCTGGTGGGAAATGAGCGTTCCATTTGCCCGTGCAGACACCTACAGCTAGTCTCTCATTGGTTCTCCCTATTCCTGTTCATCTTGCGCAGAAATTGCAAACTGTGCCAAACAGGAGTTTAAAGGCACTGACTCTCCAAGTGGGGAGAGTGTTAGTAAAGCGTCTGGAATGGTGAACCTGAGTACCAGCGTTCGAAAACTGAGATGCATTTGAAAACGTTTCCCAATCACACGGTGGACCATACTCTGGGTTTCCCATGAATGTTTTAGCTGAAGGAAGAATCCCTTAAACCTGGAGAGTTGGGATCCATGGAATGGGTACCATGCAGTATTACTTCAAAGGGTCTGCGTTTGCTCACCGAACCTCACCAAAGCTATCAGCCCGAAGTGTCCAGCCTTATGTCTCACCCAGCTCTGGGTGTAGATGTGGTAAATCCAGGTTGCATCACAAGCCCTCAATGAATTATTTACGAATTGCTCTCTATTTCACTGTCATTGTGTTTTGTTTTTGAAATTTATTTTGATAATGGGATTTATCGGATTTTCACTGCTGCGTTTATGTCGCTGTACACACACTTGATTTCCTTGTGGAGACATATAAATCCATGGGTTTTAAGATTCTTTCTTGTCAGGTATATTCCCAGGCGTTGAATATGGAGTGTTGAGTCCATTTCGTTGAGCAAGGAGTAGGTCTTGTCTATTATATAATTGGCTTATGGAAAGCTTTCTGTGCTAATTTCAATCTCTGGTTTTATGCAGCACCCCAACTCACCTTTCCAAATAAGCAAACATAAGTTGGTTTTCTAAATTTGATACCATGTTCTGTTTTGTAATTCAGTTCATGTGTAGTCAAATTTACATTCCGTGTATTAGTGATATCTTATGATGTTTCTTTTTCTGTGTGACTAATTTCTCGTAGAATCATCGTACCTGAACCCACTCATTATGCTGATACGGGCCTGATGACGTAGATTTCATTGCTGAGTGATATTCCATTGTACGTGCATACCATAACTTCTTTATCCATTTTTTGCTTTCTCGGATATTTAACTTGTACCGTAGACGACGTTCTTGTAAACAGAGACGTCCCAAACATTGGGGTGGCTGTGTGTTTTTGATTTTAATTTCCATAAGCTATAGGACCATAAGTGGAAGTGCCATAGGCTGTGTTGCTTTGTTTCCTATGTGTTTCAGGAAACACCATACACTTCTCCAGATTGGCTGTTGGCAATTTACATCCCGCCCATCAGCATAACAAGGGTCCCTGTTCTCCATGACCTGTCCTGCCTTTCTGGATTTTACACTTTTTTCAGATGGCCCTTTTGACCGGGGGGCAGTGAGACTTCATTGTAGTGCAGATTTCCTTTACACGCCTGCTTGGTTGGCCAAAAAGTGCGTATGCGTTTTTTCCTGAATATATTCAGGAAAAATCGCATACGCCCTTTTTGGCCAAGTGCATCATTGTCGACATTCTGCCTCTTTTCCTATGCTTTAAGTGCAATTCCAGTCTACCCCCTGAAATCGTTTTCCTGAAATTCTGCCCCACATTCAAGTCCTATTCGAAGACTTACTTCAGTACATTTTTGGACGATAGCTGTCATTCATAACTCTGCAGGTTTGTGAATTACAGTGCCCCTGAGCTCCTTTCCTCAACTCGCTTTCTCGTGAGCTGGCTGCAAAACCGCAGGATTGTTTCAGGCCCTAATCTGTTTCCGGCAGGGCACGCTGAGCCTTTGGTTAATTCGTCTTCCTGGTGGGAAATGAGCGTTCCATTTGCCCGTGCAGACACCTACAGCTAGTCTCTCATTGGTTCTCCCTATTCCTGTTCATCTTGCGCAGAAATTGCAAACTGTGCCAAACAGGATGTTAAAGGCACTGACTCTCCAAGTGGGGAGAATGTTAGTAAAGCGGCTGGAATAGTGAACCCGAGTACCAGGGTTCGAAAACTGAGATGCATTTGAAAACGTTTCCCAATCACACGGTGGACCATACTCTGGGTTTCCCATGCATGATTTAGCTGAAGGAAGAATCCCTTAAACCTGGAAAGTTGGGACCCATGGAATGGATACCAGGCAGTATGACTTCAAAGGGTCTGCGTTTGCTCACCGAACCTCACCAATGCTATTAGCCTGAAGTGTCCAGCCTTATGTCTCACACAGCTCTGCGTGTAGATGTGGTAAATCCAGGTTGCATCACAAGCCCTGAATGAATTATTTAAGAATTGCTCTCTATTTCACTCTCATTGTGTTTTGTTTTCGAAATTTATCTTGATAATGGGATTTATCGGATTTTCACTGCTGCGTTTAGGCCGCTGTACACATGCTTGATTTCCTTATGGAGACATATAAATCCATGGGTTTTAAGATTCTTACTTGTCAGGTATGTTCCCAGGCGTTGAATATGGGCTGTTGAGTCCATTTCGCTGAGCAAGGAGTAGGTCTTGTCTACTATATATTTGGCTTATGGAATGGTATCTGTGCTAATTTCAATCTCTGGTTTTATACAGCACCCAAATTCACCTTTCCCCATAAGCAAGCATAAGTAGGTTTTCTAAATTTGAGACCCTGTTCTGTTTTGTAATTCAGTTCATGGGTAGTCAGTTTACATTCCGTGTATTAGTGATATCTTATGATGTTTCTTATTTTGTGTGACTTATTTCCCGTAGAATCATCGTACTTGGATCCACTCATTATGCCGCTACGGGCCTGATGACGGAGATTTCATTGCTGAGTGATATTCCATTGTACGTGCATACCACAACTTCTTTATCCATTTTTTGCTTTCTAGGATATTTAACTTGTACCGTAGATGAGGTTCTGGTAAACAGAGCCGTCCCAAACTTTGGGGTGCCTGTGTGTTTTTGATTTTAATTTCCCTAAGCTATAGGACCATAAGTGGAAGTGCAATAGGCTGTGTTGCTTTGTTTCCTACGTGTTTCAGGAAACACCATACACTTCTCCAGAGTGGCTGTTGGCAATTTACATCCTGCCCAGCAGCATAACAAGGCTCCCTGTTCTCCATGACCTGTCCTGCCTTTCTGGATTTTACACTTTTTTCAGATGGCCCTTTTGACCGGGGAGCAGTGGGACTTCTTTGTAGTGCAGATTTCTTTACACGCTTGCTTGGTTGGCCAAAAAGTGCGTATGCCTTTTATCCTGAATATATTCAAGAAAAAACGCATATGCCCTATTTGGCCAAGTGCATCATTGTCGACATTCTGCCTCTTTTCCTATGCTTTAAGTGCAATTCCAGTCTACCCCCTGAAAACTTTTTCCTGAAATTTTGCCCCGCTTTCAAGTCCTCTTCGAAGACTTACTTCAATACATTTTTGGATGACAGTCTGTCATTCATAACTCTTCATGTTTGTGAATTATAGTGCCCCTTAGCTCCTTTCTTCAACTCGCTTTCTTGTGAGATGGCCGCAAAACCGCAGGATTGTTCAGGCCCTAATATGTTTCCGGCAGGGCATGCTGAGTCTTTGGTGAATTCCTCTTCCTGGTGGGAAATGAGCGTTCCATTTGCCCTTGCAGACACCTACAGCTAGTCTCTCATTGGTTCTCCCTATTCCTGTTCATCTTGTGCAGAAATTGCAAACTGTGCCAAACAGGAGGTTAAAGGCACTGACTCTCCAAGTGGGGAGAGTGTTAGTAAAGCGTCTGGAAAGGTGAACCCGAGTACCAGGGGACGAAAATTGAGATGCATTTGAAAACGTTTCCCGGTCATACAGTGCACTGTACTGTGGGTTTCCCATGCATGTTTTAGATGAAGGAAGAATCCCTTAAACCTGGAGAGTTGGGACCCAAGGAATGGGTACCATGCAGTATGACTTCAAAGGGTCTGCGTTTGCTCACCGAACCTCACCAATGCTATCAGCCCGAAGTGTCCAGCCTTATGTCTCACCCAGCTCTGGGTGTAGATGTGGTAAATCCAGGTTGCATCACAAGCCCTGAATGAATTATTTAAGAATTGCTCTCTATTTCACTGTCATTGTGTTTTGTTTTTGAAATTCATTTTGATAATGGGATTTATCAGATGTTCACTGCTGCGTTTAGGCCGCTGTACACATGCTTGATTTCCTTATGGAGCATATAAATCCATGGGTTTTAAGATTCTTACTTGTCAGGTATCTTCCCAAGCGTTGAATATGGGGTGTTGAGTCCATTTCGTTGAGCAAGGAGTAGGTTTTGTCTATTATATGTTTGGCTTATGGAACGGTATGTGTGCTAATTTCAATCTCTGGTTTTATGCAGCACCCGAACTCACCTTTCCCCATAAGCAAGTATAAGTTGGTTTTCTAAATTTGAGACCCTGTTCTGTTTTGTAATTCAGTTCATGTGTAGCCAAGTTTACATTCCGTGTATTAGTGATATCTTATGATGTTTCTTTTTCTGTGTGACTTATTTCTCGTAGAATCATCGTACCTGAATCCACTCATTATGCCGATAGGGACCTGATGACGTAGATTTCATTGCTGAGTGATATTCCATTGTACATGCGTAGCACAACTTCTTTATCCATTTTTTGCTTTCTCGGATATTTAACTTGTACCGTAGACGAGGTTCTTGTAAACAGAGCCGGCCCAAACTTTGGGGTGGCTGTGTCTTTTTGATTTTAATTTACCTAATCTATAGGACCATAAGTGGAAGTGCCATAGGCTGTGTTGCTTTGTTTCCTACGTGTTTCAGGAAACACCATACACTTCTCCAGAGTGGTTGTTGGCAATTTACATCCCGCCCATCAGCATAACAAGGCTCCCTGTTCTCCATGACCTGTCCTGCCTTTCTGGATTTTACACTTTTTTCAGATGGCACTTTTGACCGGGGGGCATTGAGACTTCATTGTAGTGCAGATTTCCTTTACACGCTTGCTTGGTTGGCCAAAAAGGGCGTATGCGTTTTTTCCTGAATATATTCAGGAAAAAACGCATCCGCCCTTTTTCGCCAAGTGCATCATTGTCGACATTCTGCCTCTTTTCCTATGCTTTAAGTGCAATTCCACTCTATCCCCTGAAATCTTGTTCCTGAAATTCTGCCCCGCTTTCAAGTCCTCTTCGAAGACTTACTTCAATACAATTTTGGACGATAGCTGTCATTCATAACTCTGCAGTTTTGTGAATTACAGTGCCCCTTAGCTCCTTTTTTCAACTCGCTTTTTTGTGAGATGGCCGCAAAACCGCAGGATTGCCTTAGGCCCTAATCTGTTTCCTGCAGGGCACGCTGAGCCTTTGGTTAATTCCTCTTCCTGGTGGGAAATGAGCGTTCCATTTGCCCGTGCAGACACCTACAGCTAGTCTCTCATTTGTTCTCCCTATTCCTGTTAATCTTGCGCAGAAATTGCAAACTGTGCCAAACAGGATGTTAAAGGCACTGACTCTCCAAGTGGGGAGAGTGTTAGTAAAGCGTCTGGAATGGTGAACCCGAGTACCAGGGTTCGAAAACTGAGATGCATTTGAAAACGTTTCCCAATCACATGGTGGACCATTCTGTGGGTTTCCCATGCATGTTTTAGCTGAAGTAAGAATCCCTTAAACCTGGAGAGTTGGGACCCATGGAATGGGTACCATGCAGTATGACTTCAAAGGGTCTGCGTTTGCTCACCGAACCTCACCAATGCTATCAGCCCGAAGTGTCCAGCCTTATGTCTCACCCAGCTCTGGGTGTAGATGTGGTAAATCCAGGTTGCATCACAAGCCCTGAATGAATTATTTAAGAATTGCTCTCTATTTCACTGTCATTGTGTTTTGTTTTTGAAATTTATTTTGGTAATGGGATTTATCGGATGTTCACTGCTGCGTTTAGGCCGCTGTACACACGCTTGATTTCCTTATGGAGACATATAAATCCATGGGTTTTAAGATTCTTACTTGTCAGGTATCTTGCCAGGCGTTGAATATGGGGTGTTGAGTCCATTTCGTTGAGCAAGGAGTAGGTCTTGTCTATTATATATTTGGCTTATGGAACAGTATCTGTGCTAATTTCAATCTCTGGTTTTATGCAGCACCCCAACTCACCTTTCCCCATAAGCAAGCATAAGTTGGTTTTCTAAATTTGAGACCCTGTTCTGTTTTGTAATTCAGTTCATGTGTAGCCAAGTTTACATTCCGTGTATTAGGGATATCTAATGATGTTTCTTTTTCTGTGTGACTTATTTCTCGAAGAATCATCGTACCTGAATCCACTCATTATGCCGCTACGGGCCTGATGACGTAGATTTCATTGCTGAGTGATATTCCATTTTACGTGCGTACCACAACTTCTTTATGAATTTTTTGCTTTCTCGGATATTTAACTTGTACCGTAGACGAGGTTCTTGTAAACAGAGCCGTCCCAAACTTTGGGGTGGCTGTGTGTTTTTGATTTTAATTTCCCTAAGCTATAGGACCATAAGTGGAAGTGCCATAGGCTGTGTTGCTTTGTTTCCTTCGTGATTCAGGATACACCATACACTTCTCCAGAGTGGCTGTTGGCAATTTACATCGAGCCCATCAGCATAACAAGGCTCCCAGTTCTCCATGACCTGTCCTGCCTTTCTGGATCTTGCACTTTTTTCAGATGGCCCTTTTGACCGGGGGGCATTGAGACTTCATTGTAGTGCAGATTTCCTTTACACGCTTGCTTGGTTGGCCAAAAAGGGCGTATGTGTTTTTTCCTGAATATATTCAGGATAAAACGCATACGCCCTTTTTGGCCAAGTGCATCATTGTCGACATTCTGCCTCTTTTCCTATGCTTTAAGTGCAATTCCAGTCTACCCCCTGAAATCGTTTTCCTGAAATTCTGCCCCGCTTTCAAGTCCTCTTCGAAGACTTACTTCAGTACATTTTTGGACGATAGCTGTCATTCATAACTCTGCAGGTTTGTGAATTACAGTGCCCCTGAGCTCCTTTCCTCAACACGCTTTCTTGTGAGCTGGCCGCAAAACCACAGGATTGCTTCAGGCCCTAATCTCTTTCCGGCAGGGCACGCTGAGCCTTTGGTTAATTCCTCTTCCTGGTGGGAAATGAGCGTTCCATTTGCCAGTGCAGACACCTACAGCTAGTCTCTCATTGGTTCTCCCAATTCCTGTTCATCTTGCGCAGAAATTGCAAACTGTGCCAAACAGGAGTTTAAAGTCCCTGACTCTACAAGTGGGGAGAGTGTTAGTAAAGCATCTGGAATGGTGAACCCGAGCACCAGGGTTCGAAAACTGAGATGCATTTGAGAACGTTTCCCAATCACACGGTGGACCATACTCTGGGTTTCCCATGCATGTTTTAGCTGAAGGAAGAATCCCTTAAACGTGGAGAGTTGGGACCCATGGAATGGGTACCATGCAGTATGACTTCAAAGGGTCTGCGTTTGCTCACCGAACCTCACAAATGCTATCAGCCCGAAGTGTCCAGCCTTATGTCTCACCCAGCTCTGGGTGTAGATGTGGTAAATCCAGGTTGCATCACAAGCCCTGAATGAATTATTTAAGAATTGCTCTGTATTTCACTGTCATTGTGTTTTGTTTTTGAAATTTATTTTGATAATGGGATTTATCGGATTTTCACTGCTGCGTTTAGGCCGCTGTACACACGCTTGATTTCCTTATGGAGACATATAAATCCATGGGTTTTAAGATTCTTACTTGTCAGGTATCTTCCCAGGCGTTGAATATGGGGTGTTGAGTCCATTTCGTTGAGCAAGGAGTAGGTCTTGTCTATTATATATTTAGCTTATGGAAAGGTATCTGTGCTAATTTCAATCTCTGGTTTTATGCAGCACCCCAACTCACCTTTCCCCATAAGCAAGCATAAGTTGGTTTTCTAAATTTGAGACCCTGTTCTGTTTTGTAATTCAGTTCATGTGTAGCCAAGTTTACATTCCGTGTATTAGTGATATCTTATGATATTTCTTTTTCTGTGTGACTTATTTCTCGTAAAATCATCGTACCTGAATCCACTCATTATGCCGCTACGGGCCTGATGACGTAGATTTCATTGCTGAGTGATATTCCATTGTACGTGCGTACCACAACTTCTTTATGAATTTTTTGCTTTCTCAGATATTTAACTTGTACCGTAGACGAGGTTCTTGTAAACAGAGCCGTCCCAAAGTTTGGGGTGGCTGTGTGTTTTTGTTTTTAATTTCCCTATGCTATAGGACCATAAGTGGAAGTGCCATAGGCTGTGTTGCTTTGTTTCCTATGTGTTTCAGGAAACACCATACACTTCTCCAGAGTGGCTGTTGGCAATTTACATCCCGCCCATCAGCATAACAAGGCTCCCTGTTCTCCATGACCTGTCCTGCCTTTCTGGATTTTACACTTTTTTCAGATGGCCCTTTTGACCGGGGGGCATTGAGACTTCATTGTAGTGCAGATTTCCTTTACACGCTTGCTTGGTTGGCCAAAAAGGGCGTATGCGTTTTTTCCTGAATATATTCAGGAAAAAACGCATCCGCCCTTTTTCGCCAAGTGCATCATTGTCGACATTCTGCCTCTTTTCCTATGCTTTAAGTGCAATTCCACTCTATCCCCTGAAATCTTGTTCCTGAAATTCGGCCCCGCTTTCAAGTCCTCTTCGAAGACTTACTTCAATACAATTTTGGACGATAGCTGTCATTCATAACTCTGCAGTTTTGTGAATTACAGTGCCCCTTAGCTCCTTTTTTCAACTCGCTTTTTTGTGAGATGGCCGCAAAACCGCAGGATTGCCTTAGGCCCTAATCTGTTTCCTGCAGGGCACGCTGAGCCTTTGGTTAATTCCTCTTCCTGGTGGGAAATGAGCGTTCCATTTGCCCGTGCAGACACCTACAGCTAGTCTCTCATTTGTTCTCCCTATTCCTGTTAATCTTGCGCAGAAATTGCAAACTGTGCCAAACAGGATGTTAAAGGCACTGACTCTCCAAGTGGGGAGAGTGTTAGTAAAGCGTCTGGAATGGTGAACCCGAGTACCAGGGTTCGAAAACTGAGATGCATTTGAAAACGTTTCCCAATCACATGGTGGACCATTCTGTGGGTTTCCCATGCATGTTTTAGCTGAAGTAAGAATCCCTTAAACCTGGAGAGTTGGGACCCATGGAATGGGTACCATGCAGTATGACTTCAAAGGGTCTGCGTTTGCTCACCGAACCTCACCAATGCTATCAGCCCGAAGTGTCCAGCCTTATGTCTCACCCAGCTCTGGGTGTAGATGTGGTAAATCCAGGTTGCATCACAAGCCCTGAATGAATTATTTAAGAATTGCTCTCTATTTCACTGTCATTGTGTTTTGTTTTTGAAATTTATTTTGGTAATGGGATTTATCGGATGTTCACTGCTGCGTTTAGGCCGCTGTACACACGCTTGATTTCCTTATGGAGACATATAAATCCATGGGTTTTAAGATTCTTACTTGTCAGGTATCTTGCCAGGCGTTGAATATGGGGTGTTGAGTCCATTTCGTTGAGCAAGGAGTAGGTCTTGTCTATTATATATTTGGCTTATGGAACAGTATCTGTGCTAATTTCAATCTCTGGTTTTATGCAGCACCCCAACTCACCTCTCCCCATAAGCAAGCATAAGTTGGTTTTCTAAATTTGAGACCCTGTTCTGTTTTGTAATTCAGTTCATGTGTAGCCAAGTTTACATTCCGTGTATTAGGGATATCTAATGATGTTTCTTTTTCTGTGTGACTTATTTCTCGAAGAATCATTGTACCTGAATCCACTCATTATGCCGCTACGGGCCTGATGACGTAGATTTCATTGCTGAGTGATATTCCATTTTACGTGCGTACCACAACTTCTTTATCCATTTTTTGCTTTCTCGGATATTTAACTTGTACCGTAGAGGAGGTTCTTGTAAACAGAGCCGTCCCAAACTTTGGGGTGGCTGTGTGTTTTTGATTTTAATTTCCCTAAGCTATAGGACCATAAGTGGAAGTGCCATAGGCTGTGTTGCTTTGTTTCCTTCGTGTTTCAGGATACACCATACACTTCTCCAGAGTGGCTGTTGGCAATTTACATCGAGCCCATCAGCATAACAAGGCTCCCTGTTCTCCATGACCTGTCCTGCCTTTCTGGATCTTGCACTTTTTTCAGATGGCCCTTTTGACCGGGGGGCATTGAGACTTCATTGTAGTGCAGATTTCCTTTACACGCTTGCTTGGTTGGCCAAAAAGGGCGTATGCGTTTTTTCCTGAATATATTCAGGATAAAACGCATACGCCCTTTTTGGCCAAGTGCATCATTGTCGACATTCTGCCTCTTTTCCTATGCTTTAAGTGCAATTCCAGTCTACCCCCTGAAATCGTTTTCCTGAAATTCTGCCCCGCTTTCAAGTCCTCTTCGAAGACTTACTTCAGTACATTTTTGGACGATAGCTGTCATTCATAACTCTGCAGGTTTGTGAATTACAGTGCCCCTGAGCTCCTTTCCTCAACACGCTTTCTTGTGAGCTGGCCGCAAAACCACAGGATTGCTTCAGGCCCTAATCTCTTTCCGGCAGGGCACGCTGAGCCTTTGGTTAATTCCTCTTCCTGGTGGGAAATGAGCGTTCCATTTGCCAGTGCAGACACCTACAGCTAGTCTCTCATTGGTTCTCCCAATTCCTGTTCATCTTGCGCAGAAATTGCAAACTGTGCCAAACAGGAGTTTAAAGTCCCTGACTCTACAAGTGGGGAGAGTGTTAGTAAAGCGTCTGGAATGGTGAACCCGAGCACCAGGGTTCGAAAACTGAGATGCATTTGAGAACGTTTCCCAATCACACGGTGGACCATACTCTGGATTTCCCATGCATGTTTTAGCTGAAGGAAGAATCCCTTAAACGTGGAGAGTTGGGACCCATGGAATGGGTACCATGCAGTATGACTTCAAAGGGTCTGCGTTTGCTCACCGAACCTCACAAATGCTATCAGCCCGAAGTGTCCAGCCTTATGTCTCACCCAGCTCTGGGTGTAGATGTGGTAAATCCAGGTTGCATCACAAGCCCTGAATGAATTATTTAAGAATTGCTCTGTATTTCACTGTCATTGTGTTTTGTTTTTGAAATTTATTTTGATAATGGGATTTATCGGATTTTCACTGCTGCGTTTAGGCCGCTGTACACACGCTTGATTTCCTTATGGAGACATATAAATCCATGGGTTTTAAGATTCTTACTTGTCAGGTATCTTCCCAGGCGTTGAATATGGGGTGTTGAGTCCATTTCGTTGAGCAAGGAGTAGGTCTTGTCTATTATATATTTAGCTTATGGAAAGGTATCTGTGCTAATTTCAATCTCTGGTTTTATGCAGCACCCCAACTCACCTTTCCCCATAAGCAAGCATAAGTTGGTTTTCTAAATTTGAGACCCTGTTCTGTTTTGTAATTCAGTTCATGTGTAGCCAAGTTTACATTCCGTGTATTAGTGATATCTTATGATATTTCTTTTTCTGTGTGACTTATTTCTCGTAAAATCATCGTACCTGAATCCACTCATTATGCCGCTACGGGCCTGATGACGTAGATTTCATTGCTGAGTGATATTCCATTGTACGTGCGTACCACAACTTCTTTATGAATTTTTTGCTTTCTCGGATATTTAACTTGTACCGTAGACGAGGTTCTTGTAAACAGAGCCGTCCCAAAGTTTGGGGTGGCTGTGTGTTTTTGTTTTTAATTTCCCTATGCTATAGGACCATAAGTGGAAGTGCCATAGGCTGTGTTGCTTTGTTTCCTATGTGTTTCAGGAAACACCATACACTTCTCCAGAGTGGCTGTTGGCAATTTACATCCCGCCCATCAGCATAACAAGGCTCCCTGTTCTCCATGACCTGTCCTGCCTTTCTGGATTTTACACTTTTTTCAGATGGCCCTTTTGACCGGGGGGCATTGAGACTTCATTGTAGTGCAGATTTCCTTTACACGCTTGCTTGGTTGGCCAAAAAGGGCGTATGCGTTTTTTCCTGAATATATTCAGGAAAAAACGCATCCGCCCTTTTTCGCCAAGTGCATCATTGTCGACATTCTGCCTCTTTTCCTATGCTTTAAGTGCAATTCCACTCTATCCCCTGAAATCTTGTTCCTGAAATTCGGCCCCGCTTTCAAGTCCTCTTCGAAGACTTACTTCAATACAATTTTGGACGATAGCTGTCATTCATAACTCTGCAGTTTTGTGAATTACAGTGCCCCTTAGCTCCTTTTTTCAACTCGCTTTTTTGTGAGATGGCCGCAAAACCGCAGGATTGCCTTAGGCCCTAATCTGTTTCCTGCAGGGCACGCTGAGCCTTTGGTTAATTCCTCTTCCTGGTGGGAAATGAGCGTTCCATTTGCCCGTGCAGACACCTACAGCTAGTCTCTCATTTGTTCTCCCTATTCCTGTTAATCATGCGCAGAAATTGCAAACTGTGCCAAACAGGATGTTAAAGGCACTGACTCTCCAAGTGGGGAGAGTGTTAGTAAAGCGTCTGGAATGGTGAACCCGAGTACCAGGGTTCGAAAACTGAGATGCATTTGAAAACGTTTCCCAATCACATGGTGGACCATTCTGTGGGTTTCCCATGCATGTTTTAGCTGAAGTAAGAATCCCTTAAACCTGGAGAGTTGGGACCCATGGAATGGGTACCATGCAGTATGACTTCAAAGGGTCTGCGTTTGCTCACCGAACCTCACCAATGCTATCAGCCCGAAGTGTCCAGCCTTATGTCTCACCCAGCTCTGGGTGTAGATGTGGTAAATCCAGGTTGCATCACAAGCCCTGAATGAATTATTTAAGAATTGCTCTCTATTTCACTGTCATTGTGTTTTGTTTTTGAAATTTATTTTGGTAATGGGATTTATCGGATGTTCACTGCTGCGTTTAGGCCGCTGTACACACGCTTGATTTCCTTATGGAGACATATAAATCCATGGGTTTTAAGATTCTTACTTGTCAGGTATCTTGCCAGGCGTTGAATATGGGGTGTTGAGTCCATTTCGTTGAGCAAGGAGTAGGTCTTGTCTATTATATATTTGGCTTATGGAACAGTATCTGTGCTAATTTCAATCTCTGGTTTTATGCAGCACCCCAACTCACCTCTCCCCATAAGCAAGCATAAGTTGGTTTTCTAAATTTGAGACCCTGTTCTGTTTTGTAATTCAGTTCATGTGTAGCCAAGTTTACATTCCGTGTATTAGGGATATCTAATGATGTTTCTTTTTCTGTGTGACTTATTTCTCGAAGAATCATTGTACCTGAATCCACTCATTATGCCGCTACGGGCCTGATGACGTAGATTTCATTGCTGAGTGATATTCCATTTTACGTGCGTACCACAACTTCTTTATCCATTTTTTGCTTTCTCGGATATTTAACTTGTACCGTAGACGAGGTTCTTGTAAACAGAGCCGTCCCAAACTTTGGGGTGGCTGTGTGTTTTTGATTTTAATTTCCCTAAGCTATAGGACCATAAGTGGAAGTGCCATAGGCTGTGTTGCTTTGTTTCCTTCGTGTTTCAGGATACACCATACACTTCTCCAGAGTGGCTGTTGGCAATTTACATCGAGCCCATCAGCATAACAAGGCTCCCTGTTCTCCATGACCTGTCCTGCCTTTCTGGATCTTGCACTTTTTTCAGATGGCCCTTTTGACCGGGGGGCATTGAGACTTCATTGTAGTGCAGATTTCCTTTACACGCTTGCTTGGTTGGCCAAAAAGGGCGTATGCGTTTTTTCCTGAATATATTCAGGATAAAACGCATACGCCCTTTTTGGCCAAGTGCATCATTGTCGACATTCTGCCTCTTTTCCTATGCTTTAAGTGCAATTCCAGTCTACCCCCTGAAATCGTTTTCCTGAAATTCTGCCCCGCTTTCAAGTCCTCTTCGAAGACTTACTTCAGTACATTTTTGGACGATAGCTGTCATTCATAACTCTGCAGGTTTGTGAATTACAGTGCCCCTGAGCTCCTTTCCTCAACACGCTTTCTTGTGAGCTGGCCGCAAAACCACAGGATTGCTTCAGGCCCTAATCTCTTTCCGGCAGGGCACGCTGAGCCTTTGGTTAATTCCTCTTCCTGGTGGGAAATGAGCGTTCCATTTGCCAGTGCAGACACCTACAGCTAGTCTCTCATTGGTTCTCCCAATTCCTGTTCATCTTGCGCAGAAATTGCAAACTGTGCCAAACAGGAGTTTAAAGTCCCTGACTCTACAAGTGGGGAGAGTGTTAGTAAAGCGTCTGGAATGGTGAACCCGAGCACCAGGGTTCGAAAACTGAGATGCATTTGAGAACGTTTCCCAATCACACGGTGGACCATACTCTGGATTTCCCATGCATGTTTTAGCTGAAGGAAGAATCCCTTAAACGTGGAGAGTTGGGACCCATGGAATGGGTACCATGCAGTATGACTTCAAAGGGTCTGCGTTTGCTCACCGAACCTCACAAATGCTATCAGCCCGAAGTGTCCAGCCTTATGTCTCACCCAGCTCTGGGTGTAGATGTGGTAAATCCAGGTTGCATCACAAGCCCTGAATGAATTATTTAAGAATTGCTCTGTATTTCACTGTCATTGTGTTTTGTTTTTGAAATTTATTTTGATAATGGGATTTATCGGATTTTCACTGCTGCGTTTAGGCCGCTGTACACACGCTTGATTTCCTTATGGAGACATATAAATCCATGGGTTTTAAGATTCTTACTTGTCAGGTATCTTCCCAGGCGTTGAATATGGGGTGTTGAGTCCATTTCGTTGAGCAAGGAGTAGGTCTTGTCTATTATATATTTAGCTTATGGAAAGGTATCTGTGCTAATTTCAATCTCTGGTTTTATGCAGCACCCCAACTCACCTTTCCCCATAAGCAAGCATAAGTTGGTTTTCTAAATTTGAGACCCTGTTCTGTTTTGTAATTCAGTTCATGTGTAGCCAAGTTTACATTCCGTGTATTAGTGATATCTTATGATATTTCTTTTTCTGTGTGACTTATTTCTCGTAAAATCATCGTACCTGAATCCACTCATTATGCCGCTACGGGCCTGATGACGTAGATTTCATTGCTGAGTGATATTCCATTGTACGTGCGTACCACAACTTCTTTATGAATTTTTTGCTTTCTCGGATATTTAACTTGTACCGTAGACGAGGTTCTTGTAAACAGAGCCGTCCCAAAGTTTGGGGTGGCTGTGTGTTTTTGTTTTTAATTTCCCTATGCTATAGGACCATAAGTGGAAGTGCCATAGGCTGTGTTGCTTTGTTTCCTATGTGTTTCAGGAAACACCATACACTTCTCCAGAGTGGCTGTTGGCAATTTACATCCCGCCCATCAGCATAACAAGGCTCCCTGTTCTCCATGACCTGTCCTGCCTTTCTGGATTTTACACTTTTTTCAGATGGCCCTTTTGACCGGGGGGCATTGAGACTTCATTGTAGTGCAGATTTCCTTTACACGCTTGCTTGGTTGGCCAAAAAGGGCGTATGCGTTTTTTCCTGAATATATTCAGGAAAAAACGCATCCGCCCTTTTTCGCCAAGTGCATCATTGTCGACATTCTGCCTCTTTTCCTATGCTTTAAGTGCAATTCCACTCTATCCCCTGAAATCTTGTTCCTGAAATTCGGCCCCGCTTTCAAGTCCTCTTCGAAGACTTACTTCAATACAATTTTGGACGATAGCTGTCATTCATAACTCTGCAGTTTTGTGAATTACAGTGCCCCTTAGCTCCTTTTTTCAACTCGCTTTTTTGTGAGATGGCCGCAAAACCGCAGGATTGCCTTAGGCCCTAATCTGTTTCCTGCAGGGCACGCTGAGCCTTTGGTTAATTCCTCTTCCTGGTGGGAAATGAGCGTTCCATTTGCCCGTGCAGACACCTACAGCTAGTCTCTCATTTGTTCTCCCTATTCCTGTTAATCTTGCGCAGAAATTGCAAACTGTGCCAAACAGGATGTTAAAGGCACTGACTCTCCAAGTGGGGAGAGTGTTAGTAAAGCGTCTGGAATGGTGAACCCGAGTACCAGGGTTCGAAAACTGAGATGCATTTGAAAACGTTTCCCAATCACATGGTGGACCATTCTGTGGGTTTCCCATGCATGTTTTAGCTGAAGTAAGAATCCCTTAAACCTGGAGAGTTGGGACCCATGGAATGGGTACCATGCAGTATGACTTCAAAGGGTCTGCGTTTGCTCACCGAACCTCACCAATGCTATCAGCCCGAAGTGTCCAGCCTTATGTCTCACCCAGCTCTGGGTGTAGATGTGGTAAATCCAGGTTGCATCACAAGCCCTGAATGAATTATTTAAGAATTGCTCTCTATTTCACTGTCATTGTGTTTTGTTTTTGAAATTTATTTTGGTAATGGGATTTATCGGATGTTCACTGCTGCGTTTAGGCCGCTGTACACATGCTTGATTTCCTTATGGAGACATATAAATCCATGGGTTTTAAGATTCTTACTTGTCAGGTATCTTGCCAGGCGTTGAATATGGGGTGTTGAGTCCATTTCGTTGAGCAAGGAGTAGGTCTTGTCTATTATATATTTGGCTTATGGAACAGTATCTGTGCTAATTTCAATCTCTGGTTTTATGCAGCACCCCAACTCACCTTTCCCCATAAGCAAGCATAAGTTGGTTTTCTAAATTTGAGACCCTGTTCTGTTTTGTAATTCAGTTCATGTGTAGCCAAGTTTACATTCCGTGTATTAGGGATATCTAATGATGTTTCTTTTTCTGTGTGACTTATTTCTCGAAGAATCATCGTACCTGAATCCACTCATTATGCCGCTACGGGCCTGATGACGTAGATTTCATTGCTGAGTGATATTCCATTTTACGTGCGTACCACAACTTCTTTATCCATTTTTTGCTTTCTCGGATATTTAACTTGTACCGTAGAAGTGGTTCTTGTAAACAGAGCCGTCCCAAACTTTGGGGTGGCTGTGTGTTTTTGATTTTAATTTCCCTAAGCTATAGGACCATAAGTGGAAGTGCCATAGGCTGTGTTGCTTTGTTTCCTTCGTGTTTCAGGATACACCATACACTTCTCCAGAGTGGCTGTTGGCAATTTACATCGAGCCCATCAGCATAACAAGGCTCCCTGTTCTCCATGACCTGTCCTGCCTTTCTGGATCTTGCACTTTTTTCAGATGGCCCTTTTGACCTGGGGGCAGTGAGACTTCTTTGTAGTGCAGATTTCTTTAACATGCTGGCTTGGTTGGCCAAAAAGGGCGTATGCGTTTTTTCCTGAATATATTCAGGATAAAACGCATACGCCCTTTTTGGCCAAGTGCATCATTGTCGACATTCTGCCTCTTTTCCTATGCTTTAAGTGCAATTCCAGTCTACCCCCTGAAATCGTTTTCCTGAAATTCTGCCCCGCTTTCAAGTCCTCTTCGAAGACTTACTTCAGTACATTTTTGGACGATAGCTGTCATTCATAACTCTGCAGGTTTGTGAATTACAGTGCCCCTGAGCTCCTTTCCTCAACACGCTTTCTTGTGAGCTGGCCGCAAAACCACAGGATTGCTTCAGGCCCTAATCTCTTTCCGGCAGGGCACGCTGAGCCTTTGGTTAATTCCTCTTCCTGGTGGGAAATGAGCGTTCCATTTGCCAGTGCAGACACCTACAGCTAGTCTCTCATTGGTTCTCCCAATTCCTGTTCATCTTGCGCAGAAATTGCAAACTGTGCCAAACAGGAGTTTAAAGTCCCTGACTCTACAAGTGGGGAGAGTGTTAGTAAAGCGTCTGGAATGGTGAACCCGAGCACCAGGGTTCGAAAACTGAGATGCATTTGAGAACGTTTCCCAATCACACGGTGGACCATACTCTGGATTTCCCATGCATGTTTTAGCTGAAGGAAGAATCCCTTAAACGTGGAGAGTTGGGACCCATGGAATGGGTACCATGCAGTATGACTTCAAAGGGTCTGCGTTTGCTCACCGAACCTCACAAATGCTATCAGCCCGAAGTGTCCAGCCTTATGTCTCACCCAGCTCTGGGTGTAGATGTGGTAAATCCAGGTTGCATCACAAGCCCTCAATGAATTATTTAAGAATTGCTCTGTATTTCACTGTCATTGTGTTTTGTTTTTGAAATTTATTTTGATAATGGGATTTATCGGATTTTCACTGCTGCGTTTAGGCCGCTGTACACACGCTTGATTTCCTTATGGAGACATATAAATCCATGGGTTTTAAGATTCTTACTTGTCAGGTATCTTCCCAGGCGTTGAATATGGGGTGTTGAGTCCATTTCGTTGAGCAAGGAGTAGGTCTTGTCTATTATATATTTAGCTTATGGAAAGGTATCTGTGCTAATTTCAATCTCTGGTTTTATGCAGCACCCCAACTCACCTTTCCCCATAAGCAAGCATAAGTTGGTTTTCTAAATTTGAGACCCTGTTCTGTTTTGTAATTCAGTTCATGTGTAGCCAAGTTTACATTCCGTGTATTAGTGATATCTTATGATATTTCTTTTTCTGTGTGACTTATTTCTCGTAAAATCATCGTACCTGAATCCACTCATTATGCCGCTACGGGCCTGATGACGTAGATTTCATTGCTGAGTGATATTCCATTGTACGTGCGTACCACAACTTCTTTATGAATTTTTTGCTTTCTCGGATATTTAACTTGTACCGTAGACGAGGTTCTTGTAAACAGAGCCGTCCCAAAGTTTGGGGTGGCTGTGTGTTTTTGTTTTTAATTTCCCTATGCTATAGGACCATAAGTGGAAGTGCCATAGGCTGTGTTGCTTTGTTTCCTATGTGTTTCAGGAAACACCATACACTTCTCCAGAGTGGCTGTTGGCAATTTACATCGAGCCCATCAGCATAACAAGGCTCCCTGTTCTCCATGACCTGTCCTGCCTTTCTGGATTTTACACTTTTTTCAGATGGCCCTTTTGACCGGGGGGCATTGAGACTTCATTGTAGTGCAGATTTCCTTTACACGCTTGCTTGGTTGGCCAAAAAGGGCGTATGCGTTTTTTCCTGAATATATTCAGGAAAAAACGCATCCGCCCTTTTTCGCCAAGTGCATCATTGTCGACATTCTGCCTCTTTTCCTATGCTTTAAGTGCAATTCCACTCTATCCCCTGAAATCTTGTTCCTGAAATTCTGCCCCGCTTTCAAGTCCTCTTCGAAGACTTACTTCAATACAATTTTGGACGATAGCTGTCATTCATAACTCTGCAGTTTTGTGAATTACAGTGCCCCTTAGCTCCTTTTTTCAACTCGCTTTTTTGTGAGATGGCCGCAAAACCGCAGGATTGCCTTAGGCCCTAATCTGTTTCCTGCAGGGCACGCTGAGCCTTTGGTTAATTCCTCTTCCTGGTGGGAAATGAGCGTTCCATTTGCCCGTGCAGACACCTACAGCTAGTCTCTCATTTGTTCTCCCTATTCCTGTTAATCTTGCGCAGAAATTGCAAACTGTGCCAAACAGGATGTTAAAGGCACTGACTCTCCAAGTGGGGAGAGTGTTAGTAAAGCGTCTGGAATGGTGAACCCGAGTACCAGGGTTCGAAAACTGAGATGCATTTGAAAACGTTTCCCAATCACATGGTGGACCATTCTGTGGGTTTCCCATGCATGTTTTAGCTGAAGTAAGAATCCCTTAAACCTGGAGAGTTGGGACCCATGGAATGGGTACCATGCAGTATGACTTCAAAGGGTCTGCGTTTGCTCACCGAACCTCACCAATGCTATCAGCCCGAAGTGTCCAGCCTTATGTCTCACCCAGCTCTGGGTGTAGATGTGGTAAATCCAGGTTGCATCACAAGCCCTGAATGAATTATTTAAGAATTGCTCTCTATTTCACTGTCATTGTGTTTTGTTTTTGAAATTTATTTTGGTAATGGGATTTATCGGATGTTCACTGCTGCGTTTAGGCCGCTGTACACATGCTTGATTTCCTTATGGAGACATATAAATCCATGGGTTTTAAGATTCTTACTTGTCAGGTATCTTGCCAGGCGTTGAATATGGGGTGTTGAGTCCATTTCGTTGAGCAAGGAGTAGGTCTTGTCTATTATATATTTGGCTTATGGAACAGTATCTGTGCTAATTTCAATCTCTGGTTTTATGCAGCACCCCAACTCACCTTTCCCCATAAGCAAGCATAAGTTGGTTTTCTAAATTTGAGACCCTGTTCTGTTTTGTAATTCAGTTCATGTGTAGCCAAGTTTACATTCCGTGTATTAGGGATATCTAATGATGTTTCTTTTTCTGTGTGACTTATTTCTCGAAGAATCATCGTACCTGAATCCACTCATTATGCCGCTACGGGCCTGATGACGTAGATTTCATTGCTGAGTGATATTCCATTTTACGTGCGTACCACAACTTCTTTATCCATTTTTTGCTTTCTCGGATATTTAACTTGTACCGTAGAAGTGGTTCTTGTAAACAGAGCCGTCCCAAACTTTGGGGTGGCTGTGTGTTTTTGATTTTAATTTCCCTAAGCTATAGGACCATAAGTGGAAGTGCCATAGGCTGTGTTGCTTTGTTTCCTTCGTGTTTCAGGATACACCATACACTTCTCCAGAGTGGCTGTTGGCAATTTACATCGAGCCCATCAGCATAACAAGGCTCCCTGTTCTCCATGACCTGTCCTGCCTTTCTGGATCTTGCACTTTTTTCAGATGGCCCTTTTGACCTGGGGGCAGTGAGACTTCTTTGTAGTGCAGATTTCTTTAACATGCTGGCTTGGTTGGCCAAAAAGGGCGTATGCGTTTTTTCCTGAATATATTCAGGATAAAACGCATACGCCCTTTTTGGCCAAGTGCATCATTGTCGACATTCTGCCTCTTTTCCTATGCTTTAAGTGCAATTCCAGTCTACCCCCTGAAATCGTTTTCCTGAAATTCTGCCCCGCTTTCAAGTCCTCTTCGAAGACTTACTTCAGTACATTTTTGGACGATAGCTGTCATTCATAACTCTGCAGGTTTGTGAATTACAGTGCCCCTGAGCTCCTTTCCTCAACACGCTTTCTTGTGAGCTGGCCGCAAAACCACAGGATTGCTTCAGGCCCTAATCTCTTTCCGGCAGGGCACGCTGAGCCTTTGGTTAATTCCTCTTCCTGGTGGGAAATGAGCGTTCCATTTGCCAGTGCAGACACCTACAGCTAGTCTCTCATTGGTTCTCCCAATTCCTGTTCATCTTGCGCAGAAATTGCAAACTGTGCCAAACAGGAGTTTAAAGTCCCTGACTCTACAAGTGGGGAGAGTGTTAGTAAAGCGTCTGGAATGGTGAACCCGAGCACCAGGGTTCGAAAACTGAGATGCATTTGAGAACGTTTCCCAATCACACGGTGGACCATACTCTGGGTTTCCCATGCATGTTTTAGCTGAAGGAAGAATCCCTTAAACGTGGAGAGTTGGGACCCATGGAATGGGTACCATGCAGTATGACTTCAAAGGGTCTGCGTTTGCTCACCGAACCTCACAAATGCTATCAGCACGAAGTGTCCAGCCTTATGTCTCACCCAGCTCTGGGTGTAGATGTGGTAAATCCAGGTTGCATGACAAGCCCTGAATGAATTATTTAAGAATTGCTCTCTATTTCACTGTCATTGTGTTTTGTTTTTGAAATTTATTTTGATAATGGGATTTATCGGATTTTCACTGCTGCGTTTAGGCCGCTGTACACATGCTTGATTTCCTTATGGAGACATATAAATCCATGAGTTTTAAGATTCTTACTTGTCAGGTATATTCCCAGGCGTTGAATATGGGGTGTTGAGTCCATGTCGTTGAGCAAGGAGTAGGTCTTGTCTGTTATATATTTGGCTTATGGAACGGTATCTGTGCTAATTTCAATCTCTGGTTTTATGCAGCACCCCAACTCACCTTTCCCCATAAGCAAGCATAAGTTGGTTTTCTAAATTTGAGACCCTGTTCTGTTTTGTAATTCAGTTCATGGGTAGCCAAGTTTACATTCCGTGTATTAGTGATATCTTATGATGTTTCTTTCTCTGTGTGATTTATTTCTCGTAGAATCATCGTACCTGAATCCACTCAATATGCTTCTAGGGACCTGATGACGTAGATTTCATTGCTGAGTGATATTCCATTGTACGTGCATACCACAACTTCTTTATCCATTTTTTGCTTTCTCGGATATTTAACTTGTACCGTAGACGAGGTTCTTGTAAACAGAGCCGTTCCAAATTTTGGTGTGGCTGTATCTTTTTGATTTTAATTTCCCTAAGCTATAGGACCATAAGTGGAAGTGCCATAGGCTGTTTTGTTTTGTTTCCTACCTGTTTCAGGGAACACCATAAACTTCTCCAGAGTGGCTGTTGGCAATTTATATCCCGCCCATCAGCATTACAAGGCTCCCTGTTCTCCATGACCTGTCGTGCATTTCTGGATTTTACACATTTTTCAGATGGCCCTTTTGACCGGGGGGCAGTGAGACTTCATTGTAGTGCAGATTTCCTTTACACGCTTGCTTGGTTGGCCAAAAAGGGCGTATGCGTTTTTTCCTGAATATATTCAGGAAAAAACGCATACGCCCTTTTTGGCCAAGTGCATCATTGTCGTCGTTCTGCCTCTTTTCCTATGCTTTAAATGCAATTCCAGTCTACCCCCTGAAATCGTTTTCCTAAAATTCTGCCCCACTTTCAAGTCCTCTTCGCAGCCGTCCTTCAATATATTTTTAGACCATAGCTGTCATTTATAACTCTGCAGGTTTGTGAATTACAGTGCCCGTGATTTTCTTTCTTAACTCGTTTCCTTGAAAACTGGACACAGAACCGCAGTGTTGCTTCAGGCCATAATCAGTGTCCGGCACGGAACTCTGAGACTTTGGTTCATTCCACTTCCTGGTGGGAAATTAGAGTTAAATGTGCCCCTCCAGACACCTGCCTCATTCCTAGCCCCTTGGTGATGTGTGTCCTCTGGTTTGAGGCCACATGTGCTGGGTTCCTCACTTTGGCTGATGTGGCCCCACTGGTGTGAGGACACTCCTGCCTGCTTCCCATCCCCTTGGTGATGTGGGCCCTCCGGTGAGAGTCTGATCCTGGTTGGGTTCCTCACACTTCTGTGAGGTGGGCCCTCTTCTCTGAGGTCAATCCTGCCTGGCTGGCACACCCCGCCTTGGCGACGTGGGCCCTCATTTGGGAGTTGGTGCCTGCTGGGAGTCTCCTCCCCTCGGTAATGAGGGCCCTCTGACGTCAGGCCCTAACTCCTGGGCTCCCATACTTTTCTGATGTGTGCCCTCTGGTGGGAGTACACTCCTGCCAGGTTCCCAACCCCATGGGAATGTGGGCCTTCTTCTCTGTGGTCCCAACCGCTGGGTTGTTCACAGTTTCGTGATGAGGGCCTTCTGTTGTGAGTTCACACCGGCCGGGATCCCATAGCCTCGCTGCTCCTTGCCGCCTGCTGGGAGGTTCCAACTGCAGGTTACCTCACCTTTTTTATTTTATGGCCCTCTGTTTGAGACACCTCCTGCCTGCCTCACTCTGAGCCCCTTGTTGATGTGGGTCCTCTGGTTTAGGCCATATGTTCTGGGTTCCTCACTTTTCTATGATTTGGCCACACTGGTGTGAGGCCACTCCTGCCTGGTTCTGATCCCCTTGGTGATGTGGGCCCTCTGGTGAGAGTCTTATCCTGGCTGGGTTCCTCCCCCTTCTGTGACATAGGCCCTCTGCTGTGAGGTCACTCCTGCCTGGCTAACGCACATCACCTTGGAGACGTGGGCCCTCAGGTGGGAGTTGGTGCCTTCTAGGAGTCTGCTCCCCTCGGTAATTAGGGCCGTCTGGCGTCAGGCCCTAACTCCTGGGCTCCCAAAATTTTCTGATGTGTGCCCTGTGGTGCGAGTACACTCCTGCCAGGTTCCCAACCCCATGGGAATGTGGGCCTTCTGTTCTGTGGTCCCAACAGCTGTGTTGTTCACAGTTTCATGATGAGGGTCCTCTGTTGTGAGTTCACAACGGCCGGGACCCCATAGCCTCGCTGCTCCTTGCTGCATGCTAGGAGGTTCCAACTGCGGGATTCCTCACCTTTTTAATTCTATGGGTCCTCTGTTTTGAGGCTCCTCCTGCCTGCCTCACTCCGAGCCCCTTGGAGATGTGGGTCCTCTTGTTTAGGCCACATGTTCTGGGTTCCTCACCTTTCTATGATTTGGCCACACTGGTGTGAGGCCACTCCTGCCTGGATCAGATCCCCTTGGTGATGTGGGCCCTCTGGTGAGAGTCTGATCCTGGCTGGGTTCCTCACTCTTCTGTGAGGTGGGCCCTCTGCTGTGAGGTAACTCCTGCCTGGCTTGCTCCCGTTGCCCTGGTGACGTCGGACTTCTGGTGGCAGTTGGAGCCTTCTTGTACCCTCCTCTCCAAGGTGATGAGGGCCCTCTTGCGTCAGGCTCTAACTGCTGGGCTCCCCACGATTTCTGATGTGAGCCCAGTGATGCCAGGACACTCCTGTAAGGTTCCAATACTCATGGGGATGTGTGCCTTCTGCTCTGTGGTCGCAACGCCTGGGTTGCTCACAGTTTCGTTATGTTGGCACTCCGGTGTTAGTTCACTCAGGCCTAGATCCCATAGCCTCTGTGCTCTGGGCCGCCTGCTGGGAGGTTCCAACTGCTGGATTCCTCACCTTTCTTATACTTTGGGCCCTGTGTGGTGAAGCTCCTCCTGCCTGCCTCACACCGAGCCCCTTGGTGATGTAGGTCTTCTGGTTTGAGACCACGTGGGCCGTTTGTCTCACCTTTTAGGGATGTGGCTCTACTGGTGTGAGGACACTCCTGACTGGTTCCCATCCCCTTGTTGATGTGGGCCCTCTGGTGAGAGTCTGATCCTGGCTTGATTCCTCACACTTCTGTGAGGCGGGCCCTCTGCTGTGAGGTCACACCTGCCTGGCTGGCACACGACGCCTTGGCCACATGGGCCCTCTGGTTGCAGTTGGAGCGTGCTGGGAACCTCCTCCCATCGGTGATGAGGGCCCTCTGGCGTCCGGCCCTAACTGCTGGGCTCACCACATTTTCTGATGTGCGCCCACTTGTGCGATGACACTCCTGCCAGGTTCCCATCCCCATGCAGATTTGGGCCTTCTGTTCTGAGGTGCCAACGGCTGGCTTGCTCACAGTGTCAGGATGTGGGCCCTCTGCTGTGAGTTCACTCCGGCATGCATCCCATAGCCTCGGTGCTCTGGGCCACCTGCTTGGAGCTTCCAACTGCAGGATTCCTTACCTTTTTTCTTCTATGGGCCGTGTGTTGTGAGACACTTCCTGCCTGCCTCACTCTGAGCCCCTTGTTGATGTGGGTCTTCTGGTTTGAGGCCACATGTGGTGGGTTCCTTGCCTTTCAATGATGTGGCCCCACTGGTGTGAGCACACTCCTGCCTGGTTCGCATCCCCTTGGTGATGTGGGCCCTCTGGTGAGAATCTGATCCGGGTTGGGTTCCTCACACTTCCGTGAGCTTGGCCCCCAGCTCTGAGGTCACTCCTGCCTGGCTGGCACACCCCGCCTTGGCGACGTCGGCCCTCTGGTGGCAGTTGGAGCCTGCTGGGAGCCTCCTCCCCTCAGTGATGAGAGCCCTTTGGCGTCAGGCCCTAACTGCTGGGTACCCACATTTTCTAATACGTACTAAGTGGTGCGAGGATACGCCTGCCACGTTCCCATCCCCATGGGGATGTGGGCGTTCTGCTCTGAGGTCCCAACGGCTGGGTTGCTCACAGTTTCATGATGTGGGCCCTCTGCTGTGAGTTCACTTTGGCCTGGATCCCATAGACTCGGTGCTCTGGGCCTCCTGCTGCGAGGTTCCAACTGCTGGATTCCTCACATTTTTTAATCTATGGGCCCTGTGTTGTTAGGCTAGTCCTGCCTGCCTCACTCCGAGCCCCTTGGAGATGTGGTTCCTCTGGTTTAGGCCACATGTTCTGGGTCCCTCACCTTTCCATTATTTGGCCACACTGGTGTGAGTATACTTCTGCCTGGTTCCGATCCCCTTGGTGATGCGGGCCCTCTGGTGAGAGTCTTATCCTGGCTGGGTTCCTCACCCTTCTGTGACGTATGCCCTCTGCTGTGATGTCACTCCTGCCTGGCTGGCGCACGTCACCTTGGCGACGTGGGCCCTCAGTTGGGATTTGGTGTCTGCTGGGAGTTTCCTCCCTTCGGTAATGAGGGCCCTCTGGCGTCAGGCCTTAAATCCTGGGCTCCCAAACTTTTCTGATGTGTGCCCTGTGGTGCGAGTACACTCCTGCCAGGTTCCCAACCCCATGGCAATGTGGGCCTTCTGCTCTGTGGACCCAATGGCTGGGCTATTCACAGTTTCATGATGAGGGCCCTCTTTTGTGAGTTCACACCGGCCGGGATCCCATAGCCTCGTTGTTCCTTGCCGCCTGCTGGGATGTTCCAACTGTGGGATTCCTCACCTTTTTTATTCTATGGGCCCTCTGTTTTGAGACTACTCCTGCCTGCCTCCCTCCCAGCCCCTTGGTGATGTGTGTCCTCTGGTTTGAGGCCACATGTGGTGGTTTCCTCGCCTTTCAATGATGTGGCCCCACTGGACTGAGAACACTCCTGCCTGGTTCCCATCCTCTTGGTGATGTGGGCCCTCTGGTGAGAGTCTGATCCTGGTTGGGTTCCTCACACTTCCGTGAACTTGGCCCTCTGCTCTGAGGTCACTCCTGCCTGGCTGGCACACCCCGCCTTGGTGACGTCGGCCCTCTGGTGGCAGTTGGAGCGTGCTGGGAGCCTCCTTCCCTCAGTAATGAGGGCCCTTTGGCGTCAGGCCCTAACTGCTGTGTACCCACATTTTCTAATACGTACTAAGTGGTGCGAGGACACTCCTGCCAGGTTCCCATCCCCGTGGGGATGTGGGACTTCTGCCCTGATGTCCAAACGGCTGGGTTGCTCAAAGTTTCATGATGTGGGCCCTCTGCTGTGAGTGCACTGCGGCCTGGATCCCATAGACTGGGTGCTCTGGGCCACCTGCTGGGAGGTTCGAACTGTTGGATTCCTCACATTTTTTATTCTATGGGCCCTGCGTTTTGAGGCTAGTCCTGCCTGCCTCACTCTGAACCCCTTGGAGATGTGGATCCTCTGGTTTAGGCCACGTGTTCTGGGTTCCTCACCTTTCTATGATTTGGCCACACTGGTGTGAGGCCACTCTTGCCTGGATCCGATCCCCTTGGTGATGCGGGCCCTCTGGTGAGACTCTTATCCTGGCTGGGTGCCTCACCCTTCTGGGACGTATGCCCTCTGCTGTGAGGTCACTCCTGCCTGGCTGGCGCACGTCACCTTGGCGACGTGGCCCCTCAGTTGGGAGTTGGTGCCTGCTGGGAGTCTCCTCCCCTCGGTAATGAGGGCCCTCTGACGTCAGGCCCTAACTCCTGGGCTCCCATACTTTTCTGATGTGTGCCCTCTGGTGGGAGTACACTCCTGCCAGGTTCCCAACCCCATGGGAATGTGGGCCTTCTTCTCTGTGGTCCCAACCGCTGGGTTGTTCACAGTTTCGTGATGAGGGCCTTCTGTTGTGAGTTCACACCGGCCGGGATCCCATAGCCTCGCTGCTCCTTGCCGCCTGCTGGGAGGTTCCAACTGCGGGTTACCTCACCTTTTTTATTTTATGGCCCTCTGTTTGAGACACCTCCTGCCTGCCTCACTCTGAGCCCCTTGTTGATGTGGGTCCTCTGGTTTAGGCCATATGTTCTGGGTTCCTCACTTTTCTATGATTTGGCCACACTGGTGTGAGGCCACTCCTGCCTGGTTCTGATCCCCTTGGTGATGTGGGCCCTCTGGTGAGAGTCTTATCCTGGCTGGGTTCCTCCCCCTTCTGTGACATAGGCCCTCTGCTGTGAGGTCACTCCTGCCTGGCTAACGCACATCACCTTGGAGACGTGGGCCCTCAGGTGGGAGTTGGTGCCTTCTAGGAGTCTGCTCCCCTCGGTAATTAGGGCCGTCTGGCGTCAGGCCCTAACTCCTGGGCTCCCAAAATTTTCTGATGTGTGCCCTGTGGTGCGAGTACACTCCTGCCAGGTTCCCAACCCCATGGGAATGTGGGCCTTCTGTTCTGTGGTCCCAACAGCTGTGTTGTTCACAGTTTCATGATGAGGGTCCTCTGTTGTGAGTTCACAACGGCCGGGATCCCATAGCCTCGCTGCTCCTTGCTGCATGCTAGGAGGTTCCAACTGCGGGATTCCTCACCTTTTTTATTCTATGGGTCCTCTGTTTTGAGGCTCCTCCTGCCTGCCTCACTCCGAGCCCCTTGGAGATGTGGGTCCTCTTGTTTAGGCCACATGTTCTGGGTTCCTCACCTTTCTATGATTTGGCCACACTGGTGTGAGGCCACTCCTGCCTGGATCAGATCCCCTTGGTGATGTGGGCCCTCTGGTGAGAGTCTGATCCTGGCTGGGTTCCTCACTCTTCTGTGAGGTGGGCCCTCTGCTGTGAGGTAACTCCTGCCTGGCTTGCTCCCGTTGCCCTGGTGACGTCGGACTTCTGGTGGCAGTTGGAGCCTTCTTGTACCCTCCTCTCCAAGGTGATGAGGGCCCTCTTGCGTCAGGCTCTAACTGCTGGGCTCCCCACAATTTCTGATGTGAGCCCAGTGATGCCAGGACACTCCTGTAAGGTTCCAATACTCATGGGGATGTGTGCCTTCTGCTCTGTGGTCGCAACGCCTGGGTTGCTCACAGTTTCGTTATGTTGGCACTCCGGTGTTAGTTCACTCAGGCCTAGATCCCATAGCCTCTGTGCTCTGGGCCGCCTGCTGGGAGGTTCCAACTGCTGGATTCCTCACCTTTCTTATACTTTGGGCCCTGTGTGGTGAAGCTCCTCCTGCCTGCCTCACACCGAGCCCCTTGGTGATGTAGGTCTTCTGGTTTGAGACCACGTGGGCCGTTTGTCTCACCTTTTAGGGATGTGGCCCTACTGGTGTGAGGACACTCCTGACTGGTTCCCATCCCCTTGTTGATGTGGGCCCTCTGGTGAGAGTCTGATCCTGGCTTGATTCCTCACACTTCTGTGAGGCGGGCCCTCTGCTGTGAGGTCACACCTGCCTGGTTGGCACACGACGCCTTGGCCACATGGGCCCTCTGGTTGCAGTTGGAGCGTGCTGGGAACCTCCTCCCATCGGTGATGAGGGCCCTCTGGCGTCCGGCCCTAACTGCTGGGCTCACCACATTTTCTGATGTGCGCCCACTTGTGCGATGACACTCCTGCCAGGTTCCCATCCCCATGCAGATTTGGGCCTTCTGTTCTGAGGTGCCAACGGCTGGCTTGCTCACAGTGTCAGGATGTGGGCCCTCTGCTGTGAGTTCACTCCGGCATGCATCCCATAGCCTCGGTGCTCTGGGCCACCTGCTTGGAGCTTCCAACTGCAGGATTCCTTACCTTTTTTCTTCTATGGGCCGTGTGTTGTGAGACACTTCCTGCCTGCCTCACTCTGAGCCCCTTGTTGATGTGGGTCTTCTGGTTTGAGGCCACATGTGGTGGGTTCCTTGCCTTTCAATGATGTGGCCCCACTGGTGTGAGCACACTCCTGCCTGGTTCGCATCCCCTTGGTGATGTGGGCACTCTGGTTAGAGTCTGATCCTGTTTGGGCTCCTCACACTTCTGTGAGGTGGGCCCTCTGCTGTGAGGTAACTCCTGCCTGGCTTGCTCCCGTTCCATTGGTGACGTCGGCCCTCTGGTGGCATTTGGAGCCTGCTGGTAGCCTCCTCTCCTCCGTGATGAGGGCCCTCTGGCGTCAGGCCATAACTGCGGGGTTCCCACATTTTCTGATACGTGCTAAGTTGTGCGAGGACACTCCTGCGAGGTTCCCATCCCCATGGGGATGTGGGCCTTCTGCTCTGAGGTCCCACTGGCTGGGTTGCTCACAGTTTCATGATGTGGGCCCTCTGCTGTGAGTTCACTGTGGCCTGGATCCCATAGACTCCATGCTCTGGGCCACCTGCTGGGAGGTTCAAACTGCTGGATTCCTCACATTTTTTATTCTGTGGGCCCTGTGTTGTTAGGCTACTCCTGCCTGCCTCACTCGGAGCACCTTGGAAATGTGGGTCCTCTGGTTTAGGCCACATGTGCTGGGTTCCTCACCTTTCTATAATGTGGCCACACTGGTGTGAGGACACTCCTGCCTTGTTCCGATCCCCTTGGTGATGTGGGCCCTCTGGTGAGAGTCTTATCCTGGCTGGGTCCCTCACCCTTCTGTGAGGTAGGCCCTCTGCTGTGAGGTCACTCCTGCCTGGCTGGCACACGTCAACTTGGCGACGTGGGCCCTCAGTTGGGAGTTTGTGCCTGCTGGGAGTCTCCTCCCCTCGGTAATGAGGGCCCTCTGGCGTCAGACCCTAACTCCTGGGCTCCCAAAATTTTCTGATGTGCGCCCTGTGGTGCGAGTACACTCCTGCCAGGATCCCAACCCCATGGGAATGTGGGTCTTCTGATCTGAGGTCCCAATGGTACGTTGTTCAGTTTCATGATGAGGGCCCTCTGGTGTGAGTTCACTCCGGCATGGACCCCATAGCCTCGCTGCTCCTGGCCACCTGTGGGGAGGTTCCCACTGTGGGATTCCTCACCTTTTTCCTTCTATGGGCCCTCTGTTTTGAGACTCCTCCTGCCTGCCTCACTCCCAGCCCCTTGGTGATGTGTGTCCTCTGGTTTGAGGCCACGTGTGCTGGGTCCCTCACCTTTCGATGATGTGGCCCCACTGGTGTGAGGACACTCCTGCCTGGTTCCTATCCCCTTGGTGATGTGGGCCCTCTGGTGAGAGTCTGATCCTGGCTGGGTTCCTCCCACTTCTGTGAGGTGGGCCCTCTGCTGTGAGGTCACTCCTGCCTGGCTGGCACACCCCGCCTTGGCAATGTCGGCCCTCTTGTGGCAGTTGGAGCCTGCTCGGAGCCTCCTCCCCTCGGTGATGAGGGCCCTCTGGCGTCAGGCTCTAACTGCTGGGTACCCACATTTTCTGATACGTGCTAAGTGGTGCGAGGACACTCGTGCCATGTTCCCAACCCCATGGGGATGTGGGTCTTCTGCTCTGAGGTCCCAACGGCTGGGTTGCTCACAGTTTCATGATGTGGGCCCTCTGCTGTGAGTTCACTGCGGCCTGGATCGCATAGACTCGGTGCTCTGGGCCGCCTGCTGGGAGGTTCTCACTGCAGGATTCCTCACCTTTTTTATTCTATTGGCCCTGTGTTGTGAGGCTACTCCTGCCTGCCTCACTCCGAGCCCCTTGGAGATCTGGATCCACTGGTTTAGGCCACATGTGCTGGGTTCCTCACCTTTCTATGATGTGGCCACCCTGGTGTGAAGACAGTCCTGCCTGGTTCTGATGCCCTTGGTGATGTGGGCCCTCTGGTGAGAGTCTTACCTTGGCTGGGTTCCTCACCATTCTGTGAGGTAGGCCCTCTGCTGTGAGGTCACTCCTGCCTGGCTGGCAGACGTCAACTTGGCGACGTGGGCCCTCAGTTGGGAGTTGGTGCCTGCTGGGAGTCTCCTACCCTTGGTAATGAGGGCCCTCTGTCTTCAGACCCTAACTCCTGGGCTCCCAAAATTTTCTGATGTGCGCCCTGTGGTGCGAGTACACTCCTGCCAGGATCCCAACCCCATGGGAATGTGGGTCTTCTGCTCTGAGGTCCCAATGGTACGTTGCTCAGTTTCATGATGAGGGCCCTCTGGTGTGAGTTCACTCCGGCATGGACCCCATAGCCTCGCTGCTCCTGGCCTCCTGCGGGGAGGTTCCCACTGCGGTATTCCTCACCTTTTTCCTTCTATGGGCCCTCTGTTTTGAGACTTCTCTTGCCTGCCGCACTCTCATCCCCTTGGTGATGTGTGTCCTGTAGTTTGAGTCCACGTGTGCTGGGTCCGTCACATTTCGGTGATGTGGCCCCACTGGTGTGAGGACACTCCTGCCTGGTTTCCATTCCCTTGGTGATGTGGGCCCTCCGGTGAGAGTCTGATCCTCTTTGGGTTCCTCACACTTTTGTGTGGTTGGCCCTCTGCTCTGAGGTCACTCCTGCCTTGTTGGCAGACCCCGCATTGGTGACGTCGGCCTTCTGGTAGCAGTTGGAGCTTGCTGGGAGCCTCCTCTCCTCAGTGATGAGGGCCCTCTGGCGTCCGGCCCTAACTGCTGGGCTCCCCACCTTTTCTGATGTGTGCCCACTGGTGCGATGACACTCCTGCTTGGTTCCCTTCCCCATGGGGATGTGGGCCTTGTGCTCTGAGGTTACAACGGCTGGGTTGCTTACAGTATCACGATGAGTGCCCTCTGTTGTGAGTTCATCACTGCCTGGATCCCATAGCCTCGGTGCTCTGGGCCGCCTGCTGGGATGTTCCAACTGCTGGATTCCTCACCTTTTTTATACAATGGGCCATGTGTTTTGAGGTTAATCCTGCCTGCCTCGCTCCGAGACCCATGGTGATGTGGGTCCTCTGGTTTGAGGACACATGTGCTGGGTACCTCAACTTTCGATGATGTGGCCCCACGGGTGTGAGGACACTCCTGCCTGGTTCCCAGCCCCTTGCTTATGTGGGCACTCTGGTGAGAGTCTGATCCTGACTGGGTTCCTTACCCTTCTGTGAGGTGGGCCCTCTGATGTGAGGTCACTCCTGCCTGGATGGCTCATGTCGCCTTGGCGACGTAGGCCCTCTGTTGGCCACTGAAGCATGCTGGGAGCCTCCTACCCTCTTTAATAAGGGCCCTGGAAGAAACGCATATGCCCTTTTTGACCAAGTGCATCATTGTCGAGGTTCTGCCTCTTCTCCTATACTTTCAGAGGACTTCCCGTCTACCTCCTGAAATCGTATTCCTGGAATTCTGCCCCACATTCAAGTCCTCTTTGCAGCCTTACTTCAATATATTTTTGGACGATAGCTGTCATTTATAACTCTGCAGGTTTGTGAATTACAGTGCCCCTGAGCTCCTTTCTTCAACTCGCTTTCTTGTGAGCTGGCCGCAAAACCGCAGGATTGCTTCAGGCCCTAATCTGGTTCCGGCACGGCATGCTGAGCCTTTGGCTAATTCCTCTTCCTGGTGGGAAATGAGCGTTAAATTTGTTCGTGCAGACACCTACAGCTAATCTCTCATTGGTTCTCCCTATTCCTGTTCATCTTGCGCAGAAATTCCAAACTGTGCCAAACAGGAGGTTAAAGGCACTGACTCTCCAAGTGGGGAGAGTGTTAGTAAAGCGTCTGGAATGGTAAAACCGAGTACAAGGGGACGAAAACTGAGATGCATTTAAAAAGTTTTCCCGGTCACACGGTGGACCATATTCTGGGTTGCCCATGCATGTTTTACCTGAAGGAAGAATCCCTTCAACCTGGAGAGTTGGGACCCATGGAATGGGTACCATGCAGTATGACTTCAAAGGGTTGCCTTTGCTCACCGAACGTCACCAATGTTATCAGCCCAAAGTGTCCAGCCTTATGTCTCACTCAGCTCGGGGTGTAGATGTGGTAAATCCACGTTGCATCACAAGCCCTGAATGAATTATTTAAGAATTGCTCTCTATTTCACTGTCATTGTGTTTTGTTTTTGTAATTTATTTTGATAATGGGATTTATTGGATTTTCTCTGCTGCATTCATGCAGCTGTACACACGCTTGATTGTCTTACGGAGACATATAAATCCATGGGTTTGAAGATTCTTACTAGTCAGGTGTATTCCTAGGTGTTGAATATGAGGTGTTTAGTCCATTTCGTTGAGCAAGGGGTAGGTCTTGACTATGACATATTTGGCTTATGGAAAGCTATCTGTGCTAATTTCTATCTCTGCTTTTATGCAGCACCCCAACTCACTTTTCCCCTTAAGCAAACATAAGGTGGTTTTCTAAATTTGAGACCCTGTTCTGTTTTGTAATTCAGTTCATGTGTAGCCAAGTTTACATTCCGTGTATTAGTGATAACTTATGATGTTTCATTTTCTGTGTGACTTATTTCACTTAGAATCATCGTACCTGAATCCACTCATTATGCCGCGACGGGCCTGATGAAATAGATTTCATTGGTGAGTGATATTCCTTTGTACGTACGTACCACACTTCTTTATCCATTTTTCGCTTTCTGGGATATTTAACTTGTACTGTAGACGAGGTTCTTGTAAACAGAGCCGTAAACAGAAACTTTGGGGTGGCTGTGTGTTTTTGATTTTAATTTCCCTAAGCTATAGGAAAATAAGTGGTAATGCCGTAGGCTCCGTTGCTTTGTTTTTTAGGTTTTTGAGGAAACACCATACACATCTCCAGAGTGGCTGTTGGCAATTTACATCCCGCCCATCAGCATAACAAGGCTCCCTGTTCTCCATGGCCTGTCCTGTGTTTCTGGTTTTTACACTTTTTTCAGATGGCCTTTTAGAACGGGGGGCAGTGAGACTTCATTGTAGTGCAGATTTCTTTAACATGCTTGCTTGGTTGGCCAAAAAGGGCGTATGCGTTTTTTCCTGAGGAAAAAACGCATACGCCCTTTTTGGCCAAGTGCATCATTGTCGACGTTCTGCCTCTTTTCCTATGCTTTAAATGCAATTCCAGTCTACCCCCTGAAATCGTTTTCTTGCAATTCTGCCCCGCTTTCTTGTCCTTTTCGCAGCCTTTCTTCAATATATTTTTGGGTGATAGCTGTCATTTATAACTCTGCAGGTTTGTGAATTACAGTGTCCCTGAGCTCCTTTATTCAACTCGCTTTCTTGTGAGCTGGCCGCAAACCCGCAGGATTGCTTCAGGCCCTAATCTGGTTCCGGCACGGCATGCTGAGCCTTTGGTTAATTCCTCTTCCTGGTGGATAATGAGCGTTAAATTTGCCCGTGCAGACACCTTCACACGAGTCGTCATGGTGCCACTTTGCCCCGGTTATCTCTATGGAGGTTGGAGTTTGAGGGCCTCCTTACTCAAGGTCAGTGTGCCCATGGAGCCAACCCTGCAACTTCAGGGCATGGTTGGGTGTTAGGATCACCACGTGGGGTCCTTTTCCCTTAGGAGTGAGGTGGCCTTTTGGGCTGCTGATTTCCAGGTTTTCAGATACTGCCAGTATCTTGGCCAGATGTGGCGGTGGGCCAAGCCCCTTGGTGACCGTAGTTTATCCTACCTGGATCGCATTCTTGCATTGTTCCATTTCAAGTGGTCCCAGGTTTTGCACTAATACTCCAATGGCGATTCACCGTTCACCAGGAATGTAAAGGTCAAAGGGTTTAGCTAAATTAGGGTGTTCCAGGGCAAGGGTCTGAATTGACTGCTCTTTCCATTCTTGAAAGGCCTCTTCTGCATTCTATTCAAAAGGATCATCATCTTTTCCTTTCAGTGTTTCATATAGAGGCCCAGCTAGTAGACTGTAGTTAGGGATCCAGAAGCAGCAAACCCTGGCCTCCCCAGGAACCCCTAAGCTGTCTTCTAGTTTCAGAAATGGGTAAGGCTGCAAATTGTTTCTTCCCTTTCCTGGGATGGGCTTCTCCGACCTTCTGTGAGAATGAAGCCCAGGCAGGTCACCGTAGTCTGTGATATTTGAGCTTTGTCTTGGACAACTTGTATCCTTTATTGGCTTGGTAGTTCAGAGGTCTCCTTAGTAGGGTTGGCGATCAGAATGTCGTCTGCATATTGAAGGAGTGTTTCCTTTTCCAGAGGTAGAACTTTTAGTTCTTTAGCTGAGCTTTCCCCAAAGATGGTGTGGGAATTTTTGAACCCTTGGAGCAACACGGCCCGGAAGTATTGTTTTAGTTGTATGTTGAGTCCTGCCACTCACAAGCCAAAATTTCTTGTGACTCTGGGACTAATAGAATACAAAAGAAGGCATCATTGAAGACTAATACAGAATACCATGTCCTGGTGGTTGGTAGAATGACCAGCAGGGTGTAGGATTTAGGAACTAATGGAGGTATATCCTCGGTGGCTTCACTGACTGTCCTGACATCCTTTACCAGGACTCCAGCAGCCCATGGGGCTCTCGAGGTCAGGCCAATCCCAGGATATGGAGCTCACCTGGGCAGATACCCCACCCCCACCCCAGCCCATGGGGCTCTCGTGTTCAGGCCCCTCCCAGGATATGGGGTTCCCTGGGCAGGTTCCCCTGCAGCCCATGGGGCTCTCGTGGTCAGGCCCCTCCCAGGATACAGAGCTACCCTTGCAGGTACCATGGCAGGGCTGGGAACACAGGAACCGTGCATATCGCCCTCATTGCAGAGCACTCCCAGCTCACCTGTCACTCAGATCTGACACAGAGCACCTCAGAGCAGGACTTGAACTAACAAACAGCAGCTCCGACAGGTCTGTGACCCTGGGCATCACTCTGTGTGGCCTCCCTCCACCTGGTCTTCCAGAGACTTCCACTGCACCCGGGGCACCAGGCCTCTGTCTCCACCCACCAGCCACCCCTCCTCTCCCTGACTCCTGGGTTCCTCTCATTAGGAGAGGGTTTTCTTGAAGTTGTCTCCCACTCATGGGCCAGATAATATAATTAGAAAACAAGCCAGAGCTGCAGCCCCTTTTCTATCCTGACTCTCAGGAGCCCACACCTGTTCCTTGGACCTGGCCGATTCAGCAAGTTCCAGTTTCTGCAACTGTGAGCCCCTGAGGGGTGATTATTGGCTGGCCTGGGAAGCCCGACCGTGCCGGCCAGCCCTCCCCAGGTGTGCCTGTGTTCAGATCAATATAAACACCGCTCCAGGCAGCAAGAGCCCCTGCAGCTGTGCCTGACGCCATTTTCTCTGCCCTGTCAGCAGTCTTGGGGCTGGACTGGTGGGAGGGAGTGAGAGGCCAAGGCTTTGTGGGTGGCCCAGTGTGAGTGGGGCTCTGCTGGACTTTCTGCAGCAGTTGCCAAGATGCCACCTGCTAAAGAAGAGGATGTGTCACCCATACCTGCCGCTGGAATTTCTCCCTGGGCAGAGGTGAGTGAGGAAGAAAGCAGTGGGGGCCGGGACAGCAGGGGTATCTCAGGCAGGGAAATGGAAAACTTCCAGAAGAGCACCCAGGGCCAGGACCATCCTGGCTGGCCTGCAGGCACCAAGTCGGCTGGCATGCTGTCACTCATGTGGCTCCATGGCCCTTCCTCTAGGCTTTCAAGTCCTTGTACATATTCAGGTGTTTTACCTGGGAAGGGTGGGAACATTTCAGCAGCAGCTGGCCTGGGGCTCAGCCCACGTTTACTCACAGATGCCTCGGCACGGTCCCCCAGCTTTGCAATGAGGACGCTTGTTGCATGGGGCCTGCTGGTTGAATGGGAGATGATTCCCCACCACTGACCAACTTCAGAATTGTTTACAACTGGAGCAAGTGCCCTGATACGGTTTTCCTCTGTGTAACTGGTGGGTTCTGTTTTTTTTTCTTTTTTTCGTTTTTGGTTCAAGGTAGATTTTATTCCTCTTTTTTGTATTTACAGATATAAGCATGGAAATAATTTATTCATATAAATACATGTATGTGAAGGGAAGAATATTTTTTCTGTTTTACTTTTTGTAATTTGAATTTTATTTTATTTTTTTATACAGCAGGTTCTTTTTGGTTATCTCTTTTATACATATAAATGTATACATGCCAATCCCAATCTCTCAACTCCTCCCACCACCACCCCCCAACAGCTTTCCCCCCTTGGTGTCCATACGTTTGTTGTCTACATCTGTTGCTCTATTTCTGCCTGGCAAAACGGTTCATCTGTACAATTTTTCTAGGTTCCACATATATGCATTAATAGACAAGATTTGTTTTTCTCTTTCTGGCTTACTTCACTCTGTATGACAGTCTCTAGATCCATCAACGTCTCTACAAATGACCCAATTTCATTCCTTTTTATGGCTTAGTAATATTCCATTTTATATATGTACCACATCTTTATGCATTCGTCTGTCTGTGGGCATTTAGGTTGCTTCCATTACCTGGATATTGTAAATAGTGATGCAATGAACATTGCGGTGAATGTCTCTTTTTGATTTATGGTTTTGTCTGGGTATATGCCCAGTAGTGGGATTGCTGTATCATATGGTAATTCTATTCTTAGTTTTATAAGAAACTCCATAATGTTCTCCACAGTGACTGTATCAATTTACATTCCCAACAATAGTGGAAGAGGGTTCCTTATCTCCACACCCTTTCCAGCATTTGTTGTTTGTAGATTTTCTGATGATGCCCATTCTAACAGGTGTGAGGTGATACACCATGGATGAGTCTATTTCGTTGAGCAAAGAGTAGGTCTTGTCTATTATATATTTGGCTTATGGAACGGTATGTGTGCTAATTTCAATCTCTGGTTTTATACAGCACCCCAACTCAACTTTCCCCTTAAGCAAGCATAAGTTTTTATCTAAATGTGAGACTCTGTTCGGTTTTGGAATTCAGTTTATGTGTAGCCAAGTTTACACTCTCTCTATTAGTGATATCTTATGATAATTATCTTTCTCTGTGTGACCTATTTCTCTTAGAATCATCATACTTAAATCCACTCAATTTGCTGCTACAGGCCTGATGACATTGATTTCATTGCTGAGTGATATTCTGTTGTACGTAAGTAGCACAACTCCTTTATCCATTTTTTTCTTTCTGGGATATTTAATTTGTACTGGACTCAAGGTTCTTGTAAACACAGCAGCCCTAAATTTTGTGTTGGCTGTGTCTTGTTGATTTTAATTTTCCTAAGCTATAGGGCCAAAAGTGGAAGTGCCCTAGGGTCTGTAGCTTTGTTTTTCAGATGTTTCAGGATACACCATACACATCTCCAGAGTGTCTGTTGGCAATTTACATCCCGCCCATCAGCATAACAAGGCTCCCTGTTCTCCATGGCCTGTCCTGTGTTTCTGGTTTTTACACTTTTTTCAGATGGCCCTTTTGACGAATGGGAAATGAGACTTCATTGTAGTGCGGATTTCCATTTCTCGAGTGCTTGGTTGGCCAAAAAGGGCATATGTGTTTTTTCCTGAATATATTCAGGAAAAAATGTTTACGCACTTTTGTCCAAGTGCATCACTGTCAAAGATCTGCCGCTTTTCACATGCTTTAAATGCAATTCCAATCTACCTCCTGAAATATGATTCCTGCAATTCTGCCTCGTTTTCAAGTCCTCTTTGCAGACTTACTTCCATATATTTTTGCCAATAGCTGTCATTTATAACTCTGCAGGTTTGTGAATTACAGTGCCCATGATTTCCTTTCTTAACTCGTTTCCTTGAAAACTGGCCACAGAACCGCAGGTTTGCTTCAGGCCGTAATCAGGGTCCGGCACGGCACTCTGAGACTTTGGTTCATTCCACTTCCTGGTGGGAAATTAGAGTTAAATGTGCCCCTCCAGACACCTGCCTCACTCCTAGCCCCTTGGTGATGTGTGTCCTCTGGTTTGAGGCCACATGTGCTGGGTTCCTCACCTTTGGCTGATGTGGCCCCACTGGTGTGAGGACACTCCTGCCTGGTTCCCATCCCCTTGGTGATGTGGGCCCTCCGGTGAGAGTCTGATCCTGGTTGGGTTCCTCACACTTCTGTGAGGTGGGCCCTCTTCTCTGAGGTCACTCCTGCCTGGCTGGCACACCCCGCCTTGGCGACGTCGGCCCTCTGGTGGGATTTGGTGCCTGCTGGGTGTCTCCTCCCCTCGGTAATGAGGGCCCTCTGGCGTCAGGCCCTAACTCCTGGGCTCCCAATATTTTCTGATATGCGCCCTGTGGTTCGAGTACACTCCTGCCAGGTTCCCAACCCCATGGGAATGTGGGCCTTCTGCTCTGAGGTCCCAACCGTGGGTTACTCAGTTTCATGATGAGGGCCCTCTGCTGCGAGTTCTCTCCGGCCTGGATCCCATAGCCTCGCTGCTCTTGGCCACCTGCTGGGAGGTTACAACTGCGGGATTCCTCACCTTTTTTCTTCTATGGGCCCTCTGTTTTGAGACTCCTCCTGCCTGCCTCACTCCCAGCCCCTTGGTGATGTGTGTCCTCTGGTTTGAGGCCACGTATGCTGGGTCCCTCGCCTTTCGATGATGTGGCCCCACTGATGTGAGGACACTCCTGCCTGGTTCCTATACCCTTGATGATGTGGGCCCTCTGGTGAGAGTCTGATCCTGGCTGGGTTCCTCACCCTTCTGTGAGGGGGGCCCTCTGCTGTGAGGTCACTCCTGCCTGGCTGGCACACCCCACCTGGGCAACATCGGCCCTCTTGTGGCACTTGGAGCCTGCTGGGAACCTCCCCTCGGTGATGGGGGCCCTCTTGCCTCAGGCCCTAACTGCTGGGTACCCACATTTTCTGATACGTGCTAAGTGGTGCGAGGACACTCCTGCGAGGTTCCCATCCCCATGGGGATGTGGGCCTTCTGCTCTGAGGTCCCACTGGCTGGGTTGCTCACAGTTTCATGATGTGGGCCCTCTGCTGTGAGTTCACTGTGGCCTGGATCCCATAGACTCCATGCTCTGGGCCACCTGCTGGGAGGTTCAAACTGCTGGATTCCTCACATTTTTTATTCTGTGGGCCCTGTGTTGTTAGGCTACTCCTGCCTGCCTCACTCGGAGCACCTTGGAAATGTGGGTCCTCTGGTTTAGGCCACATGTGCGGGGTTCCTCAACTTTCTATAATGTGGCCGCACTGGTGTGAGGACACTCCTGCCTTGTTCCGATCCCCTTGGTGATGTGGGCCCTCTGGTGAGAGTCTTATCCTGGCTGGGTTCCTCACCCTTCTGTGAGGTAGGCCCTCTGCTGTGAGGTCACTCCTGCCTGGCTGGCACACGTCAACTTGGCGACGTGGGCCCTCAGTTGGGAGTTGGTGCCTGCTGGGAGTCTCCTACCCTCGGTAACGAGGGCCCTCTGTCTTCAGACCCTAACTCCTGGGCTCCCAAAATTTTCTGATGTGCGCCCTGTGGTGCGAGTACACTCCTGCCAGGATCCCAACCCCATGGGAATGTGGGTTTTCTGTTCTGAGGTCCCAATGGTACGTTGCTCAATTTCATGATGAGGGCCCTCTGTTTTGAGTTCAGTCAGGTCTGGATCCCATAGCCTCGCTGCTCCTGGCCACCTGCTGGGAGGTTCCAACTGCGGGATTCCTCACCTTTTTTCTTCTATGGGCCCTCTGTTTTGAGACTCCTCCTGCCTGCCTCACTCCCAGCCCCTTGGTGATGTGTGTCCTCTGGTTTGAGGCCACGTGTGCTGGGTCACTCACATTTCGTTGATGAGGTCCCACTGGTGTGAGGACACTCCAGCCTGGTTCCCATTCTCTTGGTGATGTGGGCCCTCTGGTGAGAGTCTGATCCTCCTTGGGTTCCTCACACTTTTGTGAGGTGGGCCCTCTGCCCTGAGGTCACTCTTGCCTGGCTGGCACACCCCGCATTGGCGACGGCGGCCCACTGGTAGCAGTTGGAGCCTGCTGGGAGCCTCCTCTCCTCGGTGATGAGAGCCCTCTGGTGTCAGGCCCTAACTGCTGGGCTCCCCACATTTTCTGATGTGTGCCCACTGGTGCGATGACACTCCTACTTGGTTCCCTTCCCCATGGGGATGTGGGCCTTGTGCTCTGAGGTCACAACGGCTGGTTTGCTCACAGTTTCATGATGAGGGCCCTCTGTTGTGAGTTCATCACTGCCTGGATCCCATAGCCTCGGTGCTCTGGGCCGCCTGCTGGGATGTTCCAACTGCTGGATTCCTCACCTTTTTTATACAATGGGCCATGTGTTGTGAGGTTAATCCTGCCTGCCTCACTCCAAGACCCATGGTGATGTGGGTCCTCTGGTTTGAGGCCACATTTTCTTGTTGCCTCAACTTTTGATGATATGGCCCCACGGGTGTGATGACACTCCTGCCTGGTTCACAGCCCCTTGCTGATGTGGGCACTCTGGTGAGAGTCTGATCCTGGCTGGGTTCCTTACCCTTGTCTGAGGTGTGCCCTCTGATGTGAGGTCACTCCTGCCTGGCTGGCTCACGTCGCCTTGATGATGTGGGCCCTCTGTTGGCCACTAAAGCATTCTGGGAGCCTCCTACCCTCTTTAATGAGGGCCCTGGAAAAAACGCATATGCACATTTTGACCAAGTGCATCATTGTCCAGGATCTGCCTCTTCTCCTATGCTTTCAGAGCACTTCCCGTCTACGTCCTGAAATCATATTCCAGGAATACTGCCCCGCTTTCAAGTCCTCCTCGCAGCCTTACTTCAATATATTTTTGTATGATACCTGTCATTAATAACTCTGCAGGTTTGTTAAATACAGTGTCCCTGAGCTCCTTTCTTCAACACGCTTTCTTGTGAGCTGGCCGCAAAACCGCAGGATTGCTTCAGGCCGTAATCTGGTTTCGGCACGGCACGCTGAGCCTTTGGTAAATTCCTCTTTCTGGTGAGAAATGAGCATTCAATTTGCCCGTGGAGACACCTATAGCTAGTCTCTCATTGGTTCTCCCTATTCCTGTTCATCTTGTGCAGAAATTGCAAACTGTGCCAAACAGGAGGTTAAAGGCACTGACTCTCCAAGTGGGTAGAGGGTTAGTAAATCATCTGGAATGGTGAACCCAAGTACCAGGGAACGAAACCTGAGAGCCATTTAAAATGGTTTCCCAGTCTCACAGTGGACAATACTCTGAGTTTCCCATGCATGTTTTAGCTGAAGGAAGAATTCCTTAAACCTGGAGATTATTGACCCATGGAATGGGTACCATGCAGTATGACTAAAAAGGGTCTGAATTTGCTCACTGAACCTCACCAATGCTATCAGTTCAAAGTGTCCAGCCTTATGCCTCACCCAGCTCTGGGTGTAGATGTGGTAAATCCAGGTTTCATCACAAGCCCTGAATCAATTATTTAAGTATTGCTGTCTCTTTCACTGTCATTGTGTTTTGTTTCCAAAACTTTGGGGTGGCTGTGTGTTTTTGATTTTAATTTCACTAAGCTATAGGACCATAAGTGGAAGTGCTGTAGGCTCCGTTGCTTGGTTTTTTAGGTGTTTGAGGAAACACCATACACTTCTCCAGAGTGGCTGTTGGCAAATTACATCCCGCCCATCAGCATAACAAGGCTCCCTCTTCTCCATGGTCTGTGCTGCCTTTCTGGATTTTACACTTTTTTCAGATGGCCCTTTTGACCGGGGGGCAGTGAGACTTCATTGTAGTGCAGATTTCCTTTACACGCTTGCTTGGTTGGCCAAAAAGGGCGTATGCCCTTTTTCCTGAATATATTCAGGAAAAAACGCATACGCCCTTTTTGGCCAAGTGCATCATTGTCGTCGTTCTGCCTCTTTTCCTATGCTTTAAATGCAATTCCAGTCTACCCCCTGAAATCGTTTTCCTGAAATTCTGCCCCACTTTCAAGTCCTCTTCGCAGCCTTCCTTCAATATATTTTTAGACCATAGCTGTCATTTATAACTCTGCAGGTTTGTGAATTACAGTGCCCGTGATTTTCTTTCTTAACTCGTTTCCTTGAAAACTGGACACAGAACCGCAGTGTTGCTTCAGGCCATAATCAGTGTCCGGCACGGAACTCTGAGACTTTGGTTCATTCCTCTTCCTGGTGGGAAATTAGAGTTAAATGTGCCCCTCCAGACACCTGCCTCATTCCTAGCCCTTGGTGATGTGTGTCCTCTGGTTTGAGGCCACATGTGCTGGGTTCCTCACTTTGGCTGATGTGGCCCCACTGGTGTGAGGACACTCCTGCCTGCTTCCCATCCCCTTGGTGATGTGGGCCCTCCGGTGAGAGTCTGATCCTGGTTGGGTTCCTCACACTTCTGTGAGGTGGGCCCTCTTCTCTGAGGTCAATCCTGGCTGGCTGGCACACCCCGCCTTGGCGACGTGGGCCCTCATTTGGCAGTTGGTGCCTGCTGGGAGTCTCCTCCCCTCGGTAATGAGGGCCCTCTGACGTCAGGCCCTAACTCCTGGGCTCCCATACTTTTCTGATGTGTGCCCTCTGGTGGGAGTACACTCCTGCCAGTTTCCCAACCCCATGGGAATGTGGGCCTTCTTCTCTGTGGTCCCAACCGCTGGGTTGTTCACAGTTTCGTGATGAGGGCCTTCTGTTGTGAGTTCACACCGGCCGGGATCCCATAGCCTCGCTGCTCCTTGCCGCCTGCTGGGAGGTTCCAACTGCAGGTTACCTCACCTTTTTTATTTTATGGCCCTCTGTTTGAGACACCTCCTGCCTGCCTCACTCTGAGCCCCTTGTTGATGTGGGTCCTCTGGTTTAGGCCATATGTTCTGGGTTCCTCACTTTTCTACGATTTGGCCACACTGGTGTGAGGCCACTCCTGCCTGGTTCTGATCCCCTTGGTGATGTGGGCTCTCTGGTGAGAGTCTTATCCTGGCTGGGTTCCTCCCCCTTCTGTGACATAGGCCCTCTGCTGTGAGGTCACTCCTGCCTGGCTAACGCACATCACCTTGGAGACGTGGGCCCTCAGGTGGGAGTTGGTGCCTTCTAGGAGTCTGCTCCCCTCGGTAATTAGGGCCGTCTGGCGTCAGGCCCTAACTCCTGGGCTCCCAAAATTTTCTGATGTGTGCCCTGTGGTGCGAGTACACTCCTGCCAGGTTCCCAACCCCATGGGAATGTGGGCCTTCTGTTCTGTGGTCCCAACAGCTGTGTTGTTCACAGTTTCATGATGAGGGTCCTCTGTTGTGAGTTCACAACGGCCGGGACCCCATAGCCTCGCTGCTCCTTGCTGCATGCTAGGAGGTTCCAACTGCGGGATTCCTCACCTTTTTTATTCTATGGGTCCTCTGTTTTGAGGCTCCTCCTGCCTGCCTCACTCCGAGCCCCTTGGAGATGTGGGTCCTCTTGTTTAGGCCACATGTTCTGGGTTCCTCACCTTTCTATGATTTGGCCACACTGGTGTGAGGCCACTCCTGCCTGGATCAGATCCCCTTGGTGATGTGGGCCCTCTGGTGAGAGTCTGATCCTGGCTGGGTTCCTCACTCTTCTGTGAGGTGGGCCCTCTGCTGTGAGGTAACTCCTGCCTGGCTTGCTCCCGTTGCCCTGGTGACGTCGGACTTCTGGTGGCAGTTGGAGCCTTCTTGTACCCTCCTCTCCAAGGTGATGAGGGCCCTCTTGCGTCAGGCTCTAACTGCTGGGCTCCCCACGATTTCTGATGTGAGCCCAGTGATGCCAGGACACTCCTGTAAGGTTCCAATACTCATGGGGATGTGTGCCTTCTGCTCTGTGGTCGCAACGCCTGGGTTGCTCACAGTTTCGTTATGTTGGCACTCCGGTGTTAGTTCACTCAGGCCTAGATCCCATAGCCTCTGTGCTCTGGGCCGCCTGCTGGGAGGTTCCAACTGCTGGATTCCTCACCTTTCTTATACTTTGGGCCCTGTGTGGTGAAGCTCCTCCTGCCTGCCTCACACCGAGCCCCTTGGTGATGTAGGTCTTCTGGTTTGAGACCACGTGTGCCGTTTGTCTCACCTTTTAGGGATGTGGCCCTACTGGTGTGAGGACACTCCTGACTGGTTCCCATTCCCTTGTTGATGTGGGCCCTCTGGTGAGAGTCTGATCCTGGCTTGATTCCTCACACTTCTGTGAGGCGGGCCCTCTGCTGTGAGGTCACACCTGCCTGGCTGGCACACGATGCCTTGGCCACATGGGCCCTCTGGTTGCAGTTGGAGCGTGCTGGGAACCTCCTCCCATCGGTGATGAGGGCCCTCTGGCGTCCGGCCCTAACTGCTGGGCTCACCACATTTTCTGATGTGCGCCCACTTGTGCGATGACACTCCTGCCAGGTTCCCATCCCCATGCAGATTTGGGCCTTCTGTTCTGAGGTGCCAACGGCTGGCTTGCTCACAGTGTCAGGATGTGGGCCTTCTGCTGTGAGTTCACTCCAGCATGCATCCCATAGCCTCGGTGCTCTGGGCCACCTGCTTGGAGCTTCCAACTGCAGGATTCCTTACCTTTTTTCTTCTATGGGCCGTGTGTTGTGAGACACTTCCTGCCTGCCTCACTCTGGGCCCCTTGTTGATGTGGGTCTTCTGGTTTGAGGCCACATGTGGTGGGTTCCCTGCCTTTCAATGATGTGGCCCCACTGGTGTGAGCACACTCCTGCCTGGTTCGCATCCCCTTGGTGATGTGGGCCCTCTGGTGAGAATCTGATCCGGGTTGGGTTCCTCACACTTCCGTGAGCTTGGCCCTCAGCTCTGAGGTCACTCCTGCCTGGCTGGCACACCCCGCCTTGGCGACGTCGGCCCTCTGGTGGCAGTTGGAGCCTGCTGGGAGCCTCCTCCCCTCAGTGATGAGAGCCCTTTGGCGTCAGACCCTAACTGCTGGGTACCCACATTTTCTAATACGTACTAAGTGGTGCGAGGATACGCCTGCCACGTTCTCATCCCCATGGGGATGTGGGCGTTCTGCTCTGAGGTCCCAACGGCTGGGTTGCTCACAGTTTCATGATGTGGGCCCTCTGCTGTGAGTTCACTTTGGCCTGGATCCCATAGACTCGGTGCTCTGGGCCTCCTGCTGCGAGGTTCCAACTGCTGGATTCCTCACATTTTTTAATCTATGGGCCCTGTGTTGTTAGGCTAGTCCTGCCTGCCTCACTCCGAGCCCCTTGGAGATGTGGTTCCTCTGGTTTAGGCCACATGTTCTGGGTCCCTCACCTTTCCATTATTTGGCCACACTGGTGTGAGTATACTTCTGCCTGGTTCCGATCCCCTTGGTGATGCGGGCCCTCTGGTGAGAGTCTTATCCTGGCTGGGTTCCTCACCCTTCTGTGACGTATGCCCTCTGCTGTGATGTCACTCCTGCCTGGCTGGCGCACGTCACCTTGGCGACGTGGGCCCTCAGTTGGGATTTGGTGTCTGCTGGGAGTTTCCTCCCTTTGGTAATGAGGGCCCTCTGGCGTCAGGCCTTAAATCCTGGGCTCCCAAACTTTTCTGATGTGTGCCCTGTGGTGCGAGTACACTCCTGCCAGGTTCCCAACCCCATGGCAATGTGGGCCTTCTGCTCTGTGGACCCAATGGCTGGGCTATTCACAGTTTCATGATGAGGGCCCTCTTTTGTGAGTTCACACCGGCCGGGATCCCATAGCCTCGTTGTTCCTTGCCGCCTGCTGGGATGTTCCAACTGCGGGATTCCTCACCTTTTTTATTCTATGGGCCCTCTGTTTTGAGACTACTCCTGCCTGCCTCCCTCCCAGCCCCTTGCTGATGTGTGTCCTCTGGTTTGAGGCCACCTGTGGTGGTTTCCTCGCCTTTCAATGATGTGGCCCCACTGGACTGAGAACACTCCTGCCTGGTTCCCATCCTCTTGGTGATGTGGGCCCTCTGGTGAGAGTCTGATCCTGGTTGGGTTCCTCACACTTCCGTGAACTTGGCCCTCTGCTGTGAGGTCACTCCTGCCTGGCTGGCACACCCCGCCTTGATGACGTCGGCCCTCTGGTGGCAGTTGGAGCGTGCTGGGAGCCTCCTTCCCTCAGTAATGAGGGCCCTTTGGCGTCAGGCCCTAACTGCTGTGTACCCACATTTTCTAATACGTACTAAGTGGTGCGAGGACACTCCTGCCAGGTTCCCATCCCCGTGGGGATGTGGGACTTCTGCTCTGATGTCCAAACGGCTGGGTTGCTCAAAGTTTCATGATGTTGGCCCTCTGATATGAGTGCACTGCGGCCTGGATCCCATAGACTGGGTGCTCTGGGCCACCTGCTGGGAGGTTCCAACTGCGGGATTCCTCACCTTTTTTACGCAATGGGCCCTCTGTTTGGAGGCTCCTCCTGCCTGCCTCACTCCCAGCCCCTTGGTGATGTGTGTCCTGTAGTTTGAGGCCACGTGTGCTGGGTCCGTCACATTTCGGTGGTGTGGCCCCACTGGTGTGAGGACACTCCTGCCTGGTTTCCATTCCCTTGGTGACGTGGGCCCTCCGGTGAGAGTCTGATCCTCTTTGGGTTCCTCACACTTTTGTGTGGTTGGCCCTCTGCTCTGAGGTCACTCCTGCCTGGTTGGCAGACCCCGCATTGGCGACGTCTGCCTTCTGGTAGCAGTTGGAGCTTGCTGGGAGCCTCCTCTCCTCAGTGATGAGGGCCCTCTGGCGTCCGGCCCTAACTGCTGGGCTCCCCACGTTTTCTGATGTGTGCCCACTGGTGCGATGACACTCCTGCTTGGTTCCCTTCCCCATGGAGATGTGGGCCTTGTGCTCTGAGGTTACAGCGGCTGGGTTGCTTACAGTATCACGATGAGTGCCCTCTGTTGTGAGTTCATCACTGCCTGGATCCCATAGCCTCGGTGCTCTGGGCCGCCTGCTGGGATGTTCCAACTGCAGGATTCCTCACCTTTTTTATACAATGGGCCATGTGTTGTGAGGTTAATCCTGCCTGCCTCGCTCCGAGACCCATGGTGATGTGGGTCCTCTGGTTTGAGGCCACATGTGCTGGGTACCTCAACTTTCGATGATGTGGCCCCACGGGTGTGAGGACACTCCTGCCTGGTTCCCAGCCCCTTGCTTATGTGGGCACTCTGGTGAGAGTCTGATCCTGACTGGGTTCCTTACCCTTCTGTGAGGTGGGCCCTCTGATGTGAGGTCACTCCTGCCTGGATGGCTCATTTCACCTTGGCGACATAGGCCCTCTGTTGGCCACTGAAGCATGCTGGGAGCCTCCTACCCCCTTTAATAAGGGCCCTGGAAGAAACGCATATGCCCTTTTTGACCAAGTGCATCATTGTCGAGGTTCTGCCTCTTCTCCTATACTTTCAGAGGACTTCCCGTCTACCTCCTGAAATCGTATTCCTGGAATTCTGCCCCGCGTTCAAGTCCTCTTTGCAGCCTTACTTCAATATATTTTTGGACGATAGCTGTCATTTATAACTCTGCAGGTTTGTGAATTACAGTGCCCCTGAGCTCCTTTCTTCAACTCGCTTTCTTGTGAGCTGGCCGCAAAACCGGCGGATTGCTTCAGGCCCTAATCTGGTTCCGGCACGGCATGCTGAGCCTTTGGCTAATTCCTCTTCCTGGTGGGAAATGAGCGTTAAATTTGTTCGTGCAGACACCTACAGCTAATCTCTCATTGGTTCTCCCTATTCCTGTTCATCTTGCGCAGAAATTCCAAACTGTGCCAAACAGGAGGTTAAAGGCACTGACTCTCCAAGTGGGGAGAGTGTTAGTAAAGCGTCTGGAATGGTAAAACCGAGTACGAGGGGACGAAAACTGAGATGCATTTAAAAAGGTTTCCCGGTCACACGGTGGACGATATTCTGGGTTTCCCATGCATGTGTTACCTGAAGGAAGAATCCCTTCAACCTGGAGAGTTGGGACCCATGGAATGGGTACCATGCAGTATGACTTCAAAGGGTTGCCTTTGCTCACCGAACGTCACCAAGGCTATCAGCCCGAAGTGTCCAGCCTTATCTCTCACTCAGCTCGGGGTGTAGATGTGGTAAATCCACGTTGCATCACAAGCCCTGAATGAATTATTTAAGAATTGCTCTCTATTTCACTGTCATTGTGTTTTGTTTTTGTAATTTATTTTGATAATGGGATTTATCGGATTTTCACTGCTGCATTTATGCCGCTGTACACATGCTTGATTCTCTTATGGAGACATATAAAACATGGGTTTGAAGATTCTTACTAGTCAGGTATATTCCTAGGCATTGAATATGGGGTGTTGAGTCCATTTCGTGGAGCAAGGAGTAGGTCCTGACTATTACATATTTGCTTATGGAGAGGTATCTGTGCTAATTTCAATCTCTGGTTTTATGCAGCCCCACAACTCACCTTTCCCCTTAAGCAAGCATAAGTTGGTTTTCTAAATTTGAGACCCTTTTCTGTTTTGTAATTGAGTTCATGTGCAGCCATGTTTGCATTCCGTGTATTTGAGATATCTTATGGTGTTTCTTTTTCTGTGTGACTTAGTTAACTTAGAATGATCGTACCTGAATCCACTCATTATGCCGCGACGGGCCTCATGACATAGATTTCATTGCTGAGTGATATTCCATTGTACGTACGTACAACAACTTCTTTATCCATTTTTGCTTCCTGGGATATTTCACTTGTACCGTAAACGCGGTTCTTGTAAGCAGAGCCGTGCAAAATTTATGGGTAGCTGTGTCTTTTTGATTTTAATTTCCCTAAGCTATAGAACCATAAGTTGAAGTGCCATAGGCTCCGTTGCTTAGTTTTTTAGGTGTTTGAGGAAACACCATACACTTCTCCAGAGTGGCTGTTGGCAATTTACATCCCGCCCATCAGCATAACAAGGCTTCCTCTTCTCCATGGTCTGTGCTGCCTTTCTGGATTTTACACTTTTTTCAGATGGCCCTTTTGACTGGGGGGCAGTCAGACTTCATTGTAGTGCAGATTTCTTTAACATGTTTGCTTGGTTGGCCAAAAAGTGCGTATGCGTGTTTTCCTGAATATATTCAAGAAAAAACGCATATGCCTCTTTTGGCCAAGTGCATCATTGTCGTCGTTCTGCCTCTTTTCCTATGCTTTAAATGCAATTCCAGTCTACCCCCTGAAATCCTTTTCCTGCAATTCTGCCCCACATTCAAGCCCTCTTCGTAGCCTTCCTTCAATATATTTTTGGACGATAGCTGTCATTTATAACTCTGCAGGTTTGTGAATTACAGTGCCCCTGAGCTCCTTTCTTCAACTTGCTTTCTTGTGAGCTGGCCGCAAACCCGCAGGAATGCTTCAGGCCCTAATCTGGTTCCGGCATGGCATGCTGAGCCTTTGGTTAATTCCTCTTCCTGGTGGGAAATGAGCATTAAATTTGCCCGTGCAGACACCTACTGCTACTCTCTCATTGATTCTCCCTATTCCTGTTCATCTTGCGCAGAAATTGCAAACTGTGCCAAACAGGAGGTTAAAGGCACTGACTCTCCAAGTGGGGAGAGTGTTAGTAAAGGGTCTGGAATCGTGAACCCGAGTAAAAGGGGACGAAAACTGAGATGCATTTGAAAACGTTTCCCGGTCACACGGTGCACCATACTGTGGGTTTCCCATGCACGTTTTAGCTGAAGGAAGAATCCCTTAAACCTGAAAATTTGGGAAACATGGAATGGGTACCATGCAGTATGACTTCAAAGGGTCTGCATTTCCTCATGGATCCTCACCAATGCTATTAGCCCGAAGTGTCCAACCTTATGTCTCACTCAGCTCTTGGTATAGATGTGGTAAATCCAGGTTGCATCACAAGCCCTGAATGAATTATTTAAGAAGTGCTCTCTCTTTCACTGTAATTGTGTTTGTTTTTGCAATTCATTTTGATAATGGGATTTATCGGATTTTCTCTGCTGCATTCATGCCGCTGAACACACACTTGAGTCTCTTATGGAGACATATAAATCCATGGGTTTGTAGATTCTTACTAGTCAGGTGTATTCCTAGGCATTGAATATGGGGTGTTTAGTCGATTTCGTTGAGCAAGTAGTAGGTCTTGACTATTACATATTTGGATTATGGAAAGGTATCTGTGCTAATTTCTATCTCTGGTATATGCAGCACCCCAACTTACCTTTCCCCTTAAGAAAGCATATGTTGGGTTTCTAAATTTGAGACCCTGTTCTGTTTTGTAATTCAGTTCATGTGTAGCAAAGTTTACATTCCGTGTATTAGTAATATCTTATGATGTTTCATTTTCTGTGTGACTTATTTCACTTAGAATCATCGTACCTGAATCCACTCATTATGCCGTGACGGGCCTGATGACATAGATTTCATTGCTGAGTGATATTCCATTGTACGTGCGTACCACATATTCTTCATACATTTTTCACGTTCTGGGATATTTAACTTGTTCCGTAGACAAGGTTCTTGTAAAAATAGATGTCCAAAACTTTAGGGTGGCTGTGTCTTTTTGATTTTATTTTCCCTAAGCTATAGGACCATAAGTGGAAGTGCCATAGGCTCCGTTGCTTTGTTTTTTAGGTGTTTCAGGGTACACCATACACTTTTCCAAAGTGGCTGTTGGCAGTTTACATCCCGACAATCAACATAATAAGGCTCCCTGTTCTCCAAGGCCTGTCCTGATTTTCTGGATTTTTCACTTTTTTCAGATAACCCTTTTGACCGGGGGGCAGTGAGACTTCTTTGTAGTGCAGATTTCCTTTACACGCTTGCTTGGTTGGCCAAAAAGGGCGTATGCATTTTTTCCTGAATATATTCAGGAAAAAACGCATACGCCCTTTTTGGCCAAGTGCATCATTGTCGTCGTTCTGCCTCTTTTCCTATGCTTTAAATGCAATTCCAGTCTACCCCCTGAAATCGTTTTCCTGAAATTCTGCCCCACTTTCAAGTCCTCTTCGCAGCCTTCCTTCAATATATTTTTAGACCATAGCTCTCATTTATAACTCTGCAGGTTTGTGAATTACAGTGCCCCTGAGCTCCTTTCTTCAACTCGCTTTCTTGTGAGCTGGCCGCAAACCCACAGGAATGCTTCAGGCCCTAATCTGGTTCCGGCACGGCATGCTGAGCCTTTGGTTAATTCCTCTTCCTGGTGGGAAATGAGCGTTAAATTTGCCCGTGCAGACACCTTCACATGAGTTGTCATGGTGCTCTTTGCCCCGGTTATCTCTATGGAGGTTGGAGTTGGAGGGCCTCCTCACTCAAGGTCAGTGTGCCCACGGAGCCAACCCTGCAACTTCAGGGCATGTTTGGTGGTTAGGATCACCACGTGGGGTCCTTTTACCTTAGGAGGGAGGTGGCCTTTTGGGCTGCTGATTTCCAGGTTTTCGGATACTGCCAGTATCTTGGCCAGATGTGGCGGTGGGCCAATCCCCTTGGTGACCGTAGTTTATCCTACCTGGATCGCATTCTTGCATTGTTCCATTTCAAGTGGTCCCAGGTTTTGCACTAATACTCCAATGGCGATTCACCGTTCACCAGGAATGTAAAGGTCAAAGGGTTTAGCTAAATTAGGGAGTTCCTGTGCAAGGGTCTGAATTGACTGCTCTTTCCATTCTTGAAAGGCCACTTCTGCATTCTATTCAAAAGGATCATCACCTTTTCCTTTCAGTGTTTCATATAGAGGCCGAGCTAGTAGACTGTAGTTAGGGATCCAGAAGCAGCAAACCCTGGCCTCCCCAGGAACCCCTAAGCTGTCTTCTAGTTTCAGAAATGGGTAAGGCTGTAAATTGTTTCTTCCCTTTCCTGGGATGGGCTTCTCCGACCTTCTGTGAGAATGAAGCCCAGGCAGGTCACCGTAGTCTGTGATATTTGAGCTTTTTCTTGGACAACTTGTATCCTTTATTGGCTTCGTAGTTCAGAGGTCTCCTTAGTAGGGCTGGCGATCAGAATGTCGTCTGCATATTGAAGGAGTGTTTCCTTTTCCAGAGGTAGAACTTTTAGGTCTTTAGCTGAGCTTTCCCCAAAGATGGTGTGGGAATTTTTGAACCCTTGGGACAACACGGCCCGGAAGTATTGTTTTAGTTGTATGTTGAGTCCTGCCACTAACAAGCCAAAATTTCTTGTGACTCTGGGACTAATAGAATACAAAAGAAGGCATCATTGAAGACTAATACAGAATACCATGTCCTGGTGGTTGGTAGAATGACCAGCAGGGTGTAGGGTTTAGGAACTACTGGAGGTATATCCTCAGTGGCTTAACTGACTGCCCTGACATCCTTTACCAGGACTCCAGCAGCCCATGGGGCTCTCGAGGTCAGGCCAATCCCAGGATATGGAGCTCACCTGGGCAGGTACCCCACCCCAGCCCACGGGGCTCTCATGTTCAGGACCCTCCCAGGATATGGTGTTCCCTGGGCAGGTCCCCCTGCAGCCCATGGGGCTCTCGTGGTCAGGCCCCTCCCAGGGTACAGAGCTACCCTTGCAGGTACCATGGCAGGGCTGGGAACACAGGAACCGTGCATATCGCCCTCATTGCAGAGCACTCCCAGCTCACCTGTCACTCAGATCTGACACAGAGCACCTCAGAGCAGGACTTGAACTAACAAACAGCAGCTCCGACAGGTCTGTGACCCTGGGCATCACTCTGTGTGGCCTCCCTCCACCTGGTCTTCCAGAGACTTCCACTGCACCCGGGGCACCAGGCCTCTGTCTCCACCCACCAGCCACCCCTCCTCTCCCTGACTCCTGGGTTCCTCTCATTAGGAGAGGGTTTTCTTGAAGTTGTCTCCCACTCATGGGCCAGATAATATAATTAGAAAACAAGCCAGAGCTGCAGGCCCTTGTCTATCCTGACTCTCAGGAGCCCACACCTGTTCCTTGGACCTGGCCGATTCAGCAAGTTCCAGTTTCTGCAACTGTGAGCCCCTGAGGGGTGATTATTGGCTGGCCTGGGAAGCCCGACCGTGCCGGCCAGCCCTCCCCAGGTGTGCCTGGGTTCAGATCAATATAAACACCGCTCCAGGCAGCAAGAGCCCCTGCAGCTGTGCCTGACGCCATTTTCTCTGCCCTGTCAGCAGTCTTGGGGCTGGACTGGTGGGAGGGAGTGAGAGGCCACGGCTTTGTGGGTGGCCCAGTGTGAGTGGGGCTCTGCTGGACTTTCTGCAGCAGTTGCCAAGATGCCACCTGCTAAAGAAGAGGATGTGTCACCCATACCTGCCGCTGGAATTTCTCCCTGGGCAGAGGTGAGTGAGGAAGAAAGCAGTGGGGGCCGGGACAGCAGGGGTATCTCAGGCAGGGAAATGGAAAGCTTCCAGAAGAACACCCAGGGCCAGGACCACCCTGGCTGGCCTGCAGGCACCAAGTCGGCTGGCATGCTGTCACTCATGTGGCTCCATGGCCCTTCCTCTAGGCTTTCAAGTCCTTGTACATATTCAGGTGTTTTACCTGGGAAGGGTGGGAACATTTCAGCAGCAGCTGGCCTGGGGCTCAGCCCACGTTTACTCACAGATGCCTCGGCACGGTCCCCCAGCTTTGCAATGAGGACGCTTGTTGCGTGGGGCCTGCTGGCTGAATGGGAGATGATTCCCCACCACTGACCAACTTCAGAATTGTTTACAACTGGAGCAAGTGCCCTGATACGGTTTTCCTCTGTGTAACTGGTGGGTTCTGTTTTTTTTTCTTTTTTTCGTTTTTGGTTCAAGGTAGATTTTATTCCTCTTTTTTGTATTTACAGATATAAGCATGGAAATAATTTATTCATATAAATACATGTATGTGAAGGGAAGAATATTTTCTCTGTTTTACTTTTTGTAATTTGAATTTTATTTTATTTTTTTATACAGCAGGTTCTTTTTGGTTATCTATTTTATACATATAAATGTATACATGCCAATCCCAATCTCTCAACTCCTCCCACCACCACCCCCCAACAGCTTTCCCCCCTTGGTGTCCATACGTTTGTTGTCTACATCTGTTGCTCTATTTCTGCCTTGCAAAACGGTTCATCTGTAAAGTTTGTCTAGGTTCCACATATAGGCATTAATATACAAGATTTGTTTTTCTATTTCTGACTTACTTCACTCTGTATGACAGTCTCTAGATCCATCAACGTCTCTACAAATGACCCAATTTCATTCTTTTTTATGGCTTAGTAATATTCCATTTTATATATGTACCACTTCTTTATGCATTCGTCTGTCTGTGGGCATTTAGGTTGCTTCCATTACCTGGATATTGTAAATAGTGATGCAATGAACATTGCGGTGAATGTCTCTTTTTGATTTATGGTTTTGTCTGTGTATATGCCCAGTAGTGGGATTGCTGTATCATATGGTAATTCTATTCTTAATTTTATAAGAAACTCCATAATGTTCTCCACAGTGACTGTATCAATTTACATTCCCAACAATAGTGGAAGAGGGTTCCTTATCTCCACACCCTTTCCAGCATTTGTTGTTTGTAGATTTTCTGATGATGCCCATTCTAACATGTGTGAGGTGATACACCATGGATGAGTCTATTTCGTTGAGCAAAGAGTAGGTCTTGTCTAGTACATATTTGGCTTATGGAACGGTATGTGTGCTAATTTCAATCTCTGGTTTTATACAGCACCCCAACTCAACATTCCCCTTAAGCAAGCATAAGTTTTTATCTAAATGTGAGACTCTGTTCGGTTTTGTATTTCAGTTTATGTGTAGCCAAGTTTACACTCCCTCTATTAGTGATATCTTAATGATACTTATCTTTCTCTGTGTGACGTATTTCTCTTAGAATCATCATATTTAAATCCACTCAATTTGCTGCTACAGGCCTGATGACATTGATTTCATTGCTGAGTGACATTCCGTTGTACGTAAGTAGCACAACTCCTTTATCCATTTTTTTCTTTCTGGGATATTTAATTTGTACTGGACTCGAGTTTCTTGTAAACACAGCAGCCCTAAATTTTGTGCTGGCTGTGTCTTGTTGATTTTAATTTTCCTAAGCTATAGGGCTAAAAGTGGAAGTACCCTAGGCTCTGTAGCTTTGTTTTTCAGATGTTTCAGGATACACCATAAACATCTCCAGAGTGTCTGTTGGCAATTTACATCCCGCCCATCAGCATAACAAGGCTCCCTGTTCTCCATGGCCTGTCCTGTGTTTCTGGTTTTTACACTTTTTTCAGATGGCCCTTTTGACGAATGGGAAATGAGACTTCATTGTAGTGCGGATTTCCATTGCTGGAGTGCTTGGTTGGCCAAAGAGGGCATATGCGTTTTTTCCTGAATATATGCAGGAAAAAATGTTTACGCACTTTTGTCCAAGTGCATCAGTGTCAAAGATCTGCCGCTTTTCACATGCTTTAAATGCAATTCCAATCTACCTCCTGAAATATGATTCCTGCAATTCTGCCTCGTTTTCAAGTCCTCTTTGCAGACTTACTTCAATATATTTTTGCCAATAGCTGTCATTTATATCTCTGCAGGTTTGTGAATTACAGTGCCCGTGATTTCCTTTCTTAACTCGTTTCCTTGAAAGCTGGCCACAGAACCGCAGGTTTGCTTTAGGCCATAATCAGGGTCCGACACGGCACTCTGAGCCTTTGGTTAATTCCTCTTCCTGGTGGGAAATTAGAGTTAAATGTGCCCCTCCAGACACCTGCCTCACTCCCAGCCCCTTGGTTATGTGTGTCCTGTAGTTTGAGGCCACATGTGCTGGGTTCCTCACCTTTGGCTGATGTGGCCCCACTGGTGTGAGGGCACTCCTGCCTGGTTCCCATCCCCTTGGTGATGTGGACCCTCCGGTGAGAGTCTGATCCTGGCTGGGTTCCTCACACTTCTGAGAGGTGGGCCCTCTTCTCTGAGGTCACTCCTGCCTGGCTGGCCCACCCCGCTTTGACGACGTCGGCTCTCTCGTGGGAGTTGGTGCCTGCTGCGAGTCTCCTCCCCTTGGAAATGAGGGCCCTCTGGCGTCAGGCCCTAACTCCTGGGCTCCCAAAATTTTCTGATGTGCGCCCTGTGGTGCGAGTACACTCCTGCCAGGTTCCCAACACCATGGGAATGTGGGCCTTCTGCTCTGAGGTCCCAACGATGGGTTGCTCAGTTTCATGATGAGGGCCCTCTGGTGTGAGTTCACTCCGGCCTGGATCCCATAGCCTCGCTGCTCCTGGCCACCTGCGGGGAGGTTACAACTGCGGGATTCCTCACCTTTTTTCTTCTGTGGGCCCTCTGTTTTGAGACTCCTCCTGCCTGCCTCACTCCCAGCCCCTTGGTGATGTGTGTCCTCTGGTTTGAGGCCACGTGTGCTGGGTCCCTCACCTTTCGATGATGTGGCCCCACTGGTGTGAGGACACTCTTGCCTGGTTCCTATCCCCTTGATGATGTGGGCTCTCGGGTGAGAGTCTGATCCTGGCTGGGTTCCTCACCCTTCTGTGAGGTGGGCCCTCTGCTGTGAGGTCACTCCTGCCTGGCTGGCACACCCCGCCTTGGCAACATCGGCCCTCTTGTGGCAGTTGGAGCATGCTGGGAGCCTCCTCCCCTCGGTGATGAGGCCCTCTTGCGTCAGGCCCTAACTGCTAGGTACCCACATTTTCTGATACGTGCTAAGTGGTGCGAGGACACTCCTGCGAGGTTCCCATCCCCATGTGGATGTGGGCCTTCTGCTCTGAGGTCCCAATGGCTGGGTTGCTCACAGTTTCATGATGTGGGCCCTCTGCTGTGAGTTCACTGCAGCCTGGATCACATAGACTCGGTGCTCTGGGCCGCCTGCTGGGAGGTTCCCACTGCAGGATTCCTCACCTTTTTTATTCTATTGGCCCTGTGTTGTGAGGCTACTCATGCCTGCCTCAATCCGAGCCCCTTGGAGATGTGGGTCCTCTGGTTTAGGCCTCATGTGCTGGTTTCCCCACCTTTCTATGATGTGGTCACCCTGGTGTGAAGACAGTCCTGCCTGGTTCTGATCCCCTTTGTAATGTGGACCCTTTGGTGAGAGTCTTATCCTGGCTGGGTTCCTCACCCTTCTGTGAGGTAGGCCCTCTGCTGTGAGGTCACTCCTGCCTGGCTGTCACACGTCACCTTGTCGACATGGGCCCTCAGTTGGGAGTTGGTGCCTGCTTGGAGTCTCCTCCCCTTGGTAATGAGGGCCCTCTGGCGTCAGACCCTAACTTCTGGGCTCCCAAAATTCTCTGATGTGTGCCCTGAGGTGCGAGTACACTTATGCCATGTTCCCAACCACATAGGAATGTGGGCCTTCTGCTCTGAGGTCCCAAAGCCTGGGTTGCTCACAGTTTCATGATGAGGGCCCTCTGTTTTGAGTTCAGTCAGGTCTGGATCCCATAGCCTCGCTGCTCCTGGCCGCCTGCTGGGAGGTTCCAACTGCGGGGTTCCTCACCTTTTTTCTTCTATGGGCCCTCTGTTTTGAGACTCCTCCTGCCTGCCTCACTCCCAGCCCCTTGGTGATGTGTGTCCTCTGGTTTGAGGCCACGTGTGCTGGGTCACTCACATTTCGTTGATGAGGTCCCACTGGTGTGAGGACACTCCAGCCTGGTTCCCATTCTCTTGGTGATGTGGGCCCTCTGGTGAGAGTCTGATCCTCCTTGGGTTCCTCACACTTTTGTGAGGTGGGCCCTCTGCCCTGAGGTCACTCTTGCCTGGCTGGCACACCCCGCATTGGCGACGGCGGCCCACTGGTAGCAGTTGGAGCCTGCTGGGAGCCTCCTCTCCTCGGTGATGAGAGCCCTCTGGTGTCAGGCCCTAACTGCTGGGCTCCCCACATTTTCTGATGTGTGCCCACTGGTGCGATGACACTCCTACTTGGTTCCCTTCCCCATGGGGATGTGGGCCTTGTGCTCTGAGGTCACAACGGCTGGTTTGCTCACAGTTTCATGATGAGGGCCCTCTGTTGTGAGTTCATCACTGCCTGGATCCCATAGCCTCGGTGCTCTGGGCCGCCTGCTGGGATGTTCCAACTGCTGGATTCCTCACCTTTTTTATACAATGGGCCATGTGTTGTGAGGTTAATCCTGCCTGCCTCGCTCCAAGACCCATGGTGATGTGGGTCCTCTGGTTTGAGGCCACATTTTCTTGTTACCTCAACTTTTGATGATATGGCCCCACGGGTGTGATGACACTCCTGCCTGGTTCACAGCCCCTTGCTGATGTGGGCACTCTGGTGAGAGTCTGATCCTGGCTGGGTTCCTTACCCTTCTGTGAGGTGGGCCCTCTGATGTGAGGTCACTCCTGCCTGGCTGGCTCACGTCGCCTTGATGATGTGGGCCCTCTGTTGGCCACTAAAGCATTCTGGGAGCCTCCTACCCTCTTTAATGAGGGCCCTGGAAAAAACGCATATGCACATTTTGACCAAGTGCATCATTGTCCAGGATCTGCCTCTTCTCCTATGCTTTCAGAGCACTTCCCGTCTACGTCCTGAAATCATATTCCAGGAATACTGCCCCGCTTTCAAGTCCTCCTCGCAGCCTTACTTCAATATATTTTTGTATGATACCTGTCATTAATAACTCTGCAGGTTTGTTAAATACAGTGTCCCTGAGCTCCTTTCTTCAACACGCTTTCTTGTGAGCTGGCCGCAAAACCGCAGGATTGCTTCAGGCCGTAATCTGGTTTCGGCACGGCACGCTGAGCCTTTGGTAAATTCCTCTTTCTGGTGAGAAATGAGCATTCAATTTGCCCGTGGAGACACCTACAGCTAGTCTCTCATTGGTTCTCCCTATTCCTGTTCATCTTGTGCAGAAATTGCAAACTGTGCCAAACAGGAGGTTAAAGGCACTGACTCTCCAAGTGGGTAGAGGGTTAGTAAAGCATCTGGAATGGTGAACCCGAGTACCAGGGAACGAAACCTGAGAGCCATTTAAAATGGTTTCCCAGTCTCACAGTGGACAATACTCTGGGTTTCCCATGCATGTTTTAGCTGAAGGAAGAATTCCTTAAACCTGGAGATTATTGACCCATGGAATGGGTACCATGCAGTATGACTAAAAAGGGTCTGAATTTGCTCACCGAACCTCACCAATGCTATCAGTTCGAAGTGTCCAGCCTTATGCCTCACCCAGCTCTGGGTGTAGATGTGGTAAATCCAGGTTTCATCACAAGCCCTGAATCAATTATTTAAGAATTGCTGTCTCTTTCACTGTCATTGTGTTTTGTTTTTGTAATTTAGTTTGATAATGGGATTTATCGGATTTTCACTGCTGCGTTCATGCCGCTGTACAAACGCTTGATTCTCCTACAGAGAAATATAAATCCACGGGTTTTAAGATTCTTACTAGTCAGGTATATTCCTAGGCGTTGAATATGTGGTGTTGAGTCCATGTCGTTGAACAAGGAGTAGGTCTTGACTATTACATATTTGGCTTATGGAACGGTATCTGTGCTATTTTCAATCTCTGGTTTTATGCAGCACCCCAACTCACCTTTGCCCTTAAGCAAGCATAAGTTGGTTTTCTAAATTTGAGTCCCTGTTCTGTTTTGTAATTCAGTTCATGTGTAGCCAAGTTTACATTCCGTGTATTAGTGATATCTTATGATGTTTCATTTTCTGTGTGACTTATTTCACTTAGAATCACTGTAGCTGAATCCACTCATTATGCCGTGATGGGCCTGATGACATAGATTTCATTGCTGAGTGATATTCCATTGTACGTACGAACCAGAACTTCTTTATCCATTTTTCACATTCTGGGATATTTAACTTGTACCGTAGATGAGGTTCTTGTAAACAGAGCCGTCCGAAAATTTGGGGTGGCTGTGTGTTTTTGATTTTAATTTCCCTAAGCTATAGGACCATAACTGGAAGTGCCGTAGGCTCCGTTGCTTTGTTTTTTAGGTGTTTCAGGAAACACCATACACTTCTCCAGGGTGGCTGTTGGCAATTTACATCCCGCCCATCAGCATAACAAGGCTCCCTGTTCTCCATGGCCTGTGCTGTCTTTCTGGATTTTACACTTTTTTTAGATGGCCCTTTTGACCAGGGGGCTGTGAGACTTCATTGTAGTGCATAATTCTTTAACATGCTTGCATGGTTGGCCAAAAAGGGCGTATGCGTTTTTTCCTGAATATATTCAGGAAAAAACGCATACGCCCTTTTTGGCCAAGTGCATCATTGTCGACGTTCTGCCTCTTTTCCTATGCTTTAAATGCAATTCCAGCCTACCCCCGAAATCGTTTTCTTGCAATTCTGCCCACTTACAAGTCCTCTTCGCAGGCTTCCTTCAATATATTTTTGGACGATAGCTGTCATTTATAACTCTGCAGGTTTGTGAATTACAGTGCCCCTGAGCTCCTTTCTTCAACTCGCTTTCTTGTGAGCTGGCCGCAAACACACATGATTGCTTCAGGCCCTAATCTGGTTCCGGCACGGCATGCTGAGCCTTTGGTGAATTCCTCTTCCTGGTGGGAAATGAGCGTTAAATTTGCCTGTGCAGACACCTCCAGCTAGTCTCTCATTGATTCCCCCTATTCCTGTTCATCTTGCGCAGATATTGCAAACTGTGCCAAACAGGAGGTTAAAGGCACTGAGTCTCCAAGTGGGGAGAGTGTTAGTAAAGGGTCTGGAATGGTGAACCCGAGTAAAAGGGGACGAAAACTGAGATGCATTTGAAAACGTTTCCCGGTCACATGGTGCACCATACTTGGGTTTTCCATGCATGTTTTAGCTGAAGGAAGAATCCCTCAAACCTGGAGAGTTGGGACCCATGGAATGGGTACCATGCAGTATGACTTCAAAGGGTCTGCACTTGCTCATCGAACCTCACCAATGCTATCAGCCCGAAGTGTCCAACCTTATGTCTCACTCAGCTCTGGGTGTAGATGTGGTAAATCCAGGTTGCATCACAAGCCCTGAATGAATTATTTAAAAATTGCTCTCTATTTCACTGTCATTGTGTTTTGTTTCTGTAATTCATTTTGATAATGGGATTTATCGGATTTTCTCTGCTGCATTCTTGCAGCTGTACACACGCTTGATTCACTTATGGAGACATATAAATCCATGGGTTTGAAGATTCTGATCAGTCAGGTGTATTCCTAGGCTTTGAATATGGGGTGTTTAGTCCATTTCGTTGAGCAAGGGGTAGGTCTTGAGTATTATATATTTGGCTTATGGAAAGGTATCTGTGCTAATTTCTATCTCTGGTTTTATACAGCACCCCAACTCACATTTCCCCTTAAGCAAGCATAAGTTGGTTTTCTAAATTTGAGACCCTGTTCTGTTTTGTAATTCAGTTCATGTGTAGCCAAGTTTACATTCCTTGTATTAGTGATATCTTATGATGTTTCATTTTCTGTGTGACATATTTCACTTAGAATCATCGTACCTGAATCCACTCATTATGCCGCAATGGGCCTGATGACATAGATTTCATTGGTGAGTGATATTCCATTGTACATACGTACCACAATTTCTTTATCCATTTTTCGCTTTCTTGGATATTTAACTTGTACCGTAGACGAGGTTCTTGTAAACAGAGCCGTCCGAAACTTTGGGGTGGCTGTGTGTTTTTGATTTTAATTTCCCTAAGCTATAGGACCATAAGTGGAAGTGCCATAGGCTGTGTTGCTTTGTTTCCTACGTGTTTCTGGAAACACATACACTTCTCCAGAGTGGTTGTTGGCAATTTACATCCCGCCCATCAGCATGACAAGGCTCCCACTTCTCCATGGTCTGTGCTGCCTTTCTGGATTTTACACTTTTTTCAGATGGCCCTTTTGACCGGGGGGCAGTGAGACTTCATTGTAGTGCAGATTTCCTTTACACGCTTGCTTGGTTGTCCAAAAAGGGCGTATGCGTTTTTTCCTGAATATATTCAGGAAAAAACGCATACGCCCTTTTTGGCCAAGTGCATCATTGTCGTCGTTCTGCCTCTTTTCCTATGCTTTAAATGCAATTCCAGTCTACCCCCTGAAATCGTTTTCCTGAAATTCTGCCCCACTTTCAAGTCCTCTTCGCAGCCTTCCTTCAATATATTTTTAGACCATAGCTCTCATTTATAACTCTGCAGGTTTGTGAATTACAGTGCCCCTGAGCTCCTTTCTTCAACTCGCTTTCTTGTGAGCTGGCCGCAAACCCACAGGAATGCTTCAGGCCCTAATCTGGTTCCGGCACGGCATGCTGAGCCTTTGGTTAATTCCTCTTCCTGGTGGGAAATGAGCGTTAAATTTGCCCGTGCAGACACCTTCACATGAGTTGTCATGGTGCTCTTTGCCCCGGTTATCTCTATGGAGGTTGGAGTTGGAGGGCCTCCTCACTCAAGGTCAGTGTGCCCACGGAGCCAACCCTGCAACTTCAGGGCATGTTTGGTGGTTAGGATCACCACGTGGGGTCCTTTTACCTTAGGAGGGAGGTGGCCTTTTGGGCTGCTGATTTCCAGGTTTTCGGATACTGCCAGTATCTTGGCCAGATGTGGCGGTGGGCCAATCCCCTTGGTGACCGTAGTTTATCCTACCTGGATCGCATTCTTGCATTGTTCCATTTCAAGTGGTCCCAGGTTTTGCACTAATACTCCAATGGCGATTCACCGTTCACCAGGAATGTAAAGGTCAAAGGGTTTAGCTAAATTAGGGAGTTCCTGTGCAAGGGTCTGAATTGACTGCTCTTTCCATTCTTGAAAGGCCACTTCTGCATTCTATTCAAAAGGATCATCACCTTTTCCTTTCAGTGTTTCATATAGAGGCCGAGCTAGTAGACTGTAGTTAGGGATCCAGAAGCAGCAAACCCTGGCCTCCCCAGGAACCCCTAAGCTGTCTTCTAGTTTCAGAAATGGGTAAGGCTGTAAATTGTTTCTTCCCTTTCCTGGGATGGGCTTCTCCGACCTTCTGTGAGAATGAAGCCCAGGCAGGTCACCGTAGTCTGTGATATTTGAGCTTTTTCTTGGACAACTTGTATCCTTTATTGGCTTCGTAGTTCAGAGGTCTCCTTAGTAGGGCTGGCGATCAGAATGTCGTCTGCATATTGAAGGAGTGTTTCCTTTTCCAGAGGTAGAACTTTTAGGTCTTTAGCTGAGCTTTCCCCAAAGATGGTGTGGGAATTTTTGAACCCTTGGGACAACACGGCCCGGAAGTATTGTTTTAGTTGTATGTTGAGTCCTGCCACTAACAAGCCAAAATTTCTTGTGACTCTGGGACTAATAGAATACAAAAGAAGGCATCATTGAAGACTAATACAGAATACCATGTCCTGGTGGTTGGTAGAATGACCAGCAGGGTGTAGGGTTTAGGAACTACTGGAGGTATATCCTCAGTGGCTTAACTGACTGCCCTGACATCCTTTACCAGGACTCCAGCAGCCCATGGGGCTCTCGAGGTCAGGCCAATCCCAGGATATGGAGCTCACCTGGGCAGGTACCCCACCCCAGCCCACGGGGCTCTCATGTTCAGGACCCTCCCAGGATATGGTGTTCCCTGGGCAGGTCCCCCTGCAGCCCATGGGGCTCTCGTGGTCAGGCCCCTCCCAGGGTACAGAGCTACCCTTGCAGGTACCATGGCAGGGCTGGGAACACAGGAACCGTGCATATCGCCCTCATTGCAGAGCACTCCCAGCTCACCTGTCACTCAGATCTGACACAGAGCACCTCAGAGCAGGACTTGAACTAACAAACAGCAGCTCCGACAGGTCTGTGACCCTGGGCATCACTCTGTGTGGCCTCCCTCCACCTGGTCTTCCAGAGACTTCCACTGCACCCGGGGCACCAGGCCTCTGTCTCCACCCACCAGCCACCCCTCCTCTCCCTGACTCCTGGGTTCCTCTCATTAGGAGAGGGTTTTCTTGAAGTTGTCTCCCACTCATGGGCCAGATAATATAATTAGAAAACAAGCCAGAGCTGCAGGCCCTTGTCTATCCTGACTCTCAGGAGCCCACACCTGTTCCTTGGACCTGGCCGATTCAGCAAGTTCCAGTTTCTGCAACTGTGAGCCCCTGAGGGGTGATTATTGGCTGGCCTGGGAAGCCCGACCGTGCCGGCCAGCCCTCCCCAGGTGTGCCTGGGTTCAGATCAATATAAACACCGCTCCAGGCAGCAAGAGCCCCTGCAGCTGTGCCTGACGCCATTTTCTCTGCCCTGTCAGCAGTCTTGGGGCTGGACTGGTGGGAGGGAGTGAGAGGCCACGGCTTTGTGGGTGGCCCAGTGTGAGTGGGGCTCTGCTGGACTTTCTGCAGCAGTTGCCAAGATGCCACCTGCTAAAGAAGAGGATGTGTCACCCATACCTGCCGCTGGAATTTCTCCCTGGGCAGAGGTGAGTGAGGAAGAAAGCAGTGGGGGCCGGGACAGCAGGGGTATCTCAGGCAGGGAAATGGAAAGCTTCCAGAAGAACACCCAGGGCCAGGACCACCCTGGCTGGCCTGCAGGCACCAAGTCGGCTGGCATGCTGTCACTCATGTGGCTCCATGGCCCTTCCTCTAGGCTTTCAAGTCCTTGTACATATTCAGGTGTTTTACCTGGGAAGGGTGGGAACATTTCAGCAGCAGCTGGCCTGGGGCTCAGCCCACGTTTACTCACAGATGCCTCGGCACGGTCCCCCAGCTTTGCAATGAGGACGCTTGTTGCGTGGGGCCTGCTGGCTGAATGGGAGATGATTCCCCACCACTGACCAACTTCAGAATTGTTTACAACTGGAGCAAGTGCCCTGATACGGTTTTCCTCTGTGTAACTGGTGGGTTCTGTTTTTTTTTCTTTTTTTCGTTTTTGGTTCAAGGTAGATTTTATTCCTCTTTTTTGTATTTACAGATATAAGCATGGAAATAATTTATTCATATAAATACATGTATGTGAAGGGAAGAATATTTTCTCTGTTTTACTTTTTGTAATTTGAATTTTATTTTATTTTTTTATACAGCAGGTTCTTTTTGGTTATCTATTTTATACATATAAATGTATACATGCCAATCCCAATCTCTCAACTCCTCCCACCACCACCCCCCAACAGCTTTCCCCCCTTGGTGTCCATACGTTTGTTGTCTACATCTGTTGCTCTATTTCTGCCTTGCAAAACGGTTCATCTGTAAAGTTTGTCTAGGTTCCACATATAGGCATTAATATACAAGATTTGTTTTTCTATTTCTGACTTACTTCACTCTGTATGACAGTCTCTAGATCCATCAACGTCTCTACAAATGACCCAATTTCATTCTTTTTTATGGCTTAGTAATATTCCATTTTATATATGTACCACTTCTTTATGCATTCGTCTGTCTGTGGGCATTTAGGTTGCTTCCATTACCTGGATATTGTAAATAGTGATGCAATGAACATTGCGGTGAATGTCTCTTTTTGATTTATGGTTTTGTCTGTGTATATGCCCAGTAGTGGGATTGCTGTATCATATGGTAATTCTATTCTTAATTTTATAAGAAACTCCATAATGTTCTCCACAGTGACTGTATCAATTTACATTCCCAACAATAGTGGAAGAGGGTTCCTTATCTCCACACCCTTTCCAGCATTTGTTGTTTGTAGATTTTCTGATGATGCCCATTCTAACATGTGTGAGGTGATACACCATGGATGAGTCTATTTCGTTGAGCAAAGAGTAGGTCTTGTCTAGTACATATTTGGCTTATGGAACGGTATGTGTGCTAATTTCAATCTCTGGTTTTATACAGCACCCCAACTCAACATTCCCCTTAAGCAAGCATAAGTTTTTATCTAAATGTGAGACTCTGTTCGGTTTTGTATTTCAGTTTATGTGTAGCCAAGTTTACACTCCCTCTATTAGTGATATCTTAATGATACTTATCTTTCTCTGTGTGACGTATTTCTCTTAGAATCATCATATTTAAATCCACTCAATTTGCTGCTACAGGCCTGATGACATTGATTTCATTGCTGAGTGACATTCCGTTGTACGTAAGTAGCACAACTCCTTTATCCATTTTTTTCTTTCTGGGATATTTAATTTGTACTGGACTCGAGTTTCTTGTAAACACAGCAGCCCTAAATTTTGTGCTGGCTGTGTCTTGTTGATTTTAATTTTCCTAAGCTATAGGGCTAAAAGTGGAAGTACCCTAGGCTCTGTAGCTTTGTTTTTCAGATGTTTCAGGATACACCATAAACATCTCCAGAGTGTCTGTTGGCAATTTACATCCCGCCCATCAGCATAACAAGGCTCCCTGTTCTCCATGGCCTGTCCTGTGTTTCTGGTTTTTACACTTTTTTCAGATGGCCCTTTTGACGAATGGGAAATGAGACTTCATTGTAGTGCGGATTTCCATTGCTGGAGTGCTTGGTTGGCCAAAGAGGGCATATGCGTTTTTTCCTGAATATATGCAGGAAAAAATGTTTACGCACTTTTGTCCAAGTGCATCAGTGTCAAAGATCTGCCGCTTTTCACATGCTTTAAATGCAATTCCAATCTACCTCCTGAAATATGATTCCTGCAATTCTGCCTCGTTTTCAAGTCCTCTTTGCAGACTTACTTCAATATATTTTTGCCAATAGCTGTCATTTATATCTCTGCAGGTTTGTGAATTACAGTGCCCGTGATTTCCTTTCTTAACTCGTTTCCTTGAAAGCTGGCCACAGAACCGCAGGTTTGCTTTAGGCCATAATCAGGGTCCGACACGGCACTCTGAGCCTTTGGTTAATTCCTCTTCCTGGTGGGAAATTAGAGTTAAATGTGCCCCTCCAGACACCTGCCTCACTCCCAGCCCCTTGGTTATGTGTGTCCTGTAGTTTGAGGCCACATGTGCTGGGTTCCTCACCTTTGGCTGATGTGGCCCCACTGGTGTGAGGGCACTCCTGCCTGGTTCCCATCCCCTTGGTGATGTGGACCCTCCGGTGAGAGTCTGATCCTGGCTGGGTTCCTCACACTTCTGAGAGGTGGGCCCTCTTCTCTGAGGTCACTCCTGCCTGGCTGGCCCACCCCGCTTTGACGACGTCGGCTCTCTCGTGGGAGTTGGTGCCTGCTGCGAGTCTCCTCCCCTTGGAAATGAGGGCCCTCTGGCGTCAGGCCCTAACTCCTGGGCTCCCAAAATTTTCTGATGTGCGCCCTGTGGTGCGAGTACACTCCTGCCAGGTTCCCAACACCATGGGAATGTGGGCCTTCTGCTCTGAGGTCCCAACGATGGGTTGCTCAGTTTCATGATGAGGGCCCTCTGGTGTGAGTTCACTCCGGCCTGGATCCCATAGCCTCGCTGCTCCTGGCCACCTGCGGGGAGGTTACAACTGCGGGATTCCTCACCTTTTTTCTTCTGTGGGCCCTCTGTTTTGAGACTCCTCCTGCCTGCCTCACTCCCAGCCCCTTGGTGATGTGTGTCCTCTGGTTTGAGGCCACGTGTGCTGGGTCCCTCACCTTTCGATGATGTGGCCCCACTGGTGTGAGGACACTCTTGCCTGGTTCCTATCCCCTTGATGATGTGGGCTCTCGGGTGAGAGTCTGATCCTGGCTGGGTTCCTCACCCTTCTGTGAGGTGGGCCCTCTGCTGTGAGGTCACTCCTGCCTGGCTGGCACACCCCGCCTTGGCAACATCGGCCCTCTTGTGGCAGTTGGAGCATGCTGGGAGCCTCCTCCCCTCGGTGATGAGGCCCTCTTGCGTCAGGCCCTAACTGCTAGGTACCCACATTTTCTGATACGTGCTAAGTGGTGCGAGGACACTCCTGCGAGGTTCCCATCCCCATGTGGATGTGGGCCTTCTGCTCTGAGGTCCCAATGGCTGGGTTGCTCACAGTTTCATGATGTGGGCCCTCTGCTGTGAGTTCACTGCAGCCTGGATCACATAGACTCGGTGCTCTGGGCCGCCTGCTGGGAGGTTCCCACTGCAGGATTCCTCACCTTTTTTATTCTATTGGCCCTGTGTTGTGAGGCTACTCATGCCTGCCTCAATCCGAGCCCCTTGGAGATGTGGGTCCTCTGGTTTAGGCCTCATGTGCTGGTTTCCCCACCTTTCTATGATGTGGTCACCCTGGTGTGAAGACAGTCCTGCCTGGTTCTGATCCCCTTTGTAATGTGGACCCTTTGGTGAGAGTCTTATCCTGGCTGGGTTCCTCACCCTTCTGTGAGGTAGGCCCTCTGCTGTGAGGTCACTCCTGCCTGGCTGTCACACGTCACCTTGTCGACATGGGCCCTCAGTTGGGAGTTGGTGCCTGCTTGGAGTCTCCTCCCCTTGGTAATGAGGGCCCTCTGGCGTCAGACCCTAACTTCTGGGCTCCCAAAATTCTCTGATGTGTGCCCTGAGGTGCGAGTACACTTATGCCATGTTCCCAACCACATAGGAATGTGGGCCTTCTGCTCTGAGGTCCCAAAGCCTGGGTTGCTCACAGTTTCATGATGAGGGCCCTCTGTTTTGAGTTCAGTCAGGTCTGGATCCCATAGCCTCGCTGCTCCTGGCCGCCTGCTGGGAGGTTCCAACTGCGGGGTTCCTCACCTTTTTTCTTCTATGGGCCCTCTGTTTTGAGACTCCTCCTGCCTGCCTCACTCCCAGCCCCTTGGTGATGTGTGTCCTCTGGTTTGAGGCCACGTGTGCTGGGTCACTCACATTTCGTTGATGAGGTCCCACTGGTGTGAGGACACTCCAGCCTGGTTCCCATTCTCTTGGTGATGTGGGCCCTCTGGTGAGAGTCTGATCCTCCTTGGGTTCCTCACACTTTTGTGAGGTGGGCCCTCTGCCCTGAGGTCACTCTTGCCTGGCTGGCACACCCCGCATTGGCGACGGCGGCCCACTGGTAGCAGTTGGAGCCTGCTGGGAGCCTCCTCTCCTCGGTGATGAGAGCCCTCTGGTGTCAGGCCCTAACTGCTGGGCTCCCCACATTTTCTGATGTGTGCCCACTGGTGCGATGACACTCCTACTTGGTTCCCTTCCCCATGGGGATGTGGGCCTTGTGCTCTGAGGTCACAACGGCTGGTTTGCTCACAGTTTCATGATGAGGGCCCTCTGTTGTGAGTTCATCACTGCCTGGATCCCATAGCCTCGGTGCTCTGGGCCGCCTGCTGGGATGTTCCAACTGCTGGATTCCTCACCTTTTTTATACAATGGGCCATGTGTTGTGAGGTTAATCCTGCCTGCCTCGCTCCAAGACCCATGGTGATGTGGGTCCTCTGGTTTGAGGCCACATTTTCTTGTTACCTCAACTTTTGATGATATGGCCCCACGGGTGTGATGACACTCCTGCCTGGTTCACAGCCCCTTGCTGATGTGGGCACTCTGGTGAGAGTCTGATCCTGGCTGGGTTCCTTACCCTTCTGTGAGGTGGGCCCTCTGATGTGAGGTCACTCCTGCCTGGCTGGCTCACGTCGCCTTGATGATGTGGGCCCTCTGTTGGCCACTAAAGCATTCTGGGAGCCTCCTACCCTCTTTAATGAGGGCCCTGGAAAAAACGCATATGCACATTTTGACCAAGTGCATCATTGTCCAGGATCTGCCTCTTCTCCTATGCTTTCAGAGCACTTCCCGTCTACGTCCTGAAATCATATTCCAGGAATACTGCCCCGCTTTCAAGTCCTCCTCGCAGCCTTACTTCAATATATTTTTGTATGATACCTGTCATTAATAACTCTGCAGGTTTGTTAAATACAGTGTCCCTGAGCTCCTTTCTTCAACACGCTTTCTTGTGAGCTGGCCGCAAAACCGCAGGATTGCTTCAGGCCGTAATCTGGTTTCGGCACGGCACGCTGAGCCTTTGGTAAATTCCTCTTTCTGGTGAGAAATGAGCATTCAATTTGCCCGTGGAGACACCTACAGCTAGTCTCTCATTGGTTCTCCCTATTCCTGTTCATCTTGTGCAGAAATTGCAAACTGTGCCAAACAGGAGGTTAAAGGCACTGACTCTCCAAGTGGGTAGAGGGTTAGTAAAGCATCTGGAATGGTGAACCCGAGTACCAGGGAACGAAACCTGAGAGCCATTTAAAATGGTTTCCCAGTCTCACAGTGGACAATACTCTGGGTTTCCCATGCATGTTTTAGCTGAAGGAAGAATTCCTTAAACCTGGAGATTATTGACCCATGGAATGGGTACCATGCAGTATGACTAAAAAGGGTCTGAATTTGCTCACCGAACCTCACCAATGCTATCAGTTCGAAGTGTCCAGCCTTATGCCTCACCCAGCTCTGGGTGTAGATGTGGTAAATCCAGGTTTCATCACAAGCCCTGAATCAATTATTTAAGAATTGCTGTCTCTTTCACTGTCATTGTGTTTTGTTTTTGTAATTTAGTTTGATAATGGGATTTATCGGATTTTCACTGCTGCGTTCATGCCGCTGTACAAACGCTTGATTCTCCTACAGAGAAATATAAATCCACGGGTTTTAAGATTCTTACTAGTCAGGTATATTCCTAGGCGTTGAATATGTGGTGTTGAGTCCATGTCGTTGAACAAGGAGTAGGTCTTGACTATTACATATTTGGCTTATGGAACGGTATCTGTGCTATTTTCAATCTCTGGTTTTATGCAGCACCCCAACTCACCTTTGCCCTTAAGCAAGCATAAGTTGGTTTTCTAAATTTGAGTCCCTGTTCTGTTTTGTAATTCAGTTCATGTGTAGCCAAGTTTACATTCCGTGTATTAGTGATATCTTATGATGTTTCATTTTCTGTGTGACTTATTTCACTTAGAATCACTGTAGCTGAATCCACTCATTATGCCGTGATGGGCCTGATGACATAGATTTCATTGCTGAGTGATATTCCATTGTACGTACGAACCAGAACTTCTTTATCCATTTTTCACATTCTGGGATATTTAACTTGTACCGTAGATGAGGTTCTTGTAAACAGAGCCGTCCGAAAATTTGGGGTGGCTGTGTGTTTTTGATTTTAATTTCCCTAAGCTATAGGACCATAACTGGAAGTGCCGTAGGCTCCGTTGCTTTGTTTTTTAGGTGTTTCAGGAAACACCATACACTTCTCCAGGGTGGCTGTTGGCAATTTACATCCCGCCCATCAGCATAACAAGGCTCCCTGTTCTCCATGGCCTGTGCTGTCTTTCTGGATTTTACACTTTTTTTAGATGGCCCTTTTGACCAGGGGGCTGTGAGACTTCATTGTAGTGCATAATTCTTTAACATGCTTGCATGGTTGGCCAAAAAGGGCGTATGCGTTTTTTCCTGAATATATTCAGGAAAAAACGCATACGCCCTTTTTGGCCAAGTGCATCATTGTCGACGTTCTGCCTCTTTTCCTATGCTTTAAATGCAATTCCAGCCTACCCCCGAAATCGTTTTCTTGCAATTCTGCCCACTTACAAGTCCTCTTCGCAGGCTTCCTTCAATATATTTTTGGACGATAGCTGTCATTTATAACTCTGCAGGTTTGTGAATTACAGTGCCCCTGAGCTCCTTTCTTCAACTCGCTTTCTTGTGAGCTGGCCGCAAACACACATGATTGCTTCAGGCCCTAATCTGGTTCCGGCACGGCATGCTGAGCCTTTGGTGAATTCCTCTTCCTGGTGGGAAATGAGCGTTAAATTTGCCTGTGCAGACACCTCCAGCTAGTCTCTCATTGATTCCCCCTATTCCTGTTCATCTTGCGCAGATATTGCAAACTGTGCCAAACAGGAGGTTAAAGGCACTGAGTCTCCAAGTGGGGAGAGTGTTAGTAAAGGGTCTGGAATGGTGAACCCGAGTAAAAGGGGACGAAAACTGAGATGCATTTGAAAACGTTTCCCGGTCACATGGTGCACCATACTTGGGTTTTCCATGCATGTTTTAGCTGAAGGAAGAATCCCTCAAACCTGGAGAGTTGGGACCCATGGAATGGGTACCATGCAGTATGACTTCAAAGGGTCTGCACTTGCTCATCGAACCTCACCAATGCTATCAGCCCGAAGTGTCCAACCTTATGTCTCACTCAGCTCTGGGTGTAGATGTGGTAAATCCAGGTTGCATCACAAGCCCTGAATGAATTATTTAAAAATTGCTCTCTATTTCACTGTCATTGTGTTTTGTTTCTGTAATTCATTTTGATAATGGGATTTATCGGATTTTCTCTGCTGCATTCTTGCAGCTGTACACACGCTTGATTCACTTATGGAGACATATAAATCCATGGGTTTGAAGATTCTGATCAGTCAGGTGTATTCCTAGGCTTTGAATATGGGGTGTTTAGTCCATTTCGTTGAGCAAGGGGTAGGTCTTGAGTATTATATATTTGGCTTATGGAAAGGTATCTGTGCTAATTTCTATCTCTGGTTTTATACAGCACCCCAACTCACATTTCCCCTTAAGCAAGCATAAGTTGGTTTTCTAAATTTGAGACCCTGTTCTGTTTTGTAATTCAGTTCATGTGTAGCCAAGTTTACATTCCTTGTATTAGTGATATCTTATGATGTTTCATTTTCTGTGTGACATATTTCACTTAGAATCATCGTACCTGAATCCACTCATTATGCCGCAATGGGCCTGATGACATAGATTTCATTGGTGAGTGATATTCCATTGTACATACGTACCACAATTTCTTTATCCATTTTTCGCTTTCTTGGATATTTAACTTGTACCGTAGACGAGGTTCTTGTAAACAGAGCCGTCCGAAACTTTGGGGTGGCTGTGTGTTTTTGATTTTAATTTCCCTAAGCTATAGGACCATAAGTGGAAGTGCCATAGGCTGTGTTGCTTTGTTTCCTACGTGTTTCTGGAAACACATACACTTCTCCAGAGTGGTTGTTGGCAATTTACATCCCGCCCATCAGCATGACAAGGCTCCCACTTCTCCATGGTCTGTGCTGCCTTTCTGGATTTTACACTTTTTTCAGATGGCCCTTTTGACCGGGGGGCAGTGAGACTTCATTGTAGTGCAGATTTCCTTTACACGCTTGCTTGGTTGTCCAAAAAGGGCGTATGCGTTTTTTCCTGAATATATTCAGGAAAAAACGCATACGCCCTTTTTGGCCAAGTGCATCATTGTCGTCGTTCTGCCTCTTTTCCTATGCTTTAAATGCAATTCCAGTCTACCCCCTGAAATCGTTTTCCTGAAATTCTGCCCCACTTTCAAGTCCTCTTCGCAGCCTTCCTTCAATATATTTTTAGACCATAGCTGTCATTTAAAACTCTGCAGGTTTGTGAATTACAGTGCCCCTGAGCTCCTTTCTTCAACTCCCTTTCTTGTGAGCTGGCCGCAAACCCGCAGGAATGATTCAGGCCCTAATCTGGTTCCGGCACGGCGTGCTGAGCATTTGGTTAATTCCTCTTCCTGGTGGGAAATCAGCGTTAAATTTGCCCGTGCAGACACCTTCACACGAGTCGTCATGGTGCCCCTTTGCCCCGGTTATCTCTATGGAGGTTGGAGTTGGAGGGCCTCCTCATTCAAGGTCAGTGTGCCCACGGAGCCAACCCTGCAACTTCAGGGCATGTTTGGTGGTTAGGATCACCACGTGGGGTCCTTTTACCTTAGGAGGGAGGTGGCCTTTTGGGCTGCTGATTTCCAGGTTTTCGGATACTGCAAGTATCTTGGCCAGATGTGGCGGTGGGCCAATCCCCTTGGTGACCGTAGTTTATCCTACCTGGATCGCATTCTTGCATTGTTCCATTTCAAGTGGTCCCAGGTTTTGCACTAATACTCCAATGGTGATTCACCGTTCACCAGGAATGTAAAGGTCAAAGGGTTTAGCTAAATTAGGGAGTTCCTGTGCAAGGGTCTGAATTGACTGCTCTTTCCATTCTTGAAAGGCCACTTCTGCATTCTATTCAAAAGGATCATCATCTTTTCCTTTCAGTGTTTCATATAGAGGCTGATCTAGTAGACTGTAGTTAGGGATCCAGAAGCAGCAAACCCTGGCCTCCCCAGGAACCCCTAAGCTGTCTTCTAGTTTTAGAAATGGGTAAGGCTGTAAATTGTTTCTTCCCTTTCCTGGGATGGGCTTCTCCGACCTTCTGTGAGAATGAAGCCCAGGCAGGTCACCGTAGTCTGTGATATTTGAGCTTTTTCTTGGACAACTTGTATCCTTTATTGGCTTGGTAGTTCAGAGGTCTCCTTAGTAGGGCTGGCGATCAGAATGTCGTCTGCATATTGAAGGAGTGTTCCCTTTTCCAGAGGTAGAACTTTTAGGTCTTTAGCTGAGCTTTCCCCAAAGATGGTGTGGGAATTTTTGAACCCTTGGGACAACACGGCCCGGAAGTATTGTTTTAGTTGTATGTTGAGTCCTGCCACTCACAAGCCAAAATTTCTTGTGACTCTGGGACTAATAGAATACAAAAGAAGGCATCATTGAAGACTAATACAGAATACCATGTCCTGGTGGTTGGTAGAATGACCAGCAGGGTGTAGGGTTTAGGAACTACTGGAGGTATATCCTCAGTGGCTTAACTGACTGTCCTGACATCCTTTACCAGGACTCCAGCAGCCCATGGGGCTCTCGAGGTCAGGCCAATCCCAGGATATGGAGCTCACCTGGGCAGGTACCCCACCCCAGCCCACGGGGCTCTCATGTTCAGGACCCTCCCACGATATGGGGTTCCCTGGGCAGGTCCCCCTGCAGCCCATGGGGCTCTCGTGGTCAGGCCCCTCCCAGGATACAGAGCTACCCTTGCAGGTACCATGGCAGGGCTGGGAACACAGGAACCGTGCATATCGCCCTCATTGCAGAGCACTCCCAGCTCACCTGTCACTCAGATCTGACACAGAGCACCTCAGAGCAGGACTTGAACTAACAAACAGCAGCTCCGACAGGTCTGTGACCCTGGGCATCACTCTGTGTGGCCTCCCTCCACCTGGTCTTCCAGAGACTTCCACTGCACCCGGGGCACCAGGCCTCTGTCTCCACCCACCAGCCACCCCTCCTCTCCCTGACTCCTGGGTTCCTCTCATTAGGAGAGGGTTTTCTTGAAGTTGTCTCCCACTCATGGGCCAGATAATATAATTAGAAAACAAGCCAGAGCTGCAGCCCCTTGTCTATCCTGACTCTCAGGAGCCCACACCTGTTCCTTGGACCTGGCCGATTCAGCAAGTTCCAGTTTCTGCAACTGTGAGCCCCTGAGGGGTGATTATTGGCTGGCCTGGGAAGCCCGACCGTGCCGGCCAGCCCTCCCCAGGTGTGCCTGGGTTCAGATCAATATAAACACCGCTCCAGGCAGCAAGAGCCCCTGCAGCTGTGCCTGACGCCATTTTCTCTGCCCTGTCAGCAGTCTTGGGGCTGGACTGGTGGGAGGGAGTGAGAGGCCACGGCTTTGTGGGTGGCCCAGTGTGAGTGGGGCTCTGCTGGACTTTCTGCAGCAGTTGCCAAGATGCCACCTGCTAAAGAAGAGGATGTGTCACCCATACCTGCCGCTGGAATTTCTCCCTGGGCAGAGGTGAGTGAGGAAGAAAGCAGTGGGGGCCGGGACAGCAGGGGTATCTCAGGCAGGGAAATGGAAAACTTCCAGAAGAGCACCCAGGGCCAGGACCATCCTGGCTGGCCTGCAGGCACCAAGTCGGCTGGCATGCTGTCACTCATGTGGCTCCATGGCCCTTCCTCTAGGCTTTCAAGTCCTTGTACATATTCAGGTGTTTTACCTGGGAAGGGTGGGAACATTTCAGCAGCAGCTGGCCTGGGGCTCAGCCCACGTTTACTCACAGATGCCTCGGCACGGTCCCCCAGCTTTGCAATGAGGACGCTTGTTGCGTGGGGCCTGCTGGTTGAATGGGAGATGATTCCCCACCACTGACCAACTTCAGAATTGTTTACAACTGGAGCAAGTGCCCTGATACGGTTTTCCTCTGTGTAACTGGTGGGTTCTGTTTTTTTTTCTTTTTTTCGTTTTTGGTTCAAGGTAGATTTTATTCCTCTTTTTTGTATTTACAGATATAAGCATGGAAATAATTTATTCATATAAATACATGTATGTGAAGGGAAGTATATTTTTTCTGTTTTACTTTTTGTAATTTGAATTTTATTTTATTTTTTTATACAGCAGGTTCTTTTTGGTTATCTATTTTATACATATAAATGTATACATGCCAATCCCAATCTCTCAACTCCTCCCACCACCACCCCCCAACAGCTTTCCCCCCTTGGTGTCCATACGTTTGTTGTCTACATCTGTTGCTCTATTTCTGCCTGGCAAAACGGTTCATCTGTACAATTTTTCTAGGTTCCACATATATGCATTAATAGACAAGATTTGTTTTTCTCTTTCTGGCTTACTTCACTCTGTATGACAGTCTCTAGATCCATCAACGTCTCTACAAATGACCCAATTTCATTCCTTTTTATGGCTTAGTAATATTCCATTTTATATATGTACCACATCTTTATGCATTCGTCTGTCTGTGGGCATTTAGGTTGCTTCCATTACCTGGATATTGTAAATAGTGATGCAATGAACATTGCGGTGAATGTCTCTTTTTGATTTATGGTTTTGTCTGGGTATATGCCCAGTAGTGGGATTGCTGTATCATATGGTAATTCTATTCTTAGTTTTATAAGAAACTCCATAATGTTCTCCACAGTGACTGTATCAATTTACATTCCCAACAATAGTGGAAGAGGGTTCCTTATCTCCACACCCTTTCCAGCATTTGTTGTTTGTAGATTTTCTGATGATGCCCATTCTAACAGGTGTGAGGTGATACACCATGGATGAGTCTATTTCGTTGAGCAAAGAGTAGGTCTTGTCTATTATATATTTGGCTTATGGAACGGTATGTGTGCTAATTTCAATCTCTGGTTTTATACAGCACCCCAACTCAACTTTCCCCTTAAGCAAGCATAAGTTTTTATCTAAATGTGAGACTCTGTTCGGTTTTGGAATTCAGTTTATGTGTAGCCAAGTTTACACTCTCTCTATTAGTGATATCTTATGATAATTATCTTTCTCTGTGTGACCTATTTCTCTTAGAATCATCATACTTAAATCCACTCAATTTGCTGCTACAGGCCTGATGACATTGATTTCATTGCTGAGTGATATTCTGTTGTACGTAAGTAGCACAACTCCTTTATCCATTTTTTTCTTTCTGGGATATTTAATTTGTACTGGACTCAAGGTTCTTGTAAACACAGCAGCCCTAAATTTTGTGTTGGCTGTGTCTTGTTGATTTTAATTTTCCTAAGCTATAGGGCCAAAAGTGGAAGTGCCCTAGGGTCTGTAGCTTTGTTTTTCAGATGTTTCAGGATACACCATACACATCTCCAGAGTGTCTGTTGGCAATTTACATCCCGCCCATCAGCATAACAAGGCTCCCTGTTCTCCATGGCCTGTCCTGTGTTTCTGGTTTTTACACTTTTTTCAGATGGCCCTTTTGACGAATGGGAAATGAGACTTCATTGTAGTGCGGATTTCCATTTCTCGAGTGCTTGGTTGGCCAAAAAGGGCATATGTGTTTTTTCCTGAATATATTCAGGAAAAAATGTTTACGCACTTTTGTCCAAGTGCATCACTGTCAAAGATCTGCCGCTTTTCACATGCTTTAAATGCAATTCCAATCTACCTCCTGAAATATGATTCCTGCAATTCTGCCTCGTTTTCAAGTCCTCTTTGCAGACTTACTTCCATATATTTTTGCCAATAGCTGTCATTTATAACTCTGCAGGTTTGTGAATTACAGTGCCCGTGATTTCCTTTCTTAACTCGTTTCCTTGAAAACTGGCCACAGAACCGCAGGTTTGCTTCAGGCCGTAATCAGGGTCCGGCACGGCACTCTGAGACTTTGGTTCATTCCACTTCCTGGTGGGAAATTAGAGTTAAATGTGCCCCTCCAGACACCTGCCTCACTCCTAGCCCCTTGGTGATGTGTGTCCTCTGGTTTGAGGCCACATGTGCTGGGTTCCTCACCTTTGGCTGATGTGGCCCCACTGGTGTGAGGACACTCCTGCCTGCTTCCCATCCCCTTGGTGATGTGGGCCCTCCGGTGAGAGTCTGATCCTGGTTGGGTTCCTCACACTTCTGTGAGGTGGGCACTCTTCTCTGAGGTCACTCCTGCCTGGCTGGCACACCCCGCCTTGGCGACGTCGGCCCTCTGGTGGGATTTGGTGCCTGCTGGGTGTCTCCTCCCCTCGGTAATGAGGGCCCTCTGGCGTCAGACCCTAACTCCTGGGCTCCCAATATTTTCTGATATGCACCCTGTGGTTCGAGTACACTCCTGCCAGGTTCCCAACCCCATGGGAATGTGGGCCTTCTGCTCTGAGGTCCCAACCGTGGGTTACTCAGTTTCATGATGAGGGCCCTCTGCTGCGAGTTCTCTCCGGCCTGGATCCCATAGCCTCGCTGCTCTTGGCCACCTGCTGGGAGGTTACAACTGCGGGATTCCTCACCTTTTTTCTTCTATGGGCCCTCTGTTTTGAGACTCCTCCTGCCTGCGTCACTCCCAGCCCCTTGGTGATGTGTGTCCTCTGGTTTGAGGCCACGTATGCTGGGTCCCTCGCCTTTCGATGATGTGGCCCCACTGATGTGAGGACACTCCTGCCTGGTTCCTATACCCTTGATGATGTGGGCCCTCTGGTGAGAGTCTGATCCTGGCTGGGTTCCTCACCCTTCTGTGAGGGGGGCCCTCTGCTGTGAGGTCACTCCTGCCTGGCTGGCACACCCCACCTGGGCAACATCGGCCCTCTTGTGGCAGTTGGAGCCTGCTGGGAACCTCCCCTCGGTGATGGGGGCCCTCTTGCCTCAGGCCCTAACTGCTGGGTACCCACATTTTCTGATACGTGCTAAGTGGTGCGAGGACACTCCTGCGAGGTTCCCATCCCCATGGGCATGTGGGCCTTCTGCTCTAAGGTCCCAACACCTGTGTTGTTCACCGTTTCATGATGTTGGCTCTCTGGTGTTAGTTCACCCAGGCCTAGATCCCATAGACTCTGTGCTCTGAGCGGCCTGCTGGGAGGTTCCTACTGCTGGATTCCTTACCTCTTTTATTCTTTGGGTCCTGTGTTTTCATGCTCCTACTTCCTGACTCACTTCCAGCCCATTTGTGATGTAGGTCCTCTGGTTTAAAGTCACATGTACCGGTTTCCTCACCTTTATTGATGTGGCCCCACTGGTGTGAGGACACTCCTGCCTGGTTCCCATCCCCTTGGTGATGGGGGCCCTCTGGTGAGAGTCTGATCCTGTCTGGATTCCTCACACTTCTGGGAGGTGGGCCCTCTGCTGTGAGGTCACTCCTGCCTGGCTGGCACACGTCACCTTGGCGATGTGGGCCCTCAGTTGGGAGTTGGTGCCTGCTGGGAGTCTCCTCCCCTCGGTAATGAGGGCCCTCTGGCATCAGGCCCTAACTCATGGGCTCCCAAAATTTTCTGATGTGCGCCCTGTCGTGCGAGTACACTCCAGCCAGGGTCCCATCCCCATGGGGATGTGGGCTTTCTGCTCTGAGGTCCCAACGGCTGGGTTGCTCACAGTGTCAGAATGTGGGCCCTCTGCTGTGAGTTCACTCCGGCATGGATCCCATAGCCTCGGTGCTCTGGGCCACCTGCTTGGAGCTTCCAACTGCGGGGTTCCTCACCTTTTTTATTCTATGGGCCCTCTGTTGTGAGTCTCCTCCTGCATGCCTCACTCCCAGCCCTTTCGTGATGTGTGTCCCCTTGTTTGAGGCCACATGTGCTGTGTTCCTCACCTTTCGCTGATGTGGCCCCACTGGTGTGAGGACACTCCTGCCTGGTTTCCATCCCCTTGGTGATGTGGGCGCTCTGGTTAGAGTCTGATCCTGTTTGGGCTCCTCACACTTCTGTGAGGTGGGCCCTCTGCTGTGAGGTAACTCCTGCCTGGCTTGCTCCCATTGCCTTGGTGACGTCGGCCCTCTGGTGGCATTTGGAGCCTGCTGGTAGCCTCCTCTCCTCAGTGATGAGGGCCCTCTGGCGTCAGGCCATAACTGCTGGGTTCCCACATTTTCTGATACGTGCTAAGTTGTGCGAGGACAGTCCTGCGAGGTTCCCATCCCCATGGGGATGTGGGCCTTCTGCTCTGAGGTCCCACTGGCTGGGTTGCTCACAGTTTCATGATGTGGGCCCTCTGCTGTGAGTTCACTGTGGCCTGGATCCCATAGACTCCATGCTCTGGGCCACCTGCTGGGAGGTTCAAACTGCTGGATTCCTCACATTTTTTATTCTGTGGGCCCTGTGTTGTTAGGCTACTCCTGCCTGCCTCACTCGGAGCACCTTGGAAATGTGGGTCCTCTGGTTTAGGCCACATGTGCGGGGTTCCTCAACTTTCTATAATGTGGCCACACTGGTGTGAGGACACTCCTGCCTTGTTCCGATCCCCTTGGTGATGTGGGCCCTCTGGTGAGAGTCTTATCCTGGCTGGGTTCCTCACCCTTCTGTGAGGTAGGCCCTCTGCTGTGAGGTCACTCCTGCCTGGCTGGCACACGTCAACTTGGCGACGTGGGCCCTCAGTTGGGAGTTGGTGCCTGCTGGGAGTCTCCTACCCTCGGTAACGAGGGCCCTCTGTCTTCAGACCCTAACTCCTGGGCTCCCAAAATTTTCTGATGTGCGCCCTGTGGTGCGAGTACACTCCTGCCAGGATCCCAACCCCATGGGAATGTGGGTTTTCTGTTCTGAGGTCCCAATGGTACGTTGCTCAGTTTCATGATGAGGGCCCTCTGTTTTGAGTTCAGTCAGGTCTGGATCCCATAGCCTCGCTGCTCCTGGCCACCTGCTGGGAGGTTCCAACTGCGGGATTCCTCACCTTTTTTCTTCTATGGGCCCTCTGTTTTGAGACTCCTCCTGCCTGCCTCACTCCCAGCCCCTTGGTGATGTGTGTCCTCTGGTTTGAGGCCACGTGTGCTGGGTCACTCACATTTCGTTGATGAGGTCCCACTGGTGTGAGGACACTCCAGCCTGGTTCCCATTCTCTTGGTGATGTGGGCCCTCTGGTGAGAGTCTGATCCTCCTTGGGTTCCTCACACTTTTGTGAGGTGGGCCCTCTGCCCTGAGGTCACTCTTGCCTGGCTGGCACACCCCGCATTGGCGACGGCGGCCCACTGGTAGCAGTTGGAGCCTGCTGGGAGCCTCCTCTCCTCGGTGATGAGAGCCCTCTGGTGTCAGGCCCTAACTGCTGGGCTCCCCACATTTTCTGATGTGTGCCCACTGGTGCGATGACACTCCTACTTGGTTCCCTTCCCCATGGGGATGTGGGCCTTGTGCTCTGAGGTCACAACGGCTGGTTTGCTCACAGTTTCATGATGAGGGCCCTCTGTTGTGAGTTCATCACTGCCTGGATCCCATAGCCTCGGTGCTCTGGGCCGCCTGCTGGGATGTTCCAACTGCTGGATTCCTCACCTTTTTTATACAATGGGCCATGTGTTGTGAGGTTAATCCTGCCTGCCTCGCTCCAAGACCCATGGTGATGTGGGTCCTCTGGTTTGAGGCCACATTTTCTTGTTACCTCAACTTTTGATGATATGGCCCCACGGGTGTGATGACACTCCTGCCTGGTTCACAGCCCCTTGCTGATGTGGGCACTCTGGTGAGAGTCTGATCCTGGCTGGGTTCCTTACCCTTCTGTGAGGTGGGCCCTCTGATGTGAGGTCACTCCTGCCTGGCTGGCTCACGTCGCCTTGATGATGTGGGCCCTCTGTTGGCCACTAAAGCATTCTGGGAGCCTCCTACCCTCTTTAATGAGGGCCCTGGAAAAAACGCATATGCACATTTTGACCAAGTGCATCATTGTCCAGGATCTGCCTCTTCTCCTATGCTTTCAGAGCACTTCCCGTCTACGTCCTGAAATCATATTCCAGGAATACTGCCCCGCTTTCAAGTCCTCCTCGCAGCCTTACTTCAATATATTTTTGTATGATACCTGTCATTAATAACTCTGCAGGTTTGTTAAATACAGTGTCCCTGAGCTCCATTCTTCAACACGCTTTCTTGTGAGCTGGCCGCAAAACCGCAGGATTGCTTCAGGCTGTAATCTGGATTCGGCACGGCACGCTGAGCCTTTGGTAAATTCCTCTTTCTGGTGAGAAATGAGCATTCAATTTGCCCGTGGAGACACCTATAGCTAGTCTCTCATTGGTTCTCCCTATTCCTGTTCATCTTGTGCAGAAATTGCAAACTGTGCCAAACAGGAGGTTAAAGGCACTGACTCTCCAAGTGGGTAGAGGGTTAGTAAAGCATCTGGAATGGTGAACCCAAGTACCAGGGAACGAAACCTGAGAGCCATTTAAAATGGTTTCCCAGTCTCACAGTGGACAATACTCTGAGTTTCCCATGCATGTTTTAGCTGAAGGAAGAATTCCTTAAACCTGGAGATTATTGACCCATGGAATGGGTACCATGCAGTATGACTAAAAAGGGTCTGAATTTGCTCACCGAACCTCACCAATGCTATCAGTTCGAAGTGTCCAGCCTTATGCCTCACCCAGCTCTGGGTGTAGATGTGGTAAATCCAGGTTTCATCACAAGCCCTGAATCAATTATTTAAGAATTGCTGTCTCTTTCACTGTCATTGTGTTTTGTTTCCAAAACTTTGGGGTGGCTGTGTGTTTTTGATTTTAATTTCACTAAGCTATAGGACCATAAGTGGAAGTGCTGTAGGCTCCGTTGCTTGGTTTTTTAGGTGTTTGAGGAAACACCATACACTTCTCCAGAGTGGCTGTTGGCAAATTACATCCCGCCCATCAGCATAACAAGGCTCCCTCTTCTCCATGGTCTGTGCTGCCTTTCTGGATTTTACACTTTTTTCAGATGGCCCTTTTGACCGGGGGGCAGTGAGACTTCATTGTAGTGCAGATTTCCTTTACACGCTTGCTTGGTTGGCCAAAAAGTGCGTATGCCCTTTTTCCTGAATATATTCAGGAAAAAACGCATACGCCCTTTTTGGCCAAGTGCATCATTGTCGTCGTTCTGCCTCTTTTCCTATGCTTTAAATGCAATTCCAGTCTACCCCCTGAAATCGTTTTCCTGAAATTCTGCCCCACTTTCAAGTCCTCTTCGCAGCCTTCCTTCAATATATTTTTAGACCATAGCTGTCATTTATAACTCTGCAGGTTTGTGAATTACAGTGCCCGTGATTTTCTTTCTTAACTCGTTTCCTTGAAAACTGGACACAGAACCGCAGTGTTGCTTCAGGCCATAATCAGTGTCCGGCACGGAACTCTGAGACTTTGGTTCATTCCACTTCCTGGTGGGAAATTAGAGTTAAATGTGCCCCTCCAGACACCTGCCTCATTCCTAGCCCTTGGTGATGTGTGTCCTCTGGTTTGAGGCCACATGTGCTGGGTTCCTCACTTTGGCTGATGTGGCCCCACTGGTGTGAGGACACTCCTGCCTGCTTCCCATCCCCTTGGTGATGTGGGCCCTCCGGTGAGAGTCTGATCCTGGTTGGGTTCCTCACACTTCTGTGAGGTGGGCCCTCTTCTCTGAGGTCAATCCTGCCTGCCTGGCACACCCCGCCTTGGCGACGTGGGCCCTCAGTTGGGAGTTGGTGCCTGCTGGGAGTCTCCTCCCCTCAGTAATGAGGGCCCTCTGACGTCAGGCCCTAACTCCTGGGCTCCCATACTTTTCTGATGTGTGCCCTCTGGTGGGAGTACACTCCTGCCAGGTTCCCAACCCCATGGGAATGTGGGCCTTCTTCTCTGTGGTCCCAACCGCTGGGTTGTTCACAGTTTCGTGATGAGGGCCTTCTGTTGTGAGTTCACACCGGCCGGGATCCCATAGCCTCGCTGCTCCTTGCCGCCTGCTGGGAGGTTCCAACTGCGGGTTACCTCACCTTTTTTATTTTATGGCCCTCTGTTTGAGACACCTCCTGCCTGCCTCACTCTGAGCCCCTTGTTGATGTGGGTCCTCTGGTTTAGGCCATATGTTCTGGGTTCCTCACTTTTCTACGATTTGGCCACACTGGTGTGAGGCCACTCCTGCCTGGTTCTGATCCCCTTGGTGATGTGGGCCCTCTGGTGAGAGTCTTATCCTGGCTGGGTTCCTCCCCCTTCTGTGACATAGGCCCTCTGCTGTGAGGTCACTCCTGCCTGGCTAACGCACATCACCTTGGAGACGTGGGCCCTCAGGTGGGAGTTGGTGCCTTCTAGGAGTCTGCTCCCCTCGGTAATTAGGGCCGTCTGGCGTCAGGCCCTAACTCCTGGGCTCCCAAAATTTTCTGATGTGTGCCCTGTGGTGCGAGTACACTCCTGCCAGGTTCCCAACCCCATGGGAATGTGGGCCTTCTGTTCTGTGGTCCCAACAGCTGTGTTGTTCACAGTTTCATGATGAGGGTCCTCTGTTGTGAGTTCACAACGGCCGGGACCCCATAGCCTCGCTGCTCCTTGCTGCATGCTAGGAGGTTCCAACTGCGGGATTCCTCACCTTTTTTATTCTATGGGTCCTCTGTTTTGAGGCTCCTCCTGCCTGCCTCACTCCGAGCCCCTTGGAGATGTGGGTCCTCTTGTTTAGGCCACATGTTCTGGGTTCCTCACCTTTCTATGATTTGGCCACACTGGTGTGAGGCCACTCCTGCCTGGATCAGATCCCCTTGGTGATGTGGGCCCTCTGGTGAGAGTCTGATCCTGGCTGGGTTCCTCACTCTTCTGTGAGGTGGGCCCTCTGCTGTGAGGTAACTCCTGCCTGGCTTGCTCCCGTTGCCCTGGTGACGTCGGACTTCTGGTGGCAGTTGGAGCCTTCTTGTACCCTCCTCTCCAAGGTGATGAGGGCCCTCTTGCGTCAGGCTCTAACTGCTGGGCTCCCCACGATTTCTGATGTGAGCCCAGTGATGCCAGGACACTCCTGTAAGGTTCCAATACTCATGGGGATGTGTGCCTTCTGCTCTGTGGTCGCAACGCCTGGGTTGCTCACAGTTTCGTTATGTTGGCACTCCGGTGTTAGTTCACTCAGGCCTAGATCCCATAGCCTCTGTGCTCTGGGCCGCCTGCTGGGAGGTTCCAACTGCTGGATTCCTCACCTTTCTTATACTTTGGGCCCTGTGTGGTGAAGCTCCTCCTGCCTGCCTCACACCGAGCCCCTTGGTGATGTAGGTCTTCTGGTTTGAGACCACGTGTGCCGTTTGTCTCACCTTTTAGGGATGTGGCCCTACTGGTGTGAGGACACTCCTGACTGGTTCCCATTCCCTTGTTGATGTGGGCCCTCTGGTGAGAGTCTGATCCTGGCTTGATTCCTCACACTTCTGTGAGGCGGGCCCTCTGCTGTGAGGTCACACCTGCCTGGCTGGCACACGACGCCTTGGCCACATGGGCCCTCTGGTTGCAGTTGGAGCGTGCTGGGAACCTCCTCCCATCGGTGATGAGGGCCCTCTGGCGTCCGGCCCTAACTGCTGGGCTCACCACATTTTCTGATGTGCGCCCACTTGTGCGATGACACTCCTGCCAGGTTCCCATCCCCATGCAGATTTGGGCCTTCTGTTCTGAGGTGCCAACGGCTGGCTTGCTCACAGTGTCAGGATGTGGGCCTTCTGCTGTGAGTTCACTCCGACATGCATCCCATAGCCTCGGTGCTCTGGGCCACCTGCTTGGAGCTTCCAACTGCAGGATTCCTTACCTTTTTTCTTCTATGGGCCGTGTGTTGTGAGACACTTCCTGCCTGCCTCACTCTGAGCCCCTTGTTGATGTGGGTCTTCTGGTTTGAGGCCACATGTGGTGGGTTCCCTGCCTTTCAATGATGTGGCCCCACTGGTGTGATCACACTCCTGCCTGGTTCGCATCCCCTTGGTGATGTGGGCCCTCTGGTGAGAATCTGATCCGGGTTGGGTTCCTCACACTTCCGTGAGCTTGGCCCTCAGCTCTGAGGTCACTCCTGCCTGGCTGGCACACCCCGCCTTGGCGACGTCGGCCCTCTGGTGGCAGTTGGAGCCTGCTGGGAGCCTCCTCCCCTCAGTGATGAGAGCCCTTTGGCGTCAGACCCTAACTGCTGGGTACCCACATTTTCTAATACGTACTAAGTGGTGCGAGGATACGCCTGCCACGTTCCCATCCCCATGGGGATGTGGGCGTTCTGCTCTGAGGTCCCAACGGCTGGGTTGCTCACAGTTTCATGATGTGGGCCCTCTGCTGTGAGTTCACTTTGGCCTGGATCCCATAGACTCGGTGCTCTGGGCCTCCTGCTGCGAGGTTCCAACTGCTGGATTCCTCACATTTTTTAATCTATGGGCCCTGTGTTGTTAGGCTAGTCCTGCCTGCCTCACTCCGAGCCCCTTGGAGATGTGGTTCCTCTGGTTTAGGCCACATGTTCTGGGTCCCTCACCTTTCCATTATTTGGCCACACTGGTGTGAGTATACTTCTGCCTGGTTCCGATCCCCTTGGTGATGCGGGCCCTCTGGTGAGAGTCTTATCCTGGCTGGGTTCCTCACCCTTCTGTGACGTATGCCCTCTGCTGTGATGTCACTCCTGCCTGGCAGGCGCACGTCACCTTGGCGACGTGGGCCCTCAGTTGGGATTTGGTGTCTGCTGGGAGTTTCCTCCCTTTGGTAATGAGGGCCCTCTGGCGTCAGGCCTTAAATCCTGGGCTCCCAAACTTTTCTGATGTGTGCCCTGTGGTGCGAGTACACTCCTGCCAGGTTCCCAACCCCATGGCAATGTGGGCCTTCTGCTCTGTGGACCCAATGGCTGGGCTATTCACAGTTTCATGATGAGGGCCCTCTTTTGTGAGTTCACACCGGCCGGGATCCCATAGCCTCGTTGTTCCTTGCCGCCTGCTGGGATGTTCCAACTGCGGGATTCCTCACCTTTTTTATTCTATGGGCCCTCTGTTTTGAGACTACTCCTGCCTGCCTCCCTCCCAGCCCCTTGCTGATGTGTGTCCTCTGGTTTGAGGCCACCTGTGGTGGTTTCCTCGCCTTTCAATGATGTGGCCCCACTGGACTGAGAACACTCCTGCCTGGTTCCCATCCTCTTGGTGATGTGGGCCCTCTGGTGAGAGTCTGATCCTGGTTGGGTTCCTCACACTTCCGTGAACTTGGCCCTCTGCTCTGAGGTCACTCCTGCCTGGCTGGCACACCCCGCCTTGGTGACGTCGGCCCTCTGGTGGCAGTTGGAGCGTGCTGGGAGCCTCCTTCCCTCAGTAATGAGGGCCCTTTGGCGTCAGGCCCTAACTGCTGTGTACCCACATTTTCTAATACGTACTAAGTGGTGCGAGGACACTCCTGCCAGGTTCCCATCCCCGTGGGGATGTGGGACTTCTGCTCTGATGTCCAAACGGCTGGGTTGCTCAAAGTTTCATGATGTTGGCCCTCTGATATGAGTGCACTGCGGCCTGGATCCCATAGACTGGGTGCTCTGGGCCACCTGCTGGGAGGTTCCAACTGCGGGATTCCTCACCTTTTTTACGCAATGGGCCCTCTGTTTGGAGGCTCCTCCTGCCTGCCTCACTCCCAGCCCCTTGGTGATGTGTGTCCTGTAGTTTGAGGCCACGTGTGCTGGGTCCGTCACATTTCGGTGGTGTGGTCCCACTGGTGTGAGGACACTCCTGCCTGGTTTCCATTCCCTTGGTGACGTGGGCCCTCCGGTGAGAGTCTGATCCTCTTTGGGTTCCTCACACTTTTGTGTGGTTGGCCCTCTGCTCTGAGGTCACTCCTGCCTGGTTGGCAGACCCCGCATTGGCGACGTCTGCCTTCTGGTAGCAGTTGGAGCTTGCTGGGAGCCTCCTCTCCTCAGTGATGAGGGCCCTCTGGCGTCCGGCCCTAACTGCTGGGCTCCCCACCTTTTCTGATGTGTGCCCACTGGTGCGATGACACTCCTGCTTGGTTCCCTTCCCCATGGAGATGTGGGCCTTGTGCTCTGAGGTTACAGAGGCTGGGTTGCTTACAGTATCACGATGAGGGCCCTCTGTTGTGAGTTCATCACTGCCTGGATCCCATAGCCTCGGTGCTCTGGGCCGCCTGCTGGGATGTTCCAACTGCAGGATTCCTCACCTTTTTTATACAATGGGCCATGTGTTGTGAGGTTAATCCTGCCTGCCTCGCTCCGAGACCCATGGTGATGTGGGTCCTCTGGTTTGAGGCCACATGTGCTGGGTACCTCAACTTTCGATGATGTGGCCCCACGGGTGTGAGGACACTCCTGCCTGGTTCCCAGCCCCTTGCTTATGTGGGCACTCTGGTGAGAGTCTGATCCTGACTGGGTTCCTTACCCTTCTGTGAGGTGGGCCCTCTGATGTGAGGTCACTCCTGCCTGGATGGCTCATTTCACCTTGGCGACATAGGCCCTCTGTTGGCCACTGAAGCATGCTGGGAGCCTCCTACCCCCTTTAATAAGGGCCCTGGAAGAAACGCATATGCCCTTTTTGACCAAGTGCATCATTGTCGAGGTTCTGCCTCTTCTCCTATACTTTCAGAGGACTTCCCGTCTACCTCCTGAAATCGTATTCCTGGAATTCTGCCCCGCGTTCAAGTCCTCTTTGCAGCCTTACTTCAATATATTTTTGGACGATAGCTGTCATTTATAACTCTGCAGGTTTGTGAATTACACTGCCCCTGAGCTCCTTTCTTCAACTCGCTTTCTTGTGAGCTGGCCGCAAAACCACAGGATTGCTTCAGGCCCTAATCTGGTTCCGGCACGGCATGCTGAGCCTTTGGCTAATTCCTCTTCCTGGTGGGAAATGAGCGTTAAATTTGTTCGTGCAGACACCTACAGCTAATCTCTCATTGGTTCTCCCTATTCCTGTTCATCTTGCGCAGAAATTCCAAACTGTGCCAAACAGGAGGTTAAAGGCACTGACTCTCCAAGTGGGGAGAGTGTTAGTAAAGCGTCTGGAATGGTAAAACCGAGTACGAGGTGACGAAAACTGAGATGCATTTAAAAAGGTTTCCCGGTCACACGGTGGACGATATTCTGGGTTTCCCATGCATGTGTTACCTGAAGGAAGAATCCCTTCAACCTGGAGAGTTGGGACCCATGGAATGGGTACCATGCAGTATGACTTCAAAGGGTTGCCTTTGCTCACCGAACGTCACCAAGGCTATCAGCCCGAAGTGTCCAGCCTTATGTCTCACTCAGCTCGGGGTGTAGATGTGGTAAATCCACGTTGCATCACAAGCCCTGAATGAATTATTTAAGAATTGCTCTCTATTTCACTGTCATTGTGTTTTGTTTTTGTAATTTATTTTGATAATGGGATTTATCGGATTTTCACTGCTGCATTTATGCCGCTGTACACATGCTTGATTCTCTTATGGAGACATATAAAACATGGGTTTGAAGGTTCTTACTAGTCAGGTATATTCCTAGGCATTGAATATGGGGTGTTGAGTCCATTTCGTGGAGCAAGGAGTAGGTCCTGACTATTACATATTTGCTTATGGAGAGGTATCTGTGCTAATTTCAATCTCTGGTTTTATGCAGCCCCACAACTCACCTTTCCCCTTAAGCAAGCATAAGTTGGTTTTCTAAATTTGAGACCCTTTTCTGTTTTGTAATTGAGTTCATGTGCAGCCATGTTTGCATTCCGTGTATTTGAGATATCTTATGGTGTTTCTTTTTCTGTGTGACTTAGTTAACTTAGAATGATCGTACCTGAATCCACTCATTATGCCGCGACGGGCCTCATGACATAGATTTCATTGCTGAGTGATATTCCATTGTACGTACGTACAACAACTTCTTTATCCATTTTTGCTTCCTGGGATATTTCACTTGTACCGTAAACGCGGTTCTTGTAAGCAGAGCCGTGCAAAATTTATGGGTAGCTGTGTCTTTTTGATTTTAATTTCCCTAAGCTATAGAACCATAAGTTGAAGTGCCATAGGCTCCGTTGCTTAGTTTTTTAGGTGTTTGAGGAAACACCATACACTTCTCCAGAGTGGCTGTTGGCAATTTACATCCCGCCCATCAGCATAACAAGGCTTCCTCTTCTCCATGGTCTGTGCTGCCTTTCTGGATTTTACACTTTTTTCAGATGGCCCTTTTGACTGGGGGGCAGTCAGACTTCATTGTAGTGCAGATTTCTTTAACATGTTTGCTTGGTTGGCCAAAAAGTGCGTATGCGTGTTTTCCTGAATATATTCAAGAAAAAACGCATATGCCTCTTTTGGCCAAGTGCATCATTGTCGTCGTTCTGCCTCTTTTCCTATGCTTTAAATGCAATTCCAGTCTACCCCCTGAAATCCTTTTCCTGCAATTCTGCCCCACATTCAAGCCCTCTTCGTAGCCTTCCTTCAATATATTTTTGGACGATAGCTGTCATTTATAACTCTGCAGGTTTGTGAATTACAGTGCCCCTGAGCTCCTTTCTTCAACTTGCTTTCTTGTGAGCTGGCCGCAAACCCGCAGGAATGCTTCAGGCCCTAATCTGGTTCCGGCATGGCATGCTGAGCCTTTGGTTAATTCCTCTTCCTGGTGGGAAATGAGCATTAAATTTGCCCGTGCAGACACCTACTGCTACTCTCTCATTGATTCTCCCTATTCCTGTTTATCTTGCGCAGAAATTGCAAACTGTGCCAAACAGGAGGTTAAAGGCACTGACTCTCCAAGTGGGGAGAGTGTTAGTAAAGGGTCTGGAATCGTGAACCCGAGTAAAAGGGGACGAAAACTGAGATGCATTTGAAAACGTTTCCCGGTCACACGGTGCACCATACTGTGGGTTTCCCATGCACGTTTTAGCTGAAGGAAGAATCCCTTAAACCTGAAAATTTGGGAAACATGGAATGGGTACCATGCAGTATGACTTCAAAGGGTCTGCATTTCCTCATGGATCCTCACCAATGCTATTAGCCCGAAGTGTCCAACCTTATGTCTCACTCAGCTCTTGGTATAGATGTGGTAAATCCAGGTTGCATCACAAGCCCTGAATGAATTATTTAAGAATTGCTCTCTATTTCACTGTAATTGTGTTTGTTTTTGTAATTCATTTTGATAATGGGATTTATCGGATTTTCTCTGCTGCATTCATGCCGCTGAACACACACTTGAGTCTCTTATGGAGACATATAAATCCATGGGTTTGTAGATTCTTACTAGTCAGGTGTATTCCTAGGCATTGAATATGGGGTGTTTAGTCGATTTCGTTGAGCAAGTAGTAGGTCTTGACTATTACATATTTGGCTTATGGAAAGGTATCTGTGCTAATTTCTATCTCTGGTATATGCAGCACCCCAACTTACCTTTCCCCTTAAGAAAGCATATGTTGGGTTTCTAAATTTGAGACCCTGTTCTGTTTTGTAATTCAGTTCATGTGTAGCAAAGTTTACATTCCGTGTATTAGTAATATCTTATGATGTTTCATTTTCTGTGTGACTTATTTCACTTAGAATCATCGTACCTGAATCCACTCATTATGCCGTGACGGGCCTGATGACATAGATTTCATTGCTGAGTGATATTCCATTGTACGTGCGTACCACATATTCTTCATACATTTTTCACGTTCTGGGATATTTAACTTGTTCCGTAGACAAGGTTCTTGTAAAAATAGATGTCCAAAACTTTAGGGTGGCTGTGTCTTTTTGATTTTATTTTCCCTAAGCTATAGGACCATAAGTGGAAGTGCCATAGGCTCCGTTGCTTTGTTTTTTAGGTGTTTCAGGGTACACCGTACACTTTTCCAAAGTGGCTGTTGGCAATTTACATCCCGACAATCAACATAATAAGGCTCCCTGTTCTCCAAGGCCTGTCCTGATTTTCTGGATTTTTCACTTTTTTCAGATAACCCTTTTGACCGGGGGGCAGTGAGACTTCTTTGTAGTGCAGATTTCCTTTACACGCTTGCTTGGTTGGCCAAAAAGGGCGTATGCATTTTTTCCTGAATATATTCAGGAAAAACGCATACGCCCTTTTTGGCCAAGTGCATCATTGTCGTAGTTCTGCCTCTTTTCCTATGCTTTAAATGCAATTCCAGTCTACCCCCTGAAATCGTTTTCCTGAAATTCTGCCCCACTTTCAAGTCCTCTTCGCAGCCTTCCTTCAATATATTTTTAGACCATAGCTCTCATTTATAACTCTGCAGGTTTGTGAATTACAGTGCCCCTGAGCTCCTTTCTTCAACTCGCTTTCTTGTGAGCTGGCCGCAAACCCACAGGAATGCTTCAGGCCCTAATCTGGTTCCGGCACGGCATGCTGAGCCTTTGGTTAATTCCTCTTCCTGGTGGGAAATGAGCGTTACATTTGCCCGTGCAGACACCTTCACATGAGTCGTCATGGTGCTCTTTGCCCCGGTTATCTCTATGGAGGTTGGAGTTGGAGGGCCTCCTCACTCAAGGTCAGTGTGCCCACGGAGCCAACCCTGCAACTTCAGGGCATGTTTGGTGGTTAGGATCACCACGTGGGGTCCTTTTACCTTAGGAGGGAGGTGGCCTTTTGGGCTGCTGATTTCCAGGTTTTCGGATACTGCCAGTATCTTGGCCAGATGTGGCGGTGGGCCAATCCCCTTGGTGACCGTAGTTTATCCTACCTGGATCGCATTCTTGCATTGTTCCATTTCAAGTGGTCCCAGGTTTTGCACTAATACTCCAATGGCGATTCACCGTTCACCAGGAATGTAAAGGTCAAAGGGTTTAGCTAAATTAGGGAGTTCCTGTGCAAGGGTCTGAATTGACTGCTCTTTCCATTCTTGAAAGGCCACTTCTGCATTCTATTCAAAAGGATCATCACCTTTTCCTTTCAGTGTTTCATATAGAGGCCGAGCTAGTAGACTGTAGTTAGGGATCCAGAAGCAGCAAACCCTGGCCTCCCCAGGAACCCCTAAGCTGTCTTCTAGTTTCAGAAATGGGTAAGGCTGTAAATTGTTTCTTCCCTTTCCTGGGATGGGCTTCTCCGACCTTCTGTGAGAATGAAGCCCAGGCAGGTCACCGTAGTCTGTGATATTTGAGCTTTTTCTTGGACAACTTGTATCCTTTATTGGCTTCGTAGTTCAGAGGTCTCCTTAGTAGGGCTGGCGATCAGAATGTCGTCTGCATATTGAAGGAGTGTTTCCTTTTCCAGAGGTAGAACTTTTAGGTCTTTAGCTGAGCTTTCCCCAAAGATGGTGTGGGAATTTTTGAACCCTTGGGACAACACGGCCCGGAAGTATTGTTTTAGTTGTATGTTGAGTCCTGCCACTAACAAGCCAAAATTTCTTGTGACTCTGGGACTAATAGAATACAAAAGAAGGCATCATTGAAGACTAATACAGAATACCATGTCCTGGTGGTTGGTAGAATGACCAGCAGGGTGTAGGGTTTAGGAACTACTGGAGGTATATCCTCAGTGGCTTAACTGACTGCCCTGACATCCTTTACCAGGACTCCAGCAGCCCATGGGGCTCTCGAGGTCAGGCCAATCCCAGGATATGGAGCTCACCTGGGCAGGTACCCCACCCCAGCCCACGGGGCTCTCATGTTCAGGACCCTCCCAGGATATGGTGTTCCCTGGGCAGGTCCCCCTGCAGCCCATGGGGCTCTCGTGGTCAGGCCCCTCCCAGGATACAGAGCTACCCTTGCAGGTACCATGGCAGGGCTGGGAACACAGGAACCGTGCATATCGCCCTCATTGCAGAGCACTCCCAGCTCACCTGTCACTCAGATCTGACACAGAGCACCTCAGAGCAGGACTTGAACTAACAAACAGCAGCTCCGACAGGTCTGTGACCCTGGGCATCACTCTGTGTGGCCTCCCTCCACCTGGTCTTCCAGAGACTTCCACTGCACCCGGGGCACCAGGCCTCTGTCTCCACACACCAGCCACCCCTCCTCTCCCTGACTCCTGGGTTCCTCTCATTAGGAGAGGGTTTTCTTGAAGTTGTCTCCCACTCATGGGCCAGATAATATAATTAGAAAACAAGCCAGAGCTGCAGCCCCTTGTCTATCCTGACTCTCAGGAGCCCACACCTGTTCCTTGGACCTGGCCGATTCAGCAAGTTCCAGTTTCTGCAACTGTGAGTCCCTGAGGGGTGATTATTGGCTGGCCTGGGAAGCCCGACCGTGCCGGCCAGCCCTCCCCAGGTGTGCCTGGGTTCAGATCAATATAAACACCGCTCCAGGCAGCAAGAGCCCCTGCAGCTGTGCCTGACGCCATTTTCTCTGCCCTGTCAGCAGTCTTGGGGCTGGACTGGTGGGAGGGAGTGAGAGGCCACGGCTTTGTGGGTGGCCCAGTGTGAGTGGGGCTCTGCTGGACTTTCTGCAGCAGTTGCCAAGATGCCACCTGCTAAAGAAGAGGATGTGTCACCCATACCTGCCGCTGGAATTTCTCCCTGGGCAGAGGTGAGTGAGGAAGAAAGCAGTGGGGGCCGGGACAGCAGGGGTATCTCAGGCAGGGAAATGTAAAGCTTCCTGAAGAACACCCAGGGCCAGGACCACCCTGGCTGGCCTGCAGGCACCAAGTCGGCTGGCATGCTGTCACTCATGTGGCTCCATGGCCCTTCCTCTAGGCTTTCAAGTCCTTGTACATATTCAGGTGTTTTACCTGGGAAGGGTGGGAACATTTCAGCAGCAGCTGGCCTGGGGCTCAGCCCACGTTTACTCACAGATGCCTCGGCACGGTCCCCCAGCTTTGCAATGAGGACGCTTGTTGCGTGGGGCCTGCTGGCTGAATGGGAGATGATTCCCCACCACTGACCAACTTCAGAATTGTTTACAACTGGAGCAAGTGCCCTGATACGGTTTTCCTCTGTGTAACTGGTGGGTTCTGTTTTTTTTTCTTTTTTTCGTTTTTGGTTCAAGGTAGATTTTATTCCTCTTTTTTGTATTTACAGATATAAGCATGGAAATAATTTATTCATATAAATACATGTATGTGAAGGGAAGAATATTTTCTCTGTTTTACTTTTTGTAATTTGAATTTTATTTTATTTTTTTATACAGCAGGTTCTTTTTGGTTATCTATTTTATACATATAAATGTATACATGCCAATCCCAATCTCTCAACTCCTCCCACCACCACCCCCCAACAGCTTTCCCCCCTTGGTGTCCATACGTTTGTTGTCTACATCTGTTGCTCTATTTCTGCCTTGCAAAACGGTTCATCTGTAAAGTTTGTCTAGGTTCCACATATAGGCATTAATATACAAGATTTGTTTTTCTATTTCTGACTTACTTCACTCTGTATGACAGTCTCTAGATCCATCAACGTCTCTACAAATGACCCAATTTCATTCTTTTTTATGGCTTAGTAATATTCCATTTTATATATGTACCACTTCTTTATGCATTCGTCTGTCTGTGGGCATTTAGGTTGCTTCCATTACCTGGATATTGTAAATAGTGATGCAATGAACATTGCGGTGAATGTCTCTTTTTGATTTATGGTTTTGTCTGTGTATATGCCCAGTAGTGGGATTGCTGTATCATATGGTAATTCTATTCTTAATTTTATAAGAAACTCCATAATGTTCTCCACAGTGACTGTATCAATTTACATTCCCAACAATAGTGGAAGAGGGTTCCTTATCTCCACACCCTTTCCAGCATTTGTTGTTTGTAGATTTTCTGATGATGCCCATTCTAACATGTGTGAGGTGATACACCATGGATGAGTCTATTTCGTTGAGCAAAGAGTAGGTCTTGTCTAGTACATATTTGGCTTATGGAACGGTATGTGTGCTAATTTCAATCTCTGGTTTTATACAGCACCCCAACTCAACATTCCCCTTAAGCAAGCATAAGTTTTTATCTAAATGTGAGACTCTGTTCGGTTTTGTATTTCAGTTTATGTGTAGCCAAGTTTACACTCCCTCTATTAGTGATATCTTAATGATACTTATCTTTCTCTGTGTGACGTATTTCTCTTAGAATCATCATATTTAAATCCACTCAATTTGCTGCTACAGGCCTGATGACATTGATTTCATTGCTGAGTGACATTCCGTTGTACGTAAGTAGCACAACTCCTTTATCCATTTTTTTCTTTCTGGGATATTTAATTTGTACTGGACTCGAGTTTCTTGTAAACACAGCAGCCCTAAATTTTGTGCTGGCTGTGTCTTGTTGATTTTAATTTTCCTAAGCTATAGGGCTAAAAGTGGAAGTACCCTAGGCTCTGTAGCTTTGTTTTTCAGATGTTTCAGGATACACCATAAACATCTCCAGAGTGTCTGTTGGCAATTTACATCCCGCCCATCAGCATAACAAGGCTCCCTGTTCTCCATGGCCTGTCCTGTGTTTCTGGTTTTTACACTTTTTTCAGATGGCCCTTTTGACGAATGGGAAATGAGACTTCATTGTAGTGCGGATTTCCATTGCTGGAGTGCTTGGTTGGCCAAAGAGGGCATATGCGTTTTTTCCTGAATATATGCAGGAAAAAATGTTTACGCACTTTTGTCCAAGTGCATCAGTGTCAAAGATCTGCCGCTTTTCACATGCTTTAAATGCAATTCCAATCTACCTCCTGAAATATGATTCCTGCAATTCTGCCTCGTTTTCAAGTCCTCTTTGCAGACTTACTTCAATATATTTTTGCCAATAGCTGTCATTTATATCTCTGCAGGTTTGTGAATTACAGTGCCCGTGATTTCCTTTCTTAACTCGTTTCCTTGAAAGCTGGCCACAGAACCGCAGGTTTGCTTTAGGCCATAATCAGGGTCCGACACGGCACTCTGAGCCTTTGGTTAATTCCTCTTCCTGGTGGGAAATTAGAGTTAAATGTGCCCCTCCAGACACCTGCCTCACTCCCAGCCCCTTGGTTATGTGTGTCCTGTAGTTTGAGGCCACATGTGCTGGGTTCCTCACCTTTGGCTGATGTGGCCCCACTGGTGTGAGGGCACTCCTGCCTGGTTCCCATCCCCTTGGTGATGTGGACCCTCCGGTGAGAGTCTGATCCTGGCTGGGTTCCTCACACTTCTGAGAGGTGGGCCCTCTTCTCTGAGGTCACTCCTGCCTGGCTGGCCCACCCCGCTTTGACGACGTCGGCTCTCTCGTGGGAGTTGGTGCCTGCTGCGAGTCTCCTCCCCTTGGAAATGAGGGCCCTCTGGCGTCAGGCCCTAACTCCTGGGCTCCCAAAATTTTCTGATGTGCGCCCTGTGGTGCGAGTACACTCCTGCCAGGTTCCCAACACCATGGGAATGTGGGCCTTCTGCTCTGAGGTCCCAACGATGGGTTGCTCAGTTTCATGATGAGGGCCCTCTGGTGTGAGTTCACTCCGGCCTGGATCCCATAGCCTCGCTGCTCCTGGCCACCTGCGGGGAGGTTACAACTGCGGGATTCCTCACCTTTTTTCTTCTGTGGGCCCTCTGTTTTGAGACTCCTCCTGCCTGCCTCACTCCCAGCCCCTTGGTGATGTGTGTCCTCTGGTTTGAGGCCACGTGTGCTGGGTCCCTCACCTTTCGATGATGTGGCCCCACTGGTGTGAGGACACTCTTGCCTGGTTCCTATCCCCTTGATGATGTGGGCTCTCGGGTGAGAGTCTGATCCTGGCTGGGTTCCTCACCCTTCTGTGAGGTGGGCCCTCTGCTGTGAGGTCACTCCTGCCTGGCTGGCACACCCCGCCTTGGCAACATCGGCCCTCTTGTGGCAGTTGGAGCATGCTGGGAGCCTCCTCCCCTCGGTGATGAGGCCCTCTTGCGTCAGGCCCTAACTGCTAGGTACCCACATTTTCTGATACGTGCTAAGTGGTGCGAGGACACTCCTGCGAGGTTCCCATCCCCATGTGGATGTGGGCCTTCTGCTCTGAGGTCCCAATGGCTGGGTTGCTCACAGTTTCATGATGTGGGCCCTCTGCTGTGAGTTCACTGCAGCCTGGATCACATAGACTCGGTGCTCTGGGCCGCCTGCTGGGAGGTTCCCACTGCAGGATTCCTCACCTTTTTTATTCTATTGGCCCTGTGTTGTGAGGCTACTCATGCCTGCCTCAATCCGAGCCCCTTGGAGATGTGGGTCCTCTGGTTTAGGCCTCATGTGCTGGTTTCCCCACCTTTCTATGATGTGGTCACCCTGGTGTGAAGACAGTCCTGCCTGGTTCTGATCCCCTTTGTAATGTGGACCCTTTGGTGAGAGTCTTATCCTGGCTGGGTTCCTCACCCTTCTGTGAGGTAGGCCCTCTGCTGTGAGGTCACTCCTGCCTGGCTGTCACACGTCACCTTGTCGACATGGGCCCTCAGTTGGGAGTTGGTGCCTGCTTGGAGTCTCCTCCCCTTGGTAATGAGGGCCCTCTGGCGTCAGACCCTAACTTCTGGGCTCCCAAAATTCTCTGATGTGTGCCCTGAGGTGCGAGTACACTTATGCCATGTTCCCAACCACATAGGAATGTGGGCCTTCTGCTCTGAGGTCCCAAAGCCTGGGTTGCTCACAGTTTCATGATGAGGGCCCTCTGTTTTGAGTTCAGTCAGGTCTGGATCCCATAGCCTCGCTGCTCCTGGCCGCCTGCTGGGAGGTTCCAACTGCGGGGTTCCTCACCTTTTTTCTTCTATGGGCCCTCTGTTTTGAGACTCCTCCTGCCTGCCTCACTCCCAGCCCCTTGGTGATGTGTGTCCTCTGGTTTGAGGCCACGTGTGCTGGGTCACTCACATTTCGTTGATGAGGTCCCACTGGTGTGAGGACACTCCAGCCTGGTTCCCATTCTCTTGGTGATGTGGGCCCTCTGGTGAGAGTCTGATCCTCCTTGGGTTCCTCACACTTTTGTGAGGTGGGCCCTCTGCCCTGAGGTCACTCTTGCCTGGCTGGCACACCCCGCATTGGCGACGGCGGCCCACTGGTAGCAGTTGGAGCCTGCTGGGAGCCTCCTCTCCTCGGTGATGAGAGCCCTCTGGTGTCAGGCCCTAACTGCTGGGCTCCCCACATTTTCTGATGTGTGCCCACTGGTGCGATGACACTCCTACTTGGTTCCCTTCCCCATGGGGATGTGGGCCTTGTGCTCTGAGGTCACAACGGCTGGTTTGCTCACAGTTTCATGATGAGGGCCCTCTGTTGTGAGTTCATCACTGCCTGGATCCCATAGCCTCGGTGCTCTGGGCCGCCTGCTGGGATGTTCCAACTGCTGGATTCCTCACCTTTTTTATACAATGGGCCATGTGTTGTGAGGTTAATCCTGCCTGCCTCGCTCCAAGACCCATGGTGATGTGGGTCCTCTGGTTTGAGGCCACATTTTCTTGTTACCTCAACTTTTGATGATATGGCCCCACGGGTGTGATGACACTCCTGCCTGGTTCACAGCCCCTTGCTGATGTGGGCACTCTGGTGAGAGTCTGATCCTGGCTGGGTTCCTTACCCTTCTGTGAGGTGGGCCCTCTGATGTGAGGTCACTCCTGCCTGGCTGGCTCACGTCGCCTTGATGATGTGGGCCCTCTGTTGGCCACTAAAGCATTCTGGGAGCCTCCTACCTTCTTTAATGAGGGCCCTGGAAAAAACGCATATGCACATTTTGACCAAGTGCATCATTGTCCAGGATCTGCCTCTTCTCCTATGCTTTCAGAGCACTTCCCGTCTACGTCCTGAAATCATATTCCAGGAATACTGCCCCGCTTTCAAGTCCTCCTCGCAGCCTTACTTCAATATATTTTTGTATGATACCTGTCATTAATAACTCTGCAGGTTTGTTAAATACAGTGTCCCTGAGCTCCTTTCTTCAACACGCTTTCTTGTGAGCTGGCCGCAAAACCGCAGGATTGCTTCAGGCCGTAATCTGGTTTCGGCACGGCACGCTGAGCCTTTGGTAAATTCCTCTTTCTGGTGAGAAATGAGCATTCAATTTGCCCGTGGAGACACCTACAGCTAGTCTCTCATTGGTTCTCCCTATTCCTGTTCATCTTGTGCAGAAATTGCAAACTGTGCCAAACAGGAGGTTAAAGGCACTGACTCTCCAAGTGGGTAGAGGGTTAGTAAAGCATCTGGAATGGTGAACCCGAGTACCAGGGAACGAAACCTGAGAGCCATTTAAAATGGTTTCCCAGTCTCACAGTGGACAATACTCTGGGTTTCCCATGCATGTTTTAGCTGAAGGAAGAATTCCTTAAACCTGGAGATTATTGACCCATGGAATGGGTACCATGCAGTATGACTAAAAAGGGTCTGAATTTGCTCACCGAACCTCACCAATGCTATCAGTTCGAAGTGTCCAGCCTTATGCCTCACCCAGCTCTGGGTGTAGATGTGGTAAATCCAGGTTTCATCACAAGCCCTGAATCAATTATTTAAGAATTGCTGTCTCTTTCACTGTCATTGTGTTTTGTTTTTGTAATTTAGTTTGATAATGGGATTTATCGGATTTTCACTGCTGCGTTCATGCCGCTGTACAAACGCTTGATTCTCCGACAGAGAAATATAAATCCACGGGTTTTAAGATTCTTACTAGTCAGGTATATTCCTAGGCGTTGAATATGTGGTGTTGAGTCCATGTCGTTGAACAAGGAGTAGGTCTTGACTATTACATATTTGGCTTATGGAACGGTATCTGTGCTATTTTCAATCTCTGGTTTTATGCAGCACCCCAACTCACCTTTGCCCTTAAGCAAGCATAAGTTGGTTTTCTAAATTTGAGTCCCTGTTCTGTTTTGTAATTCAGTTCATGTGTAGCCAAGTTTACATTCCGTGTATTAGTGATATCTTATGATGTTTCATTTTCTGTGTGACTTATTTCACTTAGAATCACTGTAGCTGAATCCACTCATTATGCCGTGATGGGCCTGATGACATAGATTTCATTGCTGAGTGATATTCCATTGTACGTACGAACCACAACTTCTTTATCCATTTTTCACATTCTGGGATATTTAACTTGTACCGTAGATGAGGTTCTTGTAAACAGAGCCGTCCGAAAATTTGGGGTGGCTGTGTGTTTTTGATTTTAATTTCCCTAAGCTATAGGACCATAACTGGAAGTGCCGTAGGCTCCGTTGCTTTGTTTTTTAGGTGTTTCAGGAAACACCATACACTTCTCCAGGGTGGCTGTTGGCAATTTACATCCCGCCCATCAGCATAACAAGGCTCCCTGTTCTCCATGGCCTGTGCTGTCTTTCTGGATTTTACACTTTTTTTAGATGGCCCTTTTGACCAGGGGGCTGTGAGACTTCATTGTAGTGCATAATTCTTTAACATGCTTGCATGGTTGGCCAAAAAGGGCGTATGCGTTTTTTCCTGAATATATTCAGGAAAAAACGCATACGCCCTTTTTGGCCAAGTGCATCATTGTCGACGTTCTGCCTCTTTTCCTATGCTTTAAATGCAATTCCAGCCTACCCCCGAAATCGTTTTCTTGCAATTCTGCCCACTTACAAGTCCTCTTCGCAGGCTTCCTTCAATATATTTTTGGACGATAGCTGTCATTTATAACTCTGCAGGTTTGTGAATTACAGTGCCCCTGAGCTCCTTTCTTCAACTCGCTTTCTTGTGAGCTGGCCGCAAACACACATGATTGCTTCAGGCCCTAATCTGGTTCCGGCACGGCATGCTGAGCCTTTGGTGAATTCCTCTTCCTGGTGGGAAATGAGCGTTAAATTTGCCTGTGCAGACACCTCCAGCTAGTCTCTCATTGATTCCCCCTATTCCTGTTCATCTTGCGCAGATATTGCAAACTGTGCCAAACAGGAGGTTAAAGGCACTGAGTCTCCAAGTGGGGAGAGTGTTAGTAAAGGGTCTGGAATGGTGAACCCGAGTAAAAGGGGACGAAAACTGAGATGCATTTGAAAACGTTTCCCGGTCACATGGTGCACCATACTTGGGTTTTCCATGCATGTTTTAGCTGAAGGAAGAATCCCTCAAACCTGGAGAGTTGGGACCCATGGAATGGGTACCATGCAGTATGACTTCAAAGGGTCTGCACTTGCTCATCGAACCTCACCAATGCTATCAGCCCGAAGTGTCCAACCTTATGTCTCACTCAGCTCTGGGTGTAGATGTGGTAAATCCAGGTTGCATCACAAGCCCTGAATGAATTATTTAAAAATTGCTCTCTATTTCACTGTCATTGTGTTTTGTTTCTGTAATTCATTTTGATAATGGGATTTATCGGATTTTCTCTGCTGCATTCTTGCAGCTGTACACACGCTTGATTCACTTATGGAGACATATAAATCCATGGGTTTGAAGATTCTGATCAGTCAGGTGTATTCCTAGGCTTTGAATATGGGGTGTTTAGTCCATTTCGTTGAGCAAGGGGTAGGTCTTGAGTATTATATATTTGGCTTATGGAAAGGTATCTGTGCTAATTTCTATCTCTGGTTTTATACAGCACCCCAACTCACATTTCCCCTTAAGCAAGCATAAGTTGGTTTTCTAAATTTGAGACCCTGTTCTGTTTTGTAATTCAGTTCATGTGTAGCCAAGTTTACATTCCGTGTATTAGTGATATCTTATGATGTTTCATTTTCTGTGTGACATATTTCACTTAGAATCATCGTACCTGAATCCACTCATTATGCCGCAATGGGCCTGATGACATAGATTTCATTGGTGAGTGATATTCCATTGTACATACGTACCACAATTTCTTTATCCATTTTTCGCTTTCTTGGATATTTAACTTGTACCGTAGACGAGGTTCTTGTAAACAGAGCCGTCCGAAACTTTGGGGTGGCTGTGTGTTTTTGATTTTAATTTCCCTAAGCTATAGGACCATAAGTGGAAGTGCCATAGGCTGTGTTGCTTTGTTTCCTACGTGTTTCTGGAAACACATACACTTCTCCAGAGTGGTTGTTGGCAATTTACATCCCGCCCATCAGCATGACAAGGCTCCCACTTCTCCATGGTCTGTGCTGCCTTTCTGGATTTTACACTTTTTTCAGATGGCCCTTTTGACCGGGGGGCAGTGAGACTTCATTGTAGTGCAGATTTCCTTTACACGCTTGCTTGGTTGTCCAAAAAGGGCGTATGCGTTTTTTCCTGAATATATTCAGGAAAAAACGCATACGCCCTTTTTGGCCAAGTGCATCATTGTCGTCGTTCTGCCTCTTTTCCTATGCTTTAAATGCAATTCCAGTCTACCCCCTGAAATCGTTTTCCTGAAATTCTGCCCCACTTTCAAGTCCTCTTCGCAGCCTTCCTTCAATATATTTTTAGACCATAGCTCTCATTTATAACTCTGCAGGTTTGTGAATTACAGTGCCCCTGAGCTCCTTTCTTCAACTCGCTTTCTTGTGAGCTGGCCGCAAACCCACAGGAATGCTTCAGGCCCTAATCTGGTTCCGGCACGGCATGCTGAGCCTTTGGTTAATTCCTCTTCCTGGTGGGAAATGAGCGTTAAATTTGCCCGTGCAGACACCTTCACATGAGTCGTCATGGTGCTCTTTGCCCCGGTTATCTCTATGGAGGTTGGAGTTGGAGGGCCTCCTCACTCAAGGTCAGTGTGCCCACGGAGCCAACCCTGCAACTTCAGGGCATGTTTGGTGGTTAGGATCACCACGTGGGGTCCTTTTACCTTAGGAGGGAGGTGGCCTTTTGGGCTGCTGATTTCCAGGTTTTCGGATACTGCCAGTATCTTGGCCAGATGTGGCGGTGGGCCAATCCCCTTGGTGACCGTAGTTTATCCTACCTGGATCGCATTCTTGCATTGTTCCATTTCAAGTGGTCCCAGGTTTTGCACTAATACTCCAATGGCGATTCACCGTTCACCAGGAATGTAAAGGTCAAAGGGTTTAGCTAAATTAGGGAGTTCCTGTGCAAGGGTCTGAATTGACTGCTCTTTCCATTCTTGAAAGGCCACTTCTGCATTCTATTCAAAAGGATCATCACCTTTTCCTTTCAGTGTTTCATATAGAGGCCGAGCTAGTAGACTGTAGTTAGGGATCCAGAAGCAGCAAACCCTGGCCTCCCCAGGAACCCCTAAGCTGTCTTCTAGTTTCAGAAATGGGTAAGGCTGTAAATTGTTTCTTCCCTTTCCTGGGATGGGCTTCTCCGACCTTCTGTGAGAATGAAGCCCAGGCAGGTCACCGTAGTCTGTGATATTTGAGCTTTTTCTTGGACAACTTGTATCCTTTATTGGCTTCGTAGTTCAGAGGTCTCCTTAGTAGGGCTGGCGATCAGAATGTCGTCTGCATATTGAAGGAGTGTTTCCTTTTCCAGAGGTAGAACTTTTAGGTCTTTAGCTGAGCTTTCCCCAAAGATGGTGTGGGAATTTTTGAACCCTTGGGACAACACGGCCCGGAAGTATTGTTTTAGTTGTATGTTGAGTCCTGCCACTAACAAGCCAAAATTTCTTGTGACTCTGGGACTAATAGAATACAAAAGAAGGCATCATTGAAGACTAATACAGAATACCATGTCCTGGTGGTTGGTAGAATGACCAGCAGGGTGTAGGGTTTAGGAACTACTGGAGGTATATCCTCAGTGGCTTAACTGACTGCCCTGACATCCTTTACCAGGACTCCAGCAGCCCATGGGGCTCTCGAGGTCAGGCCAATCCCAGGATATGGAGCTCACCTGGGCAGGTACCCCACCCCAGCCCACGGGGCTCTCATGTTCAGGACCCTCCCAGGATATGGTGTTCCCTGGGCAGGTCCCCCTGCAGCCCATGGGGCTCTCGTGGTCAGGCCCCTCCCAGGATACAGAGCTACCCTTGCAGGTACCATGGCAGGGCTGGGAACACAGGAACCGTGCATATCGCCCTCATTGCAGAGCACTCCCAGCTCACCTGTCACTCAGATCTGACACAGAGCACCTCAGAGCAGGACTTGAACTAACAAACAGCAGCTCCGACAGGTCTGTGACCCTGGGCATCACTCTGTGTGGCCTCCCTCCACCTGGTCTTCCAGAGACTTCCACTGCACCCGGGGCACCAGGCCTCTGTCTCCACACACCAGCCACCCCTCCTCTCCCTGACTCCTGGGTTCCTCTCATTAGGAGAGGGTTTTCTTGAAGTTGTCTCCCACTCATGGGCCAGATAATATAATTAGAAAACAAGCCAGAGCTGCAGCCCCTTGTCTATCCTGACTCTCAGGAGCCCACACCTGTTCCTTGGACCTGGCCGATTCAGCAAGTTCCAGTTTCTGCAACTGTGAGTCCCTGAGGGGTGATTATTGGCTGGCCTGGGAAGCCCGACCGTGCCGGCCAGCCCTCCCCAGGTGTGCCTGGGTTCAGATCAATATAAACACCGCTCCAGGCAGCAAGAGCCCCTGCAGCTGTGCCTGACGCCATTTTCTCTGCCCTGTCAGCAGTCTTGGGGCTGGACTGGTGGGAGGGAGTGAGAGGCCACGGCTTTGTGGGTGGCCCAGTGTGAGTGGGGCTCTGCTGGACTTTCTGCAGCAGTTGCCAAGATGCCACCTGCTAAAGAAGAGGATGTGTCACCCATACCTGCCGCTGGAATTTCTCCCTGGGCAGAGGTGAGTGAGGAAGAAAGCAGTGGGGGCCGGGACAGCAGGGGTATCTCAGGCAGGGAAATGGAAAGCTTCCAGAAGAGCACCCAGGGCCAGGACCACCCTGGCTGGCCTGCAGGCACCAAGTCGGCTGGCATGCTGTCACTCATGTGGCTCCATGGCCCTTCCTCTAGGCTTTCAAGTCCTTGTACATATTCAGGTGTTTTACCTGGGAAGGGTGGGAACATTTCAGCAGCAGCTGGCCTGGGGCTCAGCCCACGTTTACTCACAGATGCCTCGGCACGGTCCCCCAGCTTTGCAATGAGGACGCTTGTTGCGTGGGGCCTGCTGGCTGAATGGGAGATGATTCCCCACCACTGACCAACTTCAGAATTGTTTACAACTGGAGCAAGTGCCCTGATACGGTTTTCCTCTGTGTAACTGGTGGGTTCTGTTTTTTTTTCTTTTTTTCGTTTTTGGTTCAAGGTAGATTTTATTCCTCTTTTTTGTATTTACAGATATAAGCATGGAAATAATTTATTCATATAAATACATGTATGTGAAGGGAAGAATATTTTCTCTGTTTTACTTTTTGTAATTTGAATTTTATTTTATTTTTTTATACAGCAGGTTCTTTTTGGTTATCTATTTTATACATATAAATGTATACATGCCAATCCCAATCTCTCAACTCCTCCCACCACCACCCCCCAACAGCTTTCCCCCCTTGGTGTCCATACGTTTGTTGTCTACATCTGTTGCTCTATTTCTGCCTTGCAAAACGGTTCATCTGTAAAGTTTGTCTAGGTTCCACATATAGGCATTAATATACAAGATTTGTTTTTCTATTTCTGACTTACTTCACTCTGTATGACAGTCTCTAGATCCATCAACGTCTCTACAAATGACCCAATTTCATTCTTTTTTATGGCTTAGTAATATTCCATTTTATATATGTACCACTTCTTTATGCATTCGTCTGTCTGTGGGCATTTAGGTTGCTTCCATTACCTGGATATTGTAAATAGTGATGCAATGAACATTGCGGTGAATGTCTCTTTTTGATTTATGGTTTTGTCTGTGTATATGCCCAGTAGTGGGATTGCTGTATCATATGGTAATTCTATTCTTAATTTTATAAGAAACTCCATAATGTTCTCCACAGTGACTGTATCAATTTACATTCCCAACAATAGTGGAAGAGGGTTCCTTATCTCCACACCCTTTCCAGCATTTGTTGTTTGTAGATTTTCTGATGATGCCCATTCTAACATGTGTGAGGTGATACACCATGGATGAGTCTATTTCGTTGAGCAAAGAGTAGGTCTTGTCTAGTACATATTTGGCTTATGGAACGGTATGTGTGCTAATTTCAATCTCTGGTTTTATACAGCACCCCAACTCAACATTCCCCTTAAGCAAGCATAAGTTTTTATCTAAATGTGAGACTCTGTTCGGTTTTGTATTTCAGTTTATGTGTAGCCAAGTTTACACTCCCTCTATTAGTGATATCTTAATGATACTTATCTTTCTCTGTGTGACGTATTTCTCTTAGAATCATCATATTTAAATCCACTCAATTTGCTGCTACAGGCCTGATGACATTGATTTCATTGCTGAGTGACATTCCGTTGTACGTAAGTAGCACAACTCCTTTATCCATTTTTTTCTTTCTGGGATATTTAATTTGTACTGGACTCGAGTTTCTTGTAAACACAGCAGCCCTAAATTTTGTGCTGGCTGTGTCTTGTTGATTTTAATTTTCCTAAGCTATAGGGCTAAAAGTGGAAGTACCCTAGGCTCTGTAGCTTTGTTTTTCAGATGTTTCAGGATACACCATAAACATCTCCAGAGTGTCTGTTGGCAATTTACATCCCGCCCATCAGCATAACAAGGCTCCCTGTTCTCCATGGCCTGTCCTGTGTTTCTGGTTTTTACACTTTTTTCAGATGGCCCTTTTGACGAATGGGAAATGAGACTTCATTGTAGTGCGGATTTCCATTGCTGGAGTGCTTGGTTGGCCAAAGAGGGCATATGCGTTTTTTCCTGAATATATGCAGGAAAAAATGTTTACGCACTTTTGTCCAAGTGCATCAGTGTCAAAGATCTGCCGCTTTTCACATGCTTTAAATGCAATTCCAATCTACCTCCTGAAATATGATTCCTGCAATTCTGCCTCGTTTTCAAGTCCTCTTTGCAGACTTACTTCAATATATTTTTGCCAATAGCTGTCATTTATATCTCTGCAGGTTTGTGAATTACAGTGCCCGTGATTTCCTTTCTTAACTCGTTTCCTTGAAAGCTGGCCACAGAACCGCAGGTTTGCTTTAGGCCATAATCAGGGTCCGACACGGCACTCTGAGCCTTTGGTTAATTCCTCTTCCTGGTGGGAAATTAGAGTTAAATGTGCCCCTCCAGACACCTGCCTCACTCCCAGCCCCTTGGTTATGTGTGTCCTGTAGTTTGAGGCCACATGTGCTGGGTTCCTCACCTTTGGCTGATGTGGCCCCACTGGTGTGAGGGCACTCCTGCCTGGTTCCCATCCCCTTGGTGATGTGGACCCTCCGGTGAGAGTCTGATCCTGGCTGGGTTCCTCACACTTCTGAGAGGTGGGCCCTCTTCTCTGAGGTCACTCCTGCCTGGCTGGCCCACCCCGCTTTGACGACGTCGGCTCTCTCGTGGGAGTTGGTGCCTGCTGCGAGTCTCCTCCCCTTGGAAATGAGGGCCCTCTGGCGTCAGGCCCTAACTCCTGGCCTCCCAAAATTTTCTGATGTGCGCCCTGTGGTGCGAGTACACTCCTGCCAGGTTCCCAACACCATGGGAATGTGGGCCTTCTGCTCTGAGGTCCCAACGATGGGTTGCTCAGTTTCATGATGAGGGCCCTCTGGTGTGAGTTCACTCCGGCCTGGATCCCATAGCCTCGCTGCTCCTGGCCACCTGCGGGGAGGTTACAACTGCGGGATTCCTCACCTTTTTTCTTCTGTGGGCCCTCTGTTTTGAGACTCCTCCTGCCTGCCTCACTCCCAGCCCCTTGGTGATGTGTGTCCTCTGGTTTGAGGCCACGTGTGCTGGGTCCCTCACCTTTCGATGATGTGGCCCCACTGGTGTGAGGACACTCTTGCCTGGTTCCTATCCCCTTGATGATGTGGGCTCTCGGGTGAGAGTCTGATCCTGGCTGGGTTCCTCACCCTTCTGTGAGGTGGGCCCTCTGCTGTGAGGTCACTCCTGCCTGGCTGGCACACCCCGCCTTGGCAACATCGGCCCTCTTGTGGCAGTTGGAGCATGCTGGGAGCCTCCTCCCCTCGGTGATGAGGCCCTCTTGCGTCAGGCCCTAACTGCTAGGTACCCACATTTTCTGATACGTGCTAAGTGGTGCGAGGACACTCCTGCGAGGTTCCCATCCCCATGGGGATGTGGGCCTTCTGCTCTGAGGTCCCAATGGCTGGGTTGCTCACAGTTTCATGATGTGGGCCCTCTGCTGTGAGTTCACTGCAGCCTGGATCACATAGACTCGGTGCTCTGGGCCGCCTGCTGGGAGGTTCCCACTGCAGGATTCCTCACCTTTTTTATTCTATTGGCCCTGTGTTGTGAGGCTACTCATGCCTGCCTCAATCCGAGCCCCTTGGAGATGTGGGTCCTCTGGTTTAGGCCTCATGTGCTGGTTTCCCCACCTTTCTATGATGTGGTCACCCTGGTGTGAAGACAGTCCTGCCTGGTTCTGATCCCCTTTGTAATGTGGACCCTTTGGTGAGAGTCTTATCCTGGCTGGGTTCCTCACCCTTCTGTGAGGTAGGCCCTCTGCTGTGAGGTCACTCCTGCCTGGCTGTCACACGTCACCTTGTCGACATGGGCCCTCAGTTGGGAGTTGGTGCCTGCTTGGAGTCTCCTCCCCTTGGTAATGAGGGCCCTCTGGCGTCAGACCCTAACTTCTGGGCTCCCAAAATTCTCTGATGTGTGCCCTGAGGTGCGAGTACACTTATGCCATGTTCCCAACCACATAGGAATGTGGGCCTTCTGCTCTGAGGTCCCAAAGCCTGGGTTGCTCACAGTTTCATGATGAGGGCCCTCTGTTTTGAGTTCAGTCAGGTCTGGATCCCATAGCCTCGCTGCTCCTGGCCGCCTGCTGGGAGGTTCCAACTGCGGGGTTCCTCACCTTTTTTCTTCTATGGGCCCTCTGTTTTGAGACTCCTCCTGCCTGCCTCACTCCCAGCCCCTTGGTGATGTGTGTCCTCTGGTTTGAGGCCACGTGTGCTGGGTCACTCACATTTCGTTGATGAGGTCCCACTGGTGTGAGGACACTCCAGCCTGGTTCCCATTCTCTTGGTGATGTGGGCCCTCTGGTGAGAGTCTGATCCTCCTTGGGTTCCTCACACTTTTGTGAGGTGGGCCCTCTGCCCTGAGGTCACTCTTGCCTGGCTGGCACACCCCGCATTGGCGACGGCGGCCCACTGGTAGCAGTTGGAGCCTGCTGGGAGCCTCCTCTCCTCGGTGATGAGAGCCCTCTGGTGTCAGGCCCTAACTGCTGGGCTCCCCACATTTTCTGATGTGTGCCCACTGGTGCGATGACACTCCTACTTGGTTCCCTTCCCCATGGGGATGTGGGCCTTGTGCTCTGAGGTCACAACGGCTGGTTTGCTCACAGTTTCATGATGAGGGCCCTCTGTTGTGAGTTCATCACTGCCTGGATCCCATAGCCTCGGTGCTCTGGGCCGCCTGCTGGGATGTTCCAACTGCTGGATTCCTCACCTTTTTTATACAATGGGCCATGTGTTGTGAGGTTAATCCTGCCTGCCTCGCTCCAAGACCCATGGTGATGTGGGTCCTCTGGTTTGAGGCCACATTTTCTTGTTACCTCAACTTTTGATGATATGGCCCCACGGGTGTGATGACACTCCTGCCTGGTTCACAGCCCCTTGCTGATGTGGGCACTCTGGTGAGAGTCTGATCCTGGCTGGGTTCCTTACCCTTCTGTGAGGTGGGCCCTCTGATGTGAGGTCACTCCTGCCTGGCTGGCTCACGTCGCCTTGATGATGTGGGCCCTCTGTTGGCCACTAAAGCATTCTGGGAGCCTCCTACCCTCTTTAATGAGGGCCCTGGAAAAAACGCATATGCACATTTTGACCAAGTGCATCATTGTCCAGGATCTGCCTCTTCTCCTATGCTTTCAGAGCACTTCCCGTCTACGTCCTGAAATCATATTCCAGGAATACTGCCCCGCTTTCAAGTCCTCCTCGCAGCCTTACTTCAATATATTTTTGTATGATACCTGTCATTAATAACTCTGCAGGTTTGTTAAATACAGTGTCCCTGAGCTCCTTTCTTCAACACGCTTTCTTGTGAGCTGGCCGCAAAACCGCAGGATTGCTTCAGGCCGTAATCTGGTTTCGGCACGGCACGCTGAGCCTTTGGTAAATTCCTCTTTCTGGTGAGAAATGAGCATTCAATTTGCCCGTGGAGACACCTACAGCTAGTCTCTCATTGGTTCTCCCTATTCCTGTTCATCTTGTGCAGAAATTGCAAACTGTGCCAAACAGGAGGTTAAAGGCACTGACTCTCCAAGTGGGTAGAGGGTTAGTAAAGCATCTGGAATGGTGAACCCGAGTACCAGGGAACGAAACCTGAGAGCCATTTAAAATGGTTTCCCAGTCTCACAGTGGACAATACTCTGGGTTTCCCATGCATGTTTTAGCTGAAGGAAGAATTCCTTAAACCTGGAGATTATTGACCCATGGAATGGGTACCATGCAGTATGACTAAAAAGGGTCTGAATTTGCTCACCGAACCTCACCAATGCTATCAGTTCGAAGTGTCCAGCCTTATGCCTCACCCAGCTCTGGGTGTAGATGTGGTAAATCCAGGTTTCATCACAAGCCCTGAATCAATTATTTAAGAATTGCTGTCTCTTTCACTGTCATTGTGTTTTGTTTTTGTAATTTAGTTTGATAATGGGATTTATCGGATTTTCACTGCTGCGTTCATGCCGCTGTACAAACGCTTGATTCTCCGACAGAGAAATATAAATCCACGGGTTTTAAGATTCTTACTAGTCAGGTATATTCCTAGGCGTTGAATATGTGGTGTTGAGTCCATGTCGTTGAACAAGGAGTAGGTCTTGACTATTACATATTTGGCTTATGGAACGGTATCTGTGCTATTTTCAATCTCTGGTTTTATGCAGCACCCCAACTCACCTTTGCCCTTAAGCAAGCATAAGTTGGTTTTCTAAATTTGAGTCCCTGTTCTGTTTTGTAATTCAGTTCATGTGTAGCCAAGTTTACATTCCGTGTATTAGTGATATCTTATGATGTTTCATTTTCTGTGTGACTTATTTCACTTAGAATCACTGTAGCTGAATCCACTCATTATGCCGTGATGGGCCTGATGACATAGATTTCATTGCTGAGTGATATTCCATTGTACGTACGAACCACAACTTCTTTATCCATTTTTCACATTCTGGGATATTTAACTTGTACCGTAGATGAGGTTCTTGTAAACAGAGCCGTCCGAAAATTTGGGGTGGCTGTGTGTTTTTGATTTTAATTTCCCTAAGCTATAGGACCATAACTGGAAGTGCCGTAGGCTCCGTTGCTTTGTTTTTTAGGTGTTTCAGGAAACACCATACACTTCTCCAGGGTGGCTGTTGGCAATTTACATCCCGCCCATCAGCATAACAAGGCTCCCTGTTCTCCATGGCCTGTGCTGTCTTTCTGGATTTTACACTTTTTTTAGATGGCCCTTTTGACCAGGGGGCTGTGAGACTTCATTGTAGTGCATAATTCTTTAACATGCTTGCATGGTTGGCCAAAAAGGGCGTATGCGTTTTTTCCTGAATATATTCAGGAAAAAACGCATACGCCCTTTTTGGCCAAGTGCATCATTGTCGACGTTCTGCCTCTTTTCCTATGCTTTAAATGCAATTCCAGCCTACCCCCGAAATCGTTTTCTTGCAATTCTGCCCACTTACAAGTCCTCTTCGCAGGCTTCCTTCAATATATTTTTGGACGATAGCTGTCATTTATAACTCTGCAGGTTTGTGAATTACAGTGCCCCTGAGCTCCTTTCTTCAACTCGCTTTCTTGTGAGCTGGCCGCAAACACACATGATTGCTTCAGGCCCTAATCTGGTTCCGGCACGGCATGCTGAGCCTTTGGTGAATTCCTCTTCCTGGTGGGAAATGAGCGTTAAATTTGCCTGTGCAGACACCTCCAGCTAGTCTCTCATTGATTCCCCCTATTCCTGTTCATCTTGCGCAGATATTGCAAACTGTGCCAAACAGGAGGTTAAAGGCACTGAGTCTCCAAGTGGGGAGAGTGTTAGTAAAGGGTCTGGAATGGTGAACCCGAGTAAAAGGGGACGAAAACTGAGATGCATTTGAAAACGTTTCCCGGTCACATGGTGCACCATACTTGGGTTTTCCATGCATGTTTTAGCTGAAGGAAGAATCCCTCAAACCTGGAGAGTTGGGACCCATGGAATGGGTACCATGCAGTATGACTTCAAAGGGTCTGCACTTGCTCATCGAACCTCACCAATGCTATCAGCCCGAAGTGTCCAACCTTATGTCTCACTCAGCTCTGGGTGTAGATGTGGTAAATCCAGGTTGCATCACAAGCCCTGAATGAATTATTTAAAAATTGCTCTCTATTTCACTGTCATTGTGTTTTGTTTCTGTAATTCATTTTGATAATGGGATTTATCGGATTTTCTCTGCTGCATTCTTGCAGCTGTACACACGCTTGATTCACTTATGGAGACATATAAATCCATGGGTTTGAAGATTCTGATCAGTCAGGTGTATTCCTAGGCTTTGAATATGGGGTGTTTAGTCCATTTCGTTGAGCAAGGGGTAGGTCTTGAGTATTATATATTTGGCTTATGGAAAGGTATCTGTGCTAATTTCTATCTCTGGTTTTATACAGCACCCCAACTCACATTTCCCCTTAAGCAAGCATAAGTTGGTTTTCTAAATTTGAGACCCTGTTCTGTTTTGTAATTCAGTTCATGTGTAGCCAAGTTTACATTCCGTGTATTAGTGATATCTTATGATGTTTCATTTTCTGTGTGACATATTTCACTTAGAATCATCGTACCTGAATCCACTCATTATGCCGCAATGGGCCTGATGACATAGATTTCATTGGTGAGTGATATTCCATTGTACATACGTACCACAATTTCTTTATCCATTTTTCGCTTTCTTGGATATTTAACTTGTACCGTAGACGAGGTTCTTGTAAACAGAGCCGTCCGAAACTTTGGGGTGGCTGTGTGTTTTTGATTTTAATTTCCCTAAGCTATAGGACCATAAGTGGAAGTGCCATAGGCTGTGTTGCTTTGTTTCCTACGTGTTTCTGGAAACACATACACTTCTCCAGAGTGGTTGTTGGCAATTTACATCCCGCCCATCAGCATGACAAGGCTCCCACTTCTCCATGGTCTGTGCTGCCTTTCTGGATTTTACACTTTTTTCAGATGGCCCTTTTGACCGGGGGGCAGTGAGATTTCATTGTAGTGCAGATTTCCTTTACACGCTTGCTTGGTTGTCCAAAAAGGGCGTATGCGTTTTTTCCTGAATATATTCAGGAAAAAACGCATACGCCCTTTTTGGCCAAGTGCATCATTGTCGTCGTTCTGCCTCTTTTCCTATGCTTTAAATGCAATTCCAGTCTACCCCCTGAAATCGTTTTCCTGAAATTCTGCCCCACTTTCAAGTCCTCTTCGCAGCCTTCCTTCAATATATTTTTAGACCATAGCTGTCATTTAAAACTCTGCAGGTTTGTGAATTACAGTGCCCCTGAGCTCCTTTCTTCAACTCCCTTTCTTGTGAGCTGGCCGCAAACCCGCAGGAATGATTCAGGCCCTAATCTGGTTCCGGCACGGCGTGCTGAGCATTTGGTTAATTCCTCTTCCTGGTGGGAAATGAGCGTTAAATTTGCCCGTGCAGACACCTTCACACGAGTCGTCATGGTGCCCCTTTGCCCCGGTTATCTCTATGGAGGTTGGAGTTGGAGGGCCTCCTCACTCAAGGTCAGTGTGCCCACGGAGCCAACCCTGCAACTTCAGGGCATGTTTGGTGGTTAGGATCACCACGTGGGGTCCTTTTACCTTAGGAGGGAGGTGGCCTTTTGGGCTGCTGATTTCCAGGTTTTCGGATACTGCAAGTATCTTGGCCAGATGTGGCGGTGGGCCAATCCCCTTGGTGACCGTAATTTATCCTACCTGGATCGCATTCTTGCATTGTTCCATTACAAGTGGTCCCAGGTTTTGCACTAATACTCCAATGGTGATTCACCGTTCACCAGGAATGTAAAGGTCAAAGGGTTTAGCTAAATTAGGGAGTTCCTGTGCAAGGGTCTGAATTGACTGCTCTTTCCATTCTTGAAAGGCCACTTCTGCATTCTATTCAAAAGGATCATCATCTTTTCCTTTCAGTGTTTCATATAGAGGCTAAGCTAGTAGACTGTAGTTAGGGATCCAGAAGCAGCAAACCCTGGCCTCCCCAGGAACCCCTAAGCTGTCTTCTAGTTTTAGAAATGGGTAAGGCTGTAAATTGTTTCTTCCCTTTCCTGGGATGGGCTTCTCCGACCTTCTGTGAGAATGAAGCCCAGGCAGGTCACCGTAGTCTGTGATATTTGAGCTTTTTCTTGGACAACTTGTATCCTTTATTGGCTTCGTAGTTCAGAGGTCTCCTTAGTAGGGCTGGCGATCAGAATGTCGTCTGCATATTGAAGGAGTGTTCCCTTTTCCAGAGGTAGAACTTTTAGGTCTTTAGCTGAGCTTTCCCCAAAGATGGTGTGGGAATTTTTGAACCCTTGGGACAACACGGCCCGGAAGTATTGTTTTAGTTGTATGTTGAGTCCTGCCACTCACAAGCCAAAATTTCTTGTGACTCTGGGACTAATAGAATACAAAAGAAGGCATCATTGAAGACTAATACAGAATACCATGTCCTGGTGGTTGGTAGAATGACCAGCAGGGTGTAGGGTTTAGGAACTACTGGAGGTATATCCTCAGTGGCTTAACTGACTGTCCTGACATCCTTTACCAGGACTCCAGCAGCCCATGGGGCTCTCGAGGTCAGGCCAATCCCAGGATATGGAGCTCACCTGGGCAGGTACCCCAACCCAGCCCACGGGGCTCTCATGTTCAGGACCCTCCCAGGATATGGTGTTCCCTGGGCAGGTCCCCCTGCAGCCCATGGGGCTCTCGTGGTCAGGCCCCTCCCAGGATACAGAGCTACCCTTGCAGGTACCATGGCAGGGCTGGGAACACAGGAACAGTGCATATCGCCCTCATTGCAGAGCACTCCCAGCTCACCTGTCACTCAGATCTGACACAGAGCACCTCAGAGCAGGACTTGAACTAACAAACAGCAGCTCCGACAGGTCTGTGACCCTGGGCATCACTCTGTGTGGCCTCCCTCCACCTGGTCTTCCAGAGACTTCCACTGCACCCGGGGCACCAGGCCTCTGTCTCCACCCACCAGCCACCCCTCCTCTCCCTGACTCCTGGGTTCCTCTCATTAGGAGAGGGTTTTCTTGAAGTTGTCTCCCACTCATGGGCCAGATAATATAATTAGAAAACAAGCCAGAGCTGCAGCCCCTTGTCTATCCTGACTCTCAGGAGCCCACACCTGTTCCTTGGACCTGGCCGATTCAGCAAATTCCAGTTTCTGCAACTGTGAGCCCCTGAGGGGTGATTATTGGCTGGCCTGGGAAGCCTGACCGTGCCGGCCAGCCCTCCCCAGGTGTGCCTGGGTTCAGATCAATATAAACACCGCTCCAGGCAGCAAGAGCCCCTGCAGCTGTGCCTGACGCCATTTTCTCTGCCCTGTCAGCAGTCTTGGGGCTGGACTGGTGGGAGGGAGTGAGAGGCCACGGCTTTGTGGGTGGCCCAGTGTGAGTGGGGCTCTGCTGGACTTTCTGCAGCAGTTGCCAAGATGCCACCTGCTAAAGAAGACGATGTGTCACCCATACCTGCCGCTGGAATTTCTCCCTGGGCAGAGGTGAGTGAGGAAGAAAGCAGTGGGGGCCGGGACAGCAGGGGTATCTCAGGCAGGGAAATGGAAAGCTTCCAGAAGAGCACCCAGGGCCAGGACCACCCTGGCTGGCCTGCAGGCACCAAGTCGGCTGGCATGCTGTCGCTCATGTGGCTCCATGGCCCTTCCTCTAGGCTTTCAAGTCCTTGTACATATTCAGGTGTTTTACCTGGGAAGGGTGGGAACATTTCAGCAGCAGCTGGCCTGGGGCTCAGCCCACGTTTACTCACAGATGCCTCGGCACGGTCCCCCAGCTTTGCAATGAGGACGCTTGTTGCGTGGGGCCTGCTGGCTGAATGGGAGATGATTCCCCACCACTGACCAACTTCAGAATTGCTTACAACTGGAGCAAGTGCCCTGATACGGTTTTCCTCTGTGTAACTGGTGGGTTCTGTTTTTTTTTCTTTTTTTCGTTTTTGGTTCAAGGTAGATTTTATTCCTCTTTTTTGTATTTACAGATATAAGCATGGAAATAATTTATTCATATAAATACATGTATGTGAAGGGAAGAATATTTTCTCTGTTTTACTTTTTGTAATTTGAATTTTATTTTATTTTTTTATACAGCAGGTTCTTTTTGGTTATCTCTTTTATACATATAAATGTATATATGCCAATCCCAATCTCTCAACTCCTCCCACCACCACCCCCCAACAGCTTTCCCCCCTTGGTGTCCATACGTTTGTTGTCTACATCTGTTGCTCTATTTCTGCCTTGCAAAACGGTTCATCTGTAAAATTTGTCTAGGTTCCACATATAGGCATTAATAGACAAGATTTGTTTTTCTATTTCTGACTTACTTCACTCTGTATGACAGTCTCTAGATCCATCAACGTCTCTACAAATGACCCAATTTCATTCCTTTTTATGGCTTAGTAATATTCCATTTTATATATGTACCACTTCTTTATGCATTCGTCTGTCTGTGGGCATTTAGGTTGCTTCCATTACCTGGATATTGTAAATAGTGATGTAATGAACATTGCGGTGAATGTCTCTTTTTGATTTATGGTTTTGTCTGGGTATATGCCCAGTAGTGGGATTGCTGTATCATATGGTAATTCTATTCTTAATTTTATAAGAAACTCCATAATGCTCCCCACAGTGACTGTATCAATTTACATTCCCAACAATAGTGGAAGAGGGTTCCTTATCTCCACACCCTTTCCAGCATTTGTTGTTTGTAGATTTTCTGATGATGCCCATTCTAACATGTGTGAGGTGATACACCATGGATGAGTCTATTTCGTTGAGCAAAGAGTAGGTCTTGTCTAGTACATATTTGGCTTATGGAACGGTATGTGTGCTAATTTCAATCTCTGGTTTTATACAGCACCCCAACTCAACATTCCCCTTAAGCAAGCATAAGTTTTTATCTAAATGTGAGACTCTGTTCGGTTTTGTATTTCAGTTTATGTGTAGCCAAGTTTACACTCCCTCTATTAGTGATATCTTATGATACTTATCTTTCTCTGTGTGACGTATTTCTCTTAGAATCATCATATTTAAATCCACTCAATTTGCTGCTACAGGCCTGATGACATTGATTTCATTTCTGAGTGATATTCCGTTGTACGTAAGTAGCACAACTCCTTTATCCATTTTTTTCTTTCTGGGATATTTAATTTGTACTGGACTCGAGTTTCTTGTAAACACAGCAGCCCTAAATTTTGTGCTGGCTGTGTCTTGTTGATTTTAATTTTCCTAAGCTATAGGGCTAAAAGTGGAAGTACCCTAGGCTCTGTAGCTTTGTTTTTCAGATGTTTCAGGATACACCATAAACATCTCCAGAGTGTCTGTTGGCAATTTACATCCCGCCCATCAGCATAACAAGGCTCCCTGTTCTCCATGGCCTGTCCTGTGTTTCTGGTTTTTACACTTTTTTCAGATGGCCCTTTTGACGAATGGGAAATGAGACTTCATTGTAGTGCGGATTTCCATTGCTGGAGTGCTTGGTTGGCCAAAAAGGGCATATGCGTTTTTTCCTGAATATATTCAGGAAAAAATGTTTACGCACTTTTGTCCAAGTGCATCAGTGTCAAAGATCTGCCGCTTTTCACATGCTTTAAATGCAATTCCAATCTACCTCCTGAAATATGATTCCTGCAATTCTGCCTCGTTTTCAAGTCCTCTTTGCAGACTTACTTCAATATATTTTTGCCAATAGCTGTCATTTATATCTCTGCAGGTTTGTGAATTACAGTGCCCGTGATTTCCTTTCTTAACTCGTTTCCTTGAAAGCTGGCCACAGAACCGCAGGTTTGCTTTAGGCCATAATCAGGGTCCGACACGGCACTCTGAGCCTTTGGTTAATTCCTCTTCCTGGTGGGAAATTAGAGTTAAATGTGCCCCTCCGGACACCTGCCTCACTCCCAGCCCCTTGGTTATGTGTGTCCTGTAGTTTGAGGCCACATGTGCTGGGTTCCTCACCTTCGGCTGATGTGGCCCCACTGGTGTGAGGACACTCCTGCCTGGTTCCCATCCCCTTGGTGATGTGGACCCTCCGGTGAGAGTCTGATCCTGGCTGGGTTCCTCACACTTCTGAGAGGTGGGCCCTCTTCTCTGAGGTCACTCCTGCCTGGCTGGCCCACCCCGCCTTGACGACGTCGGCTCTCTCGTGGGAGTTGGTGCCTGCTGCGAGTCTCCTCCCCTTGGTAATGAGGGCCCTCTGGCGTCAGGCCCTAACTCCTGGCCTCCCAAAATTTTCTGATGTGCGCCCTGTGGTGCGAGTACACTCCTGCCAGGTTCCCAACACCATGGGAATGTGGGCCTTCTGCTCTGAGGTCCCAACGATGGGTTGCTCAGTTTCATGATGAGGGCCCTCTGCTGTGAGTTCACTCCGGCCTGGATCCCATAGCCTCGCTGCTCCTGGCCACCTGCGGGGAGGTTACAACTGCGGGATTCCTCACCTTTTTTCTTCTATGGGCCCTCTGTTTTGAGACTCCTCCTGCCTGCCTCACTCCCAGCCCCTTGGTGATGTGTGTCCTCTGGTTTGAGGCCACGTGTGCTGGGTCCCTCACCTTTCGATGATGTGGCCCCACTGGTGTGAGGACACTCTTGCCTGGTTCCTATCCCCTTGAAGATGTGGGCTCTCTGGTGAGAGTCTGATCCTGGCTGGGTTCCTCACCCTTCTGTGAGGTGGGCCCTCTGCTGTGAGGTCACTCCTGCCTGGCTGGCACACCCCGCCTGGGCAACATCGGCCCTCTTGTGGCAGTTGGAGCATGCTGGGAGCCTCCTCCCCTCGGTGATGAGGGCCCTCTTGCGTCAGGCCCTAACTGCTGGGTACCCACATTTTCTGATACGTGCTAAGTGGTGCGAGGACACTCCTGCGAGGTTCCCATCCCCATGGGGATGTGGGCCTTCTGCTCTGAGGTCCCAATGGCTGGGTTGCTCACAGTTTCATGATGTGGGCCCTCTGCTGTGAGTTCACTGCAGCCTGGATCACATAGACTCGGTGCTCTGGGCCGCCTGCTGGGAGGTTCCCACTGCAGGATTCCTCACCTTTTTTATTCTATTGGCCCTGTGTTGTGAGGCTACTCATGCCTGCCTCAATCCGAGCCCCTTGGAGATGTGGGTCCTCTGGTTTAGGCCTCATGTGCTGGTTTCCTCACCTTTCTATGATGTGGTCACCCTGGTGTGAAGACAGTCCTGCCTGGTTCTGATCCCCTTGGTGATGTGGGCCCTCTGGTGAGAGTCTTATCCTGGCTGGGTTCTTCACCCTTCTGTGAGGTAGGCCCTCTGCTGTGAGGTCACTCCTGCCTGGCTGTCACACGTCACCTTGTCGACATGGGCCCTCAGTTGGGAGTTGGTGCCTGCTTGGAGTCTCCTCCCCTTGGTAATGAGGGCCCTCTGGCGTCAGACCCTAACTTCTGGCTCCCAAAATTCTCTGATGTGTGCCCTGAGGTGCGAGTACACTTATGCCATGTTCCCAACCACATAGGAATGTGGGCCTTCTGCTCTGAGGTCCCAAAGCCTGGGTTGCTCACAGTTTCATGATGAGGGCCCTCTGTTTTGAGTTCAGTCAGGTCTGGATCCCATAGCCTCGCTGCTCCTGGCCGCCTGCTGGGAGGTTCCAACTGCGGGATTCCTCACCTTTTTTCTTCTATGGGCCCTCTGTTTTGAGACTCCTCCTGCCTGCCTCACTCCCAGCCCCTTGGTGATGTGTGTCCTCTGGTTTGAGGCCACGTGTGCTGGGTCACTCACATTTCGTTGATGAGGTCCCACTGGTGTGAGGACACTCCAGCCTGGTTCCCATTCTCTTGGTGATGTGGGCCCTCTGGTGAGAGTCTGATCCTCCTTGGGTTCCTCACACTTTTGTGAGGTGGGCCCTCTGCTCTGAGGTCACTCTTGCCTGGCTGGCACACCCCGCATTGGCGACGGCGGCCCACTGGTAGCAGTTGGAGCCTGCTGGGAGCCTCCTCTCCTCGGTGATGAGAGCCCTCTGGTGTCAGGCCCTAACTGCTGGGCTCCCCACATTTTCTGATGTGTGCCCACTGGTGCGATGACACTCCTACTTGGTTCCCTTCCCCATGGGGATGTGGGCCTTGTGCTCTGAGGTCACAACGGCTGGTTTGCTCACAGTTTCATGATGAGGGCCCTCTGTTGTGAGTTCATCACTGCCTGGATCCCATAGCCTCGGTGCTCTGGGCCGCCTGCTGGGATGTTCCAACTGCTGGATTCCTCACCTTTTTTATACAATGGGCCATGTGTTGTGAGGTTAATCCTGCCTGCCTCGCTCCAAGACCCATGGTGATGTGGGTCCTCTGGTTTGAGGCCACATTTTCTTGTTACCTCAACTTTTGACGATATGGCCCCACGGGTGTGATGACACTCCTACCTGGTTCACAGCCCCTTGCTGATGTGGGCACTCTGGTGAGAGTCTGATCCTGGCTGGGTTCCTTACCCTTCTGTGAGGTGGGCCCTCTGATGTGAGGTCACTCCTGCCTGGCTGGCTCACGTCGCCTTGATGATGTGGGCCCTCTGTTGGCCACTAAAGCATTCTGGGAGCCTCCTACCCTCTTTAATGAGGGCCCTGGAAAAAACGCATATGCACATTTTGACCAAGTGCATCATTGTCCAGGATCTGCCTCTTCTCCTATGCTTTCAGAGCACTTCCCGTCTACGTCCTGAAATCATATTCCAGGAATACTGCCCCGCTTTCAAGTCCTCCTCGCAGCCTTACTTCAATATATTTTTGTATGATACCTGTCATTAATAACTCTGCAGGTTTGTTAAATACAGTGTCCCTGAGCTCCTTTCTTCAACATGCTTTCTTGTGAGCTGGCCGCAAAACCGCAGGATTGCTTCAGGCCGTAATCTGGTTTCGGCACGGCACGCTGAGCCTTTGGTAAATTCCTCTTTCTGGTGAGAAATGAGCATTCAATTTGCCCGTGGAGACACCTACAGCTAGTCTCTCATTGGTTCTCCCTATTCCTGTTCATCTTGTGCAGAAATTGCAAACTGTGCCAAACAGGAGGTTAAAGGCACTGACTCTCCAAGTGGGTAGAGGGTTAGTAAAGCATCTGGAATGGTGAACCCGAGTACCAGGGAACGAAACCTGAGAGCCATTTAAAATGGTTTCCCAGTCTCACAGTGGACAATACTCTGGGTTTCCCATGCATGTTTTAGCTGAAGGAAGAATTCCTTAAACCTGGAGATTATTGACCCATGGAATGGGTACCATGCAGTATGACTAAAAAGGGTCTGAATTTGCTCACCGAACCTCACCAATGCTATCAGTTCGAAGTGTCCAGCCTTATGCCTCACCCAGCTCTGGGTGTAGATGTGGTAAATCCAGGTTTCATCACAAGCCCTGAATCAATTATTTAAGAATTGCTGTCTCTTTCACTGTCATTGTGTTTTGTTTTTGTAATTTAGTTTGATAATGGGATTTATCGGATTTTCACTGCTGCGTTCATGCCGCTGTACAAACGCTTGATTCTCCTACAGAGAAATATAAATCCACGGGTTTTAAGATTCTTACTAGTCAGGTATATTCCTAGGCGTTGAATATGTGGTGTTGAGTCCATGTCGTTGAACAAGGAGTAGGTCTTGACTATTACATATTTGGCTTATGGAACGGTATCTGTGCTATTTTCAATCTCTGGTTTTATGCAGCACCCCAACTCACCTTTGCCCTTAAGCAAGCATAAGTTGGTTTTCTAAATTTGAGTCCCTGTTCTGTTTTGTAATTCAGTTCATGTGTAGCCAAGTTTACATTCCGTGTATTAGTGATATCTTATGATGTTTCATTTTCTGTGTGACTTATTTCACTTAGAATCACTGTAGCTGAATCCACTCATTATGCCGTGATGGGCCTGATGACATAGATTTCATTGCTGAGTGATATTCCATTGTACGTACGAACCACAACTTCTTTATCCATTTTTCACATTCTGGGATATTTAACTTGTACCGTAGATGAGGTTCTTGTAAACAGAGCCGTCCGAAAATTTGGGGTGGCTGTGTGTTTTTGATTTTAATTTCCCTAAGCTATAGGACCATAACTGGAAGTGCCGTAGGCTCCGTTGCTTTGTTTTTTAGGTGTTTCAGGAAACACCATACACTTCTCCAGGGTGGCTGTTGGCAATTTACATCCCGCCCATCAGCATGACAAGGCTCCCTCTTCTCCATGGTCTGTGCTGCCTTTCTGGATTTTACACTTTTTTCAGATGGCCCTTTTGACCGGGGGGCAGTGAGACTTCATTGTAGTGCAGATTTCCATTACACGCTTGCTTTGTTGGCCAAAAAGGGCGTATGCGTTTTTTCCTGAATATATTCAGGAAAAAACGCATACGCCCTTTTTGGCCAAGTGCATCATTGTCGACATTCTGCCTCTTTTCCTATGCTTTTAGTACAATTCCAGTCTACCCCCTGAAATTGTTTTCCTGAAATTCTGCCCCGCTTTCAAGTCCTCTTCGAAGACTTACTTCAATACATTTTTGACGATAGCTGTCATTCATAACTCTGCAGGTTTGTGAATTACAGTGCCCCTGAGCTCATTTCTTCAACTCGCTTTCTTGTGAGATGGCCGAAAACCACAGGATTGCTTCAGGCCCTAATCTGTTTCCGGCAGGGCACGCTGAGCCTTTGGTTAATTCCTCTTCCTGGTGGGAAATGAGCGTTCCATTTGCCCGTGCAGACACCTACAGCTAGTCTCTCATTGCTTCTCCCTTTTCCTGTTCATCTTGCGCAGAAATTGCAAACTGTGCCAAACAGGAGGTTAATGGCACTGACTCTCCAAGTGAGGAGGGTATTAGTAAAGCGTTCAAATGTTGAACCCGAGTACCAGGGTACGAAAACTGAGATGCATTTGAAAACGTTTCCCAATCACACTGTGGACCATACTCTGGGTTTCCCATGCATGTTTTAGCTGAAGGAAGGATCCCTTAAACCTGGAGAGTTGGGACCCATGGAATGGGTACCATGCAGTATGACTTCAAAGGGTCTGCGTTTGCTCACCGAACCTCACCAATGCTATCAGCCCGAAGTGTCCAGCCTTATGTCTCATCCAGCTCTGGGTGTAGATGTGGTAAATACAGGTTGCATCACAAGCCCTGAATGAATTATTTAAGAATTGCTCTCTATTTCACTCTCATTGTGTTTTGTTTTTGAAATTCATTTTGATAATGGGATTTATCGTATTTTCACTGCTGCTTTTAGGCCACTGTACACACGCTTGATTTCCTTATGGAGACATATAAATCCATGGGTTTTAAGATTCTTACTTGTCAGGTATCTTCCCAGGCATTGAATATAGGGTGTTGAGTCCATTTCGTTGAGCAAGGAGTAGGTTTTGTCTATTATATATTTCGCTTATGGAACGGTATCTGTGCTAATTTCAATCTCTGGTTTTATTCAGCATCCCAACTGACCTTTCCCCATTAGCAAGCATAAGTTGGTTTGCTGAATTTGAGACCCTCTTCTGTTTTGTAATTCAGTTCATGGGTAGCCAAGTTTACATTCCGTGTATTAGTGATATCTTATGAGGTTTCTTTTTCTGTGTGACTTATTTCTCATAGATTCATCGTACCTGAATCCACTCATTATGCCGCTACGGGCCTGATGACGTAGATTTCATTGCTGAGTGATATTCCATTGTACTTGCATACCACAACTTCTTTATGAATTTTTTGCTTTCTCGGATATTTAACTTGTACCGTAGACGAGGTTCTTGTAAACAGAGACGTCCCAAACATTGGGGTGGCTGTGTGTTTTTGATTTTAATTTCCATAATCTATAGGACCATAAGTGGAAGTGCCATAGGCTGTGTTGCTTTGTTTCCTACGTGTTTCAGGAAACACCATACACTTCTCCAGAGTGGCTGTTGGCAATTTACATCCCGCCCATCAGCATAACAAGGCTCCCTTTTCTCCATGACCTGTCCTGCCTTTCTGGATTTTACACTTTTTTCAGATGGCCCTTTTGACCGGGGGGCAGTGAGACTTCATTGTAGTGCAGATTTCCTTTACACGCTTGCTTGGTTGGCCAAAAAGGGCATATGCGTTTTTTCCTGAATATATTCAGGAAAAAACGCATACGCCCTTTTTGGCCAAGTGCATTATTGTTGACATTCTGCCTCTTTTCCTATGCTTTAAGTGCAATTCCAGTCTACCCCCTGAAATCGTTTTCCTGAAATTCTGCCCCACTTTCAAGTCCTCTTCGGAGACTTACTTCAATACATTTTTGGACGATAGCTGTCATTCATAACTCTGCAGGTTTGTGAATTACAGTGCCCCTGAGCTCCTTTCCTCAACTCGCTTTCTCGTGAGCTGGCTGCAAAACCGCAGGATTGCTTCAGGCCCTTATCTGTTTCCGGCAGGGCATGCTGAGCCTTTGGTTAATTCCTCTTCCTGGTGGGAAATGAGCATTCCATTTGCCCGTGCAGACACCTACAGATAGTCTCTCATTGGTTCTCCCTATTCCTGTTCATCTTGCGCAGAAATTGCAAACTGTGCCAAACAGGAGGTTAAAGGCACTGACTCTCCAAGTGGGGAGAGTTTTAGTAAAGCGTCTGGAATGGTGCACCCGAGTACCGGGGTTCGAAAACTGAGATGCATTTGGAAACGTTTCCCAATCACACGGTGGACCATACTCCGGGTTTCCCATGCATGTTTTAGCTGAAGGAAGAATCCCTTAAACCTCGAGAGTTGGGACCCATGGAATGAGTACCATGAAGTATGACTTCAAAGGGTCTGCGTTTGCTCACCGAACCTCACCAATGCTATCAGCCCAAAGTGCCAAGCCTTATGTCTCACCCAGCTCTGGGTGTACATGTGGTAAATCCAAGTTGCATCACAAGCCCTGAATCAATTATTTAAGAATTGCTCTCTATTTCACTGTCACTGTGTTTTGTTTTTGAAATTTATTTTGATAATGGGATTTATCAGATTTTCACTGCTGCGTTTAGGCCGATGTACAGACATTTGATTTCCTTATGGAGACATATAAATCCATGGGTTTTAAGATTCTTACTTGTCAGGTATATTCCCAGGCGTTGAATATGTGGTGTTGAGTCTATTTCGCTGAGCAAGGAGTAGGTCTTGTCTATTATATATTTGGCTTATGGAACGGTATCTGTGCTAATTTCAATCTCTGTTTTTATGCAGCACCCCAACTCACCTTTCCCCATAAGCAAGCATAAGTTGGTTTTCTAAATTTGAGACCCTGTTCTGTTTTGTAATTCAGTTCATGTGTAGCCAAGTTTACATTCCGTGTATTAGTGATATCTTATGATGTTTCTTTTTCTGTATAACTTATTTCTCGTAGAATCATCGTTCCTGAATCCACTCATTATGCCGCTACGGGCCTGATGACGTAGATTTCATTGCTGTGTGATATTCCATTGTACGTGAGTACCACAACTTCTTTATCCGTTTTTTGCTTTCTCGGATAGTTAACTTATACCGTAGACAAGGTTCTTGTTAACAGAGCCGTCCGAAACTTTGGGGTGGCTGTGTGTTTTTGATTTTAATTTCCCTAAGCTATAGGACCATAAGTGGAAGTGCCATAGGCTGTGTTGCTTTGTTTCCTACGTGTTTCAGGAAACACCATACACTTCTCCAGAGTGGCTGTTGGCAATTTATATCCCGCACATCAGCATAACAAAGCTCCCTGTTCTCCATGACCTGTCCTGCCTTTCTGGATTTTACACTTTTTTCAGATGGCCCTTTTGACCGGTGGGCAGTGGGACTTCATTGTAGTGCAGATTTCCTTTACACGCTTGCTTGGTTGGCCAAAAAGGGTGTATGCGTTTTTTACTGAATATATTCAGGAAAAAACGCATACGACCTTTTTGGCCAAGTGCATCATTGTCGACATTCTGCCTCTTTTCCTATGCTTTAAGTGCAATTCCAGTTTACCCCCTGAAATCGTTTTCCGGAAATTCTTCCCCGCTTTCAAGTCGTCTTGGACGACTTACTTCAATACATTTTTGGACGATAGCTGTCATTCATAACTCTGCAGGTTTGTGAATTACAGTGCCCCTGAGCTCCTTTCCTCAACTCGCTTTCTCCTGAGCTGGCCGCAAAACCGCAGGATTGCTTCAGGCCCTAAACTGTTTCTGGCAGGGCACGCTGAGCCTTTGGTTAATTCCTCTTCCTGGTGGGAAATGAGCGTTCCATTTGGCCGTGCAGACACCTACAGCTAGTCTCTCATTGGTTCTCCCTATTCCTGTTCATCTTGCGCAGAAATTGCAAACTGTGCCAAACAGGAGGTTAAAGTCCCTGACTCTCCAAGTGGGGAGAGTGTTAGTAAAGCGTCTGGAATGGTGAACCCGAGTACCAGGGTTCGAAAATTGAGATGCATTTGAAAACGTTTCCCAATCACACGGTGGACCATACTCTGGGTTTCCCATGCATGTTTTAGCTGAAGGAAGAATCCCTTAAACGTTGAGAGTTGGGACCCATGGAATGGGTACCATGCAGTATGACTTCAAAGGGTCTGCGTTTGCTCACTGAACCTCACCAATGATATCAGCCCGAAGTGTCCAGCCTTATGTCTCACCCAACTCTGGGTGTAGATGTGGTAAATCCAGGTTGCATCACAAGCCCTCAATGAATTATTTAAGAATTGCTCTCTATTTCACTGTCATTGTGTTTTGTTTTTGAAATTTATGTTGATAATGGGATTTATCGGATTTTCACTGCTGCGTTTAGGCCGCTGTACACATGCTTGATTTCCTTATGGAGACATATAAATCCATGGGTTTTAAGATTCTTACTTGTCAGGTATCTTCCCAGGCGTTGAATATGGGGTGTTGAGTCCATTTCGCTGAGCAAGGAGTAGGTCTTGTCTATTATATATTTGGCTTATGGAACGGTATCTGTGCTAATTTCAATCTCTGGTTTTATGCAGCACCCCAACTCACCGTTCCCCATATGCAAACATAAGTTGGTTTTCTAAATTTGAGACCCTGTTCTGTTTTGTAATTCAGTTCGTGTGTAGCCAAGATTACATTCGGTGTATTAGTGATATCTCATGATGTTTCTTTTTCTGTGTGACTTATTTCTCGTAGAATCATCGTACCTGAATCCACTCATTATGCCGCTACGGGCCTGATGACGTAGATTTCATTACTGAGTGATATTCCATTGTACGTGCGTACCACAACTTCTTTATCCATTTTTTGCTTTCTCGGATAGTTAACTTATACCGTAGACAAGGGTCTTGTAAACAGAGCCGTCCCAAACTTTGGGGTGGCTGTGTGTTTTTGATTTTAATTTCCCTAAGCTATAGGACCATAAGTGGAAGTGCCATAGGCTGTGTTGCTTTGTTTCCTACGTGTTTCTGGAAACACCATACACTTCTCCAGAGTGGCTGTTGGCAATTTACATCCCGCCCATCAGCATAACAAGGCTCCCTGTTCTCCATGACCTGTCCTGCCTTTCTGGATTTTACACTTTGTTCAGATGTGCCTTTTGACCGGTGGGCAGTGTGACTTCATTTTAGTGCAGATTTCCTTTACACGCTTGCTTGTTTGGCCATAAACCGCGTATGCGTTTTTTCCTGAATATATTCAGGAAAAAACGCATACGTCCTTTTTGGCCAAGTGCATCATTTTCGACATTCTGCCTCTTTTCCTATGCTTTAAGTGCAATTCCTGTCTACCCCCTGAAATTGTGTTCCTGAAATTCTGCCCCGCTTTCAAGTCCTCTTCGAAGACTTACTTCAATACATTTTTGGACGATAGCTGTCATTCATAACTCTGCAGGTTTCTGAATTACACTGCCCCTGAGCTCCGTTCTTCAACTCGCTTTCTTGTGAGCTCGCCGCAAAACCGCAGGATTGCTTCACGCCATAATCTCTTTCTGGCAGGGCACGCTGAGCCTTTGGTTAATTCCTCTTCCTGGTGGGAAATGAGCGTTCCATTTGCACGTGCAGACACCTACATCTAGTCTCTCATTGCTTCTCCCTATTCCTGTTCATCTTGCGCAGAAATTGCAAACTGGGCCAAACAGGAGGTTAAAGGCACTGACTCTCCAAGTGGGGAGAGTGTTAGTAAAGCGTCTGGAATGGTGAACCCGAGTACCAGGGGCAAAAACTGAGATGCATTTGAAAACGTTTCCCAATCACACGGTGGTCCATACTCTGGGTTTCCCATGCATGTTTTAGCTGAAGGAAGAATCCCTTAAACCTGGAGAGTTGGGACCCATAGAATGGGTACCATGCAGTATGACTTCAAAGGGTCTGCGTTTGCTCACCGAACCTCACCAATGCTATCAGCCCGAAGTGCCCAGCCTTATGTCTCACCCAGCTCTGGGTGTACATGTGGTAAATCCAGGTTGCATCACAAGCCCTGAATCAATTATTTAAGAAATGCTCTCTATTTCACTGTCATTGTGTTTTGTTTTTGAAATTTATTTTGATAATGGGATTTATCGTATTTTCACTGCTGCGTTTAGGCCGATGTACAGACATATGATTTCCTTATGGAGACATATAAATCCATGGGTTTTAAAATTCTTACTTGTCAGGTATATTCCCAGGCGTTGAATATGGGGTGTTGAGTCTATTTCGCTGAGCTAGGAGTAGGTCTTGTCTATTATATATTTGGCTTATGGAACGGTATCTGTGCTAATTTCAATCTCTGTTTTTATGCAGCACCCCAACTCACCTTTCCCCATAAGCAAGTATAAGTTGGTTGTCTCAATTTGAGACCCTTTTCTGTTTTGTAATTCAGTTTATGTGTAGTCAAGTTTACGTTCCGTGTATTAGTGATATCTTATGATGTTTCTTTTTCTGTGTGACTTATTTCTCGTAGAATCAGCGTACTTGAATCCACTCATTATGGCGCTACGGGCCTGATGACGTAGATTTCATTGCTGTGTGATATTCCATTGTACGTACGTAGCACTACTTCTTTATCCATTTTTGGCTTTCTCGGATATTTAACTTGTACCGTAGACGAGGTTCCTGTAAACGGAGCCGTCCCAAACTTTGGGGTGGCTGTGTGTTTTTGATTTTAATTTCCCTAAGCTATAGATCCATAAGTGGAAGTGCCATAGGCTGTGTTGTTTTGTTTCCTACGTGTTTCAGGAAACACCATACACTTCTCCAGAGTGGCTGTTGGCATTTTACATCCTGCCCATCAGCATAACAAGGCTCCCTGTTCTCCATGACCTGTCCTTCCTTTCTGGATTTTACACTTTTTTCAGATAGCCCTTTTGACCGGGGGGCAGTTAGACTTCATTGTAGTGCAGATTTCCTTTACACGCTTGCTTTGTTGACCAAAAAGTGCGTATGCGTTTTTTCCTGAATATATTCAGGAAAAAACACATACGCCCTTTTTGGCCAAGTGCATCATTGTCGACATTCTGCCTCATTTCCTATGCTTTAAGTGCAATTCCAGTCTACCCCCTGAAATCGTTTTCCTGAAATTCTGTCCCGCTTTCAAGTCCTCTTCGAAGACTTACTTCAATACATTTTTGGACGATAGCTGTCATTCATAACTCTGCAGGTTTGTGAATTTCAGTGGCCCTGAGCTCCTTTCTTCAACTCACTTTCTTGTGAGCTGGCTGCAAAACCGCAGGATTGCTTCCGGCCCTAATCTGTTTCCAGCAGGGCACGCTGAGCCTTTGGTTAATTCGTCTTCCTGGTGGGAAATGAGCGTTCCATTTGCCCGTGCAGACACCTACAGCTAATCTCTCATTGGTTCTCCCTATTCCTGTTCATCTTGCGCAGAAATTGCAAACTGTGCGAAACAGGAGTTTAAAGGCACTGACTCTCCAAGTGGGGAGAGTGTTAGTAAAGCGTCTGGAATGGTGAACCCGAGTACCAGCGTTCGAAAACTGAGATGCATTTGAAAACGTTTCCCAATCACACGGTGGACCATACCCTGGGTTTCCCATGCATATTTTAGCTGAAGGAAGAATCCCTTAAACCTGGAGAGTTGGGACCCATGGAATGGGTACCATGCAGTATGACTTCAAAGGGTCTGCGTTTGCTCACCGAACCTCACCAAAGCTATCAGCCCGAAGTGTCCAGCCTTATGTGTCACCCAGCTCTGGGTGTAGATGTGGTAAATCCAGGTTTCATCACAAGCCCTGAATGAATTATTTAAGAATTGCTCTCTATTTCACTGTCATTGTGGTTTTTTTTGACATTTATTTTGATCATGGGATTTATCGGATTTTCACTGCTGCGTTTATGCCGCTGTACACACGCTTTATTTCCTTGTGGAGACATATAAATCCATGGGTTTTAAGATTCTTACTTGTCAGGTATATTCCCAAGCGTTGAATATGGAGTGTTGAGTCCATTTCGTTGAGCAAGGAGTAGGTCTTGTCTATTATATATTTGGCTTATGGAACGGTATCTGTGCTAATTTCAATCTCTGGTTTTATACAGCACCCCAACTCACCTTTCCCCATAAGCAAGCGTAAGTTGGTTTTCTAAATTTGAGACCCTGTTCTGTTGGTATTTCTGTTCATGTGTAGCCAAGTTTACATTCCGTGTATTAGTGATATCTTATGAGGTTTCTTTATCTGTGTGACTTATTTCTCGTAGAATCATCATACCTGAATCCACTCATTATGCCGCTACGGGCCTGATGACGTAGATTTCATTGCTGAGTGATATTCCATTGTACTTGCATACCACAACTTCTTTATGAATTTTTTGCTTTCTCGGATATTTAACTTGTACCGTAGACGAGGTTCTTGTAAACAGAGCCGTCCCAAACATTGGGGTGGCTGTGTGTTTTTGATTTTAATTTCCATAATCTATAGGACCATAAGTGGAAGTGCCATAGGCTGTGTTGCTTTGTTTCCTACCTGTTTCAGGAAACACCATACACTTCTCCAGAGTGGCTGTTGGCAATTTACATCCCGCCCATCAGCATAACAAGGCTCCCTGTTCTCCATGGCCTGTGCTGTCTTTCTGGATTTTACACTTTTTTCAGATGGCCCTTTTGACCTGGGGGCAGTGAGACTTCTTTGTAGTGCAGATTTCTTTAACATGCTTGCTTGGTTGGCCAAAAAGGGCGTATGCGTTTTTTCCTGAATATATTCAGGAAAAAACGCATACGCCCTTTTTGGCCAAGTGCATCATTGTCGACGTTCTGCCTCTTTTCCTATGCTTTAAATGCAATTCCAGTCTACCCCCTGAAATCGTTTTCTTGCAATTCTGCCCCGCTTTCATGTCCTCTTCGCAGCCTTCCTTCAATATATTTTTGGGTGATAGCTGTCATTTATAACTCTGCAGGTTTGTGAATTACAGTGTCCCTGAGCTCCTTTCTTCAACTCGCTTTCTTGTGAGCTGGCCGCAAACCCGCAGGATTGCTTCAGGCCCTAATCTGGTTCCGGCACGGCATGCTGAGCCTTTGGTTAATTCCTCTTCCTGGTGGGAAATGAGCGTTAAATTTGCCCGTGCAGACACCTTCACACGAGTCTTCATGGTGCCACTTTGCCCCGGTTATCTCTATGGAGGTTGGAGTTGGAGGGCCTCCTCACTCAAGGTCAGTGTGCCCATGGAGCCCACCCTGCAACTTCAGGGCATGGTTGGGGGTTAGGATCACCACGTGGGGTCCTTTTCCCTTCGGAGTGAGGTGGCCTTTAGGGCTGCTGATTTCCAGGTTTTCAGATACTGCCAGTATCTTGGCCAGATGTGGCGGTGGGCCAAGCCCCTTGGTGACCGTAGTTTATCCTACCTGGATCGCATTCTTGCATTGTTCCATTTCAAGTGGTCCCAGGTTTTGCACTAATACTCCAATGGCGATTCACCATTCACCAGGAATGTAAAGGTCAAAGGGTTTAGCTAAATTAGGGAGTTCCAGGGCAAGGGTCTGAATTGACTGCTCTTTCCATTCTTGAAAGGCCACTTCTGCATTCTATTCAAAAGGATCATCATCTTTTCCTTTCAGTGTTTCATATAGAGGCCGAGCTAGTAGACTGTAGTTAGGGATCCAGAAGCAGCAGTCCCTGGCCTCCCCAGGAGCCCCTAAGCTGTCTTCTAGTTTCAGAAATGGGTAAGGCTGTAAATTGTTTCTTCCCTTTCCTGGGATGGGCTTCTCCGACCTTCTGTGAGAATGAAGCCCAGGCAGGTCACCGTAGTCTGTGATATTTGAGCTTTTTCTTGGACAACTTGTATCCTTTATTGGCTTGGTAGTTCAGAGGTCTCCTTAGTAGGGCTGGCGATCAGAATGTCGTCTGCATATTGAAGGAGTGTTTCCTTTTCCAGAGGTAGAACTTTTAGTTCTTTAGCTGAGCTTTCCCCAAAGATGGTGTGGGAATTTTTGAACCCTTGGGGCAACACGGCCCGGAAGTATTGTTTTAGTTGTATGTTGAGTCCTGCCACTCACAAGCCAAAATTTCTTGTGACTCTGGGACTAATAGAATACAAAAGAAGGCATCATTGAAGACTAATACAGAATACCATGTCCTGGTGGTTGGTAGAATGACCAGCAGGGTGTAGGATTTAGGAACTACTGGAGGTATATCCTCGGTGGCTTCACTGACTGTCCTGACATCCTTTACCAGGACTCCAGCAGCCCATGGGGCTCTCGAGGTCAGGCCAATCCCAGGATATGGAGCTCACCTGGGCAGGTACCCCACCCCCACCCCAGCCCATGGGGCTCTCGTGTTCAGGCCCCTCCCAGGATATGGGGTTCCCTGGGCAGGTTCCCCTGCAGCCCATGGGGCTCTCGTGGTCAGGCCCCTCCCAGGATACAGAGCTACCCTTGCAGGTACCATGGCAGGGCTGGGAACACAGGAACCGTGCATATCGCCCTCATTGCAGAGCACTCCCAGCTCACCTGTCACTCAGATCTGACACAGAGCACCTCAGAGCAGGACTTGAACTAACAAACAGCAGCTCCGACAGGTCTGTGACCCTGGGCATCACTCTGTGTGGCCTCCCTCCACCTGGTCTTCCAGAGACTTCCACTGCACCCGGGGCACCAGGCCTCTGTCTCCACCCACCAGCCACCCCTCCTCTCCCTGACTCCTGGGTTCCTCTCATTAGGAGAGGGTTTTCTTGAAGTTGTCTCCCACTCATGGGCCAGATAATATAATTAGAAAACAAGCCAGAGCTGCAGCCCCTTGTCTATCCTGACTCTCAGGAGCCCACACCTGTTCCTTGGACCTGGCCGATTCAGCAAGTTCCAGTTTCTGCAACTGTGAGCCCCTGAGGGGTGATTATTGGCTGGCCTGGGAAGCCCGACCGTGCCGGCCAGCCCTCCCCAGGTGTGCCTGGGTTCAGATCAATATAAACACCGCTCCAGGCAGCAAGAGCCCCTGCAGCTGTGCCTGACGCCATTTTCTCTGCCCTGTCAGCAGTCTTGGGGCTGGACTGGTGGGAGGGAGTGAGAGGCCACGGCTTTGTGGGTGGCCCAGTGTGAGTGGGGCTCTGCTGGACTTTCTGCAGCAGTTGCCAAGATGCCACCTGCTAAAGAAGAGGATGTGTCACCCATACCTGCCGCTGGAATTTCTCCCTGGGCAGAGGTGAGTGAGGAAGAAAGCAGTGGGGGCCGGGACAGCAGGGGTATCTCAGGCAGGGAAATGGAAAACTTCCAGAAGAGCACCCAGGGCCAGGACCATCCTGGCTGGCCTGCAGGCACCAAGTCGGCTGGCATGCTGTCACTCATGTGGCTCCATGGCCCTTCCTCTAGGCTTTCAAGTCCTTGTACATATTCAGGTGTTTTACCTGGGAAGGGTGGGAACATTTCAGCAGCAGCTGGCCTGGGGCTCAGCCCACGTTTACTCACAGATGCCTCGGCACGGTCCCCCAGCTTTGCAATGAGGACGCTTGTTGCGTGGGGCCTGCTGGTTGAATGGGAGATGATTCCCCACCACTGACCAACTTCAGAATTGTTTACAACTGGAGCAAGTGCCCTGATACGGTTTTCCTCTGTGTAACTGGTGGGTTCTGTTTTTTTTTCTTTTTTTCGTTTTTGGTTCAAGGTAGATTTTATTCCTCTTTTTTGTATTTACAGATATAAGCATGGAAATAATTTATTCATATAAATACATGTATGTGAAGGGAAGTATATTTTTTCTGTTTTACTTTTTGTAATTTGAATTTTATTTTATTTTTTTATACAGCAGGTTCTTTTTGGTTATCTATTTTATACATATAAATGTATACATGCCAATCCCAATCTCTCAACTCCTCCCACCACCACCCCCCAACAGCTTTCCCCCCTTGGTGTCCATACGTTTGTTGTCTACATCTGTTGCTCTATTTCTGCCTGGCAAAACGGTTCATCTGTACAATTTTTCTAGGTTCCACATATATGCATTAATAGACAAGATTTGTTTTTCTCTTTCTGGCTTACTTCACTCTGTATGACAGTCTCTAGATCCATCAACGTCTCTACAAATGACCCAATTTCATTCCTTTTTATGGCTTAGTAATATTCCATTTTATATATGTACCACATCTTTATGCATTCGTCTGTCTGTGGGCATTTAGGTTGCTTCCATTACCTGGATATTGTAAATAGTGATGCAATGAACATTGCGGTGAATGTCTCTTTTTGATTTATGGTTTTGTCTGGGTATATGCCCAGTAGTGGGATTGCTGTATCATATGGTAATTCTATTCTTAGTTTTATAAGAAACTCCATAATGTTCTCCACAGTGACTGTATCAATTTACATTCCCAACAATAGTGGAAGAGGGTTCCTTATCTCCACACCCTTTCCAGCATTTGTTGTTTGTAGATTTTCTGATGATGCCCATTCTAACAGGTGTGAGGTGATACACCATGGATGAGTCTATTTCGTTGAGCAAAGAGTAGGTCTTGTCTATTATATATTTGGCTTATGGAACGGTATGTGTGCTAATTTCAATCTCTGGTTTTATACAGCACCCCAACTCAACTTTCCCCTTAAGCAAGCATAAGTTTTTATCTAAATGTGAGACTCTGTTCGGTTTTGGAATTCAGTTTATGTGTAGCCAAGTTTACACTCTCTCTATTAGTGATATCTTATGATAATTATCTTTCTCTGTGTGACCTATTTCTCTTAGAATCATCATACTTAAATCCACTCAATTTGCTGCTACAGGCCTGATGACATTGATTTCATTGCTGAGTGATATTCTGTTGTACGTAAGTAGCACAACTCCTTTATCCATTTTTTTCTTTCTGGGATATTTAATTTGTACTGGACTCAAGGTTCTTGTAAACACAGCAGCCCTAAATTTTGTGTTGGCTGTGTCTTGTTGATTTTAATTTTCCTAAGCTATAGGGCCAAAAGTGGAAGTGCCCTAGGGTCTGTAGCTTTGTTTTTCAGATGTTTCAGGATACACCATACACATCTCCAGAGTGTCTGTTGGCAATTTACATCCCGCCCATCAGCATAACAAGGCTCCCTGTTCTCCATGGCCTGTCCTGTGTTTCTGGTTTTTACACTTTTTTCAGATGGCCCTTTTGACGAATGGGAAATGAGACTTCATTGTAGTGCGGATTTCCATTTCTCGAGTGCTTGGTTGGCCAAAAAGGGCATATGTGTTTTTTCCTGAATATATTCAGGAAAAAATGTTTACGCACTTTTGTCCAAGTGCATCACTGTCAAAGATCTGCCGCTTTTCACATGCTTTAAATGCAATTCCAATCTACCTCCTGAAATATGATTCCTGCAATTCTGCCTCGTTTTCAAGTCCTCTTTGCAGACTTACTTCCATATATTTTTGCCAATAGCTGTCATTTATAACTCTGCAGGTTTGTGAATTACAGTGCCCGTGATTTCCTTTCTTAACTCGTTTCCTTGAAAACTGGCCACAGAACCGCAGGTTTGCTTCAGGCCGTAATCAGGGTCCGGCACGGCACTCTGAGACTTTGGTTCATTCCACTTCCTGGTGGGAAATTAGAGTTAAATGTGCCCCTCCAGACACCTGCCTCACTCCTAGCCCCTTGGTGATGTGTGTCCTGTGGTTTGAGGCCACATGTGCTGGGTTCCTCACCTTTGGCTGATGTGGCCCCACTGGTGTGAGGACACTCCTGCCTGCTTCCCATCCCCTTGGTGATGTGGGCCCTCCGGTGAGAGTCTGATCCTGGTTGGGTTCCTCACACTTCTGTGAGGTGGGCACTCTTCTCTGAGGTCACTCCTGCCTGGCTGGCACACCCCGCCTTGGCGACGTCGGCCCTCTGGTGGGATTTGGTGCCTGCTGGGTGTCTCCTCCCCTCGGTAATGAGGGCCCTCTGGCGTCAGGCCCTAACTCCTGGGCTCCCAATATTTTCTGATATGCACCCTGTGGTTCGAGTACACTCCTGCCAGGTTCCCAACCCCATGGGAATGTGGGCCTTCTGCTCTGAGGTCCCAACCGTGGGTTACTCAGTTTCATGATGAGGGCCCTCTGCTGCGAGTTCTCTCCGGCCTGGATCCCATAGCCTCGCTGCTCTTGGCCACCTGCTGGGAGGTTACAACTGCGGGATTCCTCACCTTTTTTCTTCTATGGGCCCTCTGTTTTGAGACTCCTCCTGCCTGCGTCACTCCCAGCCCCTTGGTGATGTGTGTCCTCTGGTTTGAGGCCACGTATGCTGGGTCCCTCGCCTTTCGATGATGTGGCCCCACTGGTGTGAGGACACTCCTGCCTGGTTCCTATACCCTTGATGATGTGGGCCCTCTGGTGAGAGTCTGATCCTGGCTGGGTTCCTCACCCTTCTGTGAGGGGGGCCCTCTGCTGTGAGGTCACTCCTGCCTGGCTGGCACACCCCACCTGGGCAACATCGGCCCTCTTGTGGCAGTTGGAGCCTGCTGGGAACCTCCCCTCGGTGATGGGGGCCCTCTTGCCTCAGGCCCTAACTGCTGGGTACCCACATTTTCTGATACGTGCTAAGTGGTGCGAGGACACTCCTGCGAGGTTCCCATCCCCATGGGCATGTGGGCCTTCTGCTCTAAGGTCCCAACACCTGTGTTGTTCACCGTTTCATGATGTTGGCTCTCTGGTGTTAGTTCACCCAGGCCTAGATCCCATAGACTCTGTGCTCTGAGCGGCCTGCTGGGAGGTTCCTACTGCTGGATTCCTTACCTCTTTTATTCTTTGGGTCCTGTGTTTTCATGCTCCTACTTCCTGACTCACTTCCAGCCCATTTGTGATGTAGGTCCTCTGGTTTAAAGTCACATGTACCGGTTTCCTCACCTTTATTGATGTGGCCCCACTGGTGTGAGGACACTCCTGCCTGGTTCCCATCCCCTTGGTGATGGGGGCCCTCTGGTGAGAGTCTGATCCTGTCTGGATTCCTCACACTTCTGGGAGGTGGGCCCTCTGCTGTGAGGTCACTCCTGCCTGGCTGGCACACGTCACCTTGGCGATGTGGGCCCTCAGTTGGGAGTTGGTGCCTGCTGGGAGTCTCCTCCCCTCGGTAATGAGGGCCCTCTGGCATCAGGCCCTAACTCATGGGCTCCCAAAATTTTCTGATGTGCGCCCTGTCGTGCGAGTACACTCCAGCCAGGGTCCCATCCCCATGGGGATGTGGGCTTTCTGCTCTGAGGTCCCAACGGCTGGGTTGCTCACAGTGTCAGAATGTGGGCCCTCTGCTGTGAGTTCACTCCGGCATGGATCCCATAGCCTCGGTGCTCTGGGCCACCTGCTTGGAGCTTCCAACTGCGGGGTTCCTCACCTTTTTTATTCTATGGGCCCTCTGTTGTGAGTCTCCTCCTGCATGCCTCACTCCCAGCCCTTTCGTGATGTGTGTCCCCTTGTTTGAGGCCACATGTGCTGTGTTCCTCACCTTTCGCTGATGTGGCCCCACTGGTGTGAGGACACTCCTGCCTGGTTTCCATCCCCTTGGTGATGTGGGCGCTCTGGTTAGAGTCTGATCCTGTTTGGGCTCCTCACACTTCTGTGAGGTGGGCCCTCTGCTGTGAGGTAACTCCTGCCTGGCTTGCTCCCATTGCCTTGGTGACGTCGGCCCTCTGGTGGCATTTGGAGCCTGCTGGTAGCCTCCTCTCCTCAGTGATGAGGGCCCTCTGGCGTCAGGCCATAACTGCTGGGTTCCCACATTTTCTGATACGTGCTAAGTTGTGCGAGGACAGTCCTGCGAGGTTCCCATCCCCATGGGGATGTGGGCCTTCTGCTCTGAGGTCCCACTGGCTGGGTTGCTCACAGTTTCATGATGTGGGCCCTCTGCTGTGAGTTCACTGTGGCCTGGATCCCATAGACTCCATGCTCTGGGCCACCTGCTGGGAGGTTCAAACTGCTGGATTCCTCACATTTTTTATTCTGTGGGCCCTGTGTTGTTAGGCTACTCCTGCCTGCCTCACTCGGAGCACCTTGGAAATGTGGGTCCTCTGGTTTAGGCCACATGTGCGGGGTTCCTCAACTTTCTATAATGTGGCCACACTGGTGTGAGGACACTCCTGCCTTGTTCCGATCCCCTTGGTGATGTGGGCCCTCTGGTGAGGGTCTTATCCTGGCTGGGTTCCTCACCCTTCTGTGAGGTAAGCCCTCTGCTGTGAGGTCACTCCTGCCTGGCTGGCACACGTCAACTTGGCGACGTGGGCCCTCAGTTGGGAGTTGGTGCCTGCTGGGAGTCTCCTACCCTCGGTAACGAGGGCCCTCTGTCTTCAGACCCTAACTCCTGGGCTCCCAAAATTTTCTGATGTGCGCCCTGTGGTGCGAGTACACTCCTGCCAGGATCCCAACCCCATGGGAATGTAGGTTTTCTGTTCTGAGGTCCCAATGGTACGTTGCTCAGTTTCATGATGAGGGCCCTCTGTTTTGAGTTCAGTCAGGTCTGGATCCCATAGCCTCGCTGCTCCTGGCCACCTGCTGGGAGGTTCCAACTGCGGGATTCCTCACCTTTTTTCTTCTATGGGCCCTCTGTTTTGAGACTCCTCCTGCCTGCCTCACTCCCAGCCCCTTGGTGATGTGTGTCCTCTGGTTTGAGGCCACGTGTGCTGGGTCACTCACATTTCGTTGATGAGGTCCCACTGGTGTGAGGACACTCCAGCCTGGTTCCCATTCTCTTGGTGATGTGGGCCCTCTGGTGAGAGTCTGATCCTCCTTGGGTTCCTCACACTTTTGTGAGGTGGGCCCTCTGCCCTGAGGTCACTCTTGCCTGGCTGGCACACCCCGCATTGGCGACGGCGGCCCACTGGTAGCAGTTGGAGCCTGCTGGGAGCCTCCTCTCCTCGGTGATGAGAGCCCTCTGGTGTCAGGCCCTAACTGCTGGGCTCCCCACATTTTCTGATGTGTGCCCACTGGTGCGATGACACTCCTACTTGGTTCCCTTCCCCATGGGGATGTGGGCCTTGTGCTCTGAGGTCACAACGGCTGGTTTGCTCACAGTTTCATGATGAGGGCCCTCTGTTGTGAGTTCATCACTGCCTGGATCCCATAGCCTCGGTGCTCTGGGCCGCCTGCTGGGATGTTCCAACTGCTGGATTCCTCACCTTTTTTATACAATGGGCCATGTGTTGTGAGGTTAATCCTGCCTGCCTCGCTCCAAGACCCATGGTGATGTGGGTCCTCTGGTTTGAGGCCACATTTTCTTGTTACCTCAACTTTTGACGATATGGCCCCACGGGTGTGATGACACTCCTACCTGGTTCACAGCCCCTTGCTGATGTGGGCACTCTGGTGAGAGTCTGATCCTGGCTGGGTTCCTTACCCTTCTGTGAGGTGGGCCCTCTGATGTGAGGTCACTCCTGCCTGGCTGGCTCACGTCGCCTTGATGATGTGGGCCCTCTGTTGGCCACTAAAGCATTCTGGGAGCCTCCTACCCTCTTTAATGAGGGCCCTGGAAAAAACGCATATGCACATTTTGACCAAGTGCATCATTGTCCAGGATCTGCCTCTTCTCCTATGCTTTCAGAGCACTTCCCGTCTACGTCCTGAAATCATATTCCAGGAATACTGCCCCGCTTTCAAGTCCTCCTCGCAGCCTTACTTCAATATATTTTTGTATGATACCTGTCATTAATAACTCTGCAGGTTTGTTAAATACAGTGTCCCTGAGCTCCTTTCTTCAACACGCTTTCTTGTGAGCTGGCCGCAAAACCGCAGGATTGCTTCAGGCCGTAATCTGGTTTCGGCACGGCACGCTGAGCCTTTGGTAAATTCCTCTTTCTGGTGAGAAATGAGCATTCAATTTGCCCGTGGAGACACCTACAGCTAGTCTCTCATTGGTTCTCCCTATTCCTGTTCATCTTGTGCAGAAATTGCAAACTGTGCCAAACAGGAGGTTAAAGGCACTGACTCTCCAAGTGGGTAGAGGGTTAGTAAAGCATCTGGAATGGTGAACCCGAGTACCAGGGAACGAAACCTGAGAGCCATTTAAAATGGTTTCCCAGTCTCACAGTGGACAATACTCTGGGTTTCCCATGCATGTTTTAGCTGAAGGAAGAATTCCTTAAACCTGGAGATTATTGACCCATGGAATGGGTACCATGCAGTATGACTAAAAAGGGTCTGAATTTGCTCACCGAACCTCACCAATGCTATCAGTTCGAAGTGTCCAGCCTTATGCCTCACCCAGCTCTGGGTGTAGATGTGGTAAATCCAGGTTTCATCACAAGCCCTGAATCAATTATTTAAGAATTGCTGTCTCTTTCACTGTCATTGTGTTTTGTTTTTGTAATTTAGTTTGATAATGGGATTTATCGGATTTTCACTGCTGCGTTCATGCCGCTGTACAAACGCTTGATTCTCCGACAGAGAAATATAAATCCACGGGTTTTAAGATTCTTACTAGTCAGGTATATTCCTAGGCGTTGAATATGTGGTGTTGAGTCCATGTCGTTGAACAAGGAGTAGGTCTTGACTATTACATATTTGGCTTATGGAACGGTATCTGTGCTATTTTCAATCTCTGGTTTTATGCAGCACCCCAACTCACCTTTGCCCTTAAGCAAGCATAAGTTGGTTTTCTAAATTTGAGTCCCTGTTCTGTTTTGTAATTCAGTTCATGTGTAGCCAAGTTTACATTCCGTGTATTAGTGATATCTTATGATGTTTCATTTTCTGTGTGACTTATTTCACTTAGAATCACTGTAGCTGAATCCACTCATTATGCCGTGATGGGCCTGATGACATAGATTTCATTGCTGAGTGATATTCCATTGTACGTACGAACCACAACTTCTTTATCCATTTTTCACATTCTGGGATATTTAACTTGTACCGTAGATGAGGTTCTTGTAAACAGAGCCGTCCGAAAATTTGGGGTGGCTGTGTGTTTTTGATTTTAATTTCCCTAAGCTATAGGACCATAACTGGAAGTGCCGTAGGCTCCGTTGCTTTGTTTTTTAGGTGTTTCAGGAAACACCATACACTTCTCCAGGGTGGCTGTTGGCAATTTACATCCCGCCCATCAGCATGACAAGGCTCCCTCTTCTCCATGGTCTGTGCTGCCTTTCTGGATTTTACACTTTTTTCAGATGGCCCTTTTGACCGGGGGGCAGTGAGACTTCATTGTAGTGCAGATTTCCATTACACGCTTGCTTTGTTGGCCAAAAAGGGCGTATGCGTTTTTTCCTGAATATATTCAGGAAAAAACGCATACGCCCTTTTTGGCCAAGTGCATCATTGTCGACATTCTGCCTCTTTTCCTATGCTTTTAGTACAATTCCAGTCTACCCCCTGAAATTGTTTTCCTGAAATTCTGCCCCGCTTTCAAGTCCTCTTCGAAGACTTACTTCAATACATTTTTGACGATAGCTGTCATTCATAACTCTGCAGGTTTGTGAATTACAGTGCCCCTGAGCTCATTTCTTCAACTCGCTTTCTTGTGAGATGGCCGAAAACCACAGGATTGCTTCAGGCCCTAATCTGTTTCCGGCAGGGCACGCTGAGCCTTTGGTTAATTCCTCTTCCTGGTGGGAAATGAGCGTTCCATTTGCCCGTGCAGACACCTACAGCTAGTCTCTCATTGCTTCTCCCTTTTCCTGTTCATCTTGCGCAGAAATTGCAAACTGTGCCAAACAGGAGGTTAATGGCACTGACTCTCCAAGTGAGGAGGGTATTAGTAAAGCGTTCAAATGTTGAACCCGAGTACCAGGGTACGAAAACTGAGATGCATTTGAAAACGTTTCCCAATCACACTGTGGACCATACTCTGGGTTTCCCATGCATGTTTTAGCTGAAGGAAGGATCCCTTAAACCTGGAGAGTTGGGACCCATGGAATGGGTACCATGCAGTATGACTTCAAAGGGTCTGCGTTTGCTCACCGAACCTCACCAATGCTATCAGCCCGAAGTGTCCAGCCTTATGTCTCATCCAGCTCTGGGTGTAGATGTGGTAAATACAGGTTGCATCACAAGCCCTGAATGAATTATTTAAGAATTGCTCTCTATTTCACTCTCATTGTGTTTTGTTTTTGAAATTCATTTTGATAATGGGATTTATCGTATTTTCACTGCTGCTTTTAGGCCACTGTACACACGCTTGATTTCCTTATGGAGACATATAAATCCATGGGTTTTAAGATTCTTACTTGTCAGGTATCTTCCCAGGCATTGAATATAGGGTGTTGAGTCCATTTCGTTGAGCAAGGAGTAGGTTTTGTCTATTATATATTTCGCTTATGGAACGGTATCTGTGCTAATTTCAATCTCTGGTTTTATTCAGCATCCCAACTGACCTTTCCCCATTAGCAAGCATAAGTTGGTTTGCTGAATTTGAGACCCTCTTCTGTTTTGTAATTCAGTTCATGAGTAGCCAAGTTTACATTCCGTGTATTAGTGATATCTTATGAGGTTTCTTTTTCTGTGTGACTTATTTCTCATAGATTCATCGTACCTGAATCCACTCATTATGCCGCTACGGGCCTGATGACGTAGATTTCATTGCTGAGTGATATTCCATTGTACTTGCATACCACAACTTCTTTATGAATTTTTTGCTTTCTCGGATATTTAACTTGTACCGTAGACGAGGTTCTTGTAAACAGAGACGTCCCAAACATTGGGGTGGCTGTGTGTTTTTGATTTTAATTTCCATAATCTATAGGACCATAAGTGGAAGTGCCATAGGCTGTGTTGCTTTGTTTCCTACGTGTTTCAGGAAACACCATACACTTCTCCAGAGTGGCTGTTGGCAATTTACATCCCGCCCATCAGCATAACAAGGCTCCCTTTTCTCCATGACCTGTCCTGCCTTTCTGGATTTTACACTTTTTTCAGATGGCCCTTTTGACCGGGGGGCAGTGAGACTTCATTGTAGTGCAGATTTCCTTTACACGCTTGCTTGGTTGGCCAAAAAGGGCATATGCGTTTTTTCCTGAATATATTCAGGAAAAAACGCATATGCCCTTTTTGGCCAAGTGCATTATTGTTGACATTCTGCCTCTTTTCCTATGCTTTAAGTGCAATTCCAGTCTACCCCCTGAAATCGTTTTCCTGAAATTCTGCCCCACTTTCAAGTCCTCTTCGGAGACTTACTTCAATACATTTTTGGACGATAGCTGTCATTCATAACTCTGCAGGTTTGTGAATTACAGTGCCCCTGAGCTCCTTTCCTCAACTCGCTTTCTCGTGAGCTGGCTGCAAAACCGCAGGATTGCTTCAGGCCCTTATCTGTTTCCGGCAGGGCATGCTGAGCCTTTGGTTAATTCCTCTTCCTGGTGGGAAATGAGCATTCCATTTGCCCGTGCAGACACCTACAGATAGTCTCTCATTGGTTCTCCCTATTCCTGTTCATCTTGCGCAGAAATTGCAAACTGTGCCAAACAGGAGGTTAAAGGCACTGACTCTCCAAGTGGGGAGAGTTTTAGTAAAGCGTCTGGAATGGTGCACCCGAGTACCGGGGTTCGAAAACTGAGATGCATTTGGAAACGTTTCCCAATCACACGGTGGACCATACTCCGGGTTTCCCATGCATGTTTTAGCTGAAGGAAGAATCCCTTAAACCTCGAGAGTTGGGACCCATGGAATGAGTACCATGAAGTATGACTTCAAAGGGTCTGCGTTTGCTCACCGAACCTCACCAATGCTATCAGCCCAAAGTGCCAAGCCTTATGTCTCACCCAGCTCTGGGTGTACATGTGGTAAATCCAAGTTGCATCACAAGCCCTGAATCAATTATTTAAGAATTGCTCTCTATTTCACTGTCACTGTGTTTTGTTTTTGAAATTTATTTTGATAATGGGATTTATCAGATTTTCACTGCTGCGTTTAGGCCGATGTACAGACATTTGATTTCCTTATGGAGACATATAAATCCATGGGTTTTAAGATTCTTACTTGTCAGGTATATTCCCAGGCGTTGAATATGTGGTGTTGAGTCTATTTCGCTGAGCAAGGAGTAGGTCTTGTCTATTATATATTTGGCTTATGGAACGGTATCTGTGCTAATTTCAATCTCTGTTTTTATGCAGCACCCCAACTCACCTTTCCCCATAAGCAAGCATAAGTTGGTTTTCTAAATTTGAGACCCTGTTCTGTTTTGTAATTCAGTTCATGTGTAGCCAAGTTTACATTCCGTGTATTAGTGATATCTTATGATGTTTCTTTTTCTGTATAACTTATTTCTCGTAGAATCATCGTTCCTGAATCCACTCATTATGCCGCTACGGGCCTGATGACGTAGATTTCATTGCTGTGTGATATTCCATTGTACGTGAGTACCACAACTTCTTTATCCGTTTTTTGCTTTCTCGGATAGTTAACTTATACCGTAGACAAGGTTCTTGTTAACAGAGCCGTCCGAAACTTTGGGGTGGCTGTGTGTTTTTGATTTTAATTTCCCTAAGCTATAGGACCATAAGTGGAAGTGCCATAGGCTGTGTTGCTTTGTTTCCTACGTGTTTCAGGAAACACCATACACTTCTCCAGAGTGGCTGTTGGCAATTTATATCCCGCACATCAGCATAACAAAGCTCCCTGTTCTCCATGACCTGTCCTGCCTTTCTGGATTTTACACTTTTTTCAGATGGCCCTTTTGACCGGTGGGCAGTGGGACTTCATTGTAGTGCAGATTTCCTTTACACGCTTGCTTGGTTGGCCAAAAAGGGTGTATGCGTTTTTTACTGAATATATTCAGGAAAAAACGCATACGACCTTTTTGGCCAAGTGCATCATTGTCGACATTCTGCCTCTTTTCCTATGCTTTAAGTGCAATTCCAGTTTACCCCCTGAAATCGTTTTCCGGAAATTCTTCCCCGCTTTCAAGTCGTCTTGGACGACTTACTTCAATACATTTTTGGACGATAGCTGTCATTCATAACTCTGCAGGTTTGTGAATTACAGTGCCCCTGAGCTCCTTTCCTCAACTCGCTTTCTCCTGAGCTGGCCGCAAAACCGCAGGATTGCTTCAGGCCCTAAACTGTTTCTGGCAGGGCACGCTGAGCCTTTGGTTAATTCCTCTTCCTGGTGGGAAATGAGCGTTCCATTTGGCCGTGCAGACACCTACAGCTAGTCTCTCATTGGTTCTCCCTATTCCTGTTCATCTTGCGCAGAAATTGCAAACTGTGCCAAACAGGAGGTTAAAGTCCCTGACTCTCCAAGTGGGGAGAGTGTTAGTAAAGCGTCTGGAATGGTGAACCCGAGTACCAGGGTTCGAAAATTGAGATGCATTTGAAAACGTTTCCCAATCACACGGTGGACCATACTCTGGGTTTCCCATGCATGTTTTAGCTGAAGGAAGAATCCCTTAAACGTTGAGAGTTGGGACCCATGGAATGGGTACCATGCAGTATGACTTCAAAGGGTCTGCGTTTGCTCACTGAACCTCACCAATGATATCAGCCCGAAGTGTCCAGCCTTATGTCTCACCCAACTCTGGGTGTAGATGTGGTAAATCCAGGTTGCATCACAAGCCCTCAATGAATTATTTAAGAATTGCTCTCTATTTCACTGTCATTGTGTTTTGTTTTTGAAATTTATGTTGATAATGGGATTTATCGGATTTTCACTGCTGCGTTTAGGCCGCTGTACACATGCTTGATTTCCTTATGGAGACATATAAATCCATGGGTTTTAAGATTCTTACTTGTCAGGTATCTTCCCAGGCGTTGAATATGGGGTGTTGAGTCCATTTCGCTGAGCAAGGAGTAGGTCTTGTCTATTATATATTTGGCTTATGGAACGGTATCTGTGCTAATTTCAATCTCTGGTTTTATGCAGCACCCCAACTCACCGTTCCCCATATGCAAACATAAGTTGGTTTTCTAAATTTGAGACCCTGTTCTGTTTTGTAATTCAGTTCGTGTGTAGCCAAGATTACATTCGGTGTATTAGTGATATCTCATGATGTTTCTTTTTCTGTGTGACTTATTTCTCGTAGAATCATCGTACCTGAATCCACTCATTATGCCGCTACGGGCCTGATGACGTAGATTTCATTACTGAGTGATATTCCATTGTACGTGCGTACCACAACTTCTTTATCCATTTTTTGCTTTCTCGGATAGTTAACTTATACCGTAGACAAGGGTCTTGTAAACAGAGCCGTCCCAAACTTTGGGGTGGCTGTGTGTTTTTGATTTTAATTTCCCTAAGCTATAGGACCATAAGTGGAAGTGCCATAGGCTGTGTTGCTTTGTTTCCTACGTGTTTCTGGAAACACCATACACTTCTCCAGAGTGGCTGTTGGCAATTTACATCCCGCCCATCAGCATAACAAGGCTCCCTGTTCTCCATGACCTGTCCTGCCTTTCTGGATTTTACACTTTGTTCAGATGTGCCTTTTGACCGGTGGGCAGTGTGACTTCATTTTAGTGCAGATTTCCTTTACACGCTTGCTTGTTTGGCCATAAACCGCGTATGCGTTTTTTCCTGAATATATTCAGGAAAAAACGCATACGTCCTTTTTGGCCAAGTGCATCATTTTCGACATTCTGCCTCTTTTCCTATGCTTTAAGTGCAATTCCTGTCTACCCCCTGAAATTGTGTTCCTGAAATTCTGCCCCGCTTTCAAGTCCTCTTCGAAGACTTACTTCAATACATTTTTGGACGATAGCTGTCATTCATAACTCTGCAGGTTTCTGAATTACACTGCCCCTGAGCTCCGTTCTTCAACTCGCTTTCTTGTGAGCTCGCCACAAAACCGCAGGATTGCTTCACGCCATAATCTCTTTCTGGCAGGGCACGCTGAGCCTTTGGTTAATTCCTCTTCCTGGTGGGAAATGAGCGTTCCATTTGCACGTGCAGACACCTACATCTAGTCTCTCATTGCTTCTCCCTATTCCTGTTCATCTTGCGCAGAAATTGCAAACTGGGCCAAACAGGAGGTTAAAGGCACTGACTCTCCAAGTGGGGAGAGTGTTAGTAAAGCGTCTGGAATGGTGAACCCGAGTACCAGGGGCAAAAACTGAGATGCATTTGAAAACGTTTCCCAATCACACGGTGGTCCATACTCTGGGTTTCCCATGCATGTTTTAGCTGAAGGAAGAATCCCTTAAACCTGGAGAGTTGGGACCCATAGAATGGGTACCATGCAGTATGACTTCAAAGGGTCTGCGTTTGCTCACCGAACCTCACCAATGCTATCAGCCCGAAGTGCCCAGCCTTATGTCTCACCCAGCTCTGGGTGTACATGTGGTAAATCCAGGTTGCATCACAAGCCCTGAATCAATTATTTAAGAAATGCTCTCTATTTCACTGTCATTGTGTTTTGTTTTTGAAATTTATTTTGATAATGGGATTTATCGTATTTTCACTGCTGCGTTTAGGCCGATGTACAGACATATGATTTCCTTATGGAGACATATAAATCCATGGGTTTTAAAATTCTTACTTGTCAGGTATATTCCCAGGCGTTGAATATGGGGTGTTGAGTCTATTTCGCTGAGCTAGGAGTAGGTCTTGTCTATTATATATTTGGCTTATGGAACGGTATCTGTGCTAATTTCAATCTCTGTTTTTATGCAGCACCCCAACTCACCTTTCCCCATAAGCAAGTATAAGTTGGTTGTCTCAATTTGAGACCCTTTTCTGTTTTGTAATTCAGTTTATGTGTAGTCAAGTTTACGTTCCGTGTATTAGTGATATCTTATGATGTTTCTTTTTCTGTGTGACTTATTTCTCGTAGAATCAGCGTACTTGAATCCACTCATTATGGCGCTACGGGCCTGATGACGTAGATTTCATTGCTGTGTGATATTCCATTGTACGTACGTAGCACTACTTCTTTATCCATTTTTGGCTTTCTCGGATATTTAACTTGTACCGTAGACGAGGTTCCTGTAAACGGAGCCGTCCCAAACTTTGGGGTGGCTGTGTGTTTTTGATTTTAATTTCCCTAAGCTATAGATCCATAAGTGGAAGTGCCATAGGCTGTGTTGTTTTGTTTCCTACGTGTTTCAGGAAACACCATACACTTCTCCAGAGTGGCTGTTGGCATTTTACATCCTGCCCATCAGCATAACAAGGCTCCCTGTTCTCCATGACCTGTCCTTCCTTTCTGGATTTTACACTTTTTTCAGATAGCCCTTTTGACCGGGGGGCAGTTAGACTTCATTGTAGTGCACATTTCCTTTACACGCTTGCTTTGTTGACCAAAAAGTGCGTATGCGTTTTTTCCTGAATATATCCAGGAAAAAACACATACGCCCTTTTTGGCCAAGTGCATCATTGTCGACATTCTGCCTCATTTCCTATGCTTTAAGTGCAATTCCAGTCTACCCCCTGAAATCGTTTTCCTGAAATTCTGTCCCGCTTTCAAGTCCTCTTCGAAGACTTACTTCAATACATTTTTGGACGATAGCTGTCATTCATAACTCTGCAGGTTTGTGAATTTCAGTGGCCCTGAGCTCCTTTCTTCAACTCACTTTCTTGTGAGCTGGCTGCAAAACCGCAGGATTGCTTCCGGCCCTAATCTGTTTCCAGCAGGGCACGCTGAGCCTTTGGTTAATTCGTCTTCCTGGTGGGAAATGAGCGTTCCATTTGCCCGTGCAGACACCTACAGCTAATCTCTCATTGGTTCTCCCTATTCCTGTTCATCTTGCGCAGAAATTGCAAACTGTGCGAAACAGGAGTTTAAAGGCACTGACTCTCCAAGTGGGGAGAGTGTTAGTAAAGCGTCTGGAATGGTGAACCCGAGTACCAGCGTTCGAAAACTGAGATGCATTTGAAAACGTTTCCCAATCACACGGTGGACCATACCCTGGGTTTCCCATGCATATTTTAGCTGAAGGAAGAATCCCTTAAACCTGGAGAGTTGGGACCCATGGAATGGGTACCATGCAGTATGACTTCAAAGGGTCTGCGTTTGCTCACCGAACCTCACCAAAGCTATCAGCCCGAAGTGTCCAGCCTTATGTGTCACCCAGCTCTGGGTGTAGATGTGGTAAATCCAGGTTTCATCACAAGCCCTGAATGAATTATTTAAGAATTGCTCTCTATTTCACTGTCATTGTGGTTTTTTTTGACATTTATTTTGATCATGGGATTTATCGGATTTTCACTGCTGCGTTTATGCCGCTGTACACACGCTTTATTTCCTTGTGGAGACATATAAATCCATGGGTTTTAAGATTCTTACTTGTCAGGTATATTCCCAAGCGTTGAATATGGAGTGTTGAGTCCATTTCGTTGAGCAAGGAGTAGGTCTTGTCTATTATATATTTGGCTTATGGAACGGTATCTGTGCTAATTTCAATCTCTGGTTTTATACAGCACCCCAACTCACCTTTCCCCATAAGCAAGCGTAAGTTGGTTTTCTAAATTTGAGACCCTGTTCTGTTGGTATTTCTGTTCATGTGTAGCCAAGTTTACATTCCGTGTATTAGTGATATCTTATGAGGTTTCTTTATCTGTGTGACTTATTTCTCGTAGAATCATCATACCTGAATCCACTCATTATGCCGCTACGGGCCTGATGACGTAGATTTCATTGCTGAGTGATATTCCATTGTACTTGCATACCACAACTTCTTTATGAATTTTTTGCTTTCTCGGATATTTAACTTGTACCGTAGACGAGGTTCTTGTAAACAGAGCCGTCCCAAACATTGGGGTGGCTGTGTGTTTTTGATTTTAATTTCCATAATCTATAGGACCATAAGTGGAAGTGCCATAGGCTGTGTTGCTTTGTTTCCTACCTGTTTCAGGAAACACCATACACTTCTCCAGAGTGGCTGTTGGCAATTTACATCCCGCCCATCAGCATAACAAGGCTCCCTGTTCTCCATGGCCTGTGCTGTCTTTCTGGATTTTACACTTTTTTCAGATGGCCCTTTTGACCTGGGGGCAGTGAGACTTCTTTGTAGTGCAGATTTCTTTAACATGCTTGCTTGGTTGGCCAAAAAGGGCGTATGCGTTTTTTCCTGAATATATTCAGGAAAAAACGCATACGCCCTTTTTGGCCAAGTGCATCATTGTCGACGTTCTGCCTCTTTTCCTATGCTTTAAATGCAATTCCAGTCTACCCCCTGAAATCGTTTTCTTGCAATTCTGCCCCGCTTTCATGTCCTCTTCGCAGCCTTCCTTCAATATATTTTTGGGTGATAGCTGTCATTTATAACTCTGCAGGTTTGTGAATTACAGTGTCCCTGAGCTCCTTTCTTCAACTCGCTTTCTTGTGAGCTGGCCGCAAACCCGCAGGATTGCTTCAGGCCCTAATCTGGTTCCGGCACGGCATGCTGAGCCTTTGGTTAATTCCTCTTCCTGGTGGGAAATGAGCGTTAAATTTGCCCGTGCAGACACCTTCACACGAGTCTTCATGGTGCCACTTTGCCCCGGTTATCTCTATGGAGGTTGGAGTTGGAGGGCCTCCTCACTCAAGGTCAGTGTGCCCATGGAGCCCACCCTGCAACTTCAGGGCATGGTTGGGGGTTAGGATCACCACGTGGGGTCCTTTTCCCTTCGGAGTGAGGTGGCCTTTAGGGCTGCTGATTTCCAGGTTTTCAGATACTGCCAGTATCTTGGCCAGATGTGGCGGTGGGCCAAGCCCCTTGGTGACCGTAGTTTATCCTACCTGGATCGCATTCTTGCATTGTTCCATTTCAAGTGGTCCCAGGTTTTGCACTAATACTCCAATGGCGATTCACCGTTCACCAGGAATGTAAAGGTCAAAGGGTTTAGCTAAATTAGGGAGTTCCAGGGCAAGGGTCTGAATTGACTGCTCTTTCCATTCTTGAAAGGCCACTTCTGCATTCTATTCAAAAGGATCATCATCTTTTCCTTTCAGTGTTTCATATAGAGGCCGAGCTAGTAGACTGTAGTTAGGGATCCAGAAGCAGCAGTCCCTGGCCTCCCCAGGAGCCCCTAAGCTGTCTTCTAGTTTCAGAAATGGGTAAGGCTGTAAATTGTTTCTTCCCTTTCCTGGGATGGGCTTCTCCGACCTTCTGTGAGAATGAAGCCCAGGCAGGTCACCGTAGTCTGTGATATTTGAGCTTTTTCTTGGACAACTTGTATCCTTTATTGGCTTGGTAGTTCAGAGGTCTCCTTAGTAGGGCTGGCGATCAGAATGTCGTCTGCATATTGAAGGAGTGTTTCCTTTTCCAGAGGTAGAACTTTTAGTTCTTTAGCTGAGCTTTCCCCAAAGATGGTGTGGGAATTTTTGAACCCTTGGGGCAACACGGCCCGGAAGTATTGTTTTAGTTGTATGTTGAGTCCTGCCACTCACAAGCCAAAATTTCTTGTGACTCTGGGACTAATAGAATACAAAAGAAGGCATCATTGAAGACTAATACAGAATACCATGTCCTGGTGGTTGGTAGAATGACCAGCAGGGTGTAGGATTTAGGAACTACTGGAGGTATATCCTCGGTGGCTTCACTGACTGTCCTGACATCCTTTACCAGGACTCCAGCAGCCCATGGGGCTCTCGAGGTCAGGCCAATCCCAGGATATGGAGCTCACCTGGGCAGGTACCCCACCCCCACCCCAGCCCATGGGGCTCTCGTGTTCAGGCCCCTCCCAGGATATGGGGTTCCCTGGGCAGGTTCCCCTGCAGCCCATGGGGCTCTCGTGGTCAGGCCCCTCCCAGGATACAGAGCTACCCTTGCAGGTACCATGGCAGGGCTGGGAACACAGGAACCGTGCATATCGCCCTCATTGCAGAGCACTCCCAGCTCACCTGTCACTCAGATCTGACACAGAGCACCTCAGAGCAGGACTTGAACTAACAAACAGCAGCTCCGACAGGTCTGTGACCCTGGGCATCACTCTGTGTGGCCTCCCTCCACCTGGTCTTCCAGAGACTTCCACTGCACCCGGGGCACCAGGCCTCTGTCTCCACCCACCAGCCACCCCTCCTCTCCCTGACTCCTGGGTTCCTCTCATTAGGAGAGGGTTTTCTTGAAGTTGTCTCCCACTCATGGGCCAGATAATATAATTAGAAAACAAGCCAGAGCTGCAGCCCCTTGTCTATCCTGACTCTCAGGAGCCCACACCTGTTCCTTGGACCTGGCCGATTCAGCAAGTTCCAGTTTCTGCAACTGTGAGCCCCTGAGGGGTGATTATTGGCTGGCCTGGGAAGCCCGACCGTGCCGGCCAGCCCTCCCCAGGTGTGCCTGGGTTCAGATCAATATAAACACCGCTCCAGGCAGCAAGAGCCCCTGCAGCTGTGCCTGACGCCATTTTCTCTGCCCTGTCAGCAGTCTTGGGGCTGGACTGGTGGGAGGGAGTGAGAGGCCACGGCTTTGTGGGTGGCCCAGTGTGAGTGGGGCTCTGCTGGACTTTCTGCAGCAGTTGCCAAGATGCCACCTGCTAAAGAAGAGGATGTGTCACCCATACCTGCCGCTGGAATTTCTCCCTGGGCAGAGGTGAGTGAGGAAGAAAGCAGTGGGGGCCGGGACAGCAGGGGTATCTCAGGCAGGGAAATGGAAAGCTTCCAGAAGAGCACCCAGGGCCAGGACCATCCTGGCTGGCCTGCAGGCACCAAGTCAACTGGCATGCTGTCACTCATGTGGCTCCATGGCCCTTCCTCTAGGCTTTCAAGTCCTTGTACATATTCAGGTGTTTTACCTGGGAAGGGTGGGAACATTTCAGCAGCAGCTGGCCTGGGGCTCAGCCCACGTTTACTCACAGATGCCTCGGCACGGTCCCCCAGCTTTGCAATGAGGACGCTTGTTGCGTGGGGCCTGCTGGCTGAATGGGAGATGATTCCCCACCACTGACCAACTTCAGAATTGTTTACAACTGGAGCAAGTGCCCTGATACGGTTTTCCTCTGTGTAACTGGTGGGTTCTGTTTTTTTTTCTTTTTTTCGTTTTTGGTTCAAGGTAGATTTTATTCCTCTTTTTTGTATTTACAGATATAAGCATGGAAATAATTTATTCATATAAATACATGTATGTGAAGGGAAGTATATTTTTTCTGTTTTACTTTTTGTAATTTGAATTTTATTTTATTTTTTTATACAGCAGGTTCTTTTTGGTTATCTATTTTATACATATAAATGTATACATGCCAATCCCAATCTCTCAACTCCTCCCACCACCACCCCCCAACAGCTTTCCCCCCTTGGTGTCCATACGTTTGTTGTCTACATCTGTTGCTCTATTTCTGCCTGGCAAAACGGTTCATCTGTACAATTTTTCTAGGTTCCACATATATGCATTAATAGACAAGATTTGTTTTTCTCTTTCTGACTTACTTCACTCTGTATGACAGTCTCTAGATCCATCAACGTCTCTACAAATGACCCAATTTCATTCCTTTTTATGGCTTAGTAATATTCCATTTTATATATGTACCACATCTTTATGCATTCGTCTGTCTGTGGGCATTTAGGTTGCTTCCATTACCTGGATATTGTAAATAGTGATGCAATGAACATTGCGGTGAATGTCTCTTTCTGATTTATGGTTTTGTCTGGGTATATGCCCAGTAGTGGAATTGCTGTATCATATGGTAATTCTATTCTTAGTTTTATAAGAAACTCCATAATGTTCTCCACAGTGACTGTATCAATTTACATTCCCAACAATAGTGGAAGAGGGTTCCTTATCTCCACACCCTTTCCAGCATTTGTTGTTTGTAGATTTTCTGATGATGCCCATTCTAACAGGTGTGAGGTGATACACCATGGATGAGTCTATTTCGTTGAGCAAAGAGTAGGTCTTGTCTATTACATATTTGGCTTATGGAACGGTATGTGTGCTAATTTCAATCTCTGGTTTTATACAGCACCCCAACTCAACTTTCCCCTTAAGCAAGCATAAGTTTTTATCTAAATGTGAGACTCTGTTCGGTTTTGGAATTCAGTTTATGTGTAGCCAAGTTTACACTCTCTCTATTAGTGATATCTTATGATAATTATCTTTCTCTGTGTGACCTATTTCTCTTAGAATCATCATACTTAAATCCACTCAATTTGCTGCAACAGGCCTGATGACATTGATTTCATTGCTGAGTGATATTCCGTTGTACGTAAGTAGCACAACTCCTTTATCCATTTTTTTCTTTCTGGGATATTTAATTTGTACTGGACTCAAGGTTCTTGTAAACACAGCAGCCCTAAATTTTGTGCTGGCTGTGTCTTGTTGATTTTAATTTTCCTAAGCTATAGGGCCAAAAGTGGAAGTGCCCTAGGGTCTGTAGCTTTGTTTTTCAGATGTTTCAGGATACACCATAAACATCTCCAGAGTGTCTGTTGGCAATTTACATCCCGCCCATCAGCATAACAAGGCTCCCTGTTCTCCATGGCCTGTCCTGTGTTTCTGGTTTTTACACTTTTTTCAGATGGCCCTTTTGACGAATGGGAAATGAGACTTCATTGTAGTGCGGATTTCCATTTCTCGAGTGCTTGGTTGGCCAAAAAGGGCATATGTGTTTTTTCCTGAATATATTCAGGAAAAAATGTTTACGCACTTTTGTCCAAGTGCATCACTGTCAAAGATCTGCCGCTTTTCACATGCTTTAAATGCAATTCCAATCTACCTCCTGAAATATGATTCCTGCAATTCTGCCTCGTTTTCAAGTCCTCTTTGCAGACTTACTTCCATATAATTTTGCCAATAACTGTCATTTATAACACTGCAGGTTTGTGAATTACAGTGCCCGTGATTTCCTTTCTTAACTCGTTTCCTTGAAAACTGGCCACAGAACCGTAGGTTTGCTTCAGGACGTAATCAGGGTCCGGCACGGCACTCTGAGACTTTGGTTCATTCCACTTCCTGGTGGGAAATTAGAGTTAAATGTGCCCCTCCAGACACCTGCCTCACTCCTAGCCCCTTGGTGATGTGTGTCCTGTGGTTTGAGGCCACATGTGCTGGGTTCCTCACCTTTGGCTGATGTGGCCCCACTGGTGTGAGGACACTCCTGCCTGGTTCCCATCCCCTTGGTGATGTGGGCCCTCCGGTGAGAGTCTGATCCTGGTTGGGTTCCTCACACTTCTGTGAGGTGGGCCCTCTTCTCTGAGGTCACTCCTGCCTGGCTGGCACACCCCGCCTTGGCGACGTCGGCTCTCTGGTGGGATTTGGTGCCTGCTGAGTGTCTCCTCCCCTTGGTAATGAGGGCCCTCTGGCGTCAGGCCCTAACTCCTGGGCTCCCAATATTTTCTGATATGCGCCCTGTGGTTCGAGTACACTCCTGCCAGGTTCCCAACCCCATGGGAATGTGGGCCTTCTGCTCTGAGGTCCCAACCGTGGGTTGCTCAGTTTCATGATGAGGGCCCTCTGCTGTGAGTTCTCTCCGGCCTGGATCCCATAGCCTCGCTGCTCCTGGCCACCTGCTGGGAGGTTACAACTGCGGGATTCCTCACCTTTTTTTTCTATGGACCCTCTGTTTTGAGACTCCTCCTGCCTGCCTCACTCCCAGTCCCTTGGTGATGTGTGTCCTCTGGTGTGAGACCACATGTGCTGGGTCCCTCGCCTTTCGATGATGTGGCCCCACTGGTGTGAGGACACTCCTGCCTGGTTCCTATCCCCTTGATGATGTGGGCCCTCTGGTGAGAGTCTGATCCTGGCTGGGTTCCTCACCCTTCTGTGAGGGGGGCCCTCTGCTGTGAGGTCACTCCTGCCTGGCTGGCACACCCCACCTGGGCAACATCGGCCCTCTTGTGGCAGTTGGAGCCTGCTGGGAACCTCCCCTCGGTGATGGGGGCCCTCTTGCCTCAGGCCCTAACTGCTGGGTACCCACATTTTCTGATACGTGCTAAGTGGTGCGAGGACACTCCTGCGAGGTTCCCATCCCCATGGGCATGTGGGCCTTCTGCTCTAAGGTCCCAACACCTGTGTTGTTCACCGTTTCATGATGTTGGCTCTCTGGTGTTAGTTCACCCAGGCCTAGATCCCATAGCCTCTGTGCTCTGAGCGGCCTGCTGGGAGGTTCCTACTGCTGGATTCCTTACCTTTTTTATTTTTTGGGTCCTGTGTTTTCATGCTCCTACTTCCTGACTCACTCCCAGCCCATTTGTGATGTAGGTCCTCTGGTTTAAGGCCACATGTACCAGTTTCCTCACCTTTATTGATGTGGCCCCACTGGTGTGAGGACACTCCTGCCTGGTTCCCATCCCCTTGGTGATGGGGGCCCTCTGGTGAGAGTCTGATCCTGTCTGGATTCCTCACACTTCTGGGAGGTGGGCCCTCTGCTGTGAGGTCACTCCTGCCTGGCTGGCACACGTCACCTTGGCGATGTGGGCCCTCTGTTGGGAGTTGGTGCCTGCTGGGAGTGTCCTCCCCTCGGTAATGAGGGCCCTCTGGCGTCAGGCCCTAACTCATGGGCTCCCAAAATTTTCTGATGTGCGCCCTGTCGTGCGAGTACACTCCAGCCAGGTTACCATCCCCATGGGGATGTGGGCTTTCTGCCCTGTGGTCCCAACGCCTGGGTTGCTCACAGTGTCAGAATGTGGGCCCTCTGCTGTGAGTTCACTCCGGCATGGTTCCCATAGCCTCGGTGCTCTGGGCCACCTGCTTGGAGCTTCCAACTACAGGGTTCCTCACCTTTTTTATTCTATGGGCGCTCTGTTGTGAGTCTCCTCCTGCATGCCTCACTCCCAGCCCTTTCGTGATGTGTGTCCCCTTGTTTGAGGCCACATGTGCTGTGTTCCTCACCTTTCGCTGATGTGGCCCCACTGGTGTGAGGACACTCCTGCCTGGTTTCCATCCCCTTGGTGATGTGGGCGCTCTGGTTAGAGTCTGATCCTGTTTGGGCTCCTCACACTTCTGTGAGGTGGGCCCTCTGCTGTGAGGTAACTCCTGCCTGGCTTGCTCCCATTGCCTTGGTGACGTCGGCCCTCTGGTGGCATTTGGAGCCTACTGGTAGCCTCCTCTCCTCCGTGATGAGGGCCCTCTGGCGCCAGGCCATAACTGCTGGGTTCCCACATTTTCTGATACGTGCTAAGTTGTGCGAGGACACTCCTGCGAGGTTCCCATCCCCATGGGGATGTGGGCCTTCTGCTCTGAGGTCCCACTGGCTGGGTTGCTCACAGTTTCATGATGTGGGCCCTCTGCTGTGAGTTCACTGTGGCCTGGATCCCATAGACTCCATGCTCTGGGCCACCTGCTGGGAGGTTCAAACTGCTGGATTCCTCACATTTTTTATTCTGTGGGCCCTGTGTTGTTAGGCTACTCCTGCCTGCCTCACTCGGAGCACCTTGGAAATGTGGGTCCTCTGGTTTAGGCCACATGTGCTGGGTTCCTCACCTTTCTATAATGTGGCCACACTGGTGTGAGGACACTCCTGCCTTTTTCTGATCCCCTTGGTGATGTGGGCCCTCTGGTGAGAGTCTTATCCTGGCTGGGTTCCTCACCCTTCTGTGAGGTAGGCCCTCTGCTGTGAGGTCACTCCTGCCTGGCTGGCACACGTCAACGTGGCGACGTGGGCCCTCAGTTGGGAGTTGGTGCCTGCTGGGAGTCTCCTACCCTCGGTAACGAGGGCCCTCTGGCGTCAGACCCTAACTCCTGGGCTCCCAAAAGTTTCTGATGTGCGCCCTGTGGTGCGAGTACACTCCTGCCAGGATCCCAACCCCATGGGAATGTGGGCCTTCTGCTCTAAGGTCCCACCGGCTGGGTTGCTCACAGTTTCATAATGAGGGCCCTCTGTTTTGAGTTCAGTCAGGCCTGGATCCCATAGCCTCGCTGCTCCTGGCCACCTGCTGGGAGGTTCCAACTGCGGGATCCCTCACCTTTTTTACGCTATGGGCCCTCTGTTTGGAGGCTCCTCCTGCCTGCCTCACTCCCAGCCCCTTGGTGTTGTGTGTCCTGTAGTTTGAGGCCACGTGTGCTGGATCCGTCACATTTCGGTGATGTGACCACACTGGTGTGAGAACACTCCTGCCTGGTTTCCATTCCCTTGGTGATGTGGGCCCTCCGGTGAGAGTCTGATCCTCTTTGGGTTCCTCACACTTTTGTGTGGTTGGCCCTCTGCTCTGAGGTCACTCTTGCCTGGCTGTCACACCCTGCATTGGCGACGTCGGCCTTCTGGTAGCAGTTGGAGCTTGCTGGGAGCCTCCTCTCCTCAGTGATGAATGCCCTCTGGCGTCCGGCCCTAACTGCTGGGCTCCCCACCTTTTCTGATGTGTGCCCACTGGTGCGATGACACTCCTGCTTGGTTCCCTTCCCCATGGGGATGTGGGCCTTGTGCTCTGAGGTTACAACGGCTGGGTTGCTTACAGTATCACGATGAGGGCCCTCTGTTGTGAGTTCATCACTGCCTGGATCCCATAGCCTCGGTGCTCTGGGCCGCCTGCTGGGATGTTCCAACTGCTGGATTCCTCACCTTTTTTATACAATGGGCCATGTGTTTTGAGGTTAATCCTGCCTGCCTCGCTCCGAGACCCATGGTGATGTGGGTCCTCTGGTTTGAGGCCACATGTGCTGGGTACCTCAACTTTCGATGATGTGGCCCCACGGGTGTGAGGACACTCCTGCCTGGTTCCCAGCCCCTTGCTTATGTGGGCACTCTGGTGAGAGTCTGATCTTGACTGGGTTCCTTACCCTTCTGTGAGGTGGGCCCTCTGATGTGAGGTCACTCCTGCCTGGATGGCTCATGTCGCCTTGGCGACGTAGGCCCTCTGTTGGCCACTGAAGCATGCTGGGAGCCTCCTACCCTCTTTAATAAGGGCCCTGGAAGAAACGCATATGCCCTTTTTGACCAAGTGCATCATTGTCGAGGTTCTGCCTCTTCTCCTATACTTTCAGAGGACTTCCCGTCTACCTCCTGAAATCGTATTCCTGGAATTCTGCCCCGCGTTCAAGTCCTCTTTGCAGCCTTACTTCAATATATTTTTGGACGATAGCTGTCATTTATAACTCTGCAGGTTTGTGAATTACAGTGCCCCTGAGCTCCTTTCTTCAACTCGCTTTCTTGTGAGCTGGCCGCAAAACCGCAGGATTGCTTCAGGTCCTAATCTGGTTCCGACACGGCATGCTGAGCCTTTGGCTAATTCCTCTTCCTGGTGGGAAATGAGCGTTAAATTTGTTCGTGCAGACACCTACAGCTAATCTCTCATTGGTTCTCCCTATTCCTGTTCATCTTGCGCAGAAATTCCAAACTCTGCCAAACAGGAGGTTAAAGGCACTGACTCTCCAAGTGGGGAGAGTGTTAGTAAAGCGTCTGGAATGGTAAAACCGAGTACGAGGGGACGAAAACTGAGACGCATTTAAAAAGTTTTCACGGTCACACGGTGGACCATATTCTGGGTTGCCCATGCATGTTTTACCTGAAGGAAGAATCCCTTCAACCTGGAGAGTTGGGACCCATGGAATGGGTACCACGCAGTATGACATCAAAGGGTTGGTTTTGCTCACCGAACGTCACCAATGCTATCAGCCCAAAGTGTCCAGCCTTATGTCTCACTCAGCTCGGGGTGTAGATGTGGTAAATCCAGGTTTCATCACAAGCCCTGAATGAATTATTTAAGAATTGCCCTCTATTTCACTGTCATTGTGTTTTGTTTTTGTAATTTATTTTGATAATGGGATTTATCGGATTTTCACTGCTGCGTTTATGTCGCCGTACACATGCTTGATTCTCTTATGGAGACATATAAATCCATGGGTTTTCAGATTCTTACTAGTCAGGTATATTCCTAGGCATTGAATATGGGATGTTGAGTCCATTTCGTGGAGCAAGGAGTAGGTCCTGACTATTACATATTTGCTTATGGAAAGGTATCTGTGCTAATTTCAATCTCTAGTTTTATGCAGCACCACAACTCACCTTTCCCCTTAAGCAAGCATAAGTTGGTTTTCTAAATTTGAGACCCTTTTCTGTTTTGTAATTGAGTTCATGTGCAGCCATGTTTGCATTCCGTGTATTTGAGATATCTTATGGTGTTTCTTTTTCTGTGTGACTTAGTTAACTTAGAATGATCGTACCTGAATCCACTCATTATGCCGCGACGGGCCTCATGACATAGATTTCATTGCTGAGTGATATTCCATTGTACGTACGTACAACAACTTCTTTATCCATTTTTTGCTTTCTGGGATATTTCACTTGTACCGTAAATGAGGTTCTTGTAAGCAGAGCCGTCCAAAATTTATGGGTGGCTGTGTCTTTTTGATTTTAATTTCCCTAAGCTATAGAACCATAAGTTGAAGTGCCGTAGGCTCCGTTGCTTAGTTTTTTAGGTGTTTGAGGAAACACCATACACTTCTCCAGAGTGGCTGTTGGCAAGTTACATCCCGCCCATCAGCATAACAAGGCTCCCTGTTCTCCATGGCCTGTCCTGCCTTTCTGGATTTTTCACTTTTTTCAGATGTCCCTTTTGACAGGGGGGCAGTGAGACTTCATTGTAATGCAGATTTCTTTACAGGCTTGCTTGTTTGGCCAAAAAGGGCGTATGTGTTTTTTCTTGAATATATTCAGGAAAAAACGCATACACCCTTTTTGACCAAGTGCATCATTGTCGACTTTCTGTCTCTTTCCTTATGCTTTAAATGCAATTCCAGTCTGCCCCTGAACTCGTTTTCCTGCAATTCTGCGCCGCTTTCAAGTCCTCTACACAGCCTTACTTCAATAAATTTTTGGACAATAGCTGACATTTATAACTCTGCAGGTTTGTGAATGACAGTGCGCCTGAGCTCCTTTCTTCTACTCGCTTTCTTGTGAGCTGGCCGCAAACCCGCAGCATTGCTTCATGCCCTAATCTGGTTCCGGCACAGCATGCTGATCCTTTGGTAAATTCCTCTTCCTGGTGGGAAATGAGTGTTATATTTGAACGTGCAGACACCTAGAGCTAGTCTCTCATTGGTTCTCCCTATTCTTGTTCATCTTGCGCAGAAATTGCAAACTGTGCCAAACAGGAGGTTAAAGGCACTGACTCTCTAAGTGGGGAGAGTATTAGTAAAGGGTCTTCAATCGTGAACCCGAGTAAAAGGGGACGAAAACTGAGATGCATTTGAAAAGGTTTCCCGGTCACACGGTGCACCATACTGTGGGTTTCCCATGCATGTTTTAGCTGAAGGAAGAATCCCTTAAACCTGGAGAGTTGGGACCCATGGAATGGGTACCATGCAGTATGACTTCAAAGGGCCTGCATTTTCTCAACGAACCTCACCAATGCTATCAGGCTGAAGTGTACAGCCTTATGTCTCACTCAGCTCTGGTTGTAGATGTGGTAAATCCAGGTTGCATCACAAGCCCTGAATGAATTATTTAAGAATTGCTCTCTATTTCACTGTCATTGTGTTTGTTTTTGTAATTCATTTTGATAATGGGATTTATCGGATTTTCTCTGCTGCATTCATGCCGCTGTACACACACTTGAGTCTCTTATGGAGACATATAAATCCATGGGTTTGAAGATACTTACTAGTCAGGTGTATTCCTAGGCGTTGAATATGGGGTGTTTAGTCCATTTCGTTGAGCAAGGGCTAGGTCTTGACTATTACATATTTGGCTTATGGAAAGGTATCTGTGCTAATTTCTATCTCTGGTTTTATGCAGCACCCCAACTCACTTTTCCCCTTAAGCAAGCATAAGGTGGTTTTCTAAATTTGAGACCCTGTTCTGTTTTGTAATTCAGTTCATGTGTAGCCAAGTTTACATTCCGTGTATTAGTGATATCTTATGATGTTTCATTTTCTGTGTGACTTATTTCACTTAGAATCATCGTACCTGAATCCACTCATTATGCCACGATGGGCCTGATGACATAGATTTCATTGCTGAGTGATATTCCATTGAATGTGTGTACCACAACTTCTTTATCCATTTTTCACATTCTGGGATATTTAACTTGTACCGTAGACGAGATTCCTGTAAACAGAGCCGTCTGAAACTTTGGGGTGGCTGTCTGTTTTTGATTTTAATTTCCGTGATCTATAAGACCATAAGTGGAAGTGCCGTAGTCTCCGTTGCTTTGTTTCTTAGGTGTTTCAGGAAACACCATACACTTCTCCAGAGTGGCTGTTGGCAATTTACATCCCGCCCATCAGCATAACAAGGCTCCCTGTTCTCCATGGCCTGTGCTGTCTTTCTGGATTTTACACTTTTTTCAGATGGCCCTTTTGACCTGGGGGCAGTGAGACTTCTTTGTAGTGCAGATTTCTTTAACATGCTGGCTTGGTTGGCCAAAAAGGGCGTATGCGTTTTTTCCTGAATATATTCAGGAAAAAACGCATACGCCCTTTTTGGCCAAGTGCATCATTGTCGACGTTCTGCCTCTTTTCCTATGCTTTAAATGCAATTCCAGTCTACCCCCTGAAATCGTTTTCCTGCAATTCTGCCCCGCTTTCCAGTCCTCTTCGCAGCCATCCTTCAATATATTTTTGGACGATAGCTGTCATTTATAACTCTGCAGGTTTGTGAATTACAGTGCCCCTGAGCTCCTTTCTTCAACTCGCTTTCTTGTGAGCTGGCCGCAAACCCGCAGGAATGCTTCAGGCCCTAATCTGGTTCCGGCACGGCATGCTGAGCCTTTGGTTAATTCCTCTTCCTGGTGGGAAATGAGCGTTCCATTTGCCCGTCCAGACACCTACAGCTAGTCTCTCATTGGTTCTCCCTATTCCTGTTCATCTTGCGCAGAAATTGCAAACTGTGCCAAACAGGAGGTTAAAGGCACTGACTCTCCAAGTGGGGAGAGTGTTAGTAAACGGTCTGGAATGGTGAACCCGAGTAAAAGGGGACGAAAACTGAGATGCATTTGAAAACGTTTCCCGGTCACACAGTGCACTGTACTGTGGGTTTCCCATGCATGTTTTAGCTGAAGGAAGAATCCCTTAAACCTGGAGAGTTGGGACCCATGGAATGGGTACCATGCAGTATGACTCCAAAGGGTCTGCATTTTCTCATCGAACCTCACCAATGCTATCAGCCCGAAGTGTCCAGCCTTATGTCTCACTCAGCTCTGGGTGTAGATGTGGTAAATCCAGGTCGCATCACAAGCCCTGAATGAATTATTTAAGAATTGCTCTCTATTTCACTGTCATTGTGTTTGTTTTTGTAATTCATTTTGATAATGGGTTTTATCGGATTTTCTCTGCTGCATTCATGCCGCTGTACACACACTTGAGTCTCTTACGGAGACATATAAATCCATGGGTTTGAAGGTTCTTACTAGTCATGTGTAATCCTAGGCGTTGAATATGGGGTGTTTAGTCCATTTCATTGAGCAAGGGTTAGGTCTTGACTATTACATATTTGGCTTATGGAAAGGTATCTGTGCTAATTTCTATCTCTGGTTTTATGCAGCACCACAACTCACCTTTCCCCTTAAGCAAGCATAAGTAGGTTTTCTAAATTTGAGACCCTGTTCTGTTTTGTAATTCAGTTCATGTGTAGCCAAGTTTACATTCGGTGTATTAGTGATATCTTATGATGTTTCATTTTCTGTGTGACTTATTTCACTTAGAATCATCGTACGTGAATCCACTCATTATGCCGCGACGGGCCTGATGACATAGATTTCATTGGTGAGTGATATTCCTTTGTACGTACGTACCACACTTCTTTATCCATTTTTCGCTTTCTGGGATATTTAACTTGTACCGTAGACGAGGTTCTTGTAAACAGAGCCGTAAACAGAAACTTTGCGGTGGCTGTGTGTTTTTGATTTTAATTTCCCTAAGCTATAGGAAAATAAGTGGTAATGCCATAGACTCCGTTGCTTTGTTTTTTAGGTTTTTGAGGAAACACCATACACATCTCCAGAGTGGCTGTTGGCAATTTACATCCCGCCCATCAGCATAACAAGGCTCCCTGTTCTCCATGGCCTGTGCTGCCTTTCTGGATTTTACACTTTTTTCAGATGGCCCTTTTGAACGGGGAGCAGTGAGACTTCATTGTAGTGCAGATTTCTTTAACATGCTTGCTTGGTTGGCCAAAAAGGGCGTATGCGTTTTTTCCTGAATATATTCAGGAAAAAACGCATACGCCCTTTTTGGCCAAGTGCATCATTGTCGACGTTCTGCCTCTTTTCCTATGCTTTAAATGCAATTCCAGTCTACCCCCTGAAATCGTTTTCTTGCAATTCTGCCCCGCTTTCCAGTCCTCTTCGCAGCCTTCCTTCAATATATTTTTGGGTGATAGCTGTCATTTATAACTCTGCAGGTTTGTGAATTACAGTGTCCCTGAGCTCCTTTCTTCAACTTGCTTTCTTGTGAGCTGGCCGCAAACCCGCAGGATTGCTTCAGGCCCTAATCTGGTTCCGGCACAGCATGCTGAGCCTTTGGTTAATTCCTCTTCCTGGTGGGAAATGAGCGTTAAATTTGCCCGTGCAGACACCTTCACACGAGTCTTCATGGTGCCACTTTGCCCCGGGTATCTCTATGGAGGTTGGAGTTGGAGGGCCTCCTCGCTCAATGTCAGTGTGCCCATGGAGCCAACCCTGCAACTTCAGGGCATGGTTGGGTGTTAGGATCACCACGTGGGGTCCTTTTCCCTTCGGAGGGAGGTGGCCTTTTGGGCTGCTGATTTCCAGGTTTTCAGATACTGCCAGTATCTTGGCCAGATGTGGCGGTGGGCCAAGCCCCTTGGTGACCGTAGTTTATCCTACCTGGAGCGCATTCTTGCATTGTTCCATTTCAAGTGGTCCCAGGTTTTGCACTAATACTCCAATGGCGATTCACCGTTCACCAGGAATGTAAAGGTCAAAGGGTTTAGCTAAATTAGGGAGTTCCAGGGCAAGGGTCTGAATTGACTGCTCTTTCCATTCTTGAAAGGCCACTTCTGCATTCTATTCAAAAGGATCATCATCTTTTCCTTTCAGTGTTTCATATAGAGGCCCAGCTAGTAGACTGTAGTTAGCGATCCAGAAGCAGCAAACCCTGGCCTCCCCAGGAACCCCTAAGCTGTCTTCTAGGTTCAGAAATGGGTAAGGCTGTAAATTGTTTCTTCCCTTTCCTGGGATGGGCTTCTCCGACCTTCTGTGAGAATGAAGCCCAGGCAGGTCACCGTAGTCTGTGATATTTGAGCTTTTTCTTGGACAACTTGTATCCTTTATTGGCTTGGTAGTTCAGAGGTCTCCTTAGTAGGGCTGGCGATCAGAATGTCGTCTGCATATTGAAGGAGTGTTTCCTTTTCCAGAGGTAGATCTTTTAGTTCTTTAGCTGAGCTTTCCCCAAAGATGGTGTGGGAATTTTTGAACCCTTGGGGCAACACGGCCCGGAAGTATTGTTTTAGTTGTATGTTGAGTCCTGCCACTCACAAGCCAAAATTTCTTGTGACTCTGGGACTAATAGAATACAAAAGAAGGCATCATTGAAGATTAATACAGAATACCATGTCCTGGTGGTTGGTAGAATGACCAGCAGGGTGTAGGATTTAGGAACTACTGGAGGTATATCCTCGGTGGCTTCACTGACTGTCCTGACATCCTTTACCAGGACTCCAGCAGCCCATGGGGCTCTCGAGGTCAGACCAATCCCAGGATATGGAGCTCACCTGGGCAGGTACCCCACCCCCACCCCAGCCCATGGGGCTCTCGTGTTCAGGCCCCTCCCAGGATATGGGGTTCCCTGGGCAGGTTCCCCTGCAGCCCATGGGGCTCTCGTGGTCAGGCCCCTCCCAGGATACAGAGCTACCCTTGCAGGTACCATGGCAGGGCTGGGAAAACAGGAACCGAGCATATCGCCCTCATTGCAGAGCACTCCCAGCTCACCTGTCACTCAGATCTGACGCAGAGCACCTCAGAGCAGGACTTGAACTAACAAGCAGCAGCTCCGACAGGTCTGTGACCCTGGGCATCACTCTGTGTGGCCTCCCTCCACCTGGTCTTCCAGAGACTTCCACTGCACCCGGGGCACCAGGCCTCTGTCTCCACCCACCAGCCACCCCTCCTCTCCCTGACTCCTGGGTTCCTCTCATTAGGAGAGGGTTTTCTTGAAGTTGTCTCCCACTCATGGGCCAGATAATATAATTAGAAAACAAGCCAGAGCTGCAGCCCCTTGTCTATCCTGACTCTCAGGAGCCCACACCTGTTCCTTGGACCTGGCCGATTCAGCAAGTTCCAGTTTCTGCAACTGTGAGCCCCTGAGGGGTGATTATTGGCTGGCCTGGGAAGCCCGACCGTGCCGGCCAGCCCTCCCCAGGTGTGCCTGGGTTCAGATCAATATAAACACCGCTCCAGGCAGCAAGAGCCCCTGCAGCTGTGCCTGACGCCATTTTCTCTGCCCTGTCAGCAGTCTTGGGGCTGGACTGGTGGGAGGGAGTGAGAGGCCACGGCTTTGTGGGTGGCCCAGTGTGAGTGGGGCTCTGCTGGACTTTCTGCAGCAGTTGCCAAGATGCCACCTGCTAAAGAAGAGGATGTGTCACCCATACCTGCCGCTGGAATTTCTCCCTGGGCAGAGGTGAGTGAGGAAGAAAGCAGTGGGGGCCGGGACAGCAGGGGTATCTCAGGCAGGGAAATGGAAAACTTCCAGAAGAGCACCCAGGGCCAGGACCATCCTGGCTGGCCTGCAGGCACCAAGTCGGCTGGCATGCTGTCACTCATGTGGCTCCATGGCCCTTCCTCTAGGCTTTCAAGTCCTTGTACATATTCAGGTGTTTTACCTGGGAAGGGTGGGAACATTTCAGCAGCAGCTGGCCTGGGGCTCAGCCCACGTTTACTCACAGATGCCTCGGCACGGTCCCCCAGCTTTGCAATGAGGACGCTTGTTGCGTGGGGCCTGCTGGTTGAATGGGAGATGATTCCCCACCACTGACCAACTTCAGAATTGTTTACAACTGGAGCAAGTGCCCTGATACGGTTTTCCTCTGTGTAACTGGTGGGTTCTGTTTTTTTTTCTTTTTTTCGTTTTTGGTTCAAGGTAGATTTTATTCCTCTTTTTTGTATTTACAGATATAAGCATGGAAATAATTTATTCATATAAATACATGTATGTGAAGGGAAGTATATTTTTTCTGTTTTACTTTTTGTAATTTGAATTTTATTTTATTTTTTTATACAGCAGGTTCTTTTTGGTTATCTATTTTATACGTATAAATGTATACATGCCAATCCCAATCTCTCAACTCCTCCCACCACCACCCCCCAACAGCTTTCCCCCCTTGGTGTCCATACGTTTGTTGTCTACATCTGTTGCTCTATTTCTGCCTGGCAAAACGGTTCATCTGTACAATTTTTCTAGGTTCCACATATATGCATTAATAGACAAGATTTGTTTTTCTCTTTCTGGCTTACTTCACTCTGTATGACAGTCTCTAGATCCATCAACGTCTCTACAAATGACCCAATTTCATTCCTTTTTATGGCTTAGTAATATTCCATTTTATATATGTACCACATCTTTATGCATTCGTCTGTCTGTGGGCATTTAGGTTGCTTCCATTACCTGGATATTGTAAATAGTGATGCAATGAACATTGCGGTGAATGTCTCTTTTTGATTTATGGTTTTGTCTGGGTATATGCCCAGTAGTGGGATTGCTGTATCATATGGTAATTCTATTCTTAGTTTTATAAGAAACTCCATAATGTTCTCCACAGTGACTGTATCAATTTACATTCCCAACAATAGTGGAAGAGGGTTCCTTATCTCCACACCCTTTCCAGCATTTGTTGTTTGTAGATTTTCTGATGATGCCCATTCTAACAGGTGTGAGGTGATACACCATGGATGAGTCTATTTCGTTGAGCAAAGAGTAGGTCTTGTCTATTATATATTTGGCTTATGGAACGGTATGTGTGCTAATTTCAATCTCTGGTTTTATACAGCACCCCAACTCAACTTTCCCCTTAAGCAAGCATAAGTTTTTATCTAAATGTGAGACTCTGTTCGGTTTTGGAATTCAGTTTATGTGTAGCCAAGTTTACACTCTCTCTATTAGTGATATCTTATGATAATTATCTTTCTCTGTGTGACCTATTTCTCTTAGAATCATCATACTTAAATCCACTCAATTTGCTGCTACAGGCCTGATGACATTGATTTCATTGCTGAGTGATATTCTGTTGTACATAAGTAGCACAACTCCTTTATCCATTTTTTTCTTTCTGGGATATTTAATTTGTACTGGACTCAAGGTTCTTGTAAACACAGCAGCCCTAAATTTTGTGTTGGCTGTGTCTTGTTGATTTTAATTTTCCTAAGCTATAGGGCCAAAAGTGGAAGTGCCCTAGGGTCTGTAGCTTTGTTTTTCAGATGTTTCAGGATACACCATACACATCTCCAGAGTGTCTGTTGGCAATTTACATCCCGCCCATCAGCATAACAAGGCTCCCTGTTCTCCATGGCCTGTCCTGTGTTTCTGGTTTTTACACTTTTTTCAGATGGCCCTTTTGACGAATGGGAAATGAGACTTCATTGTAGTGCGGATTTCCATTTCTCGAGTGCTTGGTTGGCCAAAAAGGGCATATGTGTTTTTTCCTGAATATATTCAGGAAAAAATGTTTACGCACTTTTGTCCAAGTGCATCACTGTCAAAGATCTGCCGCTTTTCACATGCTTTAAATGCAATTCCAATCTACCTCCTGAAATATGATTCCTGCAATTCTGCCTCGTTTTCAAGTCCTCTTTGCAGACTTACTTCCATATATTTTTGCCAATAGCTGTCATTTATAACTCTGCAGGTTTGTGAATTACAGTGCCCGTGATTTCCTTTCTTAACTCGTTTCCTTGAAAACTGGCCACAGAACCGCAGGTTTGCTTCAGGCCGTAATCAGGGTCCGGCACGGCACTCTGAGACTTTGGTTCATTCCACTTCCTGGTGGGAAATTAGAGTTAAATGTGCCCCTCCAGACACCTGCCTCACTCCTAGCCCCTTGGTGATGTGTGTCCTCTGGTTTGAGGCCACATGTGCTGGGTTCCTCACCTTTGGCTGATGTGGCCCCACTGGTGTGAGGACACTCCTGCCTGCTTCCCATCCCCTTGGTGATGTGGGCCCTCCGGTGAGAGTCTGATCCTGGTTGGGTTCCTCACACTTCTGTGAGGTGGGCACTCTTCTCTGAGGTCACTCCTGCCTGGCTGGCACACCCCGCCTTGGCGACGTCGGCCCTCTGGTGGGATTTGGTGCCTGCTGGGTGTCTCCTCCCCTCGGTAATGAGGGCCCTCTGGCGTCAGGCCCTAACTCCTGGGCTCCCAATATTTTCTGATATGCACCCTGTGGTTCGAGTACACTCCTGCCAGGTTCCCAACCCCATGGGAATGTGGGCCTTCTGCTCTGAGGTCCCAACCGTGGGTTACTCAGTTTCATGATGAGGGCCCTCTGCTGCGAGTTCTCTCCGGCCTGGATCCCATAGCCTCGCTGCTCTTGGCCACCTGCTGGGAGGTTACAACTGCGGGATTCCTCACCTTTTTTCTTCTATGGGCCCTCTGTTTTGAGACTCCTCCTGCCTGCGTCACTCCCAGCCCCTTGGTGATGTGTGTCCTCTGGTTTGAGGCCACGTATGCTGGGTCCCTCGCCTTTCGATGATGTGGCCCCACTGGTGTGAGGACACTCCTGCCTGGTTCCTATACCCTTGATGATGTGGGCCCTCTGGTGAGAGTCTGATCCTGGCTGGGTTCCTCACCCTTCTGTGAGGGGGGCCCTCTGCTGTGAGGTCACTCCTGCCTGGCTGGCACACCCCACCTGGGCAACATCGGCCCTCTTGTGGCAGTTGGAGCCTGCTGGGAACCTCCCCTCGGTGATGGGGGCCCTCTTGCCTCAGGCCCTAACTGCTGGGTACCCACATTTTCTGATACGTGCTAAGTGGTGCGAGGACACTCCTGCGAGGTTCCCATCCCCATGGGCATGTGGGCCTTCTGCTCTAAGGTCCCAACACCTGTGTTGTTCACCGTTTCATGATGTTGGCTCTCTGGTGTTAGTTCACCCAGGCCTAGATCCCATAGACTCTGTGCTCTGAGCGGCCTGCTGGGAGGTTCCTACTGCTGGATTCCTTACCTCTTTTATTCTTTGGGTCCTGTGTTTTCATGCTCCTACTTCCTGACTCACTTCCAGCCCATTTGTGATGTAGGTCCTCTGGTTTAAAGTCACATGTACCGGTTTCCTCACCTTTATTGATGTGGCCCCACTGGTGTGAGGACACTCCTGCCTGGTTCCCATCCCCTTGGTGATGGGGGCCCTCTGGTGAGAGTCTGATCCTGTCTGGATTCCTCACACTTCTGGGAGGTGGGCCCTCTGCTGTGAGGTCACTCCTGCCTGGCTGGCACACGTCACCTTGGCGATGTGGGCCCTCAGTTGGGAGTTGGTGCCTGCTGGGAGTCTCCTCCCCTCGGTAATGAGGGCCCTCTGGCATCAGGCCCTAACTCATGGGCTCCCAAAATTTTCTGATGTGCGCCCTGTCGTGCGAGTACACTCCAGCCAGGGTCCCATCCCCATGGGGATGTGGGCTTTCTGCTCTGAGGTCCCAACGGCTGGGTTGCTCACAGTGTCAGAATGTGGGCCCTCTGCTGTGAGTTCACTCCGGCATGGATCCCATAGCCTCGGTGCTCTGGGCCACCTGCTTGGAGCTTCCAACTGCGGGGTTCCTCACCTTTTTTATTCTATGGGCCCTCTGTTGTGAGTCTCCTCCTGCATGCCTCACTCCCAGCCCTTTCGTGATGTGTGTCCCCTTGTTTGAGGCCACATGTGCTGTGTTCCTCACCTTTCGCTGATGTGGCCCCACTGGTGTGAGGACACTCCTGCCTGGTTTCCATCCCCTTGGTGATGTGGGCGCTCTGGTTAGAGTCTGATCCTGTTTGGGCTCCTCACACTTCTGTGAGGTGGGCCCTCTGCTGTGAGGTAACTCCTGCCTGGCTTGCTCCCATTGCCTTGGTGACGTCGGCCCTCTGGTGGCATTTGGAGCCTGCTGGTAGCCTCCTCTCCTCAGTGATGAGGGCCCTCTGGCGTCAGGCCATAACTGCTGGGTTCCCACATTTTCTGATACGTGCTAAGTTGTGCGAGGACAGTCCTGCGAGGTTCCCATCCCCATGGGGATGTGGGCCTTCTGCTCTGAGGTCCCACTGGCTGGGTTGCTCACAGTTTCATGATGTGGGCCCTCTGCTGTGAGTTCACTGTGGCCTGGATCCCATAGACTCCATGCTCTGGGCCACCTGCTGGGAGGTTCAAACTGCTGGATTCCTCACATTTTTTATTCTGTGGGCCCTGTGTTGTTAGGCTACTCCTGCCTGCCTCACTCGGAGCACCTTGGAAATGTGGGTCCTCTGGTTTAGGCCACATGTGCGGGGTTCCTCAACTTTCTATAATGTGGCCACACTGGTGTGAGGACACTCCTGCCTTGTTCCGATCCCCTTGGTGATGTGGGCCCTCTGGTGAGAGTCTTATCCTGGCTGGGTTCCTCACCCTTCTGTGAGGTAGGCCCTCTGCTGTGAGGTCACTCCTGCCTGGCTGGCACACGTCAACTTGGCGACGTGGGCCCTCAGTTGGGAGTTGGTGCCTGCTGGGAGTCTCCTACCCTCGGTAACGAGGGCCCTCTGTCTTCAGACCCTAACTCCTGGGCTCCCAAAATTTTCTGATGTGCGCCCTGTGGTGCGAGTACACTCCTGCCAGGATCCCAACCCCATGGGAATGTGGGTTTTCTGTTCTGAGGTCCCAATGGTACGTTGCTCAGTTTCATGATGAGGGCCCTCTGTTTTGAGTTCAGTCAGGTCTGGATCCCATAGCCTCGCTGCTCCTGGCCGCCTGCTGGGAGGTTCCAACTGCGGGATTCCTCACCTTTTTTCTTCTATGGGCCCTCTGTTTTGAGACTCCTCCTGCCTGCCTCACTCCCAGCCCCTTGGTGATGTGTGTCCTCTGGTTTGAGGCCACGTGTGCTGGGTCACTCACATTTCGTTGATGAGGTCCCACTGGTGTGAGGACACTCCAGCCTGGTTCCCATTCTCTTGGTGATGTGGGCCCTCTGGTGAGAGTCTGATCCTCCTTGGGTTCCTCACACTTTTGTGAGGTGGGCCCTCTGCTCTGAGGTCACTCTTGCCTGGCTGGCACACCCCGCATTGGCGACGGCGGCCCACTGGTAGCAGTTGGAGCCTGCTGGGAGCCTCCTCTCCTCGGTGATGAGAGCCCTCTGGTGTCAGGCCCTAACTGCTGGGCTCCCCACATTTTCTGATGTGTGCCCACTGGTGCGATGACACTCCTACTTGGTTCCCTTCCCCATGGGGATGTGGGCCTTGTGCTCTGAGGTCACAACGGCTGGTTTGCTCACAGTTTCATGATGAGGGCCCTCTGTTGTGAGTTCATCACTGCCTGGATCCCATAGCCTCGGTGCTCTGGGCCGCCTGCTGGGATGTTCCAACTGCTGGATTCCTCACCTTTTTTATACAATGGGCCATGTGTTGTGAGGTTAATCCTGCCTGCCTCGCTCCAAGACCCATGGTGATGTGGGTCCTCTGGTTTGAGGCCACATTTTCTTGTTACCTCAACTTTTGACGATATGGCCCCACGGGTGTGATGACACTCCTACCTGGTTCACAGCCCCTTGCTGATGTGGGCACTCTGGTGAGAGTCTGATCCTGGCTGGGTTCCTTACCCTTCTGTGAGGTGGGCCCTCTGATGTGAGGTCACTCCTGCCTGGCTGGCTCACGTCGCCTTGATGATGTGGGCCCTCTGTTGGCCACTAAAGCATTCTGGGAGCCTCCTACCCTCTTTAATGAGGGCCCTGGAAAAAACGCATATGCACATTTTGACCAAGTGCATCATTGTCCAGGATCTGCCTCTTCTCCTATGCTTTCAGAGCACTTCCCGTCTACGTCCTGAAATCATATTCCAGGAATACTGCCCCGCTTTCAAGTCCTCCTCACAGCCTTACTTCAATATATTTTTGTATGATACCTGTCATTAATAACTCTGCAGGTTTGTTAAATACAGTGTCCCTGAGCTCCTTTCTTCAACACGCTTTCTTGTGAGCTGGCCGCAAAACCGCAGGATTGCTTCAGGCCGTAATCTGGTTTCGGCACGGCACGCTGAGCCTTTGGTAAATTCCTCTTTCTGGTGAGAAATGAGCATTCAATTTGCCCGTGGAGACACCTACAGCTAGTCTCTCATTGGTTCTCCCTATTCCTGTTCATCTTGTGCAGAAATTGCAAACTGTGCCAAACAGGAGGTTAAAGGCACTGACTCTCCAAGTGGGTAGAGGGTTAGTAAAGCATCTGGAATGGTGAACCCGAGTACCAGGGAACGAAACCTGAGAGCCATTTAAAATGGTTTCCCAGTCTCACAGTGGACAATACTCTGGGTTTCCCATGCATGTTTTAGCTGAAGGAAGAATTCCTTAAACCTGGAGATTATTGACCCATGGAATGGGTACCATGCAGTATGACTAAAAAGGGTCTGAATTTGCTCACCGAACCTCACCAATGCTATCAGTTCGAAGTGTCCAGCCTTATGCCTCACCCAGCTCTGGGTGTAGATGTGGTAAATCCAGGTTTCATCACAAGCCCTGAATCAATTATTTAAGAATTGCTGTCTCTTTCACTGTCATTGTGTTTTGTTTTTGTAATTTAGTTTGATAATGGGATTTATCGGATTTTCACTGCTGCGTTCATGCCGCTGTACAAACGCTTGATTCTCCGACAGAGAAATATAAATCCACGGGTTTTAAGATTCTTACTAGTCAGGTATATTCCTAGGCGTTGAATATGTGGTGTTGAGTCCATGTCGTTGAACAAGGAGTAGGTCTTGACTATTACATATTTGGCTTATGGAACGGTATCTGTGCTATTTTCAATCTCTGGTTTTATGCAGCACCCCAACTCACCTTTGCCCTTAAGCAAGCATAAGTTGGTTTTCTAAATTTGAGTCCCTGTTCTGTTTTGTAATTCAGTTCATGTGTAGCCAAGTTTACATTCCGTGTATTAGTGATATCTTATGATGTTTCATTTTCTGTGTGACTTATTTCACTTAGAATCACTGTAGCTGAATCCACTCATTATGCCGTGATGGGCCTGATGACATAGATTTCATTGCTGAGTGATATTCCATTGTACGTACGAACCACAACTTCTTTATCCATTTTTCACATTCTGGGATATTTAACTTGTACCGTAGATGAGGTTCTTGTAAACAGAGCCGTCCGAAAATTTGGGGTGGCTGTGTGTTTTTGATTTTAATTTCCCTAAGCTATAGGACCATAACTGGAAGTGCCGTAGGCTCCGTTGCTTTGTTTTTTAGGTGTTTCAGGAAACACCATACACTTCTCCAGGGTGGCTGTTGGCAATTTACATCCCGCCCATCAGCATGACAAGGCTCCCTCTTCTCCATGGTCTGTGCTGCCTTTCTGGATTTTACACTTTTTTCAGATGGCCCTTTTGACCGGGGGGCAGTGAGACTTCATTGTAGTGCAGATTTCCATTACACGCTTGCTTTGTTGGCCAAAAAGGGCGTATGCGTTTTTTCCTGAATATATTCAGGAAAAAACGCATACGCCCTTTTTGGCCAAGTGCATCATTGTCGACATTCTGCCTCTTTTCCTATGCTTTTAGTACAATTCCAGTCTACCCCCTGAAATTGTTTTCCTGAAATTCTGCCCCGCTTTCAAGTCCTCTTCGAAGACTTACTTCAATACATTTTTGACGATAGCTGTCATTCATAACTCTGCAGGTTTGTGAATTACAGTGCCCCTGAGCTCATTTCTTCAACTCGCTTTCTTGTGAGATGGCCGAAAACCACAGGATTGCTTCAGGCCCTAATCTGTTTCCGGCAGGGCACGCTGAGCCTTTGGTTAATTCCTCTTCCTGGTGGGAAATGAGCGTTCCATTTGCCCGTGCAGACACCTACAGCTAGTCTCTCATTGCTTCTCCCTTTTCCTGTTCATCTTGCGCAGAAATTGCAAACTGTGCCAAACAGGAGGTTAATGGCACTGACTCTCCAAGTGAGGAGGGTATTAGTAAAGCGTTCAAATGTTGAACCCGAGTACCAGGGTACGAAAACTGAGATGCATTTGAAAACGTTTCCCAATCACACTGTGGACCATACTCTGGGTTTCCCATGCATGTTTTAGCTGAAGGAAGGATCCCTTAAACCTGGAGAGTTGGGACCCATGGAATGGGTACCATGCAGTATGACTTCAAAGGGTCTGCGTTTGCTCACCGAACCTCACCAATGCTATCAGCCCGAAGTGTCCAGCCTTATGTCTCATCCAGCTCTGGGTGTAGATGTGGTAAATACAGGTTGCATCACAAGCCCTGAATGAATTATTTAAGAATTGCTCTCTATTTCACTCTCATTGTGTTTTGTTTTTGAAATTCATTTTGATAATGGGATTTATCGTATTTTCACTGCTGCTTTTAGGCCACTGTACACACGCTTGATTTCCTTATGGAGACATATAAATCCATGGGTTTTAAGATTCTTACTTGTCAGGTATCTTCCCAGGCATTGAATATAGGGTGTTGAGTCCATTTCGTTGAGCAAGGAGTAGGTTTTGTCTATTATATATTTCGCTTATGGAACGGTATCTGTGCTAATTTCAATCTCTGGTTTTATTCAGCATCCCAACTGACCTTTCCCCATTAGCAAGCATAAGTTGGTTTGCTGAATTTGAGACCCTCTTCTGTTTTGTAATTCAGTTCATGGGTAGCCAAGTTTACATTCCGTGTATTAGTGATATCTTATGAGGTTTCTTTTTCTGTGTGACTTATTTCTCATAGATTCATCGTACCTGAATCCACTCATTATGCCGCTACGGGCCTGATGACGTAGATTTCATTGCTGAGTGATATTCCATTGTACTTGCATACCACAACTTCTTTATGAATTTTTTGCTTTCTCGGATATTTAACTTGTACCGTAGACGAGGTTCTTGTAAACAGAGACGTCCCAAACATTGGGGTGGCTGTGTGTTTTTGATTTTAATTTCCATAATCTATAGGACCATAAGTGGAAGTGCCATAGGCTGTGTTGCTTTGTTTCCTACGTGTTTCAGGAAACACCATACACTTCTCCAGAGTGGCTGTTGGCAATTTACATCCCGCCCATCAGCATAACAAGGCTCCCTTTTCTCCATGACCTGTCCTGCCTTTCTGGATTTTACACTTTTTTCAGATGGCCCTTTTGACCGGGGGGCAGTGAGACTTCATTGTAGTGCAGATTTCCTTTACACGCTTGCTTGGTTGGCCAAAAAGGGCATATGCGTTTTTTCCTGAATATATTCAGGAAAAAACGCATACGCCCTTTTTGGCCAAGTGCATTATTGTTGACATTCTGCCTCTTTTCCTATGCTTTAAGTGCAATTCCAGTCTACCCCCTGAAATCGTTTTCCTGAAATTCTGCCCCACTTTCAAGTCCTCTTCGGAGACTTACTTCAATACATTTTTGGACGATAGCTGTCATTCATAACTCTGCAGGTTTGTGAATTACAGTGCCCCTGAGCTCCTTTCCTCAACTCGCTTTCTCGTGAGCTGGCTGCAAAACCGCAGGATTGCTTCAGGCCCTTATCTGTTTCCGGCAGGGCATGCTGAGCCTTTGGTTAATTCCTCTTCCTGGTGGGAAATGAGCATTCCATTTGCCCGTGCAGACACCTACAGATAGTCTCTCATTGGTTCTCCCTATTCCTGTTCATCTTGCGCAGAAATTGCAAACTGTGCCAAACAGGAGGTTAAAGGCACTGACTCTCCAAGTGGGGAGAGTTTTAGTAAAGCGTCTGGAATGGTGCACCCGAGTACCGGGGTTCGAAAACTGAGATGCATTTGGAAACGTTTCCCAATCACACGGTGGACCATACTCCGGGTTTCCCATGCATGTTTTAGCTGAAGGAAGAATCCCTTAAACCTCGAGAGTTGGGACCCATGGAATGAGTACCATGAAGTATGACTTCAAAGGGTCTGCGTTTGCTCACCGAACCTCACCAATGCTATCAGCCCAAAGTGCCAAGCCTTATGTCTCACCCAGCTCTGGGTGTACATGTGGTAAATCCAAGTTGCATCACAAGCCCTGAATCAATTATTTAAGAATTGCTCTCTATTTCACTGTCACTGTGTTTTGTTTTTGAAATTTATTTTGATAATGGGATTTATCAGATTTTCACTGCTGCGTTTAGGCCGATGTACAGACATTTGATTTCCTTATGGAGACATATAAATCCATGGGTTTTAAGATTCTTACTTGTCAGGTATATTCCCAGGCGTTGAATATGTGGTGTTGAGTCTATTTCGCTGAGCAAGGAGTAGGTCTTGTCTATTATATATTTGGCTTATGGAACGGTATCTGTGCTAATTTCAATCTCTGTTTTTATGCAGCACCCCAACTCACCTTTCCCCATAAGCAAGCATAAGTTGGTTTTCTAAATTTGAGACCCTGTTCTGTTTTGTAATTCAGTTCATGTGTAGCCAAGTTTACATTCCGTGTATTAGTGATATCTTATGATGTTTCTTTTTCTGTATAACTTATTTCTCGTAGAATCATCGTTCCTGAATCCACTCATTATGCCGCTACGGGCCTGATGACGTAGATTTCATTGCTGTGTGATATTCCATTGTACGTGAGTACCACAACTTCTTTATCCGTTTTTTGCTTTCTCGGATAGTTAACTTATACCGTAGACAAGGTTCTTGTTAACAGAGCCGTCCGAAACTTTGGGGTGGCTGTGTGTTTTTGATTTTAATTTCCCTAAGCTATAGGACCATAAGTGGAAGTGCCATAGGCTGTGTTGCTTTGTTTCCTACGTGTTTCAGGAAACACCATACACTTCTCCAGAGTGGCTGTTGGCAATTTATATCCCGCACATCAGCATAACAAAGCTCCCTGTTCTCCATGACCTGTCCTGCCTTTCTGGATTTTACACTTTTTTCAGATGGCCCTTTTGACCGGTGGGCAGTGGGACTTCATTGTAGTGCAGATTTCCTTTACACGCTTGCTTGGTTGGCCAAAAAGGGTGTATGCGTTTTTTACTGAATATATTCAGGAAAAAACGCATACGACCTTTTTGGCCAAGTGCATCATTGTCGACATTCTGCCTCTTTTCCTATGCTTTAAGTGCAATTCCAGTTTACCCCCTGAAATCGTTTTCCGGAAATTCTTCCCCGCTTTCAAGTCGTCTTGGACGACTTACTTCAATACATTTTTGGACGATAGCTGTCATTCATAACTCTGCAGGTTTGTGAATTACAGTGCCCCTGAGCTCCTTTCCTCAACTCGCTTTCTCCTGAGCTGGCCGCAAAACCGCAGGATTGCTTCAGGCCCTAAACTGTTTCTGGCAGGGCACGCTGAGCCTTTGGTTAATTCCTCTTCCTGGTGGGAAATGAGCGTTCCATTTGGCCGTGCAGACACCTACAGCTAGTCTCTCATTGGTTCTCCCTATTCCTGTTCATCTTGCGCAGAAATTGCAAACTGTGCCAAACAGGAGGTTAAAGTCCCTGACTCTCCAAGTGGGGAGAGTGTTAGTAAAGCGTCTGGAATGGTGAACCCGAGTACCAGGGTTCGAAAATTGAGATGCATTTGAAAACGTTTCCCAATCACACGGTGGACCATACTCTGGGTTTCCCATGCATGTTTTAGCTGAAGGAAGAATCCCTTAAACGTTGAGAGTTGGGACCCATGGAATGGGTACCATGCAGTATGACTTCAAAGGGTCTGCGTTTGCTCACTGAACCTCACCAATGATATCAGCCCGAAGTGTCCAGCCTTATGTCTCACCCAACTCTGGGTGTAGATGTGGTAAATCCAGGTTGCATCACAAGCCCTCAATGAATTATTTAAGAATTGCTCTCTATTTCACTGTCATTGTGTTTTGTTTTTGAAATTTATGTTGATAATGGGATTTATCGGATTTTCACTGCTGCGTTTAGGCCGCTGTACACATGCTTGATTTCCTTATGGAGACATATAAATCCATGGGTTTTAAGATTCTTACTTGTCAGGTATCTTCCCAGGCGTTGAATATGGGGTGTTGAGTCCATTTCGCTGAGCAAGGAGTAGGTCTTGTCTATTATATATTTGGCTTATGGAACGGTATCTGTGCTAATTTCAATCTCTGGTTTTATGCAGCACCCCAACTCACCGTTCCCCATATGCAAACATAAGTTGGTTTTCTAAATTTGAGACCCTGTTCTGTTTTGTAATTCAGTTCGTGTGTAGCCAAGATTACATTCGGTGTATTAGTGATATCTCATGATGTTTCTTTTTCTGTGTGACTTATTTCTCGTAGAATCATCGTACCTGAATCCACTCATTATGCCGCTACGGGCCTGATGACGTAGATTTCATTACTGAGTGATATTCCATTGTACGTGCGTACCACAACTTCTTTATCCATTTTTTGCTTTCTCGGATAGTTAACTTATACCGTAGACAAGGGTCTTGTAAACAGAGCCGTCCCAAACTTTGGGGTGGCTGTGTGTTTTTGATTTTAATTTCCCTAAGCTATAGGACCATAAGTGGAAGTGCCATAGGCTGTGTTGCTTTGTTTCCTACGTGTTTCTGGAAACACCATACACTTCTCCAGAGTGGCTGTTGGCAATTTACATCCCGCCCATCAGCATAACAAGGCTCCCTGTTCTCCATGACCTGTCCTGCCTTTCTGGATTTTACACTTTGTTCAGATGTGCCTTTTGACCGGTGGGCAGTGTGACTTCATTTTAGTGCAGATTTCCTTTACACGCTTGCTTGTTTGGCCATAAACCGCGTATGCGTTTTTTCCTGAATATATTCAGGAAAAAACGCATACGTCCTTTTTGGCCAAGTGCATCATTTTCGACATTCTGCCTCTTTTCCTATGCTTTAAGTGCAATTCCTGTCTACCCCCTGAAATTGTGTTCCTGAAATTCTGCCCCGCTTTCAAGTCCTCTTCGAAGACTTACTTCAATACATTTTTGGACGATAGCTGTCATTCATAACTCTGCAGGTTTCTGAATTACACTGCCCCTGAGCTCCGTTCTTCAACTCGCTTTCTTGTGAGCTCGCCACAAAACCGCAGGATTGCTTCACGCCATAATCTCTTTCTGGCAGGGCACGCTGAGCCTTTGGTTAATTCCTCTTCCTGGTGGGAAATGAGCGTTCCATTTGCACGTGCAGACACCTACATCTAGTCTCTCATTGCTTCTCCCTATTCCTGTTCATCTTGCGCAGAAATTGCAAACTGGGCCAAACAGGAGGTTAAAGGCACTGACTCTCCAAGTGGGGAGAGTGTTAGTAAAGCGTCTGGAATGGTGAACCCGAGTACCAGGGGCAAAAACTGAGATGCATTTGAAAACGTTTCCCAATCACACGGTGGTCCATACTCTGGGTTTCCCATGCATGTTTTAGCTGAAGGAAGAATCCCTTAAACCTGGAGAGTTGGGACCCATAGAATGGGTACCATGCAGTATGACTTCAAAGGGTCTGCGTTTGCTCACCGAACCTCACCAATGCTATCAGCCCGAAGTGCCCAGCCTTATGTCTCACCCAGCTCTGGGTGTACATGTGGTAAATCCAGGTTGCATCACAAGCCCTGAATCAATTATTTAAGAAATGCTCTCTATTTCACTGTCATTGTGTTTTGTTTTTGAAATTTATTTTGATAATGGGATTTATCGTATTTTCACTGCTGCGTTTAGGCCGATGTACAGACATATGATTTCCTTATGGAGACATATAAATCCATGGGTTTTAAAATTCTTACTTGTCAGGTATATTCCCAGGCGTTGAATATGGGGTGTTGAGTCTATTTCGCTGAGCTAGGAGTAGGTCTTGTCTATTATATATTTGGCTTATGGAACGGTATCTGTGCTAATTTCAATCTCTGTTTTTATGCAGCACCCCAACTCACCTTTCCCCATAAGCAAGTATAAGTTGGTTGTCTCAATTTGAGACCCTTTTCTGTTTTGTAATTCAGTTTATGTGTAGTCAAGTTTACGTTCCGTGTATTAGTGATATCTTATGATGTTTCTTTTTCTGTGTGACTTATTTCTCGTAGAATCAGCGTACTTGAATCCACTCATTATGGCGCTACGGGCCTGATGACGTAGATTTCATTGCTGTGTGATATTCCATTGTACGTACGTAGCACTACTTCTTTATCCATTTTTGGCTTTCTCGGATATTTAACTTGTACCGTAGACGAGGTTCCTGTAAACGGAGCCGTCCCAAACTTTGGGGTGGCTGTGTGTTTTTGATTTTAATTTCCCTAAGCTATAGATCCATAAGTGGAAGTGCCATAGGCTGTGTTGTTTTGTTTCCTACGTGTTTCAGGAAACACCATACACTTCTCCAGAGTGGCTGTTGGCATTTTACATCCTGCCCATCAGCATAACAAGGCTCCCTGTTCTCCATGACCTGTCCTTCCTTTCTGGATTTTACACTTTTTTCAGATAGCCCTTTTGACCGGGGGGCAGTTAGACTTCATTGTAGTGCACATTTCCTTTACACGCTTGCTTTGTTGACCAAAAAGTGCGTATGCGTTTTTTCCTGAATATATTCAGGAAAAAACACATACGCCCTTTTTGGCCAAGTGCATCATTGTCGACATTCTGCCTCATTTCCTATGCTTTAAGTGCAATTCCAGTCTACCCCCTGAAATCGTTTTCCTGAAATTCTGTCCCGCTTTCAAGTCCTCTTCGAAGACTTACTTCAATACATTTTTGGACGATAGCTGTCATTCATAACTCTGCAGGTTTGTGAATTTCAGTGGCCCTGAGCTCCTTTCTTCAACTCACTTTCTTGTGAGCTGGCTGCAAAACCGCAGGATTGCTTCCGGCCCTAATCTGTTTCCAGCAGGGCACGCTGAGCCTTTGGTTAATTCGTCTTCCTGGTGGGAAATGAGCGTTCCATTTGCCCGTGCAGACACCTACAGCTAATCTCTCATTGGTTCTCCCTATTCCTGTTCATCTTGCGCAGAAATTGCAAACTGTGCGAAACAGGAGTTTAAAGGCACTGACTCTCCAAGTGGGGAGAGTGTTAGTAAAGCGTCTGGAATGGTGAACCCGAGTACCAGCGTTCGAAAACTGAGATGCATTTGAAAACGTTTCCCAATCACACGGTGGACCATACCCTGGGTTTCCCATGCATATTTTAGCTGAAGGAAGAATCCCTTAAACCTGGAGAGTTGGGACCCATGGAATGGGTACCATGCAGTATGACTTCAAAGGGTCTGCGTTTGCTCACCGAACCTCACCAAAGCTATCAGCCCGAAGTGTCCAGCCTTATGTGTCACCCAGCTCTGGGTGTAGATGTGGTAAATCCAGGTTTCATCACAAGCCCTGAATGAATTATTTAAGAATTGCTCTCTATTTCACTGTCATTGTGGTTTTTTTTGACATTTATTTTGATCATGGGATTTATCGGATTTTCACTGCTGCGTTTATGCCGCTGTACACACGCTTTATTTCCTTGTGGAGACATATAAATCCATGGGTTTTAAGATTCTTACTTGTCAGGTATATTCCCAAGCGTTGAATATGGAGTGTTGAGTCCATTTCGTTGAGCAAGGAGTAGGTCTTGTCTATTATATATTTGGCTTATGGAACGGTATCTGTGCTAATTTCAATCTCTGGTTTTATACAGCACCCCAACTCACCTTTCCCCATAAGCAAGCGTAAGTTGGTTTTCTAAATTTGAGACCCTGTTCTGTTGGTATTTCTGTTCATGTGTAGCCAAGTTTACATTCCGTGTATTAGTGATATCTTATGAGGTTTCTTTTTCTGTGTGACTTATTTCTCGTAGAATCATCATACCTGAATCCACTCATTATGCCGCTACGGGCCTGATGACGTAGATTTCATTGCTGAGTGATATTCCATTGTACTTGCATACCACAACTTCTTTATGAATTTTTTGCTTTCTCGGATATTTAACTTGTACCGTAGACGAGGTTCTTGTAAACAGAGCCGTCCCAAACATTGGGGTGGCTGTGTGTTTTTGATTTTAATTTCCATAATCTATAGGACCATAAGTGGAAGTGCCATAGGCTGTGTTGCTTTGTTTCCTACCTGTTTCAGGAAACACCATACACTTCTCCAGAGTGGCTGTTGGCAATTTACATCCCGCCCATCAGCATAACAAGGCTCCCTGTTCTCCATGGCCTGTGCTGTCTTTCTGGATTTTACACTTTTTTCAGATGGCCCTTTTGACCTGGGGGCAGTGAGACTTCTTTGTAGTGCAGATTTCTTTAACATGCTTGCTTGGTTGGCCAAAAAGGGCGTATGCGTTTTTTCCTGAATATATTCAGGAAAAAACGCATACGCCCTTTTTGGCCAAGTGCATCATTGTCGACGTTCTGCCTCTTTTCCTATGCTTTAAATGCAATTCCAGTCTACCCCCTGAAATCGTTTTCTTGCAATTCTGCCCCGCTTTCATGTCCTCTTCGCAGCCTTCCTTCAATATATTTTTGGGTGATAGCTGTCATTTATAACTCTGCAGGTTTGTGAATTACAGTGTCCCTGAGCTCCTTTCTTCAACTCGCTTTCTTGTGAGCTGGCCGCAAACCCGCAGGATTGCTTCAGGCCCTAATCTGGTTCCGGCACGGCATGCTGAGCCTTTGGTTAATTCCTCTTCCTGGTGGGAAATGAGCGTTAAATTTGCCCGTGCAGACACCTTCACACGAGTCTTCATGGTGCCACTTTGCCCCGGTTATCTCTATGGAGGTTGGAGTTGGAGGGCCTCCTCACTCAAGGTCAGTGTGCCCATGGAGCCCACCGTGCAACTTCAGGGCATGGTTGGGGGTTAGGATCACCACGTGGGGTCCTTTTCCCTTCGGAGTGAGGTGGCCTTTAGGGCTGCTGATTTCCAGGTTTTCAGATACTGCCAGTATCTTGGCCAGATGTGGCGGTGGGCCAAGCCCCTTGGTGACCGTAGTTTATCCTACCTGGATCGCATTCTTGCATTGTTCCATTTCAAGTGGTCCCAGGTTTTGCACTAATACTCCAATGGCGATTCACCGTTCACCAGGAATGTAAAGGTCAAAGGGTTTAGCTAAATTAGGGAGTTCCAGGGCAAGGGTCTGAATTGACTGCTCTTTCCATTCTTGAAAGGCCACTTCTGCATTCTATTCAAAAGGATCATCATCTTTTCCTTTCAGTGTTTCATATAGAGGCCGAGCTAGTAGACTGTAGTTAGGGATCCAGAAGCAGCAGTCCCTGGCCTCCCCAGGAGCCCCTAAGCTGTCTTCTAGTTTCAGAAATGGGTAAGGCTGTAAATTGTTTCTTCCCTTTCCTGGGATGGGCTTCTCCGACCTTCTGTGAGAATGAAGCCCAGGCAGGTCACCGTAGTCTGTGATATTTGAGCTTTTTCTTGGACAACTTGTATCCTTTATTGGCTTCGTAGTTCAGAGGTCTCCTTAGTAGGGCTGGCGATCAGAATGTCGTCTGCATATTGAAGGAGTGTTTCCTTTTCCAGAGGTAGAACTTTTAGTTCTTTAGCTGAGCTTTCCCCAAAGATGGTGTGGGAATTTTTGAACCCTTGGGGCAACACGGCCCGGAAGTATTGTTTTAGTTGTATGTTGAGTCCTGCCACTCACAAGCCAAAATTTCTTGTGACTCTGGGACTAATAGAATACAAAAGAAGGCATCATTGAAGACTAATACAGAATACCATGTCCTGGTGGTTGGTAGAATGACCAGCAGGGTGTAGGATTTAGGAACTACTGGAGGTATATCCTCGGTGGCTTCACTGACTGTCCTGACATCCTTTACCAGGACTCCAGCAGCCCATGGGGCTCTCGAGGTCAGGCCAATCCCAGGATATGGAGCTCACCTGGGCAGGTACCCCACCCCCACCCCAGCCCATGGGGCTCTCGTGTTCAGGCCCCTCCCAGGATATGGGGTTCCCTGGGCAGGTTCCCCTGCAGCCCATGGGGCTCTCGTGGTCAGGCCCCTCCCAGGATACAGAGCTACCCTTGCAGGTACCATGGCAGGGCTGGGAACACAGGAACCGTGCATATCGCCCTCATTGCAGAGCACTCCCAGCTCACCTGTCACTCAGATCTGACACAGAGCACCTCAGAGCAGGACTTGAACTAACAAACAGCAGCTCCAACAGGTCTGTGACCCTGGGCATCACTCTGTGTGGCCTCCCTCCACCTGGTCTTCCAGAGACTTCCACTGCACCCGGGGCACCAGGCCTCTGTCTCCACCCACCAGCCACCCCTCCTCTCCCTGACTCCTGGGTTCCTCTCATTAGGAGAGGGTTTTCTTGAAGTTGTCTCCCACTCATGGGCCAGATAATATAATTAGAAAACAAGCCAGAGCTGCAGCCCCTTGTCTATCCTGACTCTCAGGAGCCCACACCTGTTCCTTGGACCTGGCCGATTCAGCAAGTTCCAGTTTCTGCAACTGTGAGCCCCTGAGGGGTGATTATTGGCTGGCCTGGGAAGCCCGACCGTGCCGGCCAGCCCTCCCCAGGTGTGCCTGGGTTCAGATCAATATAAACACCGCTCCAGGCAGCAAGAGCCCCTGCAGCTGTGCCTGACGCCATTTTCTCTGCCCTGTCAGCAGTCTTGGGGCTGGACTGGTGGGAGGGAGTGAGAGGCCACGGCTTTGTGGGTGGCCCAGTGTGAGTGGGGCTCTGCTGGACTTTCTGCAGCAGTTGCCAAGATGCCACCTGCTAAAGAAGAGGATGTGTCACCCATACCTGCTGCTGGAATTTCTCCCTGGGCAGAGGTGAGTGAGGAAGAAAGCAGTGGGGGCCGGGACAGCAGGGGTATCTCAGGCAGGGAAATTGAAAGCTTCCAGAAGAGCACCCAGGGCCAGGACCATCCTGGCTGGCCTGCAGGCACCAAGTCAACTGGCATGCTGTCACTCATGTGGCTCCATGGCCCTTCCTCTAGGCTTTCAAGTCCTTGTACATATTCAGGTGTTTTACCTGGGAAGGGTGGGAACATTTCAGCAGCAGCTGGCCTGGGGCTCAGCCCACGTTTACTCACAGATGCCTCGGCACGGTCCCCCAGCTTTGCAATGAGGACGCTTGTTGCGTGGGGCCTGCTGGCTGAATGGGAGATGATTCCCCACCACTGACCAACTTCAGAATTGTTTACAACTGGAGCAAGTGCCCTGATACGGTTTTCCTCTGTGTAACTGGTGGGTTCTGTTTTTTTTTCTTTTTTTCGTTTTTGGTTCAAGGTAGATTTTATTCCTCTTTTTGGTATTTACAGATATAAGCATGGAAATAATTTATTCATATAAATACATGTATGTGAAGGGAAGTATATTTTTTCTGTTTTACTTTTTGTAATTTGAATTTTATTTTATTTTTTTATACAGCAGGTTCTTTTTGGTTATCTATTTTATACATATAAATGTATACATGCCAATCCCAATCTCTCAACTCCTCCCACCACCACCCCCCAACAGCTTTCCCCCCTTGGTGTCCATACGTTTGTTGTCTACATCTGTTGCTCTATTTCTGCCTGGCAAAACGGTTCATCTGTACAATTTTTCTAGGTTCCACATATATGCATTAATAGACAAGATTTGTTTTTCTCTTTCTGACTTACTTCACTCTGTATGACAGTCTCTAGATCCATCAACGTCTCTACAAATGACCCAATTTCATTCCTTTTTATGGCTTAGTAATATTCCATTTTATATATGTACCACATCTTTATGCATTCGTCTGTCTGTGGGCATTTAGGTTGCTTCCATTACCTGGATATTGTAAATAGTGATGCAATGAACATTGCGGTGAATGTCTCTTTCTGATTTATGGTTTTGTCTGGGTATATGCCCAGTAGTGGGATTGCTGTATCATATGGTAATTCTATTCTTAGTTTTATAAGAAACTCCATAATGTTCTCCACAGTGACTGTATCAATTTACATTCCCAACAATAGTGGAAGAGGGTTCCTTATCTCCACACCCTTTCCAGCATTTGTTGTTTGTAGATTTTCTGATGATGCCCATTCTAACAGGTGTGAGGTGATACACCATGGATGAGTCTATTTCTTTGAGCAAAGAGTAGGTCTTGTCTATTACATATTTGGCTTATGGAACGGTATGTGTGCTAATTTCAATCTCTGGTTTTATACAGCACCCCAACTCAACTTTCCCCTTAAGCAAGCATAAGTTTTTATCTAAATGTGAGACTCTGTTCGGTTTTGGAATTCAGTTTATGTGTAGCCAAGTTTACACTCTCTCTATTAGTGATATCTTATGATAATTATCTTTCTCTGTGTGACCTATTTCTCTTAGAATCATCATACTTAAATCCACTCAATTTGCTGCTACAGGCCTGATGACATTGATTTCATTGCTGAGTGATATTCCGTTGTACGTAAGTAGCACAACTCCTTTATCCATTTTTTTCTTTCTGGGATATTTAATTTGTACTGGACTCAAGGTTCTTGTAAACACAGCAGCCCTAAATTTTGTGCTGGCTGTGTCTTGTTGATTTTAATTTTCCTAAGCTATAGGGCCAAAAGTGGAAGTGCCCTAGGGTCTGTAGCTTTGTTTTTCAGATGTTTCAGGATACACCATAAACATCTCCAGAGTGTCTGTTGGCAATTTACATCCCGCCCATCAGCATAACAAGGCTCCCTGTTCTCCATGGCCTGTCCTGTGTTTCTGGTTTTTACACTTTTTTCAGATGGCCCTTTTGACGAATGGGAAATGAGACTTCATTGTAGTGCGGATTTCCATTTCTCGAGTGCTTGGTTGGCCAAAAAGGGCATATGTGTTTTTTCCTGAATATATTCAGGAAAAAATGTTTACGCACTTTTGTCCAAGTGCATCACTGTCAAAGATCTGCCGCTTTTCACATGCTTTAAATGCAATTCCAATCTACCTCCTGAAATATGATTCCTGCAATTCTGCCTCGTTTTCAAGTCCTCTTTGCAGACTTACTTCCATATAATTTTGCCAATAACTGTCATTTATAACACTGCAGGTTTGTGAATTACAGTGCCCGTGATTTCCTTTCTTAACTCGTTTCCTTGAAAACTGGCCACAGAACCGTAGGTTTGCTTCAGGACGTAATCAGGGTCCGGCACGGCACTCTGAGACTTTGGTTCATTCCACTTCCTGGTGGGAAATTAGAGTTAAATGTGCCCCTCCAGACACCTGCCTCACTCCTAGCCCCTTGGTGATGTGTGTCCTGTGGTTTGAGGCCACATGTGCTGGGTTCCTCACCTTTGGCTGATGTGGCCCCACTGGTGTGAGGACACTCCTGCCTGGTTCCCATCCCCTTGGTGATGTGGGCCCTCCGGTGAGAGTCTGATCCTGGTTGGGTTCCTCACACTTCTGTGAGGTGGGCCCTCTTCTCTGAGGTCACTCCTGCCTGGCTGGCACACCCCGCCTTGGCGACGTCGGCTCTCTGGTGGGATTTGGTGCCTGCTGAGTGTCTCCTCCCCTTGGTAATGAGGGCCCTCTGGCGTCAGGCCCTAACTCCTGGGCTCCCAATATTTTCTGATATGCGCCCTGTGGTTCGAGTACACTCCTGCCAGGTTCCCAACCCCATGGGAATGTGGGCCTTCTGCTCTGAGGTCCCAACCGTGGGTTGCTCAGTTTCATGATGAGGGCCCTCTGCTGTGAGTTCTCTCCGGCCTGGATCCCATAGCCTCGCTGCTCCTGGCCACCTGCTGGGAGGTTACAACTGCGGGATTCCTCACCTTTTTTCTTCTATGGACCCTCTGTTTTGAGACTCCTCCTGCCTGCCTCACTCCCAGTCCCTTGGTGATGTGTGTCCTCTGGTGTGAGACCACATGTGCTGGGTCCCTCGCCTTTCGATGATGTGGCCCCACTGGTGTGAGGACACTCCTGCCTGGTTCCTATCCCCTTGATGATGTGGGCCCTCTGGTGAGAGTCTGATCCTGGCTGGGTTCCTCACCCTTCTGTGAGGGGGGCCCTCTGCTGTGAGGTCACTCCTGCCTGGCTGGCACACCCCACCTGGGCAACATCGGCCCTCTTGTGGCAGTTGGAGCCTGCTGGGAACCTCCCCTCGGTGATGGGGGCCCTCTTGCCTCAGGCCCTAACTGCTGGGTACCCACATTTTCTGATACGTGCTAAGTGGTGCGAGGACACTCCTGCGAGGTTCCCATCCCCATGGGCATGTGGGCCTTCTGCTCTAAGGTCCCAACACCTGTGTTGTTCACCGTTTCATGATGTTGGCTCTCTGGTGTTAGTTCACCCAGGCCTAGATCCCATAGCCTCTGTGCTCTGAGCGGCCTGCTGGGAGGTTCCTACTGCTGGATTCCTTACCTTTTTTATTTTTTGGGTCCTGTGTTTTCATGCTCCTACTTCCTGACTCACTCCCAGCCCATTTGTGATGTAGGTCCTCTGGTTTAAGGCCACATGTACCAGTTTCCTCACCTTTATTGATGTGGCCCCACTGGTGTGAGGACACTCCTGCCTGGTTCCCATCCCCTTGGTGATGGGGGCCCTCTGGTGAGAGTCTGATCCTGTCTGGATTCCTCACACTTCTGGGAGGTGGGCCCTCTGCTGTGAGGTCACTCCTGCCTGGCTGGCACACGTCACCTTGGCGATGTGGGCCCTCTGTTGGGAGTTGGTGCCTGCTGGGAGTGTCCTCCCCTCGGTAATGAGGGCCCTCTGGCGTCAGGCCCTAACTCATGGGCTCCCAAAATTTTCTGATGTGCGCCCTGTCGTGCGAGTACACTCCAGCCAGGTTACCATCCCCATGGGGATGTGGGCTTTCTGCCCTGTGGTCCCAACGCCTGGGTTGCTCACAGTGTCAGAATGTGGGCCCTCTGCTGTGAGTTCACTCCGGCATGGTTCCCATAGCCTCGGTGCTCTGGGCCACCTGCTTGGAGCTTCCAACTACGGGGTTCCTCACCTTTTTTATTCTATGGGCGCTCTGTTGTGAGTCTCCTCCTGCATGCCTCACTCCCAGCCCTTTCGTGATGTGTGTCCCCTTGTTTGAGGCCACATGTGCTGTGTTCCTCACCTTTCGCTGATGTGGCCCCACTGGTGTGAGGACACTCCTGCCTGGTTTCCATCCCCTTGGTGATGTGGGCGCTCTGGTTAGAGTCTGATCCTGTTTGGGCTCCTCACACTTCTGTGAGGTGGGCCCTCTGCTGTGAGGTAACTCCTGCCTGGCTTGCTCCCATTGCCTTGGTGACGTCGGCCCTCTGGTGGCATTTGGAGCCTACTGGTAGCCTCCTCTCCTCCGTGATGAGGGCCCTCTGGCGCCAGGCCATAACTGCTGGGTTCCCACATTTTCTGATACGTGCTAAGTTGTGCGAGGACACTCCTGCGAGGTTCCCATCCCCATGGGGATGTGGGCCTTCTGCTCTGAGGTCCCACTGGCTGGGTTGCTCACAGTTTCATGATGTGGGCCCTCTGCTGTGAGTTCACTGTGGCCTGGATCCCATAGACTCCATGCTCTGGGCCACCTGCTGGGAGGTTCAAACTGCTGGATTCCTCACATTTTTTATTCTGTGGGCCCTGTGTTGTTAGGCTACTCCTGCCTGCCTCACTCGGAGCACCTTGGAAATGTGGGTCCTCTGGTTTAGGCCACATGTGCTGGGTTCCTCACCTTTCTATAATGTGGCCACACTGGTGTGAGGACACTCCTGCCTTTTTCTGATCCCCTTGGTGATGTGGGCCCTCTGGTGAGAGTCTTATCCTGGCTGGGTTCCTCACCCTTCTGTGAGGTAGGCCCTCTGCTGTGAGGTCACTCCTGCCTGGCTGGCACACGTCAACGTGGCGACGTGGGCCCTCAGTTGGGAGTTGGTGCCTGCTGGGAGTCTCCTACCCTCGGTAACGAGGGCCCTCTGGCGTCAGACCCTAACTCCTGGGCTCCCAAAAGTTTCTGATGTGCGCCCTGTGGTGCGAGTACACTCCTGCCAGGATCCCAACCCCATGGGAATGTGGGCCTTCTGCTCTAAGGTCCCACCGGCTGGGTTGCTCACAGTTTCATAATGAGGGCCCTCTGTTTTGAGTTCAGTCAGGCCTGGATCCCATAGCCTCGCTGCTCCTGGCCACCTGCTGGGAGGTTCCAACTGCGGGATCCCTCACCTTTTTTACGCTATGGGCCCTCTGTTTGGAGGCTCCTCCTGCCTGCCTCACTCCCAGCCCCTTGGTGTTGTGTGTCCTGTAGTTTGAGGCCACGTGTGCTGGGTCCGTCACATTTCGGTGATGTGACCACACTGGTGTGAGAACACTCCTGCCTGGTATCCATTCCCTTGGTGATGTGGGCCCTCCGGTGAGAGTCTGATCCTCTTTGGGTTCCTCACACTTTTGTGTGGTTGGCCCTCTGCTCTGAGGTCACTCTTGCCTGGCTGTCACACCCTGCATTGGCGACGTCGGCCTTCTGGTAGCAGTTGGAGCTTGCTGGGAGCCTCCTCTCCTCAGTGATGAATGCCCTCTGGCGTCCGGCCCTAACTGCTGGGCTCCCCACCTTTTCTGATGTGTGCCCACTGGTGCGATGACACTCCTGCTTGGTTCCCTTCCCCATGGGGATGTGGGCCTTGTGCTCTGAGGTTACAACGGCTGGGTTGCTTACAGTATCACGATGAGGGCCCTCTGTTGTGAGTTCATCACTGCCTGGATCCCATAGCCTCGGTGCTCTGGGCCGCCTGCTGGGATGTTCCAACTGCTGGATTCCTCACCTTTTTTATACAATGGGCCATGTGTTTTGAGGTTAATCCTGCCTGCCTCGCTCCGAGACCCATGGTGATGTGGGTCCTCTGGTTTGAGGCCACATGTGCTGGGTACCTCAACTTTCGATGATGTGGCCCCACGGGTGTGAGGACACTCCTGCCTGGTTCCCAGCCCCTTGCTTATGTGGGCACTCTGGTGAGAGTCTGATCTTGACTGGGTTCCTTACCCTTCTGTGAGGTGGGCCCTCTGATGTGAGGTCACTCCTGCCTGGATGGCTCATGTCGCCTTGGCGACGTAGGCCCTCTGTTGGCCACTGAAGCATGCTGGGAGCCTCCTACCCTCTTTAATAAGGGCCCTGGAAGAAACGCATATGCCCTTTTTGACCAAGTGCATCATTGTCGAGGTTCTGCCTCTTCTCCTATACTTTCAGAGGACTTCCCGTCTACCTCCTGAAATCGTATTCCTGGAATTCTGCCCCGCGTTCAAGTCCTCTTTGCAGCCTTACTTCAATATATTTTTGGACGATAGCTGTCATTTATAACTCTGCAGGTTTGTGAATTACAGTGCCCCTGAGCTCCTTTCTTCAACTCGCTTTCTTGTGAGCTGGCCGCAAAACCGCAGGATTGCTTCAGGTCCTAATCTGGTTCCGACACGGCATGCTGAGCCTTTGGCTAATTCCTCTTCCTGGTGGGAAATGAGCGTTAAATTTGTTCGTGCAGACACCTACAGCTAATCTCTCATTGGTTCTCCCTATTCCTGTTCATCTTGCGCAGAAATTCCAAACTCTGCCAAACAGGAGGTTAAAGGCACTGACTCTCCAAGTGGGGAGAGTGTTAGTAAAGCGTCTGGAATGGTAAAACCGAGTACGAGGGGACGAAAACTGAGACGCATTTAAAAAGTTTTCACGGTCACACGGTGGACCATATTCTGGGTTGCCCATGCATGTTTTACCTGAAGGAAGAATCCCTTCAACCTGGAGAGTTGGGGCCCATGGAATGGGTACCACGCAGTATGACATCAAAGGGTTGGTTTTGCTCACCGAACGTCACCAATGCTATCAGCCCAAAGTGTCCAGCCTTATGTCTCACTCAGCTCGGGGTGTAGATGTGGTAAATCCAGGTTTCATCACAAGCCCTGAATGAATTATTTAAGAATTGCCCTCTATTTCACTGTCATTGTGTTTTGTTTTTGTAATTTATTTTGATAATGGGATTTATCGGATTTTCACTGCTGCGTTTATGTCGCCGTACACATGCTTGATTCTCTTATGGAGACATATAAATCCATGGGTTTTCAGATTCTTACTAGTCAGGTATATTCCTAGGCATTGAATATGGGATGTTGAGTCCATTTCGTGGAGCAAGGAGTAGGTCCTGACTATTACATATTTGCTTATGGAAAGGTATCTGTGCTAATTTCAATCTCTAGTTTTATGCAGCACCACAACTCACCTTTCCCCTTAAGCAAGCATAAGTTGGTTTTCTAAATTTGAGACCCTTTTCTGTTTTGTAATTGAGTTCATGTGCAGCCATGTTTGCATTCCGTGTATTTGAGATATCTTATGGTGTTTCTTTTTCTGTGTGACTTAGTTAACTTAGAATGATCGTACCTGAATCCACTCATTATGCCGCGACAGGCCTCATGACATAGATTTCATTGCTGAGTGATATTCCATTGTACGTACGTACAACAACTTCTTTATCCATTTTTTGCTTTCTGGGATATTTCACTTGTACCGTAAATGAGGTTCTTGTAAGCAGAGCCGTCCAAAATTTATGGGTGGCTGTGTCTTTTTGATTTTAATTTCCCTAAGCTATAGAACCATAAGTTGAAGTGCCGTAGGCTCCGTTGCTTAGTTTTTTAGGTGTTTGAGGAAACACCATACACTTCTCCAGAGTGGCTGTTGGCAAGTTACATCCCGCCCATCAGCATAACAAGGCTCCCTGTTCTCCATGGCCTGTCCTGCCTTTCTGGATTTTTCACTTTTTTCAGATGTCCCTTTTGACAGGGGGGCAGTGAGACTTCATTGTAATGCAGATTTCTTTACAGGCTTGCTTGTTTGGCCAAAAAGGGCGTATGTGTTTTTTCTTGAATATATTCAGGAAAAAACGCATACACCCTTTTTGACCAAGTGCATCATTGTCGACTTTCTGTCTCTTTCCTTATGCTTTAAATGCAATTCCAGTCTGCCCCTGAACTCGTTTTCCTGCAATTCTGCGCCGCTTTCAAGTCCTCTACACAGCCTTACTTCAATAAATTTTTGGACAATAGCTGACATTTATAACTCTGCAGGTTTGTGAATGACAGTGCGCCTGAGCTCCTTTCTTCTACTCGCTTTCTTGTGAGCTGGCCGCAAACCCGCAGCATTGCTTCATGCCCTAATCTGGTTCCGGCACAGCATGCTGATCCTTTGGTAAATTCCTCTTCCTGGTGGGAAATGAGTGTTATATTTGAACGTGCAGACACCTAGAGCTAGTCTCTCATTGGTTCTCCCTATTCTTGTTCATCTTGCGCAGAAATTGCAAACTGTGCCAAACAGGAGGTTAAAGGCACTGACTCTCTAAGTGGGGAGAGTATTAGTAAAGGGTCTTCAATCGTGAACCCGAGTAAAAGGGGACGAAAACTGAGATGCATTTGAAAAGGTTTCCCGGTCACACGGTGCACCATACTGTGGGTTTCCCATGCATGTTTTAGCTGAAGGAAGAATCCCTTAAACCTGGAGAGTTGGGACCCATGGAATGGGTACCATGCAGTATGACTTCAAAGGGCCTGCATTTTCTCAACGAACCTCACCAATGCTATCAGGCTGAAGTGTACAGCCTTATGTCTCACTCAGCTCTGGTTGTAGATGTGGTAAATCCAGGTTGCATCACAAGCCCTGAATGAATTATTTAAGAATTGCTCTCTATTTCACTGTCATTGTGTTTGTTTTTGTAATTCATTTTGATAATGGGATTTATCGGATTTTCTCTGCTGCATTCATGCCGCTGTACACACACTTGAGTCTCTTATGGAGACATATAAATCCATGGGTTTGAAGATACTTACTAGTCAGGTGTATTCCTAGGCGTTGAATATGGGGTGTTTAGTCCATTTCGTTGAGCAAGGGCTAGGTCTTGACTATTACATATTTGGCTTATGGAAAGGTATCTGTGCTAATTTCTATCTCTGGTTTTATGCAGCACCCCAACTCACTTTTCCCCTTAAGCAAGCATAAGGTGGTTTTCTAAATTTGAGACCCTGTTCTGTTTTGTAATTCAGTTCATGTGTAGCCAAGTTTACATTCCGTGTATTAGTGATATCTTATGATGTTTCATTTTCTGTGTGACTTATTTCACTTAGAATCATCGTACCTGAATCCACTCATTATGCCACGATGGGCCTGATGACATAGATTTCATTGCTGAGTGATATTCCATTGAATGTGTGTACCACAACTTCTTTATCCATTTTTCACATTCTGGGATATTTAACTTGTACCGTAGACGAGATTCCTGTAAACAGAGCCGTCTGAAACTTTGGGGTGGCTGTCTGTTTTTGATTTTAATTTCCGTGATCTATAAGACCATAAGTGGAAGTGCCGTAGTCTCCGTTGCTTTGTTTCTTAGGTGTTTCAGGAAACACCATACACTTCTCCAGAGTGGCTGTTGGCAATTTACATCCCGCCCATCAGCATAACAAGGCTCCCTGTTCTCCATGGCCTGTGCTGTCTTTCTGGATTTTACACTTTTTTCAGATGGCCCTTTTGACCTGGGGGCAGTGAGACTTCTTTGTAGTGCAGATTTCTTTAACATGCTGGCTTGGTTGGCCAAAAAGGGCGTATGCGTTTTTTCCTGAATATATTCAGGAAAAAACGCATACGCCCTTTTTGGCCAAGTGCATCATTGTCGACGTTCTGCCTCTTTTCCTATGCTTTAAATGCAATTCCAGTCTACCCCCTGAAATCGTTTTCCTGCAATTCTGCCCCGCTTTCCAGTCCTCTTCGCAGCCATCCTTCAATATATTTTTGGACGATAGCTGTCATTTATAACTCTGCAGGTTTGTGAATTACAGTGCCCCTGAGCTCCTTTCTTCAACTCGCTTTCTTGTGAGCTGGCCGCAAACCCGCAGGAATGCTTCAGGCCCTAATCTGGTTCCGGCACGGCATGCTGAGCCTTTGGTTAATTCCTCTTCCTGGTGGGAAATGAGCGTTCCATTTGCCCGTCCAGACACCTACAGCTAGTCTCTCATTGGTTCTCCCTATTCCTGTTCATCTTGCGCAGAAATTGCAAACTGTGCCAAACAGGAGGTTAAAGGCACTGACTCTCCAAGTGGGGAGAGTGTTAGTAAACGGTCTGGAATGGTGAACCCGAGTAAAAGGGGACGAAAACTGAGATGCATTTGAAAACGTTTCCCGGTCACACAGTGCACTGTACTGTGGGTTTCCCATGCATGTTTTAGCTGAAGGAAGAATCCCTTAAACCTGGAGAGTTGGGACCCATGGAATGGGTACCATGCAGTATGACTCCAAAGGGTCTGCATTTTCTCATCGAACCTCACCAATGCTATCAGCCCGAAGTGTCCAGCCTTATGTCTCACTCAGCTCTGGGTGTAGATGTGGTAAATCCAGGTCGCATCACAAGCCCTGAATGAATTATTTAAGAATTGCTCTCTATTTCACTGTCATTGTGTTTGTTTTTGTAATTCATTTTGATAATGGGTTTTATCGGATTTTCTCTGCTGCATTCATGCCGCTGTACACACACTTGAGTCTCTTACGGAGACATATAAATCCATGGGTTTGAAGGTTCTTACTAGTCATGTGTAATCCTAGGCGTTGAATATGGGGTGTTTAGTCCATTTCATTGAGCAAGGGTTAGGTCTTGACTATTACATATTTGGCTTATGGAAAGGTATCTGTGCTAATTTCTATCTCTGGTTTTATGCAGCACCACAACTCACCTTTCCCCTTAAGCAAGCATAAGTAGGTTTTCTAAATTTGAGACCCTGTTCTGTTTTGTAATTCAGTTCATGTGTAGCCAAGTTTACATTCGGTGTATTAGTGATATCTTATGATGTTTCATTTTCTGTGTGACTTATTTCACTTAGAATCATCGTACGTGAATCCACTCATTATGCCGCGACGGGCCTGATGACATAGATTTCATTGGTGAGTGATATTCCTTTGTACGTACGTACCACACTTCTTTATCCATTTTTCGCTTTCTGGGATATTTAACTTGTACCGTAGACGAGGTTCTTGTAAACAGAGCCGTCCGAAACTTTGGGGTGGCTGTGTGTTTTTGATTTTAATTTCCCTAAGCTATAGGAAAATAAGTGGTAATGCCATAGACTCCGTTGCTTTGTTTCCTACGTGTTTCTGGAAACACCATACACTTCTCCAGAGTGGTTGTTGGCAATTTACATCCCGCCCATCAGCATGACAAGGCTCCCTCTTCTCCATGGTCTGTGCTGCCTTTCTGGATTTTACACTTTTTTCAGATGGCCCTTTTGACCGGGGGGCAGTGAGACTTCATTGTAGTGCAGATTTCCTTTACACGCTTGCTTGGTTGGCCAAAAAGGGCGTATGCGTTTTTTCCTGAATATATTCAGGAAAAAACGCATACGCCCTTTTTGGCCAAGTGCATCATTGTCGTCGTTCTGCCTCTTTTCCTATGCTTTAAATGCAATTCCAGTCTACCCCCTGAAATCGTTTTCCTGAAATTCTGCCCCACTTTCAAGTCCTCTTCGCAGCCTTCCTTCAATATATTTTTGGGTGATAGCTGTCATTTATAACTCTGCAGGTTTGTGAATTACAGTGTCCCTGAGCTCCTTTCTTCAACTCGCTTTCTTGTGAGCTGGCCGCAAACCCGCAGGAATGCTTCAGGCCCTAATCTGGTTCCGGCACGGCATGCTGAGCCTTTGGTTAATTCCTCTTCCTGGTGGGAAATGAGCATTAAATTTGCCCGTGCAGACACCTTCACACGAGTCGTCATGGTGCCCCTTTGCCCCGGTTATCTCTATGGAGGTTGGAGTTGGAGGGCCTCCTCACTCAAGGTCAGTGTGCCCACGGAGCCAACCCTGCAACTTCAGGGCATGTTTGGTGGTTAGGATCACCACGTGGGGTCCTTTTACCTTAGGAGGGAGGTGGCCTTTTGGGCTGCTGATTTCCAGGTTTTCAGATACTGCCAGTATCTTGGCCAGATGTAGCGGTGGGCCAAGCCCCTTGGTGACCGTAGTTTATCCTACCTGGATCGCATTCTTGCATTGTTCCATTTCAAGTGGTCCCAGGTTTTGCACTAATACTCCAATGGCGATTCACCGTTCACCAGGAATGTAAAGGTCAAAGGGTTTAGCTAAATTAGGGAGTTCCAGGGCAAGGGTCTGAATTGACTGCTCTTTCCATTCTTGAAAGGCCACTTCTGCATTCTATTCAAAAGGATCATCACCTTTTCCTTTCAGTGTTTCATATAGAGGCCGAGCTAGTAGACTGTAGTTAGGGATCCAGAAGCAGCAAACCCTGGCCTCCCCAGGAACCCCTAAGCTGTCTTCTAGTTTTAGAAATGGGTAAGGCTGTAAATTGTTTCTTCCCTTTCCTGGGATGGGCTTCTCCGACCTTCTGTGAGAATGAAGCCCAGGCAGGTCACCGTAGTCTGTGATATTTGAGCTTTTTCTTGGACAACTTGTATCCTTTATTGGCTTCGTAGTTCAGAGGTCTCCTTAGTAGGGCTGGCGATCAGAATGTCGTCTGCATATTGAAGGAGTGTTTCCTTTTCCAGAGGTAGAACTTTTAGGTCTTTAGCTGAGCTTTCCCCAAAGATGGTGTGGGAATTTTTGAACCCTTGGGACAACACGGCCTGGAAGTATTGTTTTAGTTGTATGTTGAGTCCTGCCACTCACAAGCCAAAATTTCTTGTGACGCTGGGACTAATAGAATACAAAAGAAGGCATCATTGAAGACTAATACAGAATACCATGTCCTGGTGGTTGGTAGAATGACCAGCAGGGTGTAGGGTTTAGGAACTACTGGAGGTATATCCTCAGTGGCTTAACTGACTGTCCTGACATCCTTTACCAGGACTCCAGCAGCCCATGGGGCTCTCGAGGTCAGGCCAATCCCAGGATATGGAGCTCACCTGGGCAGGTACCCCACCCCAGCCCACAGGGCTCTCATGTTCAGGACCCTCCCAGGATATGGTGTTCCCTGTGCAGGTCCCCCTGCAGCCCATGGGGCTCTCGTGGTCAGGCCCCTCCCAGGATACAGAGCTACCCTTGCAGGTACCATGGCAGGGCTGGGAACACAGGAACCGTGCATATCGCCCTCATTGCAGAGCACTCCCAGCTCACCTGTCACTCAGATCTGACACAGAGCACCTCAGAGCAGGACTTGAACTAACAAACAGCAGCTCCGACAGGTCTGTGACCCTGGGCATCACTCTGTGTGGCCTCCCTCCACCTGGCCTTCCAGAGACTTCCACTGCACCCGGGGCACCAGGCCTCTGTCTCCACCCACCAGCCACCCCTCCTCTCCCTGACTCCTGGGTTCCTCTCATTAGGAGAGGGTTTTCTTGAAGTTGTCTCCCACTCATGGGCCAGATAATATAATTAGAAAACAAGCCAGAGCTGCAGCCCCTTGTCTATCCTGACTCTCAGGAGCCCACACCTGTTCCTTGGACCTGGCCGATTCAGCAAGTTCCAGTTTCTGCAACTGTGAGCCCCTGAGGGGTGATTATTGGCTGGCCTGGGAAGCCTGACCGTGCCGGCCAGCCCTCCCCAGGTGTGCCTGGGTTCAGATCAATATAAACACCGCTCCAGGCAGCAAGAGCCCCTGCAGCTGTGCCTGACGCCATTTTCTCTGCCCTGTCAGCAGTCTTGGGGCTGGACTGGTGGGAGGGAGTGAGAGGCCACGGCTTTGTGGGTGGACCAGTGTGAGTGGGGCTCTGCTGGACTTTCTGCAGCAGTTGCCAAGATGCCACCTGCTAAAGAAGAGGATGTGTCACCCATACGTGCCGCTGGAATTTCTCCCTGGGCAGAGGTGAGTGAGGAAGAAAGCAGTGGGGGCCGGGACAGCAGGGGTATCTCAGGCAGGGAAATGGAAAGCTTCCAGAAGAGCACCCAGGGCCAGGACCACCCTGGCTGGCCTGCAGGCACCAAGTCGACTGGCATGCTGTCGCTCATGTGGCTCCATGGCCCTTCCTCTAGGCTTTCAAGTCCTTGTACATATTCAGGTGTTTTACCTGGGAAGGGTGGGAACATTTCAGCAGCAGCTGGCCTGGGGCTCAGCCCACGTTTACTCACAGATGCCTCGGCACGGTCCCCCAGCTTTGCAATGAGGACGCTTGTTGCGTGGGGCCTGCTGGCTGAATGGGAGATGATTCCCCACCACTGACCAACTTCAGAATTGCTTACAACTGGAGCAAGTGCCCTGATACGGTTTTCCTCTGTGTAACTGGTGGGTTCTGTTTTTTTTTCTTTTTTTCGTTTTTGGTTCAAGGTAGATTTTATTCCTCTTTTTTGTATTTACAGATATAAGCATGGAAATAATTTATTCATATAAATACATGTATGTGAAGGGAAGAATATTTTCTCTGTTTTACTTTTTGTAATTTGAATTTTATTTTATTTTTTTATACAGCAGGTTCTTTTTGGTTATCTCTTTTATACATATAAATGTATATATGCCAATCCCAATCTCTCAACTCCTCCCACCACCACCCCCCAACAGCTTTCCCCCCTTGGTGTCCATACGTTTGTTGTCTACATCTGTTGCTCTATTTCTGCCTTGCAAAACGGTTCATCTGTAAAATTTGTCTAGGTTCCACATATAGGCATTAATAGACAAGATTTGTTTTTCTATTTCTGACTTACTTCACTCTGTATGACAGTCTCTAGATCCATCAACGTCTCTACAAATGACCCAATTTCATTCCTTTTTATGGCTTAGTAATATTCCATTTTATATATGTACCACTTCTTTATGCATTCGTCTGTCTGTGGGCATTTAGGTTGCTTCCATTACCTGGATATTGTAAATAGTGATGCAATGAACATTGCGGTGAATGTCTCTTTTTGATTTATGGTTTTGTCTGGGTATATGCCCAGTAGTGGGATTGCTGTATCATATGGTAATTCTATTCTTAATTTTATAAGAAACTCCATAATGTTCTCCACAGTGACTGTATCAATTTACATTCCCAACAATAGTGGAAGAGGGTTCCTTATCTCCACACCCTTTCCAGCATTTGTTGTTTGTAGATTTTCTGATGATGCCCATTCTAACATGTGTGAGGTGATACACCATGGATGAGTCTATTTCGTTGAGCAAAGAGTAGGTCTTGTCTAGTACATATTTGGCTTATGGAACGGTATGTGTGCTAATTTCAATCTCTGGTTTTATACAGCACCCCAACTCAACATTCCCCTTAAGCAAGCATAAGTTTTTATCTAAATGTGAGACTCTGTTCGGTTTTGTATTTCAGTTTATGTGTAACCAAGTTTACACTCCCTCTATTAGTGATATCTTATGATACTTATCTTTCTCTGTGTGACGTATTTCTCTTAGAATCATCATATTTAAATCCACTCAATTTGCTGCTACAGGCCTGATGACATTGATTTCATTGCTGAGTGATATTCCGTTGTACGTAAGTAGCACAACTCCTTTATCCATTTTTTTCTTTCTGAGATATTTAATTTGTACTGGACTCGAGTTTCTTGTAAACACAGCAGCCCTAAATTTTGTGCTGGCTGTGTCTTGTTGATTTTAATTTTCCTAAGCTATAGGGCTAAAAGTGGAAGTACCCTAGGCTCTGTAGCTTTGTTTTTCAGATGTTTCAGGATACACCATAAACATCTCCAGAGTGTCTGTTGGCAATTTACATCCCGCCCATCAGCATAACAAGGCTCCCTGTTCTCCATGGCCTGTCCTGTGTTTCTGGTTTTTACACTTTTTTCAGATGGCCCTTTTGACGAATGGGAAACGAGACTTCATTGTAGTGCGGATTTCCATTGCTGGAGTGCTTGGTTGGCCAAAAAGGGCATATGCGTTTTTTCCTGAATATATTCAGGAAAAAATGTTTACGCACTTTTGTCCAAGTGCATCAGTGTCAAAGATCTGCCGCTTTTCACATGCTTTAAATGCAATTCCAATCTACCTCCTGAAATATGATTCCTGCAATTCTGCCTCGTTTTCAAGTCCTCTTTGCAGACTTACTTCAATATATTTTTGCCAATAGCTGTCATTTATATCTCTGCAGGTTTGTGAATTACAGTGCCCGTGATTTCCTTTCTTAACTCGTTTCCTTGAAAGCTGGCCACAGAACCGCAGGTTTGCTTTAGGCCATAATCAGGGTCCGACACGGCACTCTGAGCCTTTGGTTAATTCCTCTTCCTGGTGGGAAATTAGAGTTAAATGTGCCCCTCCGGACACCTGCCTCACTCCCAGCCCCTTGGTTATGTGTGTCCTGTAGTTTGAGGCCACATGTGCTGGGTTCCTCACCTTTGGCTGATGTGGCCCCACTGGTGTGAGGACACTCCTGCCTGGTTCCCATCCCCTTGGTGATGTGGACCCTCCGGTGAGAGTCTGATCCTGGCTGGGTTCCTCACACTTCTGAGAGGTGGGCCCTCTTCTCTGAGGTCACTCCTGCCTGGCTGGCCCACCCCGCCTTGACGACGTCGGCTCTCTCGTGGGAGTTGGTGCCTGCTGCGAGTCTCCTCCCCTTGGTAATGAGGGCCCTCTGGCGTCAGGCCCTAACTCCTGGCCTCCCAAAATTTTCTGATGTGCGCCCTGTGGTGCGAGTACACTCCTGCCAGGTTCCCAACACCATGGGAATGTGGGCCTTCTGCTCTGAGGTCCCAACGATGGGTTGCTCAGTTTCATGATGAGGGCCCTCTGGTGTGAGTTCACTCCGGCCTGGATCCCATAGCCTCGCTGCTCCTGGCCACCTGCGGGGAGGTTACAACTGCGGGATTCCTCACCTTTTTTCTTCTATGGGCCCTCTGTTTTGAGACTCCTCCTGCCTGCCTCACTCCCAGCCCCTTGGTGATGTGTGTCCTCTGGTTTGAGGCCACGTGTGCTGGGTCCCTCACCTTTCGATGATGTGGCCCCACTGGTGTGAGGACACTCTTGCCTGGTTCCTATCCCCTTGAAGATGTGGGCTCTCTGGTGAGAGTCTGATCCTGGCTGGGTTCCTCACCCTTCTGTGAGGTGGGCCCTCTGCTGTGAGGTCACTCCTGCCTGGCTGGCACACCCCGCCTGGGCAACATCGGCCCTCTTGTGGCAGTTGGAGCATGCTGGGAGCCTCCTCCCCTCGGTGATGAGGGCCCTCTTGCGTCAGGCCCTAACTGCTGGGTACCCACATTTTCTGATACGTGCTAAGTGGTGCGAGGACACTCCTGCGAGGTTCCCATCCCCATGGGGATGTGGGCCTTCTGCTCTGAGGTCCCAATGGCTGGGTTGCTCACAGTTTCATGATGTGGGCCCTCTGCTGTGAGTTCACTGCAGCCTGGATCACATAGACTCGGTGCTCTGGGCCGCCTGCTGGGAGGTTCCCACTGCAGGATTCCTCACCTTTTTTATTCTATTGGCCCTGTGTTGTGAGGCTACTCATGCCTGCCTCAATCCGAGCCCCTTGGAGATGTGGGTCCTCTGGTTTAGGCCTCATGTGCTGGTTTCCTCACCTTTCTATGATGTGGTCACCCTGGTGTGAAGACAGTCCTGCCTGGTTCTGATCCCCTTGGTGATGTGGGCCCTCTGGTGAGAGTCTTATCCTGGCTGGGTTCCTCACCCTTCTGTGAGGTAGGCCCTCTGCTGTGAGGTCACTCCTGCCTGGCTGTCACACGTCACCTTGTCGACATGGGCCCTCAGTTGGGAGTTGGTGCCTGCTTGGAGTCTCCTCCCCTTGGTAATGAGGGCCCTCTGGCGTCAGACCCTAACTTCTGGGCTCCCAAAATTCTCTGATGTGTGCCCTGAGGTGCGAGTACACTTATGCCATGTTCCCAACCACATAGGAATGTGGGCCTTCTGCTCTGAGGTCCCAAAGCCTGGGTTGCTCACAGTTTCATGATGAGGGCCCTCTGTTTTGAGTTCAGTCAGGTCTGGATCCCATAGCCTCGCTGCTCCTGGCCGCCTGCTGGGAGGTTCCAACTGCGGGATTCCTCACCTTTTTTCTTCTATGGGCCCTCTGTTTTGAGACTCCTCCTGCCTGCCTCACTCCCAGCCCCTTGGTGATGTGTGTCCTCTGGTTTGAGGCCACGTGTGCTGGGTCACTCACATTTCGTTGATGAGGTCCCACTGGTGTGAGGACACTCCAGCCTGGTTCCCATTCTCTTGGTGATGTGGGCCCTCTGGTGAGAGTCTGATCCTCCTTGGGTTCCTCACACTTTTGTGAGGTGGGCCCTCTGCTCTGAGGTCACTCTTGCCTGGCTGGCACACCCCGCATTGGCGACGGCGGCCCACTGGTAGCAGTTGGAGCCTGCTGGGAGCCTCCTCTCCTCGGTGATGAGAGCCCTCTGGTGTCAGGCCCTAACTGCTGGGCTCCCCACCTTTTCTGATGTGTGCCCACTGGTGCGATGACACTCCTACTTGGTTCCCTTCCCCATGGGGATGTGGGCCTTGTGCTCTGAGGTCACAACGGCTGGTTTGCTCACAGTTTCATGATGAGGGCCCTCTGTTGTGAGTTCATCACTGCCTGGATCCCATAGCCTCGGTGCTCTGGGCCGCCTGCTGGGATGTTCCAACTGCTGGATTCCTCACCTTTTTTATACAATGGGCCATGTGTTGTGAGGTTAATCCTGCCTGCCTCGCTCCAAGACCCATGGTGATGTGGGTCCTCTGGTTTGAGGCCACATTTTCTTGTTACCTCAACTTTTGATGATATGGCCCCACGGGTGTGATGACACTCCTGCCTGGTTCACAGCCCCTTGCTGATGTGGGCACTCTGGTGAGAGTCTGATCCTGGCTGGGTTCCTTACCCTTCTGTGAGGTGGGCCCTCTGATGTGAGGTCACTCCTGCCTGGCTGGCTCACGTCGCCTTGATGATGTGGGCCCTCTGTTGGCCACTAAAGCATTCTGGGAGCCTCCTACCCTCTTTAATGAGGGCCCTGGAAAAAACGCATATGCACATTTTGACCAAGTGCATCATTGTCCAGGATCTGCCTCTTCTCCTATGCTTTCAGAGCACTTCCCGTCTACGTCCTGAAATCATATTCCAGGAATACTGCCCCGCTTTCAAGTCCTCCTCGCAGCCTTACTTCAATATATTTTTGTATGATACCTGTCATTAATAACTCTGCAGGTTTGTTAAATACAGTGTCCCTGAGCTCCTTTCTTCAACATGCTTTCTTGTGAGCTGGCCGCAAAACCGCAGGATTGCTTCAGGCCGTAATCTGGTTTCGGCACGGCACGCTGAGCCTTTGGTAAATTCCTCTTTCTGGTGAGAAATGAGCATTCAATTTGCCCGTGGAGACACCTACAGCTAGTCTCTCATTGGTTCTCCCTATTCCTGTTCATCTTGTGCAGAAATTGCAAACTGTGCCAAACAGGAGGTTAAAGGCACTGACTCTCCAAGTGGGTAGAGGGTTAGTAAAGCATCTGGAATGGTGAACCCGAGTACCAGGGAACGAAACCTGAGAGCCATTTAAAATGGTTTCCCAGTCTCACAGTGGACAATACTCTGGGTTTCCCATGCATGTTTTAGCTGAAGGAAGAATTCCTTAAACCTGGAGATTATTGACCCATGGAATGGGTACCATGCAGTATGACTAAAAAGGGTCTGAATTTGCTCACCGAACCTCACCAATGCTATCAGTTCGAAGTGTCCAGCCTTATGCCTCACCCAGCTCTGGGTGTAGATGTGGTAAATCCAGGTTTCATCACAAGCCCTGAATCAATTATTTAAGAATTGCTGTCTCTTTCACTGTCATTGTGTTTTGTTTTTGTAATTTAGTTTGATAATGGGATTTATCGGATTTTCACTGCTGCGTTCATGCCGCTGTACAAACGCTTGATTCTCCTACAGAGAAATATAAATCCACGGGTTTTAAGATTCTTACTAGTCAGGTATATTCCTAGGCGTTGAATATGTGGTGTTGAGTCCATGTCGTTGAACAAGGAGTAGGTCTTGACTATTACATATTTGGCTTATGGAACGGTATCTGTGCTATTTTCAATCTCTGGTTTTATGCAGCACCCCAACTCACCTTTGCCCTTAAGCAAGCATAAGTTGGTTTTCTAAATTTGAGTCCCTGTTCTGTTTTGTAATTCAGTTCATGTGTAGCCAAGTTTACATTCCGTGTATTAGTGATATCTTATGATGTTTCATTTTCTGTGTGACTTATTTCACTTAGAATCACTGTAGCTGAATCCACTCATTATGCCGTGATGGGCCTGATGACATAGATTTCATTGCTGAGTGATATTCCATTGTACGTACGAACCACAACTTCTTTATCCATTTTTCACATTCTGGGATATTTAACTTGTACCGTAGATGAGGTTCTTGTAAACAGAGCCGTCCGAAAATTTGGGGTGGCTGTGTGTTTTTGATTTTAATTTCCCTAAGCTATAGGACCATAACTGGAAGTGCCGTAGGCTCCGTTGCTTTGATTTTTAGGTGTTTCAGGAAACACCATACACTTCTCCAGGGTGGCTGTTGGCAATTTACATCCCGCCCATCAGCATAACAAGGCTCCCTGTTCTCCATGGCCTGTGCTGTCTTTCTGGATTTTACACTTTTTTTAGATGGCCCTTTTGACCGGGGGGCTGTGAGACTTCATTGTAGTGCATAATTCTTTAACATGCTTGCATGGTTGGCCAAAAAGGGCGTATGCGTTTTTTCCTGAATATATTCAGGAAAAAACGCATACGCCCTTTTTGGCCAAGTGCATCATTGTCGACGTTCTGCCTCTTTTCCTATGCTTTAAATGCAATTCCAGTCTACCCCCTGAAATCGTTTTCTTGCAATTCTGCCCACTTACAAGTCCTCTTCGCAGCCTTCCTTCAATATATTTTTGGACGATAGCTGTCATTTATAACTCTGCAGGTTTGTGAATTACAGTGCCCCTGAGCTCCTTTCTTCAACTCGCTTTCTTGTGAGCTGGCCACAAACACACATGATTGCTTCAGGCCCTAATCTGGTTCCGGCACGGCATGCTGAGCCTTTGGTGAATTCCTCTTCCTGGTGGGAAATGAGCGTTAAATTTGCCTGTGCAGACACCTCCAGCTAGTCTCTCATTGATTCCCCCTATTCCTGTTCATCTTGCGCAGATATTGCAAACTGTGCCAAACAGGAGGTTAAAGGCACTGAGTCACCAAGTGGGGAGAGTGTTAGTAAAGGGTCTGGAATGGTGAACCCGAGTAAAAGGGGACGAAAACTGAGATGCATTTGAAAACGTTTCCCGGTCACATGGTGCACCATACTTGGGTTTTCCATGCATGTTTTAGCTGAAGGAAGAATCCCTCAAACCTGGAGAGTTGGGACCCATGGAATGGGTACCATGCAGTATGACTTCAAAGGGTCTGCACTTGCTCATCGAACCTCACCAATGCTATCAGCCCGAAGTGTCCAACCTTATGTCTCACTCAGCTCTGGGTGTAGATGTGGTAAATCCAGGTTGCATCACAAGCCCTGAATGAATTATTTAAAAATTGCTCTCTATTTCACTGTCATTGTGTTTTGTTTCTGTAATTCATTTTGATAATGGGATTTATCAGATTTTCTCTGCTGCATTCTTGCAGCTGTACACACGCTTGATTCTCTTATGGAGACATATAAATCCATGGGTTTGAAGATTCTGATCAGTCAGGTGTATTCCTAGGCTTTGAATATGGGGTGTTTAGTCCATTTCGTTGAGCAAGGGGTAGGTCTTGAGTATTATATATTTGGCTTATGGAAAGGTATCTGTGCTAATTTCTATCTCTGGTTTTATGCAGCACCCCAACTCACATTTCCCCTTAAGCAAGCATAAGTTGGTTTTCTAAATTTGAGACCCTGTTCTGTTTTGTAATTCAGTTCATGTGTAGCCAAGTTTACATTCCTTGTATTAGTGATATCTTATGATGTTTCATTTTCTGTGTGACTTATTTCACTTAGAATCATCGTACCTGAATCCACTCATTATGCCGCAATGGGCCTGATGACATAGATTTCATTGGTGAGTGATATTCCATTGTACGTACGTACCACAATTTCTTTATCCATTTTTCGCTTTCTTGGATATTTAACTTGTACCGTAGACGAGGTTCTTGTAAACAGAGCCGTCCGAAACTTTGGGGTGGCTGTGTGTTTTTGATTTTAATTTCCCTAAGCTATAGGACCATAAGTGGAAGTGCCATAGGCTGTGTTGCTTTGTTTCCTACGTGTTTCTGGAAACACCATACACTTCTCCAGAGTGGTTGTTGGCAATTTACATCCCGCCCATCAGCATGACAAGGCTCCCTCTTCTCCATGGTCTGTGCTGCCTTTCTGGATTTTACACTTTTTTCAGATGGCCCTTTTGACCGGGGGGCAGTGAGACTTCATTGTAGTGCAGATTTCCTTTACACGCTTGCTTGGTTGGCCAAAAAGGGCGTATGCGTTTTTTCCTGAATATATTCAGGAAAAAACGCATACGCCCTTTTTGGCCAAGTGCATCATTGTCGTCGTTCTGCCTCTTTTCCTATGCTTTAAATGCAATTCCAGTCTACCCCCTGAAATCGTTTTCCTGAAATTCTGCCCCACTTTCAAGTCCTCTTCGCAGCCTTCCTTCAATATATTTTTAGACCATAGCTGTCATTTATAACTCTGCAGGTTTGTGAATTACAGTGCCCCTGAGCTCCTTTCTTCAACTCGCTTTCTTGTGAGCTGGCCGCAAACCCGCAGGAATGCTTCAGGCCCTAATCTGGTTCCGGCACGGCATGCTGAGCCTTTGGTTAATTCCTCTTCCTGGTGGGAAATGAGCGTTAAATTTGCCCGTGCAGACACCTTCACACGAGTCGTCATGGTGCCCCTTTGCCCCGGTTATCTCTATGGAGGTTGGAGTTGGAGGGCCTCCTCACTCAAGGTCAGTGTGCCCATGGAGCCAACCCTGCAACTTCAGGGCATGTTTGGTGGTTAGGATCACCACGTGGGGTCCTTTCACCTTAGGAGGGAGGTGGCCTTTTGGGCTGCTGATTTCCAGGTTTTCGGATACTGCCAGTATCTTGGCCAGATGTGGCGGTGGGCCAAGCCCCTTGGTGACCGTAGTTTATCCTACCTGGATCGCATTCTTGCATTGTTCCATTTCAAGTGGTCCCAGGTTTTGCACTAATACTCCAATGGCGATTCACCGTTCACCAGGAATGTAAAGGTCAAAGGGTTTAGCTAAATTAGGGAGTTCCTGTTCAAGGGTCTGAATTGACTGCTCTTTCCATTCTTGAAAGGCCACTTCTGCATTCTATTCAAAAGGATCATCACCTTTTCCTTTCAGTGTTTCATATAGAGGCCCAGCTAGTAGACTGTAGTTAGGGATACAGAAGCAGCAAACCCTGGCCTCCCCAGGAACCCCTAAGCTGTCTTCTAGTTTTAGAAATGGGTAAGGCTGTAAATTGTTTCTTCCCTTTCCTGGGATGGGCTTCTCCGACCTTCTGTGAGAATGAAGCCCAGGCAGGTCACCGTAGTCTGTGATATTTGAGCTTTTTCTTGGACAACTTGTATCCTTTATTGGCTTGGTAGTTCAGAGGTCTCCTTAGTAGGGCTGGCGATCAGAATGTCGTCTGCATATTGAATGAGTGTTTCCTTTTCCAGAGGTAGAACTTTTAGGTCTTTAGCTGAGCTTTCCCCAAAGATGGTGTGGGAATTTTTGAACCCTTGGGGCAACACGGCCCGGAAGTATTGTTTTAGTTGTATGTTGAGTCCTGCCACTCACAAGCCAAAATTTCTTGTGACTCTGGGACTAATAGAATACAAAAGAAGGCATCATTGAAGACTAATACAGAATACCATGTCCTGGTGGTTGGTAGAATGACCAGCAGGGTGTAGGGTTTAGGAACTACTGGAGGTATATCCTCAGTGGCTTAACTGACTGTCCTGACATCCTTTACCAGGACTCCAGCAGCCCATGGGGCTCTCGAGGTCAGGCCAATCCCAGGATATGGAGCTCACCTGGGCAGGTACCCCAACCCAGCCCACGGGGCTCTCATGTTCAGGACCCTCCCAGGATATGGTGTTCCCTGGGCAGGTCCCCCTGCAGCCCATGGGGCTCTCGTGGTCAGGCCCCTCCCAGGATACAGAGCTACCCTTGCAGGTACCATGGCAGGGCTGGGAACACAGGAACCGTGCATATCGCCCTCATTGCAGAGCACTCCCAGCTCACCTGTCACTCAGATCTGACACAGAGCACCTCAGAGCAGGACTTGAACTAACAAACAGCAGCTCCGACAGGTCTGTGACCCTGGGCATCACTCTGTGTGGCCTCCCTCCACCTGGTCTTCCAGAGACTTCCACTGCACCCGGGGCACCAGGCCTCTGTCTCCACCCACCAGCCACCCCTCCTCTCCCTGACTCCTGGGTTCCTCTCATTAGGAGAGGGTTTTCTTGAAGTTGTCTCCCACTCATGGGCCAGATAATATAATTAGAAAACAAGCCAGAGCTGCAGCCCCTTGTCTATCCTGACTCTCAGGAGCCCACACCTGTTCCTTGGACCTGGCCGATTCAGCAAGTTCCAGTTTCTGCAACTGTGAGCCCCTGAGGGGTGATTATTGGCTGGCCTGGGAAGCCTGACCGTGCCGGCCAGCCCTCCCCAGGTGTGCCTGGGTTCAGATCAATATAAACACCGCTCCAGGCAGCAAGAGCCCCTGCAGCTGTGCCTGACGCCATTTTCTCTGCCCTGTCAGCAGTCTTGGGGCTGGACTGGTGGGAGGGAGTGAGAGGCCACGGCTTTGTGGGTGGCCCAGTGTGAGCGGGGCTCTGCTGGACTTTCTGCAGCAGTTGCCAAGATGCCACCTGCTAAAGAAGAGGATGTGTCACCCATACCTGCCGCTGGAATTTCTCCCTGGGCAGAGGTGAGTGAGGAAGAAAGCAGTGGGGGCCGGGACAGCAGGGGTATCTCAGGCAGGGAAATGGAAAGCTTCCAGAAGAGCACCCAGGGCCAGGACCACCCTGGCTGGCCTGCAGGCACCAAGTCGACTGGCATGCTGTCGCTCATGTGGCTCCATGGCCCTTCCTCTAGGCTTTCAAGTCCTTGTACATATTCAGGTGTTTTACCTGGGAAGGGTGGGAACATTTCAGCAGCAGCTGGCCTGGGGCTCAGCCCACGTTTACTCACAGATGCCTCGGCACGGTCCCCCAGCTTTGCAATGAGGACGCTTGTTGCGTGGGGCCTGCTGGCTGAATGGGAGATGATTCCCCACCACTGACCAACTTCAGAATTGCTTACAACTGGAGCAAGTGCCCTGATACGGTTTTCCTCTGTGTAACTGGTGGGTTCTGTTTTTTTTTCTTTTTTTCGTTTTTGGTTCAAGGTAGATTTTATTCCTCTTTTTTGTATTTACAGATATAAGCATGGAAATAATTTATTCATATAAATACATGTATGTGAAGGGAAGAATATTTTCTCTGTTTTACTTTTTGTAATTTGAATTTTATTTTATTTTTTTATACAGCAGGTTCTTTTTGGTTATCTCTTTTATACATATAAATGTATATATGCCAATCCCAATCTCTCAACTCCTCCCACCACCACCCCCCAACAGCTTTCCCCCCTTGGTGTCCATACGTTTGTTGTCTACATCTGTTGCTCTATTTCTGCCTTGCAAAACGGTTCATCTGTAAAATTTGTCTAGGTTCCACATATAGGCATTAATAGACAAGATTTGTTTTTCTATTTCTGACTTACTTCACTCTGTATGACAGTCTCTAGATCCATCAACGTCTCTACAAATGACCCAATTTCATTCCTTTTTATGGCTTAGTAATATTCCATTTTATATATGTACCACTTCTTTATGCATTCGTCTGTCTGTGGGCATTTAGGTTGCTTCCATTACCTGGATATTGTAAATAGTGATGCAATGAACATTGCGGTGAATGTCTCTTTTTGATTTATGGTTTTGTCTGGGTATATGCCCAGTAGTGGGATTGCTGTATCATATGGTAATTCTATTCTTAATTTTATAAGAAACTCCATAATGTTCTCCACAGTGACTGTATCAATTTACATTCCCAACAATAGTGGAAGAGGGTTCCTTATCTCCACACCCTTTCCAGCATTTGTTGTTTGTAGATTTTCTGATGATGCCCATTCTAACATGTGTGAGGTGATACACCATGGATGAGTCTATTTCGTTGAGCAAAGAGTAGGTCTTGTCTAGTACATATTTGGCTTATGGAACGGTATGTGTGCTAATTTCAATCTCTGGTTTTATACAGCACCCCAATTCAACATTCCCCTTAAGCAAGCATAAGTTTTTATCTAAATGTGAGACTCTGTTCGGTTTTGTATTTCAGTTTATGTGTAACCAAGTTTACACTCCCTCTATTAGTGATATCTTATGATACTTATCTTTCTCTGTGTGACGTATTTCTCTTAGAATCATCATATTTAAATCCACTCAATTTGCTGCTACAGGCCTGATGACATTGATTTCATTGCTGAGTGATATTCCGTTGTACGTAAGTAGCACAACTCCTTTATCCATTTTTTTCTTTCTGAGATATTTAATTTGTACTGGACTCGAGTTTCTTGTAAACACAGCAGCCCTAAATTTTGTGCTGGCTGTGTCTTGTTGATTTTAATTTTCCTAAGCTATAGGGCTAAAAGTGGAAGTACCCTAGGCTCTGTAGCTTTGTTTTTCAGATGTTTCAGGATACACCATAAACATCTCCAGAGTGTCTGTTGGCAATTTACATCCCGCCCATCAGCATAACAAGGCTCCCTGTTCTCCATGGCCTGTCCTGTGTTTCTGGTTTTTACACTTTTTTCAGATGGCCCTTTTGACGAATGGGAAACGAGACTTCATTGTAGTGCGGATTTCCATTGCTGGAGTGCTTGGTTGGCCAAAAAGGGCATATGCGTTTTTTCCTGAATATATTCAGGAAAAAATGTTTACGCACTTTTGTCCAAGTGCATCAGTGTCAAAGATCTGCCGCTTTTCACATGCTTTAAATGCAATTCCAATCTACCTCCTGAAATATGATTCCTGCAATTCTGCCTCGTTTTCAAGTCCTCTTTGCAGACTTACTTCAATATATTTTTGCCAATAGCTGTCATTTATATCTCTGCAGGTTTGTGAATTACAGTGCCCGTGATTTCCTTTCTTAACTCGTTTCCTTGAAAGCTGGCCACAGAACCGCAGGTTTGCTTTAGGCCATAATCAGGGTCCGACACGGCACTCTGAGCCTTTGGTTAATTCCTCTTCCTGGTGGGAAATTAGAGTTAAATGTGCCCCTCCGGACACCTGCCTCACTCCCAGCCCCTTGGTTATGTGTGTCCTGTAGTTTGAGGCCACATGTGCTGGGTTCCTCACCTTTGGCTGATGTGGCCCCACTGGTGTGAGGACACTCCTGCCTGGTTCCCATCCCCTTGGTGATGTGGACCCTCCGGTGAGAGTCTGATCCTGGCTGGGTTCCTCACACTTCTGAGAGGTGGGCCCTCTTCTCTGAGGTCACTCCTGCCTGGCTGGCCCACCCCGCCTTGACGACGTCGGCTCTCTCGTGGGAGTTGGTGCCTGCTGCGAGTCTCCTCCCCTTGGTAATGAGGGCCCTCTGGCGTCAGGCCCTAACTCCTGGCCTCCCAAAATTTTCTGATGTGCGCCCTGTGGTTCGAGTACACTCCTGCCAGGTTCCCAACACCATGGGAATGTGGGCCTTCTGCTCTGAGGTCCCAACGATGGGTTGCTCAGTTTCATGATGAGGGCCCTCTGGTGTGAGTTCACTCCGGCCTGGATCCCATAGCCTCGCTGCTCCTGGCCACCTGCGGGGAGGTTACAACTGCGGGATTCCTCACCTTTTTTCTTCTATGGGCCCTCTGTTTTGAGACTCCTCCTGCCTGCCTCACTCCCAGCCCCTTGGTGATGTGTGTCCTCTGGTTTGAGGCCACGTGTGCTGGGTCCCTCACCTTTCGATGATGTGGCCCCACTGGTGTGAGGACACTCTTGCCTGGTTCCTATCCCCTTGAAGATGTGGGCTCTCTGGTGAGAGTCTGATCCTGGCTGGGTTCCTCACCCTTCTGTGAGGTGGGCCCTCTGCTGTGAGGTCACTCCTGCCTGGCTGGCACACCCCGCCTGGGCAACATCGGCCCTCTTGTGGCAGTTGGAGCATGCTGGGAGCCTCCTCCCCTCGGTGATGAGGGCCCTCTTGCGTCAGGCCCTAACTGCTGGGTACCCACATTTTCTGATACGTGCTAAGTGGTGCGAGGACACTCCTGCGAGGTTCCCATCCCCATGGGGATGTGGGCCTTCTGCTCTGAGGTCCCAATGGCTGGGTTGCTCACAGTTTCATGATGTGGGCCCTCTGCTGTGAGTTCACTGCAGCCTGGATCACATAGACTCGGTGCTCTGGGCCGCCTGCTGGGAGGTTCCCACTGCAGGATTCCTCACCTTTTTTATTCTATTGGCCCTGTGTTGTGAGGCTACTCATGCCTGCCTCAATCCGAGCCCCTTGGAGATGTGGGTCCTCTGGTTTAGGCCTCATGTGCTGGTTTCCTCACCTTTCTATGATGTGGTCACCCTGGTGTGAAGACAGTCCTGCCTGGTTCTGATCCCCTTGGTGATGTGGGCCCTCTGGTGAGAGTCTTATCCTGGCTGGGTTCCTCACCCTTCTGTGAGGTAGGCCCTCTGCTGTGAGGTCACTCCTGCCTGGCTGTCACACGTCACCTTGTCGACATGGGCCCTCAGTTGGGAGTTGGTGCCTGCTTGGAGTCTCCTCCCCTTGGTAATGAGGGCCCTCTGGCGTCAGACCCTAACTTCTGGGCTCCCAAAATTCTCTGATGTGTGCCCTGAGGTGCGAGTACACTTATGCCATGTTCCCAACCACATAGGAATGTGGGCCTTCTGCTCTGAGGTCCCAAAGCCTGGGTTGCTCACAGTTTCATGATGAGGGCCCTCTGTTTTGAGTTCAGTCAGGTCTGGATCCCATAGCCTCGCTGCTCCTGGCCGCCTGCTGGGAGGTTCCAACTGCGGGATTCCTCACCTTTTTTCTTCTATGGGCCCTCTGTTTTGAGACTCCTCCTGCCTGCCTCACTCCCAGCCCCTTGGTGATGTGTGTCCTCTGGTTTGAGGCCACGTGTGCTGGGTCACTCACATTTCGTTGATGAGGTCCCACTGGTGTGAGGACACTCCAGCCTGGTTCCCATTCTCTTGGTGATGTGGGCCCTCTGGTGAGAGTCTGATCCTCCTTGGGTTCCTCACACTTTTGTGAGGTGGGCCCTCTGCTCTGAGGTCACTCTTGCCTGGCTGGCACACCCCGCATTGGCGACGGCGGCCCACTGGTAGCAGTTGGAGCCTGCTGGGAGCCTCCTCTCCTCGGTGATGAGAGCCCTCTGGTGTCAGGCCCTAACTGCTGGGCTCCCCACCTTTTCTGATGTGTGCCCACTGGTGCGATGACACTCCTACTTGGTTCCCTTCCCCATGGGGATGTGGGCCTTGTGCTCTGAGGTCACAACGGCTGGTTTGCTCACAGTTTCATGATGAGGGCCCTCTGTTGTGAGTTCATCACTGCCTGGATCCCATAGCCTCGGTGCTCTGGGCCGCCTGCTGGGATGTTCCAACTGCTGGATTCCTCACCTTTTTTATACAATGGGCCATGTGTTGTGAGGTTAATCCTGCCTGCCTCGCTCCAAGACCCATGGTGATGTGGGTCCTCTGGTTTGAGGCCACATTTTCTTGTTACCTCAACTTTTGATGATATGGCCCCACGGGTGTGATGACACTCCTGCCTGGTTCACAGCCCCTTGCTGATGTGGGCACTCTGGTGAGAGTCTGATCCTGGCTGGGTTCCTTACCCTTCTGTGAGGTGGGCCCTCTGATGTGAGCTCACTCCTGCCTGGCTGGCTCACGTCGCCTTGATGATGTGGGCCCTCTGTTGGCCACTAAAGCATTCTGGGAGCCTCCTACCCTCTTTAATGAGGGCCCTGGAAAAAACGCATATGCACATTTTGACCAAGTGCATCATTGTCCAGGATCTGCCTCTTCTCCTATGCTTTCAGAGCACTTCCCGTCTACGTCCTGAAATCATATTCCAGGAATACTGCCCCGCTTTCAAGTCCTCCTCGCAGCCTTACTTCAATATATTTTTGTATGATACCTGTCATTAATAACTCTGCAGGTTTGTTAAATACAGTGTCCCTGAGCTCCTTTCTTCAACATGCTTTCTTGTGAGCTGGCCGCAAAACCGCAGGATTGCTTCAGGCCGTAATCTGGTTTCGGCACGGCACGCTGAGCCTTTGGTAAATTCCTCTTTCTGGTGAGAAATGAGCATTCAATTTGCCCGTGGAGACACCTACAGCTAGTCTCTCATTGGTTCTCCCTATTCCTGTTCATCTTGTGCAGAAATTGCAAACTGTGCCAAACAGGAGGTTAAAGGCACTGACTCTCCAAGTGGGTAGAGGGTTAGTAAAGCATCTGGAATGGTGAACCCGAGTACCAGGGAACGAAACCTGAGAGCCATTTAAAATGGTTTCCCAGTCTCACAGTGGACAATACTCTGGGTTTCCCATGCATGTTTTAGCTGAAGGAAGAATTCCTTAAACCTGGAGATTATTGACCCATGGAATGGGTACCATGCAGTATGACTAAAAAGGGTCTGAATTTGCTCACCGAACCTCACCAATGCTATCAGTTCGAAGTGTCCAGCCTTATGCCTCACCCAGCTCTGGGTGTAGATGTGGTAAATCCAGGTTTCATCACAAGCCCTGAATCAATTATTTAAGAATTGCTGTCTCTTTCACTGTCATTGTGTTTTGTTTTTGTAATTTAGTTTGATAATGGGATTTATCGGATTTTCACTGCTGCGTTCATGCCGCTGTACAAACGCTTGATTCTCCTACAGAGAAATATAAATCCACGGGTTTTAAGATTCTTACTAGTCAGGTATATTCCTAGGCGTTGAATATGTGGTGTTGAGTCCATGTCGTTGAACAAGGAGTAGGTCTTGACTATTACATATTTGGCTTATGGAACGGTATCTGTGCTATTTTCAATCTCTGGTTTTATGCAGCACCCCAACTCACCTTTGCCCTTAAGCAAGCATAAGTTGGTTTTCTAAATTTGAGTCCCTGTTCTGTTTTGTAATTCAGTTCATGTGTAGCCAAGTTTACATTCCGTGTATTAGTGATATCTTATGATGTTTCATTTTCTGTGTGACTTATTTCACTTAGAATCACTGTAGCTGAATCCACTCATTATGCCGTGATGGGCCTGATGACATAGATTTCATTGCTGAGTGATATTCCATTGTACGTACGAACCACAACTTCTTTATCCATTTTTCACATTCTGGGATATTTAACTTGTACCGTAGATGAGGTTCTTGTAAACAGAGCCGTCCGAAAATTTGGGGTGGCTGTGTGTTTTTGATTTTAATTTCCCTAAGCTATAGGACCATAACTGGAAGTGCCGTAGGCTCCGTTGCTTTGTTTTTTAGGTGTTTCAGGAAACACCATACACTTCTCCAGGGTGGCTGTTGGCAATTTACATCCCGCCCATCAGCATAACAAGGCTCCCTGTTCTCCATGGCCTGTGCTGTCTTTCTGGATTTTACACTTTTTTTAGATGGCCCTTTTGACCAGGGGGCTGTGAGACTTCATTGTAGTGCATAATTCTTTAACATGCTTGCATGGTTGGCCAAAAAGGGCGTATGCGTTTTTTCCTGAATATATTCAGGAAAAAACGCATACGCCCTTTTTGGCCAAGTGCATCATTGTCGACGTTCTGCCTCTTTTCCTATGCTTTAAATGCAATTCCAGTCTACCCCCTGAAATCGTTTTCTTGCAATTCTGCCCACTTACAAGTCCTCTTCGCAGCCTTCCTTCAATATATTTTTGGACGATAGCTGTCATTTATAACTCTGCAGGTTTGTGAATTACAGTGCCCCTGAGCTCCTTTCTTCAACTCGCTTTCTTGTGAGCTGGCCGCAAACACACATGATTGCTTCAGGCCCTAATCTGGTTCCGGCACGGCATGCTGAGCCTTTGGTGAATTCCTCTTCCTGGTGGGAAATGAGCGTTAAATTTGCCTGTGCAGACACCTCCAGCTAGTCTCTCATTGATTCCCCCTATTCCTGTTCATCTTGCGCAGATATTGCAAACTGTGCCAAACAGGAGGTTAAAGGCACTGAGTCACCAAGTGGGGAGAGTGTTAGTAAAGGGTCTGGAATGGTGAACCCGAGTAAAAGGGGACGAAAACTGAGATGCATTTGAAAACGTTTCCCGGTCACATGGTGCACCATACTTGGGTTTTCCATGCATGTTTTAGCTGAAGGAAGAATCCCTCAAACCTGGAGAGTTGGGACCCATGGAATGGGTACCATGCAGTATGACTTCAAAGGGTCTGCACTTGCTCATCGAACCTCACCAATGCTATCAGCCCGAAGTGTCCAACCTTATGTCTCACTCAGCTCTGGGTGTAGATGTGGTAAATCCAGGTTGCATCACAAGCCCTGAATGAATTATTTAAAAATTGCTCTCTATTTCACTGTCATTGTGTTTTGTTTCTGTAATTCATTTTGATAATGGGATTTATCGGATTTTCTCTGCTGCATTCTTGCAGCTGTACACACGCTTGATTCTCTTATGGAGACATATAAATCCATGGGTTTGAAGATTCTGATCAGTCAGGTGTATTCCTAGGCTTTGAATACGGGGTGTTTAGTCCATTTCGTTGAGCAAGGGGTAGGTCTTGAGTATTATATATTTGGCTTATGGAAAGGTATCTGTGCTAATTTCTATCTCTGGTTTTATGCAGCACCCCAACTCACATTTCCCCTTAAGCAAGCATAAGTTGGTTTTCTAAATTTGAGACCCTGTTCTGTTTTGTAATTCAGTTCATGTGTAGCCAAGTTTACATTCCTTGTATTAGTGATATCTTATGATGTTTCATTTTCTGTGTGACTTATTTCACTTAGAATCATCGTACCTGAATCCACTCATTATGCCGCAATGGGCCTGATGACATAGATTTCATTGGTGAGTGATATTCCATTGTACGTACGTACCACAATTTCTTTATCCATTTTTCGCTTTCTTGGATATTTAACTTGTACCGTAGACGAGGTTCTTGTAAACAGAGCCGTCCGAAACTTTGGGGTGGCTGTGTGTTTTTGATTTTAATTTCCCTAAGCTATAGGACCATAAGTGGAAGTGCCATAGGCTGTGTTGCTTTGTTTCCTACGTGTTTCTGGAAACACCATACACTTCTCCAGAGTGGTTGTTGGCAATTTACATCCCGCCCATCAGCATGACAAGGCTCCCTCTTCTCCATGGTCTGTGCTGCCTTTCTGGATTTTACACTTTTTTCAGATGGCCCTTTTGACCGGGGGGCAGTGAGACTTCATTGTAGTGCAGATTTCCTTTACACGCTTGCTTGGTTGTCCAAAAAGGGCGTATGCGTTTTTTCCTGAATATATTCAGGAAAAAACGCATACGCCCTTTTTGGCCAAGTGCATCATTGTCGTCGTTCTGCCTCTTTTCCTATGCTTTAAATGCAATTCCAGTCTACCCCCTGAAATCGTTTTCCTGAAATTCTGCCCCACTTTCAAGTCCTCTTCGCAGCCTTCCTTCAATATATTTTTAGACCATAGCTGTCATTTATAACTCTGCAGGTTTGTGAATTACAGTGCCCCTGAGCTCCTTTCTTCAACTCGCTTTTTTTGTGAGCTGGCCGCAAACCCGCAGGAATGCTTCAGGCCCTAATCTGGTTCCGGCACAGCATGCTGAGCCTTTGGTTAATTCCTCTTCCTGGTGGGAAATGAGCGTTAAATTTGCCCGTGCAGACACCTTCACACGAGTCGTCATGGTGCCCCTTTCCCCCGGTTATCTCTATGGAGGTTGGAGTTGGAGGGCCTCCTCACTCAAGGTCAGTGTGCCCACGGAGCCAACCCTGCAACTTCAGGGCATGGTTGGGTGTGAGGATCACCACGTGGGGTCCTTTTCCCTTCGGAGGGAGGTGGCCTTTTGGGCTGCTGATTTCCAGGTTTTCAGATACTGCCAGTATCTTGGCCAGATGTGGCGGTGGGCCAAGCCCCTTGGTGACCGTAGTTTATCCTACCTGGATCGCATTCTTGCATTGTTCCATTTCAAGTGGTCCCAGGTTTTGCACTAATACTCCAATGGCGATTCACCGTTCACCAGGAATGTAAAGGTCAAAGGGTTTAGCTAAATTAGGGAGTTCCTGTTCAAGGGTCTGAATTGACTGCTCTTTCCATTCTTGAAAGGCCACTTCTGCATTCTATTCAAAAGGATCATCACCTTTTCCTTTCAGTGTTTCATATAGAGGCCGAGCTAGTAGACTGTAGTTAGGGATCCAGAAGCAGCAAACCCTGGCCTCCCCAGGAACCCCTAAGCTGTCTTCTAGTTTTAGAAATGGGTAAGGCTGTAAATTGTTTCTTCCCTTTCCTGGGATGGGCTTCTCCGACCTTCTGTGAGAATGAAGCCCAGGCAGGTCACCGTAGTCTGTGATATTTGAGCTTTTTCTTGGACAACTTGTATCCTTTATTGGCTTGGTAGTTCAGAGGTCTCCTTAGTAGGGCTGGCGATCAGAATGTCGTCTGCATATTGAATGAGTGTTTCCTTTTCCAGAGGTAGAACTTTTAGGTCTTTAGCTGAGCTTTCCCCAAAGATGGTGTGGGAATTTTTGAACCCTTGGGGCAACACGGCCCGGAAGTATTGTTTTAGTTGTATGTTGAGTCCTGCCACTCACAAGCCAAAATTTCTTGTGACTCTGGGACTAATAGAATACAAAAGAAGGCATCATTGAAGACTAATACAGAATACCATGTCCTGGTGGTTGGTAGAATGACCAGCAGGGTGTAGGGTTTAGGAACTACTGGAGGTATATCCTCAGTGGCTTAACTGACTGTCCTGACATCCTTTACCAGGACTCCAGCAGCCCATGGGGCTCTCGAGGTCAGGCCAATCCCAGGATATGGAGCTCACCTGGGCAGGTACCCCAACCCAGCCCACGGGGCTCTCATGTTCAGGACCCTCCCAGGATATGGTGTTCCCTGGGCAGGTCCCCCTGCAGCCCATGGGGCTCTCGTGGTCAGGCCCCTCCCAGGATACAGAGCTACCCTTGCAGGTACCATGGCAGGGCTGGGAACACAGGAACCGTGCATATCGCCCTCATTGCAGAGCACTCCCAGCTCACCTGTCACTCAGATCTGACACAGAGCACCTCAGAGCAGGACTTGAACTAACAAACAGCAGCTCCGACAGGTCTGTGACCCTGGGCATCACTCTGTGTGGCCTCCCTCCACCTGGTCTTCCAGAGACTTCCACTGCACCCGGGGCACCAGGCCTCTGTCTCCACCCACCAGCCACCCCTCCTCTCCCTGACTCCTGGGTTCCTCTCATTAGGAGAGGGTTTTCTTGAAGTTGTCTCCCACTCATGGGCCAGATAATATAATTAGAAAACAAGCCAGAGCTGCAGCCCCTTGTCTATCCTGACTCTCAGGAGCCCACACCTGTTCCTTGGACCTGGCCGATTCAGCAAGTTCCAGTTTCTGCAACTGTGAGCCCCTGAGGGGTGATTATTGGCTGGCCTGGGAAGCCTGACCGTGCCGGCCAGCCCTCCCCAGGTGTGCCTGGGTTCAGATCAATATAAACACCGCTCCAGGCAGCAAGAGCCCCTGCAGCTGTGCCTGACGCCATTTTCTCTGCCCTGTCAGCAGTCTTGGGGCTGGACTGGTGGGAGGGAGTGAGAGGCCACGGCTTTGTGGGTGGCCCAGTGTGAGTGGGGCTCTGCTGGACTTTCTGCAGCAGTTGCCAAGATGCCACCTGCTAAAGAAGAGGATGTGTCACCCATACGTGCCGCTGGAATTTCTCCCTGGGCAGAGGTGAGTGAGGAAGAAAGCAGTGGGGGCCGGGACAGCAGGGGTATCTCAGGCAGGGAAATGGAAAGCTTCCAGAAGAGCACCCAGGGCCAGGACCACCCTGGCTGGCCTGCAGGCACCAAGTCGACTGGCATGCTGTCGCTCATGTGGCTCCATGGCCCTTCCTCTAGGCTTTCAAGTCCTTGTACATATTCAGGTGTTTTACCTGGGAAGGGTGGGAACATTTCAGCAGCAGCTGGCCTGGGGCTCAGCCCACGTTTACTCACAGATGCCTCGGCACGGTCCCCCAGCTTTGCAATGAGGACGCTTGTTGCGTGGGGCCTGCTGGCTGAATGGGAGATGATTCCCCACCACTGACCAACTTCAGAATTGCTTACAACTGGAGCAAGTGCCCTGATACGGTTTTCCTCTGTGTAACTGGTGGGTTCTGTTTTTTTTTCTTTTTTTCGTTTTTGGTTCAAGGTAGATTTTATTCCTCTTTTTTGTATTTACAGATATAAGCATGGAAATAATTTATTCATATAAATACATGTATGTGAAGGGAAGAATATTTTCTCTGTTTTACTTTTTGTAATTTGAATTTTATTTTATTTTTTTATACAGCAGGTTCTTTTTGGTTATCTCTTTTATACATATAAATGTATATATGCCAATCCCAATCTCTCAACTCCTCCCACCACCACCCCCCAACAGCTTTCCCCCCTTGGTGTCCATACGTTTGTTGTCTACATCTGTTGCTCTATTTCTGCCTTGCAAAACGGTTCATCTGTAAAATTTGTCTAGGTTCCACATATAGGCATTAATAGACAAGATTTGTTTTTCTATTTCTGACTTACTTCACTCTGTATGACAGTCTCTAGATCCATCAACGTCTCTACAAATGACCCAATTTCATTCCTTTTTATGGCTTAGTAATATTCCATTTTATATATGTACCACTTCTTTATGCATTCGTCTGTCTGTGGGCATTTAGGTTGCTTCCATTACCTGGATATTGTAAATAGTGATGCAATGAACATTGCGGTGAATGTCTCTTTTTGATTTATGGTTTTGTCTGGGTATATGCCCAGTAGTGGGATTGCTGTATCATATGGTAATTCTATTCTTAATTTTATAAGAAACTCCATAATGTTCTCCACAGTGACTGTATCAATTTACATTCCCAACAATAGTGGAAGAGGGTTCCTTATCTCCACACCCTTTCCAGCATTTGTTGTTTGTAGATTTTCTGATGATGCCCATTCTAACATGTGTGAGGTGATACACCATGGATGAGTCTATTTCGTTGAGCAAAGAGTAGGTCTTGTCTAGTACATATTTGGCTTATGGAACGGTATGTGTGCTAATTTCAATCTCTGGTTTTATACAGCACCCCAACTCAACATTCCCCTTAAGCAAGCATAAGTTTTTATCTAAATGTGAGACTCTGTTCGGTTTTGTATTTCAGTTTATGTGTAACCAAGTTTACACTCCCTCTATTAGTGATATCTTATGATACTTATCTTTCTCTGTGTGACGTATTTCTCTTAGAATCATCATATTTAAATCCACTCAATTTGCTGCTACAGGCCTGATGACATTGATTTCATTGCTGAGTGATATTCCGTTGTACGTAAGTAGCACAACTCCTTTATCCATTTTTTTCTTTCTGAGATATTTAATTTGTACTGGACTCGAGTTTCTTGTAAACACAGCAGCCCTAAATTTTGTGCTGGCTGTGTCTTGTTGATTTTAATTTTCCTAAGCTATAGGGCTAAAAGTGGAAGTACCCTAGGCTCTGTAGCTTTGTTTTTCAGATGTTTCAGGATACACCATAAACATCTCCAGAGTGTCTGTTGGCAATTTACATCCCGCCCATCAGCATAACAAGGCTCCCTGTTCTCCATGGCCTGTCCTGTGTTTCTGGTTTTTACACTTTTTTCAGATGGCCCTTTTGACGAATGGGAAACGAGACTTCATTGTAGTGCGGATTTCCATTGCTGGAGTGCTTGGTTGGCCAAAAAGTGCATATGCGTTTTTTCCTGAATATATTCAGGAAAAAATGTTTACGCACTTTTGTCCAAGTGCATCAGTGTCAAAGATCTGCCGCTTTTCACATGCTTTAAATGCAATTCCAATCTACCTCCTGAAATATGATTCCTGCAATTCTGCCTCGTTTTCAAGTCCTCTTTGCAGACTTACTTCAATATATTTTTGCCAATAGCTGTCATTTATATCTCTGCAGGTTTGTGAATTACAGTGCCCGTGATTTCCTTTCTTAACTCGTTTCCTTGAAAGCTGGCCACAGAACCGCAGGTTTGCTTTAGGCCATAATCAGGGTCCGACACGGCACTCTGAGCCTTTGGTTAATTCCTCTTCCTGGTGGGAAATTAGAGTTAAATGTGCCCCTCCGGACACCTGCCTCACTCCCAGCCCCTTGGTTATGTGTGTCCTGTAGTTTGAGGCCACATGTGCTGGGTTCCTCACCTTTGGCTGATGTGGCCCCACTGGTGTGAGGACACTCCTGCCTGGTTCCCATCCCCTTGGTGATGTGGACCCTCCGGTGAGAGTCTGATCCTGGCTGGGTTCCTCACACTTCTGAGAGGTGGGCCCTCTTCTCTGAGGTCACTCCTGCCTGGCTGGCCCACCCCGCCTTGACGACGTCGGCTCTCTCGTGGGAGTTGGTGCCTGCTGCGAGTCTCCTCCCCTTGGTAATGAGGGCCCTCTGGCGTCAGGCCCTAACTCCTGGCCTCCCAAAATTTTCTGATGTGCGCCCTGTGGTGCGAGTACACTCCTGCCAGGTTCCCAACACCATGGGAATGTGGGCCTTCTGCTCTGAGGTCCCAACGATGGGTTGCTCAGTTTCATGATGAGGGCCCTCTGGTGTGAGTTCACTCCGGCCTGGATCCCATAGCCTCGCTGCTCCTGGCCACCTGCGGGGAGGTTACAACTGCGGGATTCCTCACCTTTTTTCTTCTATGGGCCCTCTGTTTTGAGACTCCTCCTGCCTGCCTCACTCCCAGCCCCTTGGTGATGTGTGTCCTCTGGTTTGAGGCCACGTGTGCTGGGTCCCTCACCTTTCGATGATGTGGCCCCACTGGTGTGAGGACACTCTTGCCTGGTTCCTATCCCCTTGAAGATGTGGGCTCTCTGGTGAGAGTCTGATCCTGGCTGGGTTCCTCACCCTTCTGTGAGGTGGGCCCTCTGCTGTGAGGTCACTCCTGCCTGGCTGGCACACCCCGCCTGGGCAACATCGGCCCTCTTGTGGCAGTTGGAGCATGCTGGGAGCCTCCTCCCCTCGGTGATGAGGGCCCTCTTGCGTCAGGCCCTAACTGCTGGGTACCCACATATTCTGATACGTGCTAAGTGGTGCGAGGACACTCCTGCGAGGTTCCCATCCCCATGGGGATGTGGGCCTTCTGCTCTGAGGTCCCAATGGCTGGGTTGCTCACAGTTTCATGATGTGGGCCCTCTGCTGTGAGTTCACTGCAGCCTGGATCACATAGACTCGGTGCTCTGGGCCGCCTGCTGGGAGGTTCCCACTGCAGGATTCCTCACCTTTTTTATTCTATTGGCCCTGTGTTGTGAGGCTACTCATGCCTGCCTCAATCCGAGCCCCTTGGAGATGTGGGTCCTCTGGTTTAGGCCTCATGTGCTGGTTTCCTCACCTTTCTATGATGTGGTCACCCTGGTGTGAAGACAGTCCTGCCTGGTTCTGATCCCCTTGGTGATGTGGGCCCTCTGGTGAGAGTCTTATCCTGGCTGGGTTCCTCACCCTTCTGTGAGGTAGGCCCTCTGCTGTGAGGTCACTCCTGCCTGGCTGTCACACGTCACCTTGTCGACATGGGCCCTCAGTTGGGAGTTGGTGCCTGCTTGGAGTCTCCTCCCCTTGGTAATGAGGGCCCTCTGGCGTCAGACCCTAACTTCTGGGCTCCCAAAATTCTCTGATGTGTGCCCTGAGGTGCGAGTACACTTATGCCATGTTCCCAACCACATAGGAATGTGGGCCTTCTGCTCTGAGGTCCCAAAGCCTGGGTTGCTCACAGTTTCATGATGAGGGCCCTCTGTTTTGAGTTCAGTCAGGTCTGGATCCCATAGCCTCGCTGCTCCTGGCCGTCTGCTGGGAGGTTCCAACTGCGGGATTCCTCACCTTTTTTCTTCTATGGGCCCTCTGTTTTGAGACTCCTCCTGCCTGCCTCACTCCCAGCCCCTTGGTGATGTGTGTCCTCTGGTTTGAGGCCACGTGTGCTGGGTCACTCACATTTCGTTGATGAGGTCCCACTGGTGTGAGGACACTCCAGCCTGGTTCCCATTCTCTTGGTGATGTGGGCCCTCTGGTGAGAGTCTGATCCTCCTTGGGTTCCTCACACTTTTGTGAGGTGGGCCCTCTGCTCTGAGGTCACTCTTGCCTGGCTGGCACACCCCGCATTGGCGACGGCGGCCCACTGGTAGCAGTTGGAGCCTGCTGGGAGCCTCCTCTCCTCGGTGATGAGAGCCCTCTGGTGTCAGGCCCTAACTGCTGGGCTCCCCACCTTTTCTGATGTGTGCCCACTGGTGCGATGACACTCCTACTTGGTTCCCTTCCCCATGGGGATGTGGGCCTTGTGCTCTGAGGTCACAACGGCTGGTTTGCTCACAGTTTCATGATGAGGGCCCTCTGTTGTGAGTTCATCACTGCCTGGATCCCATAGCCTCGGTGCTCTGGGCCGCCTGCTGGGATGTTCCAACTGCTGGATTCCTCACCTTTTTTATACAATGGGCCATGTGTTGTGAGGTTAATCCTGCCTGCCTCGCTCCAAGACCCATGGTGATGTGGGTCCTCTGGTTTGAGGCCACATTTTCTTGTTACCTCAACTTTTGATGATATGGCCCCACGGGTGTGATGACACTCCTGCCTGGTTCACAGCCCCTTGCTGATGTGGGCACTCTGGTGAGAGTCTGATCCTGGCTGGGTTCCTTACCCTTCTGTGAGGTGGGCCCTCTGATGTGAGCTCACTCCTGCCTGGCTGGCTCACGTCGCCTTGATGATGTGGGCCCTCTGTTGGCCACTAAAGCATTCTGGGAGCCTCCTACCCTCTTTAATGAGGGCCCTGGAAAAAACGCATATGCACATTTTGACCAAGTGCATCATTGTCCAGGATCTGCCTCTTCTCCTATGCTTTCAGAGCACTTCCCGTCTACGTCCTGAAATCATATTCCAGGAATACTGCCCCGCTTTCAAGTCCTCCTCGCAGCCTTACTTCAATATATTTTTGTATGATACCTGTCATTAATAACTCTGCAGGTTTGTTAAATACAGTGTCCCTGAGCTCCTTTCTTCAACATGCTTTCTTGTGAGCTGGCCGCAAAACCGCAGGATTGCTTCAGGCCGTAATCTGGTTTCGGCACGGCACGCTGAGCCTTTGGTAAATTCCTCTTTCTGGTGAGAAATGAGCATTCAATTTGCCCGTGGAGACACCTACAGCTAGTCTCTCATTGGTTCTCCCTATTCCTGTTCATCTTGTGCAGAAATTGCAAACTGTGCCAAACAGGAGGTTAAAGGCACTGACTCTCCAAGTGGGTAGAGGGTTAGTAAAGCATCTGGAATGGTGAACCCGAGTACCAGGGAACGAAACCTGAGAGCCATTTAAAATGGTTTCCCAGTCTCACAGTGGACAATACTCTGGGTTTCCCATGCATGTTTTAGCTGAAGGAAGAATTCCTTAAACCTGGAGATTATTGACCCATGGAATGGGTACCATGCAGTATGACTAAAAAGGGTCTGAATTTGCTCACCGAACCTCACCAATGCTATCAGTTCGAAGTGTCCAGCCTTATGCCTCACCCAGCTCTGGGTGTAGATGTGGTAAATCCAGGTTTCATCACAAGCCCTGAATCAATTATTTAAGAATTGCTGTCTCTTTCACTGTCATTGTGTTTTGTTTTTGTAATTTAGTTTGATAATGGGATTTATCGGATTTTCACTGCTGCGTTCATGCCGCTGTACAAACGCTTGATTCTCCTACAGAGAAATATAAATCCACGGGTTTTAAGATTCTTACTAGTCAGGTATATTCCTAGGCGTTGAATATGTGGTGTTGAGTCCATGTCGTTGAACAAGGAGTAGGTCTTGACTATTACATATTTGGCTTATGGAACGGTATCTGTGCTATTTTCAATCTCTGGTTTTATGCAGCACCCCAACTCACCTTTGCCCTTAAGCAAGCATAAGTTGGTTTTCTAAATTTGAGTCCCTGTTCTGTTTTGTAATTCAGTTCATGTGTAGCCAAGTTTACATTCCGTGTATTAGTGATATCTTATGATGTTTCATTTTCTGTGTGACTTATTTCACTTAGAATCACTGTAGCTGAATCCACTCATTATGCCGTGATGGGCCTGATGACATAGATTTCATTGCTGAGTGATATTCCATTGTACGTACGAACCACAACTTCTTTATCCATTTTTCACATTCTGGGATATTTAACTTGTACCGTAGATGAGGTTCTTGTAAACAGAGCCGTCCGAAAATTTGGGGTGGCTGTGTGTTTTTGATTTTAATTTCCCTAAGCTATAGGACCATAACTGGAAGTGCCGTAGGCTCCGTTGCTTTGATTTTTAGGTGTTTCAGGAAACACCATACACTTCTCCAGGGTGGCTGTTGGCAATTTACATCCCGCCCATCAGCATAACAAGGCTCCCTGTTCTCCATGGCCTGTGCTGTCTTTCTGGATTTTACACTTTTTTTAGATGGCCCTTTTGACCAGGGGGCTGTGAGACTTCATTGTAGTGCATAATTCTTTAACATGCTTGCATGGTTGGCCAAAAAGGGCGTATGCGTTTTTTCCTGAATATATTCAGGAAAAAACGCATACGCCCTTTTTGGCCAAGTGCATCATTGTCGACGTTCTGCCTCTTTTCCTATGCTTTAAATGCAATTCCAGTCTACCCCCTGAAATCGTTTTCTTGCAATTCTGCCCACTTACAAGTCCTCTTCGCAGCCTTCCTTCAATATATTTTTGGACGATAGCTGTCATTTATAACTCTGCAGGTTTGTGAATTACAGTGCCCCTGAGCTCCTTTCTTCAACTCGCTTTCTTGTGAGCTGGCCGCAAACACACATGATTGCTTCAGGCCCTAATCTGGTTCCGGCACGGCATGCTGAGCCTTTGGTGAATTCCTCTTCCTGGTGGGAAATGAGCGTTAAATTTGCCTGTGCAGACACCTCCAGCTAGTCTCTCATTGATTCCCCCTATTCCTGTTCATCTTGCGCAGATATTGCAAACTGTGCCAAACAGGAGGTTAAAGGCACTGAGTCACCAAGTGGGGAGAGTGTTAGTAAAGGGTCTGGAATGGTGAACCCGAGTAAAAGGGGACGAAAACTGAGATGCATTTGAAAACGTTTCCCGGTCACATGGTGCACCATACTTGGGTTTTCCATGCATGTTTTAGCTGAAGGAAGAATCCCTCAAACCTGGAGAGTTGGGACCCATGGAATGGGTACCATGCAGTATGACTTCAAAGGGTCTGCACTTGCTCATCGAACCTCACCAATGCTATCAGCCCGAAGTGTCCAACCTTATGTCTCACTCAGCTCTGGGTGTAGATGTGGTAAATCCAGGTTGCATCACAAGCCCTGAATGAATTATTTAAAAATTGCTCTCTATTTCACTGTCATTGTGTTTTGTTTCTGTAATTCATTTTGATAATGGGATTTATCGGATTTTCTCTGCTGCATTCTTGCAGCTGTACACACGCTTGATTCTCTTATGGAGACATATAAATCCATGGGTTTGAAGATTCTGATCAGTCAGGTGTATTCCTAGGCTTTGAATACGGGGTGTTTAGTCCATTTCGTTGAGCAAGGGGTAGGTCTTGAGTATTATATATTTGGCTTATGGAAAGGTATCTGTGCTAATTTCTATCTCTGGTTTTATGCAGCACCCCAACTCACATTTCCCCTTAAGCAAGCATAAGTTGGTTTTCTAAATTTGAGACCCTGTTCTGTTTTGTAATTCAGTTCATGTGTAGCCAAGTTTACATTCCTTGTATTAGTGATATCTTATGATGTTTCATTTTCTGTGTGACTTATTTCACTTAGAATCATCGTACCTGAATCCACTCATTATGCCGCAATGGGCCTGATGACATAGATTTCATTGGTGAGTGATATTCCATTGTACGTACGTACCACAATTTCTTTATCCATTTTTCGCTTTCTTGGATATTTAACTTGTACCGTAGACGAGGTTCTTGTAAACAGAGCCGTCCGAACCTTTGGGGTGGCTGTGTGTTTTTGATTTTAATTTCCCTAAGCTATAGGACCATAAGTGGAAGTGCCATAGGCTGTGTTGCTTTGTTTCCTACGTGTTTCTGGAAACACCATACACTTCTCCAGAGTGGTTGTTGGCAATTTACATCCCGCCCATCAGCATGACAAGGCTCCCTCTTCTCCATGGTCTGTGCTGCCTTTCTGGATTTTACACTTTTTTCAGATGGCCCTTTTGACCGGGGGGCAGTGAGACTTCATTGTAGTGCAGATTTCCTTTACACGCTTGCTTGGTTGTCCAAAAAGGGCGTATGCGTTTTTTCCTGAATATATTCAGGAAAAAACGCATACGCCCTTTTTGGCCAAGTGCATCATTGTCGTCGTTCTGCCTCTTTTCCTATGCTTTAAATGCAATTCCAGTCTACCCCCTGAAATCGTTTTCCTGAAATTCTGCCCCACTTTCAAGTCCTCTTCGCAGCCTTCCTTCAATATATTTTTAGACCATAGCTGTCATTTATAACTCTGCAGGTTTGTGAATTACAGTGCCCCTGAGCTCCTTTCTTCAACTCGCTTTTTTTGTGAGCTGGCCGCAAACCCGCAGGAATGCTTCAGGCCCTAATCTGGTTCCGGCACAGCATGCTGAGCCTTTGGTTAATTCCTCTTCCTGGTGGGAAATGAGCGTTAAATTTGCCCGTGCAGACACCTTCACACGAGTCGTCATGGTGCCCCTTTCCCCCGGTTATCTCTATGGAGGTTGGAGTTGGAGGGCCTCCTCACTCAAGGTCAGTGTGCCCACGGAGCCAACCCTGCAACTTCAGGGCATGTTTGGTGGTTAGGATCACCACGTGGGGTCCTTTCACCTTAGGAGGGAGGTGGCCTTTTGGGCTGCTGATTTCCAGGTTTTCGGATACTGCCAGTATCTTGGCCAGATGTGGCGGTGGGCCAAGCCCCTTGGTGACCGTAGTTTATCCTACCTGGATCGCATTCTTGCATTGTTCCATTTCAAGTGGTCCCAGGTTTTGCACTAATACTCCAATGGCGATTCACCGTTCACCAGGAATGTAAAGGTAAAAGGGTTTAGCTAAATTAGGGAGTTCCTGTTCAAGGGTCTGAATTGACTGCTCTTTCCATTCTTGAAAGGCCACTTCTGCATTCTATTCAAAAGGATCATCACCTTTTCCTTTCAGTGTTTCATATAGAGGCCGAGCTAGTAGACTGTAGTTAGGGATCCAGAAGCAGCAAACCCTGGCCTCCCCAGGAACCCCTAAGCTGTCTTCTAGTTTTAGAAATGGGTAAGGCTGTAAATTGTTTCTTCCCTTTCCTGGGATGGGCTTCTCCGACCTTCTGTGAGAATGAAGCCCAGGCAGGTCACCGTAGTCTGTGATATTTGAGCTTTTTCTTGGACAACTTGTATCCTTTATTGGCTTGGTAGTTCAGAGGTCTCCTTAGTAGGGCTGGCGATCAGAATGTCGTCTGCATATTGAATGAGTGTTTCCTTTTCCAGAGGTAGAACTTTTAGGTCTTTAGCTGAGCTTTCCCCAAAGATGGTGTGGGAATTTTTGAACCCTTGGGGCAACACGGCCCGGAAGTATTGTTTTAGTTGTATGTTGAGTCCTGCCACTCACAAGCCAAAATTTCTTGTGACTCTGGGACTAATAGAATACAAAAGAAGGCATCATTGAAGACTAATACAGAATACCATGTCCTGGTGGTTGGTAGAATGACCAGCAGGGTGTAGGGTTTAGGAACTACTGGAGGTATATCCTCAGTGGCTTAACTGACTGTCCTGACATCCTTTACCAGGACTCCAGCAGCCCATGGGGCTCTCGAGGTCAGGCCAATCCCAGGATATGGAGCTCACCTGGGCAGGTACCCCAACCCAGCCCACGGGGCTCTCATGTTCAGGACCCTCCCAGGATATGGTGTTCCCTGGGCAGGTCCCCCTGCAGCCCATGGGGCTCTCGTGGTCAGGCCCCTCCCAGGATACAGAGCTACCCTTGCAGGTACCATGGCAGGGCTGGGAACACAGGAACCGTGCATATCGCCCTCATTGCAGAGCACTCCCAGCTCACCTGTCACTCAGATCTGACACAGAGCACCTCAGAGCAGGACTTGAACTAACAAACAGCAGCTCCGACAGGTCTGTGACCCTGGGCATCACTCTGTGTGGCCTCCCTCCACCTGGTCTTCCAGAGACTTCCACTGCACCCGGGGCACCAGGCCTCTGTCTCCACCCACCAGCCACCCCTCCTCTCCCTGACTCCTGGGTTCCTCTCATTAGGAGAGGGTTTTCTTGAAGTTGTCTCCCACTCATGGGCCAGATAATATAATTAGAAAACAAGCCAGAGCTGCAGCCCCTTGTCTATCCTGACTCTCAGGAGCCCACACCTGTTCCTTGGACCTGGCCGATTCAGCAAGTTCCAGTTTCTGCAACTGTGAGCCCCTGAGGGGTGATTATTGGCTGGCCTGGGAAGCCTGACCGTGCCGGCCAGCCCTCCCCAGGTGTGCCTGGGTTCAGATCAATATAAACACCGCTCCAGGCAGCAAGAGCCCCTGCAGCTGTGCCTGACGCCATTTTCTCTGCCCTGTCAGCAGTCTTGGGGCTGGACTGGTGGGAGGGAGTGAGAGGCCACGGCTTTGTGGGTGGCCCAGTGTGAGTGGGGCTCTGCTGGACTTTCTGCAGCAGTTGCCAAGATGCCACCTGCTAAAGAAGAGGATGTGTCACCCATACGTGCCGCTGGAATTTCTCCCTGGGCAGAGGTGAGTGAGGAAGAAAGCAGTGGGGGCCGGGACAGCAGGGGTATCTCAGGCAGGGAAATGGAAAGCTTCCAGAAGAGCACCCAGGGCCAGGACCACCCTGGCTGGCCTGCAGGCACCAAGTCGACTGGCATGCTGTCGCTCATGTGGCTCCATGGCCCTTCCTCTAGGCTTTCAAGTCCTTGTACATATTCAGGTGTTTTACCTGGGAAGGGTGGGAACATTTCAGCAGCAGCTGGCCTGGGGCTCAGCCCACGTTTACTCACAGATGCCTCGGCACGGTCCCCCAGCTTTGCAATGAGGACGCTTGTTGCGTGGGGCCTGCTGGCTGAATGGGAGATGATTCCCCACCACTGACCAACTTCAGAATTGCTTACAACTGGAGCAAGTGCCCTGATACGGTTTTCCTCTGTGTAACTGGTGGGTTCTGTTTTTTTTTCTTTTTTTCGTTTTTGGTTCAAGGTAGATTTTATTCCTCTTTTTTGTATTTACAGATATAAGCATGGAAATAATTTATTCATATAAATACATGTATGTGAAGGGAAGAATATTTTCTCTGTTTTACTTTTTGTAATTTGAATTTTATTTTATTTTTTTATACAGCAGGTTCTTTTTGGTTATCTCTTTTATACATATAAATGTATATATGCCAATCCCAATCTCTCAACTCCTCCCACCACCACCCCCCAACAGCTTTCCCCCCTTGGTGTCCATACGTTTGTTGTCTACATCTGTTGCTCTATTTCTGCCTTGCAAAACGGTTCATCTGTAAAATTTGTCTAGGTTCCACATATAGGCATTAATAGACAAGATTTGTTTTTCTATTTCTGACTTACTTCACTCTGTATGACAGTCTCTAGATCCATCAACGTCTCTACAAATGACCCAATTTCATTCCTTTTTATGGCTTAGTAATATTCCATTTTATATATGTACCACTTCTTTATGCATTCGTCTGTCTGTGGGCATTTAGGTTGCTTCCATTACCTGGATATTGTAAATAGTGATGCAATGAACATTGCGGTGAATGTCTCTTTTTGATTTATGGTTTTGTCTGGGTATATGCCCAGTAGTGGGATTGCTGTATCATATGGTAATTCTATTCTTAATTTTATAAGAAACTCCATAATGTTCTCCACAGTGACTGTATCAATTTACATTCCCAACAATAGTGGAAGAGGGTTCCTTATCTCCACACCCTTTCCAGCATTTGTTGTTTGTAGATTTTCTGATGATGCCCATTCTAACATGTGTGAGGTGATACACCATGGATGAGTCTATTTCGTTGAGCAAAGAGTAGGTCTTGTCTAGTACATATTTGGCTTATGGAACGGTATGTGTGCTAATTTCAATCTCTGGTTTTATACAGCACCCCAACTCAACATTCCCCTTAAGCAAGCATAAGTTTTTATCTAAATGTGAGACTCTGTTCGGTTTTGTATTTCAGTTTATGTGTAACCAAGTTTACACTCCCTCTATTAGTGATATCTTATGATACTTATCTTTCTCTGTGTGACGTATTTCTCTTAGAATCATCATATTTAAATCCACTCAATTTGCTGCTACAGGCCTGATGACATTGATTTCATTGCTGAGTGATATTCCGTTGTACGTAAGTAGCACAACTCCTTTATCCATTTTTTTCTTTCTGAGATATTTAATTTGTACTGGACTCGAGTTTCTTGTAAACACAGCAGCCCTAAATTTTGTGCTGGCTGTGTCTTGTTGATTTTAATTTTCCTAAGCTATAGGGCTAAAAGTGGAAGTACCCTAGGCTCTGTAGCTTTGTTTTTCAGATGTTTCAGGATACACCATAAACATCTCCAGAGTGTCTGTTGGCAATTTACATCCCGCCCATCAGCATAACAAGGCTCCCTGTTCTCCATGGCCTGTCCTGTGTTTCTGGTTTTTACACTTTTTTCAGATGGCCCTTTTGACGAATGGGAAACGAGACTTCATTGTAGTGCGGATTTCCATTGCTGGAGTGCTTGGTTGGCCAAAAAGGGCATATGCGTTTTTTCCTGAATATATTCAGGAAAAAATGTTTACGCACTTTTGTCCAAGTGCATCAGTGTCAAAGATCTGCCGCTTTTCACATGCTTTAAATGCAATTCCAATCTACCTCCTGAAATATGATTCCTGCAATTCTGCCTCGTTTTCAAGTCCTCTTTGCAGACTTACTTCAATATATTTTTGCCAATAGCTGTCATTTATATCTCTGCAGGTTTGTGAATTACAGTGCCCGTGATTTCCTTTCTTAACTCGTTTCCTTGAAAGCTGGCCACAGAACCGCAGGTTTGCTTTAGGCCATAATCAGGGTCCGACACGGCACTCTGAGCCTTTGGTTAATTCCTCTTCCTGGTGGGAAATTAGAGTTAAATGTGCCCCTCCGGACACCTGCCTCACTCCCAGCCCCTTGGTTATGTGTGTCCTGTAGTTTGAGGCCACATGTGCTGGGTTCCTCACCTTTGGCTGATGTGGCCCCACTGGTGTGAGGACACTCCTGCCTGGTTCCCATCCCCTTGGTGATGTGGACCCTCCGGTGAGAGTCTGATCCTGGCTGGGTTCCTCACACTTCTGAGAGGTGGGCCCTCTTCTCTGAGGTCACTCCTGCCTGGCTGGCCCACCCCGCCTTGACGACGTCGGCTCTCTCGTGGGAGTTGGTGCCTGCTGCGAGTCTCCTCCCCTTGGTAATGAGGGCCCTCTGGCGTCAGGCCCTAACTCCTGGCCTCCCAAAATTTTCTGATGTGCGCCCTGTGGTGCGAGTACACTCCTGCCAGGTTCCCAACACCATGGGAATGTGGGCCTTCTGCTCTGAGGTCCCAACGATGGGTTGCTCAGTTTCATGATGAGGGCCCTCTGGTGTGAGTTCACTCCGGCCTGGATCCCATAGCCTCGCTGCTCCTGGCCACCTGCGGGGAGGTTACAACTGCGGGATTCCTCACCTTTTTTCTTCTATGGGCCCTCTGTTTTGAGACTCCTCCTGCCTGCCTCACTCCCAGCCCCTTGGTGATGTGTGTCCTCTGGTTTGAGGCCACGTGTGCTGGGTCCCTCACCTTTCGATGATGTGGCCCCACTGGTGTGAGGACACTCTTGCCTGGTTCCTATCCCCTTGAAGATGTGGGCTCTCTGGTGAGAGTCTGATCCTGGCTGGGTTCCTCACCCTTCTGTGAGGTGGGCCCTCTGCTGTGAGGTCACTCCTGCCTGGCTGGCACACCCCGCCTGGGCAACATCGGCCCTCTTGTGGCAGTTGGAGCATGCTGGGAGCCTCCTCCCCTCGGTGATGAGGGCCCTCTTGCGTCAGGCCCTAACTGCTGGGTACCCACATATTCTGATACGTGCTAAGTGGTGCGAGGACACTCCTGCGAGGTTCCCATCCCCATGGGGATGTGGGCCTTCTGCTCTGAGGTCCCAATGGCTGGGTTGCTCACAGTTTCATGATGTGGGCCCTCTGCTGTGAGTTCACTGCAGCCTGGATCACATAGACTCGGTGCTCTGGGCCGCCTGCTGGGAGGTTCCCACTGCAGGATTCCTCACCTTTTTTATTCTATTGGCCCTGTGTTGTGAGGCTACTCATGCCTGCCTCAATCCGAGCCCCTTGGAGATGTGGGTCCTCTGGTTTAGGCCTCATGTGCTGGTTTCCTCACCTTTCTATGATGTGGTCACCCTGGTGTGAAGACAGTCCTGCCTGGTTCTGATCCCCTTGGTGATGTGGGCCCTCTGGTGAGAGTCTTATCCTGGCTGGGTTCCTCACCCTTCTGTGAGGTAGGCCCTCTGCTGTGAGGTCACTCCTGCCTGGCTGTCACACGTCACCTTGTCGACATGGGCCCTCAGTTGGGAGTTGGTGCCTGCTTGGAGTCTCCTCCCCTTGGTAATGAGGGCCCTCTGGCGTCAGACCCTAACTTCTGGGCTCCCAAAATTCTCTGATGTGTGCCCTGAGGTGCGAGTACACTTATGCCATGTTCCCAACCACATAGGAATGTGGGCCTTCTGCTCTGAGGTCCCAAAGCCTGGGTTGCTCACAGTTTCATGATGAGGGCCCTCTGTTTTGAGTTCAGTCAGGTCTGGATCCCATAGCCTCGCTGCTCCTGGCCGCCTGCTGGGAGGTTCCAACTGCGGGATTCCTCACCTTTTTTCTTCTATGGGCCCTCTGTTTTGAGACTCCTCCTGCCTGCCTCACTCCCAGCCCCTTGGTGATGTGTGTCCTCTGGTTTGAGGCCACGTGTGCTGGGTCACTCACATTTCGTTGATGAGGTCCCACTGGTGTGAGGACACTCCAGCCTGGTTCCCATTCTCTTGGTGATGTGGGCCCTCTGGTGAGAGTCTGATCCTCCTTGGGTTCCTCACACTTTTGTGAGGTGGGCCCTCTGCTCTGAGGTCACTCTTGCCTGGCTGGCACACCCCGCATTGGCGACGGCGGCCCACTGGTAGCAGTTGGAGCCTGCTGGGAGCCTCCTCTCCTCGGTGATGAGAGCCCTCTGGTGTCAGGCCCTAACTGCTGGGCTCCCCACCTTTTCTGATGTGTGCCCACTGGTGCGATGACACTCCTACTTGGTTCCCTTCCCCATGGGGATGTGGGCCTTGTGCTCTGAGGTCACAACGGCTGGTTTGCTCACAGTTTCATGATGAGGGCCCTCTGTTGTGAGTTCATCACTGCCTGGATCCCATAGCCTCGGTGCTCTGGGCCGCCTGCTGGGATGTTCCAACTGCTGGATTCCTCACCTTTTTTATACAATGGGCCATGTGTTGTGAGGTTAATCCTGCCTGCCTCGCTCCAAGACCCATGGTGATGTGGGTCCTCTGGTTTGAGGCCACATTTTCTTGTTACCTCAACTTTTGATGATATGGCCCCACGGGTGTGATGACACTCCTGCCTGGTTCACAGCCCCTTGCTGATGTGGGCACTCTGGTGAGAGTCTGATCCTGGCTGGGTTCCTTACCCTTCTGTGAGGTGGGCCCTCTGATGTGAGCTCACTCCTGCCTGGCTGGCTCACGTCGCCTTGATGATGTGGGCCCTCTGTTGGCCACTAAAGCATTCTGGGAGCCTCCTACCCTCTTTAATGAGGGCCCTGGAAAAAACGCATATGCACATTTTGACCAAGTGCATCATTGTCCAGGATCTGCCTCTTCTCCTATGCTTTCAGAGCACTTCCCGTCTACGTCCTGAAATCATATTCCAGGAATACTGCCCCGCTTTCAAGTCCTCCTCGCAGCCTTACTTCAATATATTTTTGTATGATACCTGTCATTAATAACTCTGCAGGTTTGTTAAATACAGTGTCCCTGAGCTCCTTTCTTCAACATGCTTTCTTGTGAGCTGGCCGCAAAACCGCAGGATTGCTTCAGGCCGTAATCTGGTTTCGGCACGGCACGCTGAGCCTTTGGTAAATTCCTCTTTCTGGTGAGAAATGAGCATTCAATTTGCCCGTGGAGACACCTACAGCTAGTCTCTCATTGGTTCTCCCTATTCCTGTTCATCTTGTGCAGAAATTGCAAACTGTGCCAAACAGGAGGTTAAAGGCACTGACTCTCCAAGTGGGTAGAGGGTTAGTAAAGCATCTGGAATGGTGAACCCGAGTACCAGGGAACGAAACCTGAGAGCCATTTAAAATGGTTTCCCAGTCTCACAGTGGACAATACTCTGGGTTTCCCATGCATGTTTTAGCTGAAGGAAGAATTCCTTAAACCTGGAGATTATTGACCCATGGAATGGGTACCATGCAGTATGACTAAAAAGGGTCTGAATTTGCTCACCGAACCTCACCAATGCTATCAGTTCGAAGTGTCCAGCCTTATGCCTCACCCAGCTCTGGGTGTAGATGTGGTAAATCCAGGTTTCATCACAAGCCCTGAATCAATTATTTAAGAATTGCTGTCTCTTTCACTGTCATTGTGTTTTGTTTTTGTAATTTAGTTTGATAATGGGATTTATCGGATTTTCACTGCTGCGTTCATGCCGCTGTACAAACGCTTGATTCTCCTACAGAGAAATATAAATCCACGGGTTTTAAGATTCTTACTAGTCAGGTATATTCCTAGGCGTTGAATATGTGGTGTTGAGTCCATGTCGTTGAACAAGGAGTAGGTCTTGACTATTACATATTTGGCTTATGGAACGGTATCTGTGCTATTTTCAATCTCTGGTTTTATGCAGCACCCCAACTCACCTTTGCCCTTAAGCAAGCATAAGTTGGTTTTCTAAATTTGAGTCCCTGTTCTGTTTTGTAATTCAGTTCATGTGTAGCCAAGTTTACATTCCGTGTATTAGTGATATCTTATGATGTTTCATTTTCTGTGTGACTTATTTCACTTAGAATCACTGTAGCTGAATCCACTCATTATGCCGTGATGGGCCTGATGACATAGATTTCATTGCTGAGTGATATTCCATTGTACGTACGAACCACAACTTCTTTATCCATTTTTCACATTCTGGGATATTTAACTTGTACCGTAGATGAGGTTCTTGTAAACAGAGCCGTCCGAAAATTTGGGGTGGCTGTGTGTTTTTGATTTTAATTTCCCTAAGCTATAGGACCATAACTGGAAGTGCCGTAGGCTCCGTTGCTTTGATTTTTAGGTGTTTCAGGAAACACCATACACTTCTCCAGGGTGGCTGTTGGCAATTTACATCCCGCCCATCAGCATAACAAGGCTCCCTGTTCTCCATGGCCTGTGCTGTCTTTCTGGATTTTACACTTTTTTTAGATGGCCCTTTTGACCAGGGGGCTGTGAGACTTCATTGTAGTGCATAATTCTTTAACATGCTTGCATGGTTGGCCAAAAAGGGCGTATGCGTTTTTTCCTGAATATATTCAGGAAAAAACGCATACGCCCTTTTTGGCCAAGTGCATCATTGTCGACGTTCTGCCTCTTTTCCTATGCTTTAAATGCAATTCCAGTCTACCCCCTGAAATCGTTTTCTTGCAATTCTGCCCACTTACAAGTCCTCTTCGCAGCCTTCCTTCAATATATTTTTGGACGATAGCTGTCATTTATAACTCTGCAGGTTTGTGAATTACAGTGCCCCTGAGCTCCTTTCTTCAACTCGCTTTCTTGTGAGCTGGCCGCAAACACACATGATTGCTTCAGGCCCTAATCTGGTTCCGGCACGGCATGCTGAGCCTTTGGTGAATTCCTCTTCCTGGTGGGAAATGAGCGTTAAATTTGCCTGTGCAGACACCTCCAGCTAGTCTCTCATTGATTCCCCCTATTCCTGTTCATCTTGCGCAGATATTGCAAACTGTGCCAAACAGGAGGTTAAAGGCACTGAGTCACCAAGTGGGGAGAGTGTTAGTAAAGGGTCTGGAATGGTGAACCCGAGTAAAAGGGGACGAAAACTGAGATGCATTTGAAAACGTTTCCCGGTCACATGGTGCACCATACTTGGGTTTTCCATGCATGTTTTAGCTGAAGGAAGAATCCCTCAAACCTGGAGAGTTGGGACCCATGGAATGGGTACCATGCAGTATGACTTCAAAGGGTCTGCACTTGCTCATCGAACCTCACCAATGCTATCAGCCCGAAGTGTCCAACCTTATGTCTCACTCAGCTCTGGGTGTAGATGTGGTAAATCCAGGTTGCATCACAAGCCCTGAATGAATTATTTAAAAATTGCTCTCTATTTCACTGTCATTGTGTTTTGTTTCTGTAATTCATTTTGATAATGGGATTTATCGGATTTTCTCTGCTGCATTCTTGCAGCTGTACACACGCTTGATTCTCTTATGGAGACATATAAATCCATGGGTTTGAAGATTCTGATCAGTCAGGTGTATTCCTAGGCTTTGAATACGGGGTGTTTAGTCCATTTCGTTGAGCAAGGGGTAGGTCTTGAGTATTATATATTTGGCTTATGGAAAGGTATCTGTGCTAATTTCTATCTCTGGTTTTATGCAGCACCCCAACTCACATTTCCCCTTAAGCAAGCATAAGTTGGTTTTCTAAATTTGAGACCCTGTTCTGTTTTGTAATTCAGTTCATGTGTAGCCAAGTTTACATTCCTTGTATTAGTGATATCTTATGATGTTTCATTTTCTGTGTGACTTATTTCACTTAGAATCATCGTACCTGAATCCACTCATTATGCCGCAATGGGCCTGATGACATAGATTTCATTGGTGAGTGATATTCCATTGTACGTACGTACCACAATTTCTTTATCCATTTTTCGCTTTCTTGGATATTTAACTTGTACCGTAGACGAGGTTCTTGTAAACAGAGCCGTCCGAAACTTTGGGGTGGCTGTGTGTTTTTGATTTTAATTTCCCTAAGCTATAGGACCATAAGTGGAAGTGCCATAGGCTGTGTTGCTTTGTTTCCTACGTGTTTCTGGAAACACCATACACTTCTCCAGAGTGGTTGTTGGCAATTTACATCCCGCCCATCAGCATGACAAGGCTCCCTCTTCTCCATGGTCTGTGCTGCCTTTCTGGATTTTACACTTTTTTCAGATGGCCCTTTTGACCGGGGGGCAGTGAGACTTCATTGTAGTGCAGATTTCCTTTACACGCTTGCTTGGTTGTCCAAAAAGGGCGTATGCGTTTTTTCCTGAATATATTCAGGAAAAAACGCATACGCCCTTTTTGGCCAAGTGCATCATTGTCGTCGTTCTGCCTCTTTTCCTATGCTTTAAATGCAATTCCAGTCTACCCCCTGAAATCGTTTTCCTGAAATTCTGCCCCACTTTCAAGTCCTCTTCGCAGCCTTCCTTCAATATATTTTTAGACCATAGCTGTCATTTATAACTCTGCAGGTTTGTGAATTACAGTGCCCCTGAGCTCCTTTCTTCAACTCGCTTTTTTTGTGAGCTGGCCGCAAACCCGCAGGAATGCTTCAGGCCCTAATCTGGTTCCGGCACAGCATGCTGAGCCTTTGGTTAATTCCTCTTCCTGGTGGGAAATGAGCGTTAAATTTGCCCGTGCAGACACCTTCACACGAGTCGTCATGGTGCCCCTTTCCCCCGGTTATCTCTATGGAGGTTGGAGTTGGAGGGCCTCCTCACTCAAGGTCAGTGTGCCCACGGAGCCAACCCTGCAACTTCAGGGCATGTTTGGTGGTTAGGATCACCACGTGGGGTCCTTTCACCTTAGGAGGGAGGTGGCCTTTTGGGCTGCTGATTTCCAGGTTTTCGGATACTGCCAGTATCTTGGCCAGATGTGGCGGTGGGCCAAGCCCCTTGGTGACCGTAGTTTATCCTACCTGGATCGCATTCTTGCATTGTTCCATTTCAAGTGGTCCCAGGTTTTGCACTAATACTCCAATGGCGATTCACCGTTCACCAGGAATGTAAAGGTAAAAGGGTTTAGCTAAATTAGGGAGTTCCTGTTCAAGGGTCTGAATTGACTGCTCTTTCCATTCTTGAAAGGCCACTTCTGCATTCTATTCAAAAGGATCATCACCTTTTCCTTTCAGTGTTTCATATAGAGGCCGAGCTAGTAGACTGTAGTTAGGGATCCAGAAGCAGCAAACCCTGGCCTCCCCAGGAACCCCTAAGCTGTCTTCTAGTTTTAGAAATGGGTAAGGCTGTAAATTGTTTCTTCCCTTTCCTGGGATGGGCTTCTCCGACCTTCTGTGAGAATGAAGCCCAGGCAGGTCACCGTAGTCTGTGATATTTGAGCTTTTTCTTGGACAACTTGTATCCTTTATTGGCTTGGTAGTTCAGAGGTCTCCTTAGTAGGGCTGGCGATCAGAATGTCGTCTGCATATTGAATGAGTGTTTCCTTTTCCAGAGGTAGAACTTTTAGGTCTTTAGCTGAGCTTTCCCCAAAGATGGTGTGGGAATTTTTGAACCCTTGGGGCAACACGGCCCGGAAGTATTGTTTTAGTTGTATGTTGAGTCCTGCCACTCACAAGCCAAAATTTCTTGTGACTCTGGGACTAATAGAATACAAAAGAAGGCATCATTGAAGACTAATACAGAATACCATGTCCTGGTGGTTGGTAGAATGACCAGCAGGGTGTAGGGTTTAGGAACTACTGGAGGTATATCCTCAGTGGCTTAACTGACTGTCCTGACATCCTTTACCAGGACTCCAGCAGCCCATGGGGCTCTCGAGGTCAGGCCAATCCCAGGATATGGAGCTCACCTGGGCAGGTACCCCAACCCAGCCCACGGGGCTCTCATGTTCAGGACCCTCCCAGGATATGGTGTTCCCTGGGCAGGTCCCCCTGCAGCCCATGGGGCTCTCGTGGTCAGGCCCCTCCCAGGATACAGAGCTACCCTTGCAGGTACCATGGCAGGGCTGGGAACACAGGAACCGTGCATATCGCCCTCATTGCAGAGCACTCCCAGCTCACCTGTCACTCAGATCTGACACAGAGCACCTCAGAGCAGGACTTGAACTAACAAACAGCAGCTCCGACAGGTCTGTGACCCTGGGCATCACTCTGTGTGGCCTCCCTCCACCTGGTCTTCCAGAGACTTCCACTGCACCCGGGGCACCAGGCCTCTGTCTCCACCCACCAGCCACCCCTCCTCTCCCTGACTCCTGGGTTCCTCTCATTAGGAGAGGGTTTTCTTGAAGTTGTCTCCCACTCATGGGCCAGATAATATAATTAGAAAACAAGCCAGAGCTGCAGCCCCTTGTCTATCCTGACTCTCAGGAGCCCACACCTGTTCCTTGGACCTGGCCGATTCAGCAAGTTCCAGTTTCTGCAACTGTGAGCCCCTGAGGGGTGATTATTGGCTGGCCTGGGAAGCCTGACCGTGCCGGCCAGCCCTCCCCAGGTGTGCCTGGGTTCAGATCAATATAAACACCGCTCCAGGCAGCAAGAGCCCCTGCAGCTGTGCCTGACGCCATTTTCTCTGCCCTGTCAGCAGTCTTGGGGCTGGACTGGTGGGAGGGAGTGAGAGGCCACGGCTTTGTGGGTGGCCCAGTGTGAGTGGGGCTCTGCTGGACTTTCTGCAGCAGTTGCCAAGATGCCACCTGCTAAAGAAGAGGATGTGTCACCCATACGTGCCGCTGGAATTTCTCCCTGGGCAGAGGTGAGTGAGGAAGAAAGCAGTGGGGGCCGGGACAGCAGGGGTATCTCAGGCAGGGAAATGGAAAGCTTCCAGAAGAGCACCCAGGGCCAGGACCACCCTGGCTGGCCTGCAGGCACCAAGTCGACTGGCATGCTGTCGCTCATGTGGCTCCATGGCCCTTCCTCTAGGCTTTCAAGTCCTTGTACATATTCAGGTGTTTTACCTGGGAAGGGTGGGAACATTTCAGCAGCAGCTGGCCTGGGGCTCAGCCCACGTTTACTCACAGATGCCTCGGCACGGTCCCCCAGCTTTGCAATGAGGACGCTTGTTGCGTGGGGCCTGCTGGCTGAATGGGAGATGATTCCCCACCACTGACCAACTTCAGAATTGCTTACAACTGGAGCAAGTGCCCTGATACGGTTTTCCTCTGTGTAACTGGTGGGTTCTGTTTTTTTTTCTTTTTTTCGTTTTTGGTTCAAGGTAGATTTTATTCCTCTTTTTTGTATTTACAGATATAAGCATGGAAATAATTTATTCATATAAATACATGTATGTGAAGGGAAGAATATTTTCTCTGTTTTACTTTTTGTAATTTGAATTTTATTTTATTTTTTTATACAGCAGGTTCTTTTTGGTTATCTCTTTTATACATATAAATGTATATATGCCAATCCCAATCTCTCAACTCCTCCCACCACCACCCCCCAACAGCTTTCCCCCCTTGGTGTCCATACGTTTGTTGTCTACATCTGTTGCTCTATTTCTGCCTTGCAAAATGGTTCATCTGTAAAATTTGTCTAGGTTCCACATATAGGCATTAATAGACAAGATTTGTTTTTCTATTTCTGACTTACTTCACTCTGTATGACAGTCTCTAGATCCATCAACGTCTCTACAAATGACCCAATTTCATTCCTTTTTATGGCTTAGTAATATTCCATTTTATATATGTACCACTTCTTTATGCATTCGTCTGTCTGTGGGCATTTAGGTTGCTTCCATTACCTGGATATTGTAAATAGTGATGCAATGAACATTGCGGTGAATGTCTCTTTTTGATTTATGGTTTTGTCTGGGTATATGCCCAGTAGTGGGATTGCTGTATCATATGGTAATTCTATTCTTAATTTTATAAGAAACTCCATAATGTTCTCCACAGTGACTGTATCAATTTACATTCCCAACAATAGTGGAAGAGGGTTCCTTATCTCCACACCCTTTCCAGCATTTGTTGTTTGTAGATTTTCTGATGATGCCCATTCTAACATGTGTGAGGTGATACACCATGGATGAGTCTATTTCGTTGAGCAAAGAGTAGGTCTTGTCTAGTACATATTTGGCTTATGGAACGGTATGTGTGCTAATTTCAATCTCTGGTTTTATACAGCACCCCAACTCAACATTCCCCTTAAGCAAGCATAAGTTTTTATCTAAATGTGAGACTCTGTTCGGTTTTGTATTTCAGTTTATGTGTAACCAAGTTTACACTCCCTCTATTAGTGATATCTTATGATACTTATCTTTCTCTGTGTGACGTATTTCTCTTAGAATCATCATATTTAAATCCACTCAATTTGCTGCTACAGGCCTGATGACATTGATTTCATTGCTGAGTGATATTCCGTTGTACGTAAGTAGCACAACTCCTTTATCCATTTTTTTCTTTCTGGGATATTTAATTTGTACTGGACTCGAGTTTCTTGTAAACACAGCAGCCCTAAATTTTGTGCTGGCTGTGTCTTGTTGATTTTAATTTTCCTAAGCTATAGGGCTAAAAGTGGAAGTACCCTAGGCTCTGTAGCTTTGTTTTTCAGATGTTTCAGGATACACCATAAACATCTCCAGAGTGTCTGTTGGCAATTTACATCCCGCCCATCAGCATAACAAGGCTCCCTGTTCTCCATGGCCTGTCCTGTGTTTCTGGTTTTTACACTTTTTTCAGATGGCCCTTTTGACGAATGGGAAACGAGACTTCATTGTAGTGCGGATTTCCATTGCTGGAGTGCTTGGTTGGCCAAAAAGGGCATATGCGTTTTTTCCTGAATATATTCAGGAAAAAATGTTTACGCACTTTTGTCCAAGTGCATCAGTGTCAAAGATCTGCCGCTTTTCACATGCTTTAAATGCAATTCCAATCTACCTCCTGAAATATGATTCCTGCAATTCTGCCTCGTTTTCAAGTCCTCTTTGCAGACTTACTTCAATATATTTTTGCCAATAGCTGTCATTTATATCTCTGCAGGTTTGTGAATTACAGTGCCCGTGATTTCCTTTCTTAACTCGTTTCCTTGAAAGCTGGCCACAGAACCGCAGGTTTGCTTTAGGCCATAATCAGGGTCCGACACGGCACTCTGAGCCTTTGGTTAATTCCTCTTCCTGGTGGGAAATTAGAGTTAAATGTGCCCCTCCGGACACCTGCCTCACTCCCAGCCCCTTGGTTATGTGTGTCCTGTAGTTTGAGGCCACATGTGCTGGGTTCCTCACCTTTGGCTGATGTGGCCCCACTGGTGTGAGGACACTCCTGCCTGGTTCCCATCCCCTTGGTGATGTGGACCCTCCGGTGAGAGTCTGATCCTGGCTGGGTTCCTCACACTTCTGAGAGGTGGGCCCTCTTCTCTGAGGTCACTCCTGCCTGGCTGGCCCACCCCGCCTTGACGACGTCGGCTCTCTCGTGGGAGTTGGTGCCTGCTGCGAGTCTCCTCCCCTTGGTAATGAGGGCCCTCTGGCGTCAGGCCCTAACTCCTGGCCTCCCAAAATTTTCTGATGTGCGCCCTGTGGTGCGAGTACACTCCTGCCAGGTTCCCAACACCATGGGAATGTGGGCCTTCTGCTCTGAGGTCCCAACGATGGGTTGCTCAGTTTCATGATGAGGGCCCTCTGGTGTGAGTTCACTCCGGCCTGGATCCCATAGCCTCGCTGCTCCTGGCCACCTGCGGGGAGGTTACAACTGCGGGATTCCTCACCTTTTTTCTTCTATGGGCCCTCTGTTTTGAGACTCCTCCTGCCTGCCTCACTCCCAGCCCCTTGGTGATGTGTGTCCTCTGGTTTGAGGCCACGTGTGCTGGGTCCCTCACCTTTCGATGATGTGGCCCCACTGGTGTGAGGACACTCTTGCCTGGTTCCTATCCCCTTGAAGATGTGGGCTCTCTGGTGAGAGTCTGATCCTGGCTGGGTTCCTCACCCTTCTGTGAGGTGGGCCCTCTGCTGTGAGGTCACTCCTGCCTGGCTGGCACACCCCGCCTGGGCAACATCGGCCCTCTTGTGGCAGTTGGAGCATGCTGGGAGCCTCCTCCCCTCGGTGATGAGGGCCCTCTTGCGTCAGGCCCTAACTGCTGGGTACCCACATTTTCTGATACGTGCTAAGTGGTGCGAGGACACTCCTGCGAGGTTCCCATCCCCATGGGGATGTGGGCCTTCTGCTCTGAGGTCCCAATGGCTGGGTTGCTCACAGTTTCATGATGTGGGCCCTCTGCTGTGAGTTCACTGCAGCCTGGATCACATAGACTCGGTGCTCTGGGCCGCCTGCTGGGAGGTTCCCACTGCAGGATTCCTCACCTTTTTTATTCTATTGGCCCTGTGTTGTGAGGCTACTCATGCCTGCCTCAATCCGAGCCCCTTGGAGATGTGGGTCCTCTGGTTTAGGCCTCATGTGCTGGTTTCCTCACCTTTCTATGATGTGGTCACCCTGGTGTGAAGACAGTCCTGCCTGGTTCTGATCCCCTTGGTGATGTGGGCCCTCTGGTGAGAGTCTTATCCTGGCTGGGTTCCTCACCCTTCTGTGAGGTAGGCCCTCTGCTGTGAGGTCACTCCTGCCTGGCTGTCACACGTCACCTTGTCGACATGGGCCCTCAGTTGGGAGTTGGTGCCTGCTTGGAGTCTCCTCCCCTTGGTAATGAGGGCCCTCTGGCGTCAGACCCTAACTTCTGGGCTCCCAAAATTCTCTGATGTGTGCCCTGAGGTGCGAGTACACTTATGCCATGTTCCCAACCACATAGGAATGTGGGCCTTCTGCTCTGAGGTCCCAAAGCCTGGGTTGCTCACAGTTTCATGATGAGGGCCCTCTGTTTTGAGTTCAGTCAGGTCTGGATCCCATAGCCTCGCTGCTCCTGGCCGCCTGCTGGGAGGTTCCAACTGCGGGATTCCTCACCTTTTTTCTTCTATGGGCCCTCTGTTTTGAGACTCCTCCTGCCTGCCTCACTCCCAGCCCCTTGGTGATGTGTGTCCTCTGGTTTGAGGCCACGTGTGCTGGGTCACTCACATTTCGTTGATGAGGTCCCACTGGTGTGAGGACACTCCAGCCTGGTTCCCATTCTCTTGGTGATGTGGGCCCTCTGGTGAGAGTCTGATCCTCCTTGGGTTCCTCACACTTTTGTGAGGTGGGCCCTCTGCTCTGAGGTCACTCTTGCCTGGCTGGCACACCCCGCATTGGCGACGGCGGCCCACTGGTAGCAGTTGGAGCCTGCTGGGAGCCTCCTCTCCTCGGTGATGAGAGCCCTCTGGTGTCAGGCCCTAACTGCTGGGCTCCCCACCTTTTCTGATGTGTGCCCACTGGTGCGATGACACTCCTACTTGGTTCCCTTCCCCATGGGGATGTGGGCCTTGTGCTCTGAGGTCACAACGGCTGGTTTGCTCACAGTTTCATGATGAGGGCCCTCTGTTGTGAGTTCATCACTGCCTGGATCCCATAGCCTCGGTGCTCTGGGCCGCCTGCTGGGATGTTCCAACTGCTGGATTCCTCACCTTTTTTATACAATGGGCCATGTGTTGTGAGGTTAATCCTGCCTGCCTCGCTCCAAGACCCATGGTGATGTGGGTCCTCTGGTTTGAGGCCACATTTTCTTGTTACCTCAACTTTTGATGATATGGCCCCACGGGTGTGATGACACTCCTGCCTGGTTCACAGCCCCTTGCTGATGTGGGCACTCTGGTGAGAGTCTGATCCTGGCTGGGTTCCTTACCCTTCTGTGAGGTGGGCCCTCTGATGTGAGCTCACTCCTGCCTGGCTGGCTCACGTCGCCTTGATGATGTGGGCCCTCTGTTGGCCACTAAAGCATTCTGGGAGCCTCCTACCCTCTTTAATGAGGGCCCTGGAAAAAACGCATATGCACATTTTGACCAAGTGCATCATTGTCCAGGATCTGCCTCTTCTCCTATGCTTTCAGAGCACTTCCCGTCTACGTCCTGAAATCATATTCCAGGAATACTGCCCCGCTTTCAAGTCCTCCTCGCAGCCTTACTTCAATATATTTTTGTATGATACCTGTCATTAATAACTCTGCAGGTTTGTTAAATACAGTGTCCCTGAGCTCCTTTCTTCAACATGCTTTCTTGTGAGCTGGCCGCAAAACCGCAGGATTGCTTCAGGCCGTAATCTGGTTTCGGCACGGCACGCTGAGCCTTTGGTAAATTCCTCTTTCTGGTGAGAAATGAGCATTCAATTTGCCCGTGGAGACACCTACAGCTAGTCTCTCATTGGTTCTCCCTATTCCTGTTCATCTTGTGCAGAAATTGCAAACTGTGCCAAACAGGAGGTTAAAGGCACTGACTCTCCAAGTGGGTAGAGGGTTAGTAAAGCATCTGGAATGGTGAACCCGAGTACCAGGGAACGAAACCTGAGAGCCATTTAAAATGGTTTCCCAGTCTCACAGTGGACAATACTCTGGGTTTCCCATGCATGTTTTAGCTGAAGGAAGAATTCCTTAAACCTGGAGATTATTGACCCATGGAATGGGTACCATGCAGTATGACTAAAAAGGGTCTGAATTTGCTCACCGAACCTCACCAATGCTATCAGTTCGAAGTGTCCAGCCTTATGCCTCACCCAGCTCTGGGTGTAGATGTGGTAAATCCAGGTTTCATCACAAGCCCTGAATCAATTATTTAAGAATTGCTGTCTCTTTCACTGTCATTGTGTTTTGTTTTTGTAATTTAGTTTGATAATGGGATTTATCGGATTTTCACTGCTGCGTTCATGCCGCTGTACAAACGCTTGATTCTCCTACAGAGAAATATAAATCCACGGGTTTTAAGATTCTTACTAGTCAGGTATATTCCTAGGCGTTGAATATGTGGTGTTGAGTCCATGTCGTTGAACAAGGAGTAGGTCTTGACTATTACATATTTGGCTTATGGAACGGTATCTGTGCTATTTTCAATCTCTGGTTTTATGCAGCACCCCAACTCACCTTTGCCCTTAAGCAAGCATAAGTTGGTTTTCTAAATTTGAGTCCCTGTTCTGTTTTGTAATTCAGTTCATGTGTAGCCAAGTTTACATTCCGTGTATTAGTGATATCTTATGATGTTTCATTTTCTGTGTGACTTATTTCACTTAGAATCACTGTAGCTGAATCCACTCATTATGCCGTGATGGGCCTGATGACATAGATTTCATTGCTGAGTGATATTCCATTGTACGTACGAACCACAACTTCTTTATCCATTTTTCACATTCTGGGATATTTAACTTGTACCGTAGATGAGGTTCTTGTAAACAGAGCCGTCCGAAAATTTGGGGTGGCTGTGTGTTTTTGATTTTAATTTCCCTAAGCTATAGGACCATAACTGGAAGTGCCGTAGGCTCCGTTGCTTTGTTTTTTAGGTGTTTCAGGAAACACCATACACTTCTCCAGGGTGGCTGTTGGCAATTTACATCCCGCCCATCAGCATAACAAGGCTCCATGTTCTCCATGGCCTGTGCTGTCTTTCTGGATTTTACACTTTTTTTAGATGGCCCTTTTGACCAGGGGGCTGTGAGACTTCATTGTAGGGCATAATTCTTTAACATGCTTGCATGGTTGGCCAAAAAGGGCGTATGCGTTTTTTCCTGAATATATTCAGGAAAAAACGCATACGCCCTTTTTGGCCAAGTGCATCATTGTCGACGTTCTGCCTCTTTTCCTATGCTTTAAATGCAATTCCAGTCTACCCCCTGAAATCGTTTTCTTGCAATTCTGCCCACTTACAAGTCCTCTTCGCAGCCTTCCTTCAATATATTTTTGGACGATAGCTGTCATTTATAACTCTGCAGGTTTGTGAATTACAGTGCCCCTGAGCTCCTTTCTTCAACTCGCTTTCTTGTGAGCTGGCCGCAAACACACATGATTGCTTCAGGCCCTAATCTGGTTCCGGCACGGCATGCTGAGCCTTTGGTGAATTCCTCTTCCTGGTGGGAAATGAGCGTTAAATTTGCCTGTGCAGACACCTCCAGCTAGTCTCTCATTGATTCCCCCTATT